>NC_090700.1:41425584-42050584 GCF_040954835.1 Lepisosteus oculatus | reverse complement strand
TTGCATACAGTACATTATCGTGGATTCCTATGGTTTAAATTAGAAAATTAATCCCTCCTTTTGTGAGACCTTATCAAAAGCTTGCTGGAAGTCAAAATATATCAAAATTTATGTTTTAGTGTTATCAACACTTTTTGTTACTTGTTTGGAAAAGTCTAATACTTTAGTTAAGATATCCCCCTTCTAAATTCATGTTAGCTGTCTCTTAAAATTGCATCTTTACTGTATGTAGGTATTCCTGTAATTTAGCTATAACTATTGTTTCGGTAATGATAGCTAATTGGTCTAAAATCTCTTGGTTAAGCTTAGTCTCCCTTTTATGAATTGGTGTTACATAAGCATTTTTCCAATCTATGGCATCGCTGCCATCCCGAATTAGAGCTAGGATATGTTTGTTAGGGATGTATAAATCTATAAATGACATCCCTCTTTTTCTTAAATGTGTTTAAGTTCCCTATTTTGACAGAGCTCAATCTACAGATCAGAAATATGCTGCTGATATCCCAGGTCTTTTCTTCTATTAATTCTCCATTATGTTGCAAACTATTTACTTCAGCTTTTACATTAAGTTAATCTAAATGCAGAATTTGTATTTATTTTTATTTCCCATCGAAATGTAATCTAGTTGTTTCATTGTTGTGTGGTGTTGTGAAAAGCAAAGACAAACAGGCCATAGGCTTTAATACACACTATATGACTCTGAGCAGAAGAAGAGAAACTGCACAAACTACAACAGAAACGAAATCCAGGGTGATGGAACATAAGAATAGAAAAAAGGTCACAAACAATAGGAGGCCATTCAGCACATCTAGTCCACTTGGTAGATAGAAGCTGATTCAAGGATTTTATCCAGGCATTTCTTGACATAAACCAGGTATGAGCTTCAACAGCATGGCTGGATAGTGTGTTCTATACTCCCAATTCTTTGAGTAAAGAAGCATTCATTGTTCTTGTTTTTTAATACGCTTCCATGCAATTTCCACCTATGCCTTTGGTTTTGTGTTTCACTGATTATTAGGAAAAAGTCCTCTGGGTTGACTTTGTCAATGTCTTTGAGGATTCTGAATACTTGTATAGGTTTGTTGTCTTCTCTATTCAAAACTTAAATGTTTCAGGAGGAGCAGCAAATGGTGTATATATCAGACATGGAATGAGAGGGTCACAAAACATGTTAATATACAATAGGTCCTTTCTGACCTTTCTCATACTGTATAGCATGGCTTTCTGTCTGCTGCCGGAACTTCTAGAATTTCATTTTGTCTTTGTCGAAATTCTTTTAACACACTGCAAAGAAATCTTCTTCTCCATTTTAAAGTTACTACAAATATTTCAAAGAAAGAAAACTCTCTTTATTACCCAAACCAAATATGGCTCTTAAGGTGACTTGCACCCACAGCTAACGGATTTGCTACATTAAATGGGTAACATTTCCAAAATGTTTTCTGTTATAATATCATACTGTCACGGACGTCCAAAGGGACAAACCGTGGGGAGCAGGAGAGCGGAAAAAGACCCATATGCGTAGCGGCGAGACGGGAAAAAGGCCCGGGCTCATAGTGCAAAGAGTTCAGGAATGCCGTATAGAAACCTATGCCCTCAGGGAGCGGACGTGGGGCGCCCTGGTGCTAGGCGGGTCTCAGGACATCCGAACGTCAATGCTGAGCGAGGACAGAGTGCAAGACCCGGAAATATATAGCCCAAGGGAAAGAGAGGGACAGGAAGGACAGCAGACCGGAAACTAGGGACAGGACAGAGAAGGAGCGCCCTCTGGCTGCAGAGGGCGTGACAGTACCCCCCCCCTTCATGGGCGGCTCCCGATGCCCATACAAATAAATAAGCTGCACAGCACTGGGGGGAGGAAAAACCTCATTTAACTGAAAGGAAACCTCCGGGAATCCACGGCTGAGAGCTACCCCTTCCTCCGGGGTATAAACCTTTATTGGGTGGAGGAAGGGGGGGTAGAGAAGAGCTCCGGAGACTAAAACAAAAAAGTACACAAGCACAAACACAAACACAACAGACAAAAACCTGGGAAAGACCAGGGAGACAAACCACACAAAACAGATAGGAACCAAAGTTCCGAGACACAGAGAGCAGGGGGGACCAAAAAGGAGGGGAAACCAGGAAGAAAAAAAAAACAAAAAAGGCAAAAAACAAGAAAAAACCCACAAAAATCCCGGGGAAAAATACCGCAGACTGGGCAAATGGCATGTTCACATTCTAACGCTGATATCGGAGTGGACAACCTGAGGAAAGCCAGACCGAAGCCCGCTCACAGACACAGATGCCCGGAGTGATATCCAGCGAAAAAAATGGAGGAACGGCAAATGGGCACGTTCACATTCTAACGCTGATATCGGAGTGGACAACCTGAGGAAAGCCAGACCGAAGTCCGCTCACAGACACAGATGCCCGGAGTGATATCCAGCGTAAAGAATGGAGGAACGGCAGAAAGCTTACCATTCTATCACTGATATTGGAGAGAGCAAGACCAGGAAGAGCCAGGCACGAGAACCCGCTCCAGACACAGAAGCTCGGAGTGATATCCAGTAATAAGAATAGGCAAGCCAGCTCAAAATTCAGTCACTGATATCGGAGTGATCTACCCGAGGAAAGCCAGGTACAGGACCCGCTCACAGGCACGGAAGATCGGAGTGATATCCAGTGATTAGAATAGAGGAACTGAAAAAAAAAAAACAGCCCAGAGAACAAGAAAAAAAAACTGCGGAAGAAAAAAAAAAGCGCTGCTCGCGGGGTCAGTAGGTGGCTCAGCATTCTGTCACGGACATCCAAAGGGACAAACCGTGGGGAGCAGGAGAGCGGAAAAAGATCCATATGCATAGCGGCGAGACGGGAAAAAGGCCCGGGCTCATAGTGCAAAGAGTTCAGGAATGCCGAATAGAAACCTATGCCCTCAGGGAGCGGACGTGGGGCGCCCTGGTGCTAGGCGGGTCTCAGGACATCCGAACGTCAATGCTGAGCGAGGACAGAGTGCAAGACCCAGAAATATATAGCCCAAGGGAAAGAGAGGGACAGGAAGGACAGCAGACCGGAAACTAGGGACAGGACAGAGAAGGAGCGCCCTCTGGCTGCAGAGGGTGTGACACATACAATATGACTTCTTGAATGACTAAAATATCTGTGTTGGTAGATAAATACCAATATTTATTTTATGTTCTGGAATGTTTTTAAAGCCTCCTTGTAAAGTTGTTTTTTGTTTCCCAGAAGCACAAGTTAAATTATGCATGTGACCCATTTTCTTCAGGGCAGTGCTTTCGTAGATTCCTCTGTACCATCTTGCACTGAAATAGAGGAACAGTGTTCAAAGATACAGTATTTTTATACAGATTTTTAACAACCACACAAAGAAAATAGTTCCATTATGTTTTGAGAATATGACAAAACAGTCCCTACTCCATGTATTAGTCTCTGCTGCTGACGTCAACATGGAAATCTAATTTTCTTCAGGAGTTCATTATTTTTCTTTTTTCTGCTTGATCAGGAAACAACCCACTATGCTGGAAAGAGAAGAAAACAAACAACGTTTTGGGTTTCAGCATGGAATAAATATTTACTCGTTCCTTCGCAGCCTACACATGCTGACACAGCTCCCTACTTGAACTATGAGAACCCACTATGACTGATAACACAATTAAAGTGGGGTTGGTTGCAGCTGAAGAAGAGGTTAATACCAGTTTAACCCTGACACTTGTCTTAACCCTAAACATAGGCTTAATAATGTCTCTAAGTGTAGCCTTAAAACCGCAATTTAGCTTAAATCTTACAGCCATGCAGGTGCACCAATGAAGAGTGTCAAGTACAGTTGCTCCATATTTTATTTTAAAGGAATTATGAATTTCATAATTAAAGGTGTCATTGACACTGGATCTGTCTTTGATTTTCAGGAGATATCAATGAACTCCTACTACTAGTCCATGGGAAATAATGTTTGTATAGAACTGAGATTTCAAGCTTCCATCTCACTTTAGTTAAAATTTTAATGTAGTGTATTCACTGTTGATAATATTTTCATGCTTTTGTTCTAAGATTACTGATCCTGATTGACTTTTAAGTGGATTATTCCAAAGTGTGTCCAAAACTTTTGGATTGTAACAGGCAAAATTAATGTTTTTATTTCCACGGTATTATCTTCTTTAGTTTCAATGACACTATTGATAAATCTTGACATGTTTTTTTTTTAAATGAACAAGAGCATCCTGACAGATTTTATGGCCTGATGTTCAATTTATGAGCTGCTTCTTATAATTCCTGTTAAGAAATGGAGCAATTCTGTCTGACAGCTCGATTTAAGATTGTCTGAGTTGAAGCAATGAACATGCAATTTGCTCCTGCTCTCCCATGTGTTCAATATTGTGAGCTTTTAATGATTTTTAATGTAAAGATTGCATCTTCAGAACTGGAGGAATGGTGGAAAGAAATGTAATATTTGAGTTTTGAAATATTGCTGAGATGTTCCATTACCTCAGTAGAAAAGAAGCCTTTGAAATGCCCTCTAGTTGAGCTCATCATTATTAAGAGCAGGACATTAAATGCTTCAATGTCACAAACATTTGGTTGTACCACATTTTAAATATCTGATACTCATATACCCAGCTACATTGTTGTACAATAATATATTAGGATGAATTTCCAAACCAAATATAAACTAAATAAAGGCTATATGTGTATTTAATAGACATACAGTAGGACAACCAAACAGAAAATGTGTTCCTTCATCACCAAAAAGAACAATTCAGGTTTCACACGCACTATGATTACCTTTCACTGGAACAGTCCTGTCAACTCCATTACACTGGAGTCGATGTGAAAATCATTATTTCTTTGTAGCTGAATCCTGAAGCTAGCCTCACAGTGCAGGTTTTGTGAGCTGCAGCTCTTTCTCTGAAGAAACTTGGACTTCAAACCTGTGGCTTTTTAGTTGTTGTCAATGTTGTTACTGTACATTGTGTGTATTCACAGTAAACAACCCCACTGCTGGTCTTGTCACACCGCAAATTGTCACGGGCTGTAAATGAGCTAAACTGCTATCTCTACATTGTTCTGTGACAGTATTTAAAAATAAACAATAGCTAAAGCCTCAGGGTTTATTTAGGTATTTTAAAAAAATACCTGCATTTCAAAATTTCAAAAACCTCTATGAGTTTCTGCAAACAAAATATCAACTGCAAAACTAAAACTGCAAACAAACTATAAATCTCAGCAGACTAAATCCATCAAAAAAGGGAAAATAAAAAAAGATTGAAGAAAAGGAATAATATCTGTGTAGTAATAATAATTAATTGTATACTGTATATACTGATGGAAAAATTACATTTTCACAACATTGTCAATTTGTTTTAAGCCCTCTGACCAGCAATACAGCTTGTGCAGTGAGGCATTGCAACTTGCCATTTACACAAAAGCTCATTAGGTGCAATTTTACCCAATGAGGTCCAGGTGGAACAATGCCTGATCAGGCCAATCCCTTTAAAAAGGCTTAATTCAAAGCTTAGGTCACTGCAAGAAAAAGGCCACTATTTTCTGTGCATTCCATAATGCCTCAAATGTCACCAGAAGCAAGGGAGAGGGCCGGTGGCATGCTGCAGGCATGTCATGTGCCAGCGTTGCCAGACACTATGGAGTAAGCCGCTCCACTGTGTCTCAACTGCAGAGAAGGTTTCAGCATACCAGGAGGACAGATGACGGTCCAAGATCTGGTGGCCCTAGAGTGATCAAACCAGTGCAGGACCGACACATCAGACTGGTCCATCTGAGAGATCGTTTCAGATCTGCCACCCATACTGCTGCTGAAATTGCCGACAGACACAATGCATGCATTGATGACAGGTCAGTGAGGCTCTATGCTGCAAGGCGACCTGTCAGTGGCCCTCTGCTCACATCTCCTAGACATCACACCTGACTGGCTTGGGCCAAACAGAGGCTGCGATGGATTTGTCAGCAGTGGCATCAGGTCCTCTTCACGGATGAGCTTGTTCCATGGGAGGGCCAGAGTGTGGAGGAGGAGGTGTTGCATTTCTTTTTTTCCATCAGTATATATAGGGCTTTTGATTTTATAGGATCCCAATGCATCCTATTCTTCCTCACCAGCTGCCCCACTGCACAGCAGAACAGAGGAGAGTGAGTATTTACTTCATCGGTTGAGTTGTTATCTGTAGCCCTTAAAATGAACATAATTAGAAGGAGTTAAGAAAAAAATCTAAGAAACCAGTGAAGATCACATGCCTTGAACAGGAAAGATGGCTGAAGATGAATGAAAACTAGTGTTGAAATAGAGGTAAATAAAAGAAAAAGCCATGGTGCTTCCCAAGTGACTCAAACAATAAAGGTGTGCACCTGAAAGCTCTGTGAGCACTGGTTTGAGCTTGGGTTATGTCACTTGACTGTACTGGGATATACTCTAGACAATAACTTCAATAGGTCTGCATTGACCATAAACTGTAACATACGTAACAGTACTATACTTGATCTAGCTGTTTTTTGGATAATATAAAAAATCTCAATAAATTAACATCCATTTAATTGTCTAACAGATTTCACACCTCTATCTTTCTATACTCCACTTACTTGTATTTGTTATAACAGGGCTGCACAAGGAAGGGAAAACTTGTAGCTTTTAAATGAACAAAAACCGACCTGTTAATTTTTTATTTTTACCCAACTGCTTGTAGCAGCTCTAAAACAGGAAGTGTAAAAGTGTTTCTCAGAAAATGGCAGCACTATAACACACTTCCTAGTGCTGTCACCTCCTTTGTCCCACTGGGCCCCACTTTATCTTGAGGCATCAATATCATTAGTTTGTCCTTTACAAGCATCTCTATTTGCTGTACCAGAAATTTGCCTTGCACTTTATTTTACTAAATACCTGAATTTTAAACAAAACATTTCAAATCTGTGCTGTGAAGATTTAAGACTTTCATACTTTCCTCTAAAGCCCTTTCACAAATAAAATCACTGCCATGGAATTTCTTTTTACTCATACATATTTTATTTGCTTTACAAGAACATATTGTAAATTTCATATAAGGGAGAAATATATAGAACCTTTAAAAAAAAAGTCTGAGAAAATCCTGTGTTAGATTAACTTAGCAATAAAAAGACAAGGTCTTTAAATGTGAGGAATACTCATCTATAATTTACAGATATGATCTGTATGAGCAAGACAGGATGAAATGCTTGAGCTCTTCACTGCTGTCAAAGCCTCTGTTGCAAGATCAGGAGAACCAAAGCCATTTCTCTTTGGCAAAATTTCATACTCTTTTCATTCCACACAGCCTTGTTTTCTGGGAGGAAAAGGATCTCTCTATCAATTTTTCTTGCATTTGCAGCTTTTCTTTTTCTCATTGGATTGATGATCAAAACAACATCAACACACAGTGCCAGCAGCCTCCCAGTCTGCTTCTCAATATCTAGCTGCTCTGCAAAACACCTTTAAAGAGTTTCTTGATTGCAAAATTGGGTTTGTGACACTACCTGCAAAAACTCTGCAGAAGTAAATAAGCAGTGTATTGCATATTGCTGGGTGAGCTACAGTGCCTTGCAAATATTTTTAGCATTTTCCAGTGATGCCCCACTTTATTAGACTTAGCAGGTTTTTCCTTGCATTTAACTTGACCCATAAAAGTGTTCAATTTTACAATTTATCACCATCACTTTTAGTATCTTCTTATCTAATTCAGGGTCACAGTGCTGTATTCCAAGAAGCACTAGGTACAAGGGGAACTACAGTACACCATAGGGGCGCACACAAAAACACGTACACACTCACACCAGGGCCATTTTTTTCCAAAAGCCAGTTAACCTACCAACATGTCTTTGAACTGTGGGAGGAAACAAAGGACTAAGAGGAAATCCACAGGAATACAGGTAGAACATGAAGAGTCCATACAAATAGAACTGCAGGAATTGAACCCAGGGCCCCAGTGCCGCAAGATGCAAATCACTGCACCACCATACCACCTTTTTAGCCTTCATGATTTGATAAAAAATATTCACTTAAAATGTGTATACTGTACATCATTTATAATTAGAAAATTGTAATGCTTTTGCAAGACCTTGTACATGGAATCTTGTTTAAAGCTATAGATACGTAATCCCTTCATAACAAGAGTTTTTTAAATTTTTAAAAATACAAACACTATGTGTGTCTTTAAGATGACCAAGCTCTTCTCCCAATGTTGTATCGATTTTTTGGTGAAGGGTAAAAGAGATCCTCCCTGCATGCATTAATCAATACTGTTTAAGTAGATTGAAGATTAATCAGCTGTGTTGGAGTTGCTAAGGCTGAAGGTCATGCATATTTCAGCTAGATCGTAGATTCCTCAAATGTATTCTGCTTGGAAATAGCATAAAGTTGACAGCTCATTTTAATCGTTACATCCTATGACAGTATAAACTGATTTATTTTTTACTGAAGAGAAATAAAGCCAGAATGGTGCATTTTTAGAAAGTGAGCTTCAAAAGTAAGTCACCGCCTGAGACTTGAAGTTGATAAGAAGTTGGAAAAGAACTGTTTAAGAATTCAGTTTAATCATGACAAAACTTACACCTGTTAAATCGAAATCTATTAAATTGACCCTTGACCGCATAACCTGTGAGAATGAATTGATATATTTAATACACTGCACTGAATGGGGTACATTTTAAAATGTTGTTGTAATGAAGGAAAGTACTGATGTAAATAAGTCTTTTTAGTGATATTTTTGTTAGTGCAAATTTAGTCCTTTATTACTGTTTTGAAAGCTTAGCTCCAAGATAATTGATTTATTTCTTTCTCTAATGCTCTTCTAAACAGTGAAGGCTGTACATACACTACATCTTGTAGTACTCTCAATAAAAGAAGAACCAGACCTACTCATGCACAGAACTCATGCTTGTTTCCTCTGAAGAACCAGAAAATATCTAGAAACAATGAGGGAAAAAATGATTGCAGTTAGGATGACTTACAAATGATTTCCTTTTTGGGTACATTGTGCATGCATATACACATGCAGACATCAGATACAGGTCAGTTTCTGTGAGCTTTAAGCAAGCTACTTGTAAAGACTTCATGAGACTTAATATTTCTGCTTGACATAAAAAGCACAAACTTGAAAGCACTTTGGGACTCTGCTTGTCCTCAGCTATTGATCCATCAGAAGTAAATTATTATTAAAACTGTGGCATTAAAGAGAGTGTCTGATGCCTTCATTTCTGCACTGAGCTAAAATAAAGCATTGTCACCAAACAGAGGCATTCTTTACATTCTTAATTTAACAGGCTGTTTTATCCAAAGTGACTAATGGAGACGGTGAGTGTTAAACTAGAGCATCTACATCATCACCAGATCTCAAGTTCAAGCTGACACAGTGAGCCAGGTACAGCCCAGGACTTGAGCCTTTTAAATCAGAATTTCTGACTAATTTAACTGGGCTAAAAAAGACAATTTCTAATACATTGTAACCTCAACTTGATGGTGAAATATTCATTAATACTCTAAATTATTCACATAACCAAAGATGGTAGATGAAAAAAGTAGTGAGGGTGAAAGTAAAATAAAATAAAGACTTAGAGTTGTAAGAACTCCATCATTCAAATAAAATTGATGAGAAAAAATATAATATAACTGAAATCATATATAATTGATAATTATACTAAATAAATATTGAAGTGGCATGTTACACAAAGGTGATTCAGAGATATGTGGGTAACCCTGCTGCCTCAACGCCTTCAGGTCCTTGGTGCTCTTCTGACTAGAATGCTTTCTTGGTTGAGTTTACATGTTCTCCCATGTTCAGAGGGGTTTTCCTAGGGATACACCTGTTTCATCCCACTTTCCAAGTACAGTACATGATGCCTGTCTCTCCTGGGTGCATGCCCTGCAATGGACAATAGTCTTGTCAAGGGTATAATTCTGCTTTATGCCATATTGTAATGGGAGGGGGAGATTACACAACATTTTTTACCTGGAATATATGGATTTCTGGTGATGGATGGAAAAAGAGAAAAAAAACAGGCTATAATGCCACTTGAAAAGGGTACAAAGATACAGTCCATCAACATTCAGAATGAATTCTGGATCTGGAAATGTAATATTGTCACTGTTTTGTTGAAGGTATCTCCCAGAACATCACTGATTTATGTTTCAGGTATAATACAGAAACCAGATAAAGCGCTTGCTTACTGGACTGATAAGTCTATTATTTAATGTTTTTTTTTTACAAATATGAACATTTGTTACAATTTAGAAAATATTATAAAACTATAAAAAATTAGAATCTCACATGGTGTCAATAATGCCACACAAGTACTTGTTGTTTCACTGCTTGACAATACCATAGACAACCCAAGATGCTGGAATTTTTAAATATACCAGTGCCACATGTATGCTGAATTAATTATACATATACTGTAGATCAGTGGTTCTCAAACTTTTTGGACCAAGTACCACCCCTAATCCAACCAAAGCAACCAAAGTACCACCTACAAGTCATCATCTCATAGGAACCCAAGAAATTCTCAATGACCAACATGAACGAGCATGCACACACACTCACACATACATACTGTATAATAAATATTATAATAATAAACTTTATTTGATATAGCGCCTTTAAAGGTGGTTTCTCAAAGTGTTTTACAGAAAAAAAAACATTAACAACAACTGATAAAAAAGCACCAGTGAGAGGGGTGAGCCTGTTTAGTTGAGCAAAGCAGATGTGAATTAATTTTTCGAGCCTTGATACAATTCACAACAGAGTCTAACAGATATTAAATCGTCAGGCATTTTCTTGACGGCAAAGGTCTCGCGGTGGATGTTGTAGTGCGTACATTAATTTCTGGAGCAACCTATCTAATTCGTGCAACTACACCGTTATGTCGGCTTGTCATTGCTCTAGCACCGTCTGTACAAACTCAGACGCATTTTATCCAGTCGAGGCCATTCTCTTCGATAAATTCATTCAGAAGCTGAAATATGTGCTCTCCTGTAGTTCCTGTTGGTAGCGGTTTACAGAACAGAAAGCCTTCATGGGACATGCCCTCAAACCCGTATCTCACGTAAACGAGCAAATTGGCCAAATCGACTACAGACTCATCTAATTGCAGTGAAAAACATCTGGTCATCTTAACGCGCTCTATCAGTGTACTTTTGATATAATCCTTCATTTCAATAATTCTATGAATGACTGTGTCTTTCAGGGGGATGGGGGCAGCAGGTCGAGGTGTTTAGCAACCTTTTCTCTACACATAATACGTGTCAGCTCTTTTGCCAATGGTAAATAAGTTTCTTCAAAAACAGTGCAGCTTACCTGCTTTAGCAATCCGCAAGCTTGCATTTTTCTGCGTTTCCGTTTTTATTTCCGTATTTATTTAAAGTTTTTTTTATTTCATGCGTATGGGAGCGAAACACAGAGACGCTCGGTGTATTTTTCTCAAATTAGAACAGCTCTTATTTTTCTGTTATCACGCTTTCGTGTGCTCACAAGATTACCTGCGTTCGTAGCACGTATTTCTATGCATTCCTGTGTTTACAACGTTAGCATTGTTCCAAAATCACGCACATTCTACTTTCTCCCTATTTGCTGGAGATACAGTAGCTTTTTAAAATACAATTGGTTATTTGCATCCGTAGCACGCATTCCTATAGAGTGGTATAGAATTACAGAGTATCTCTTGTGTCCACTGAAGTATTAGGCTGCGTATTCGACACGTATTAAAATACAAAATATGAAAACCCGTCCCGATTTTTCAGCGCACACGACACAGTTTCAGAGTCATTTGGCGTACCACTTAGCGGCACGCCACGTACCACTGCCGGTACGCGTACCACAGTTTGAGAACCACTGCTGTAGATTATACAAGCTGTGTATCTAAAATTTCAGTTCATGTTCTTCCAGTATAAATGTTTAGCATTTATCTAAAGAAAACACTTTGAAAATGTTTGGTATGGTTTCTGAAGAAACATATTCAGCCGAAAGATGTCATTGCATGTGTGATATGTACCTGCAGGATGACAGGCAGGCTTTCACACTTACTTCACTCCAGAAATGCTAGATGGGACGTGCCCCTATTTCACAGAGGTTGCTCACTCTTGGAAGGAAACTCCTCATCAGCAGGAGAGATACAGATGGCAGGCTCAGTTTGCATGCTTGCATCGCCACGGCAAGATGGCATGCTGGGAAGGATTGATTACTCTGCTCAGCAAGTGGAAGCACCAGATGATATTGATGCAGTGCCAGCAAAGCCAATATCTCATATAGCATCAGATCAATGCACTACACATATGGCATTACTAATGAACTCAGATGTTTTCATTTTTTAATTCATACTTTGTGTGCAGTTATGGGAATTTGTTTTCAAAATTGGAGAAATTTACTTGACTATTCAACATTATGGAGTAAATGACTTCACAAGAAGCTGCCTGAAATTGCGAGAAAAGCTTTCATTTCCTTTCTTCAGTTTAAATACCTGTTTTACCAGTACCATGCTACAGTATATCAGTTGAAAGTAAACTTTAATGAGAAGGATTGTCTAATTTTATTACAAAGCTATTAGATAAGAATGATCCCTACTCATTTATTTTGTGTCCTCTATGAGCCAGCATTCATTTCACTCTGCAACTTACAACTGGCAACCCACTGAAGCTAAGCAGGTGTGAGCCTGGTCAGTACCTAGATGTGAGACCCCCTGGGTTGCTGCTGGAAGAGGTGTTAGTGGGGCCAGCAGGGGGCACTCATCCTGTGGTCCATGTGGGTCCTAATGCCCCAGTATAATGACAGGGACACTATACTATAAACAGGCGCCGCCCTTCGGATGAGATGTAAAACCGAGGTCCTGACTCTCTTTGGTCATTAAAAATCCCAGGGTGTTTCTCGAAAAGAATAGGGGTGTAACGCCGGTGTCCTGGCCAAATTTCCCATTGGCCCTTATTAATCATGGCCTCCTAATAATCCCCATCTATGAATTGGCTTCATTACTCTGCTCTCCTCCCCACTGATAGCTGATGTGTGGTGAGTGTTCTGGCACACTATGGCTGCCGTCGCGTCATCCAGGTGGATGTTGCACATTGGTGGTGGTGGAGGGGAGTCCCCATTATCTGTAAAGCGCTTTGAGTGGAGTGTCCAGAAAAGCGGTATATAAATGTAAGCAATTATTATAATTATTATGAATTACACCTTTAAATTGAATGTGAAAATACAGTAATTTAATGTGTTTAAAAATGTGTATCAATTGTATACATGTACCCTGCTTGTTAAGAATTGTGAGATTGGTGTTTTTAACAGTGGTGTTTTTGGTGTTTTTATTCTTTCCCCATTCTGTCCTGTCTGTGGTTCGGCATCAAACCACTAGTGCTTAACCCAACAATGAAGGTTGTTTTGTCTCTTTCCCTTCTCAGTCCTCCATATGAAGTTCACTCTGACCTCTGCATGGTGTCAGTCTGCACTGGGTTTCTTGGCCTCCTCATTCACAGCCCTCACCGAACTTGGTGTCTGGAGGTGATTGGATCCCTCCTCTATACACACTCCACTTGACAGTTTGCCACAGTATCCATGCAGTGATCTGTCAGCCCTTTCAGATTTACTGGAATAGTATTTGCCGTCAAGGTAATTCTGCTATTTGGGAGGGGGGAGCTCAGTTCCATTATGAGCCTGAGTCTCAACCTGAAGCTCCACATCAGCAAGTGGTAACTCTCTACTAGTTCCTACATGACTTCTGTATCACTAAGGTGAACTTCAGCACAGGTGCTCAGCAGAGTACTCTCAGAAATAACTTACTTTGTCAAGCCTCCGTGATGTCTGTTACATCCTCCTGTTCCACAGAAGCCTACCTATTAACTGATGCCTGCTGCTGCTTGCTTGGGACAGTAGTCATTGCTAATGTTCTTAAATCTTTGCTGATTATCCTGATTCCTCAGGCACCCGGAGTACACTAGACAGATAAGTATAATTTCACAGTCCATCTTGATTTATATTCTTGTACTAGCTCAAAGCTTTGATACATTTGCAGAAACCCTCTGCTGCATCTTCCTTCGCTTATGTGTTTTCCTCCATGCTTCCTGCATGATGTTTCCCATACATACTGGTAGGTTAATTGGCTTCTGAGAAAATTGGTCCCGGTGTGAGTGTGTGCTTGTTTGTGTCTGAGTGTGCCCTTGTGATGGACTGGATTCCTGTCCATGGTATATTCTTCTTTGTAGCTGTTGCTCGATGGATTAGGCTCTCGCTATAACCGTAAATGGATGAAAATGTTAAAAATGAATGTATGTATGGACTACTGAATAGATACAATGTTCTGAGCAATTTTTAAAACATATAAGTTTAAACAATTCATGGAGATTACACTTCCTTCCAAGAATGTGTTTTGTATCTACAGTATACTTGTGAAACATGCAACTTCAAACAACTCTCCCTAAATATACATGTCAACACACATTCTCTCAGTATTTAGTCATGACAAGACTTCGTATGCATTTTGATGTGGCTTCTGGTGGTCTAAGTATATTTGGATATCGTTTACAAGGCAGATGCACCCAAACAATATTACTAAGAAGAATGTAACAGGTTTTCAAGTCTGTTTCAGCTCAGTGTAAGAAGGTAATATCTCACCCAGGCCTTGGTTTAGAGGCCCTTAATCCCCTTTTTCATTTTTGGGATGATGCAGAATGATCCACAGTCATCTTAATCCACTCAGAGCTGCCAGCGTTTTAAAGAAGATCTAATTAAAAAATAACAAGGTCACCCACTTGAAACTTCTTGAAATTGATCAATATTCTGCACAAGACACTCCTGTCCCCCACATTGCACAAGCTGTAAAAATACAGTATGTCATCTTATTTCTGTATCCTTCCTGTAAGAACTACAAGCAGTTAAAATGGCTGAGTGCAATTTGCAATTTCCCTGCGCTCATTAAATTGTACAACAGACCACAGCTACAGGTAATATGGAAATTATGAATCACAATTTTGTCATTAATCAATTTAACTCTCACTTCAACCCTCACTGGGATAAGGGAAATGGAATAAAACATGATAGATTGACCAATTTAAAATTGATTAAAATGTATTTAAATCTAGGTGAAATCAATATATTTTCAATATTAATAATATTGCATCATAACTGTGAACTTAAATGTTAACACCAAATTTTAAAGTCATCTTTGGTTAATGACAACAATGCAGTTGTTAACCTTTTTGCCTCATTCTTGTTTAAATTTGCAATGTGGGGCTGAGATGCTGGTAATTAGAGATATGCATAAGGTTTTGTTGCAAATGAGCAATGAAAATGTCTACTCACAAATGCATGTGGAGCGAAACAAAATGATTTTCTGTTTCATCTTGTAGATATTTGGGAATATACTTGCAATCAGCAATCCATAAAATGTGTTCAGTTTTTCTGAGCTGAATGTGTCCTTCATAGTGGAGTCACATTGGCGCTTAATGAGCTGTTACTGTTATTCTTCTGGGGTTTTCTCATAGTCAAATGACAGTGGGCATGATACCAGATTGTCTATATCTTTTTAAAGTCAGAAAATCAATGAGAAAATTCACTGTATAAGTCCTTAAATGTTTTGTTGAGCTTGTTTGACCCCTATTGTGAATACAAATATAAAGTGCTGGAAAATGAGTGAATACAACAAGACTTGTTTCACTTTTAAAGCCTGACACTCAAATGCATCGTGTATACAAATATATCTTTGCCTTGCAGGTTCATGTTTAGCTCATTTCTATGTGTCAAGATATCTACAGCAGAAGCAAACTGGCTAATTTCAGGAAAATAATTTCTATTTTTTTCTGCAAAAGTGCAAACTTAAGTGCACTCACTGCAACACCTTTCCAAAACAGATCCAATGGGCATTTGTCTGGTAAAAAGAAATCTGCTGCTCGGTGTCAGTGCCTTCATGAAAGGGAATGCTCTGCCAATGATTCAGTCCCTTGCTTCTGTATTGTTCACTGTCTTCACTACTGTGTGAAGGACATAATCAGTGTTTGGGTTGTTTTTGCAGAGGGCCTTTTGATGTACAATACAATGCAAATATTAACATATTTCAGTCTTCTTTAACCTTCTTTGGTCTTCCTGAATTCCCTATAGAAAAGGAGTTTTGTTCTTTCCCAATTTAGCAATCCACCTGTATTCCCGTCTTGCCAGTTAGCACCAGGCAGTTTCATGCACAAATCTGATCCCATTGTTGATCCTTTTTGTTTCACTCATACAAACATCTTGTTCATTTCAACATTTTTGTTACCTCTGACAACAAACATTAAGACCCATGCTGCTTCCTTGTCTGCGCTGTCATTGAGAGCTCACAAATGCGTTGTAAAGCCCTGTGCTTTCTTGTTGAACAATGAAGCTGAGCCTTTATCAATTACTCCTACATGGTGAATAATACTTTTTAGCAATTAACTAATGCCATCAAACTTTTTGTGTATTCAGGACACAGCATGTCAGCTGCATCAACTGTGCATTCTTTCAAAACTTCTCCATATTTTCATCTTAAATACCAGAATATAAATTGTATTTTTTAAATGCCTCTCAACCTTTCACTTGTTTCTTAAACTTTAAACTTAAGTTAAAGCAAAGCTTTTAAGTTAGACTTTGCTTTCTCTTTCTTCAGTTGTTAAATGGCAGCAATAACTGCATTGCTTTTATGTAAAATAGTGATTCAGTTGGTCCTTTTTAAAATTATTTTTGATTATACAATTTGTACTGCCATATTTGTTGGATGAATCCCACATACAGCCTTCATATCCTTATTCATGAAAAATTCTATAAATTCCCATTCTTTGTTAAAAACCCAACCCCAAGTGTCCACTTTTCTTTTGTTTTGCAGTGCTTATTGTGGTCACACCCAGGCAAATACAAAAATGGTAGCAGGTACTCTATATCACCAAGATACTACTTGATGCAATATGTGTTAATGTCATAGTTGCTGCATCCTGCACAGAACAGTGCAACGTGCACTCGTTGGATATGGCTGTGATCCACTTGATATTTTAAACTATTAATTTAGAGGACTAAAAATAATGAATAGTTTAGTTTCAATAAACAGGTTCCATAGAAAAATGAGCTTATATAAATAGTGTATATTAATTAATACGTTTGTGAATCACCTTGAAGTACAAAATACTAAAATACATATGCAAATGCATGTACTTTTCACTGTCATTACTAACTGATCCTCTTTGTACAGGGCTGGACTAATGATGTGAATTCTCTTGTGCTTCAGATGATTACACATTTACAACAATCCCTAAAATAAACCATCAATTTGGTTAACATGTTTTCATAATCAGAATAAAACTTTACAATATCACCTCATTTTCACTTTCACAGTTTGTTAAATAGTATTTTGGAAACTACAAAGTCTTCTGTACTTTTTAATACAAGTACTTCTGTTCCAATAAAGAAAAAGTACTTCTATTTTAAAGCACAGAATCGGTAGGATAGAATTTCTATATATTATAGAAATAATAATAATAATAATAATAATAATAATAATAATAATAATAATAATAATAATAATAATAATAATAATAATTGCTTACACTTATATAGCGCTTTTCTGGACACTCCACTCAAAGCGCTTTACAGGTAATGGGGACTCCCCTCCACCACCACCAATATGCAACATCCACCATCCAAATTATCTATATTTTCCACCAATATCCCCAGATCCATTTAAAATAAAATCAAAACTTTTATTTAGGTCATACTGAATAATTCACAAAGCATGTCATTTAAATATTGGAAATTCTACTTATTCTGTTTAATGCAGACCCTCTACTGATAGCAAAGCCTTTACTTTAGAGGATTTAAGAGGGACTGTTTTCATTGCAGTATGGTCTTTTAACATTGACAGTTTCACCACCAAAGCCAGGATCTCTAACACATCACAGCATTGGTACAACAAACATTAAAGCTATTCCAGTACCCTTTGTGCTGTAATTGAACAGAGGATGCAACAATGAATGCTTGGACATGACTTCTTAGCCTCTTCTGAGAGAGTTATTCTGAGGGCCAAGGAAACTGATTTAACAAGATTAATGTTAATTTATGTAAGTCAGTGTGTCTCAGCAGCTCACAAATCCGTGTGTTTGATTACGTTTTACTTTCAGTCCAAGGTGGTCTCACTGTGTGGTATAACAGAGAAAATAGGTGTGAATTTTAAACTGTACTCAGTGAGTTGTCCTGCTGGATTTCACAAAATAAAATTGCTATTTTTGTAACGTACTGTGGCAAATTGGTCAGCTTGGAGGAAAGTGGGGGAGAGAACGGACAGAAGGCGAGTTGCAGCAGCAAGGGGAGGAATTCATTGCCCTTTTCAGTACACAGAGCGCAGTAGCCGCTGGCAGGTGGAAGTTGGAAGAAGAGCTCACAGTTGCGAAATTTGAGCCTGAAGTGTTCATTCGTCCAGCCAAGCTTTATTGTATGCATACAAGGAACCACAATAAGCACCATAATAGTTATAGTACCTATCGTAGCTCAAAGTGGATATGGTCCTACAGAATTTATATATACGTTCCTCCCCCCCTCCTCCTCCCCCTTCCTGTCTTTGATGTAACCAAAGGAAATAGAAACCTTCCTTTGTCATCAGGAGTTTAGTGTAAACATTTACCATTTGGGTAAACGGACTGTCTAACGGCTCAATGACGCCCCTTCCATCATCTCTGCGAGGGCCCTTTCAGCTGCCTGCCGCTTTTTCTCAGAGAGGCGTTTTGGTTGCTGTTGAATGGAGTGAGCATCTGCGATGTCGATGTGGTTGCAGGTGAGGCTGGTCCGACCCAGATCCTGGGGGGTCACCGCAAAGGCATGCTGGTATCACTGTGAAAGATCCCATAGTGCCTCACCTTGCTCTAGCATCAGTTTCCTGGCTCTCCTTTCCCACATTGCCCGGATCGCAGTTGTTTTGACTCCTGACGCTGATCCCTGTTCGTCTGCGCAGTCAGGATATCTTGCTGGGGGTGCCTCGCCTCTCCTGTTGCCTCCCGGAGCGCAACAGGGAGGGGCCTTTTTAACATCCTCCCTCAACGGCATGGGTCGAACAGAAACCGAAGCTGGAGGAAGTGCTGCATCTCCAGGATGCCAGGAGCATCACCTGCAATCAGGGGCAGGGAGCAGTAGAGAAGTGGTCCTCACCTGTCGGGGCCTTCTAGCTCTACGGCTTCTTCTTCTCAGGGGGTGCAGAACAGAGGCGGACTCTCCAGGAATGATGTCTGAAGGCACGGCTCCTTAACAGGAGGAGGAAGAGAAGGCGCAGATACCTAGGAGGAGGTTTCGACATGCCACGTATTTTTCAAAGCTTGGGCTATCCAATAGCGCTTGGCAGGATGTCCCTTCAATCACGACAGGTAGGTAATAGTACAGCTGGGTCTCAGCACACTGCGTAGGCCGCAGGCTATGAATTTGGGGTCTAGTTGGCTCCCCATGTGGGAGCGGTCAGGGGTGAGGCCGTGGATAAAGTGGTGAATGATGAGCTCTTCCTGAGCTGGTTTTGGAAAATAGGATAGGCCATGCACACTAAGTAGTGGATAACAGTTGCAAAAGCCCGAAGCTTCTCCTCTGTACGTCACACACAGCGCTCTTGCTGCTCCTGGACAACTAGGGTTGGCTCCGGCCAGCCGACCTGCCGGTCAAAGGCCGCCAAGACCGCCAAATAGTCTGTCACTACATTGTGCGACAAATCCAGCAGCACGCCCTGGGCTTCTTCATCAGCACTGACCAG
Source organism: Lepisosteus oculatus (assembly GCF_040954835.1). Lineage (NCBI taxonomy): Eukaryota > Metazoa > Chordata > Actinopteri > Semionotiformes > Lepisosteidae > Lepisosteus > Lepisosteus oculatus. The sequence continues at coordinate 42,030,868 of NC_090700.1, read as the reverse complement.
CTACATGGCCTTTTCCCATTTGGACCACCCACTCAGATCTGCTATCAGCTCGAACCTCCGCCTAAATGCTTCTCCCGTAAACCAGTCTACCGGTGTAAGTGTTGCCCTGTCGCTGTCCTGAGCTGCACTCTCTAGCTGCCCCGCTGTTCCTACCGTGCTCTCTGCTTCTTCCCGCAGCACAGCTCTGCTTCTCTGTCAGTCCGTGCCTGTAGCTCCACTGTCCCAGCCCGGTGCCAGCACAGGCAGCGCATTACCTTTCCTCCGGGTCTGCAGTGTCTCGTCCGGGCTTGTCTCCATCATTCTGTCTAACTAAATCGACTTCTTGGGTTCGATTGGTCCCACTCTGACACCAATGTGGCGAATCGGTCGGCTTGGAGGGAAGAGGGGGAGAGAAAGAGTAGACAGAAGGCAAGTTGCAGCAGCAAGGGGGGGAATTAATTGCCCTTTTTTGGTACACAGAGCACGCTAGCCGCTGGCAGGTGGAAGGTGGAAGAAGAGCTCACAGTTGTGAGGTAACCCCTAGCATGCCACGAGGGGAGAGAGAGAGAATGCCTGAGGGTTCCTCCTTATATAGCCCTTCTGGAAAGAAAGGGAAACTGCTGCTGGAATGATTAAAGGGTGTCGATCCGGTCCACTGCCGGGGGGAAGCGGAACGCTACAGTATTATAAGACATTTGTTATCCTTAAATAGAAATCAAATTAATTAGTTGTAAATTTAATGGGACATTTAATATCTCTTCAGATGCCTCAAGTGTACAGCATATATTCAAATAATGCATGTTTTTACATCTGCATCTATGTGTAACTGTATTATTTCTGAAAAGGTTCAGAAAGTCTTTGACTATAACGTTTAGACAGGAAAGATTCTAGATATTCTTCTCTAAAAGGAATCATTTTTTTCTCTCTCTTAAAACATTGTGTACATGTGCACCCGGTATAAATCACCCCACTATACATCGTTTCTCACTCACTGAAAGTCGTTAATGAATTGAAGAGCTGGTAATAAAAAAATCCGCGCACTTACTGTATATCAATTTTTAAGGCACAGAAACCAGGAATGTTGATGGTTCGTGGATAATTATGTTTTAGAAAGGAAAAAAATGTGAAGAGCAAAATCTAACATTAAACATATTTATCTTGTAGACAATGCTGTTACACTTGACTTAGATTATGAATTATTAGCCCCAACATTTAAGTTGAGTTCTTTTTAGCCGCTCACCTACATTGCTGATTCAAGCACTGCATCAACTTTTAAAATTATAAACAGTGTGCGAAAAAAATATAGTCTGACGCAGCGAATGTCTGTTGGTTTCGACGAGGTCGCAATTTGAAAAAAGTTGTTGGCATTATCTACAGTATTTCTGTTTATTGTTAGTAATTGGTTATTAATTGGTTATATGTACATTCATAATGACATGGTTATATGTCTATACACGTGTCTGAACTGTATGTTGTGAACACATCTCAAGCTAATCATATTATGCATCATAGATACTGTAATTACAAACGTTGTGTTTGTCTTCGCTTTTCGGCATGGAATAAACCTTTTCTCGTTCCTTTGCATGCTGACACAGCTACCTACTTGATGTATTCAATTTCCCTAAGCCATTTCGCTATAAGTTGTATTATGTATGAACGAAACGTCTACCTATAACGGAGCCCTCTGTACTGTATTTGGTTAGATAAACGTGAAACACGATCTAATTTATGGACCCTGACCTGGCTCTAAACCTCCCGCTTGAAATCGCATGCGCAAAGTACTCGCTTTTACAGTCCCGACCTGTCCGGATTTACAGTTAATTGATCTCACGGGAAAAAATCCTATATAGAAGTCATTTCTATATAGTTTCTATATATACTGTACGTTGCGACTTTCTGGTTCTTAACCCAGATGTTTTACGGTGACCGCTTGTACATGCAATATTATAGAAAAATATTTATACAAAAGGATTATATTTTTAATTACTTTGAAAGCTGGTAGACACAGATCAGATTTGTTTAGGTTTCATTCATTTAGGCCCAGAGAGGTTGTAATTATCTATGATTTGCGATGCTACAGTTGTTTACATCAAGTTTTTTAGATTTCTGTATTCTACACTTTACTGGATGCACATAGTAACAGCTGACATATTTGCAGGGAGTCAAGGCTATTAATGTTTAATTAAGGTTGGTTTGATACCCCAGAGACTGAAAAGGCTGGACTCCTTTTATACAGCTATTCTGTCCCTTTTCTGAGATACACAGGGAGATAAAGAAAAACTATGCCTAATAATTTTGTCTGAATTAGATATAAATCCAACATGGAATAATAATTGTGATGTATTTAGATTGATAAGATTGGCAACTGGAATAACATGCAAGCCCAAGGTATTCTCCTTTTATCTAGATTTGTCTTATTAGACTTAAATAGCTAGTCTGGGATGGGAATTGAAACAGTATTTTCCAATGTTCATTGCACCACTACACCGCTGTTACAGAGCAGCTCACTAAAGAGCCCATGGCTGCAGGAGAGTTTAGGGTTGTAGACTGGTGTTTTTTTTTGCAGGTATGATTTGTATTTAAAACACCTCGTGCTAACCTCGTGTATGAAGACAAAAAACAAACTTTTGTTATCGGATCTCTACAGTCCTAATATAGTGACTTGATTAGCAACTTTATGTATTTATGACCCAGATGCTCAGTTTTTGAGAAAGATATGGTTTTGCTTCAGAGAATCTGCATAGATTAGGCTCAGAGACAGAAAAAAGTAAATCACTGTTTTTCAGATGAATATTTATTACTAATCTACTGGTGTATCTGAGGATTCTGAAATATAAAGGTAAGTCAGAAACACAATTGTATAGATAAAACTGTCATTGGTTTTTAGATGTCAAATCCACATTTCCTAAACAATATTTTGCCATTCTAGAACTATCTAAAGTGACATGGGGGGTCAAAATAAAGGAAAGGATAAGCTTAAGTACTGTACCTTGTCAAGTTCCATCAAAATCATTTTCCTGTTTGAATAGAGAACTGCTTACACGTTTCATTCATGTGCATACTGTAGAAGAAAAGACTCAAGTGGTTTAGAAGCTTCAATTGAGAATTTTTAAACTTCCTTTGCCTCTCATTTTATCATTTTAATAATACAATAAGATCTCAGGAAAGGGAAGAAAACCAGAATTGAGCACATTGTTAAAGAGTGAGTAATTCAACAGAGCTTTCAGAAAGTCAGTCAGAGGTAATCAATACAGCTCACAACTGAGGCCTGGAGATCGAGGAATGAAGATGTTACCATGGAGATTACTGTGAGTTACATCTATACAGGAATCACTTTTATGAAGTGTAGGTTAAAACAATACCCTGTAATTTAAGTTTCCCACCTCCTGGGCAAGAGGGAGGTCTCCCCCTCACACCCAGAGTTTCACACATTAATAGTACAGGTCTGCTTGTAAAGAACCCAGTTGTTTCCTTTGAAATCCTCCACTCTGGCCATATTGCAGGTCTGATGCCATGATGACCAGTTTTAAATACCAGAATTGTTCATTTACTTGACTGGTTTAATCCAAGGCTTCCTGTAAGGGTAATATCAAAATTATCAAAACATAATCAAGGCAGGTGTAGTTTTGTCATTAGGCTTGTTTTGGTTTTACGTCAGACAACCTTAAAAATGCCATAGATACCTGTGACAATCTGTGTTGATTAAAATTCTTTCTCATAAAACACTTAAAAGCTCAATATACAGGATCAGCTATATTATTGCTTTCAGAGATAAGTAACCTCCAGAACAGATTTAAACAAAATATTCACTATGGCTCTGCTCATATGCTAAGACCCTCTAATAAGTATTTCAGGAGCCGCCCCTGATTCCAGGCATTGTGTCTGTAACTTCCATTCAACCGTAACTCTTGAGTTCTTTAACTTCCATTGATTCTGTTCTCTGAAATTCCTTTTCCATTAGTGTTAGAAAAACACCACTCTGTCTTTGTTAAAATGTAAATTAAAAAACCTTTTCATCATCCAAAAATAATATTTTTCTTTTCATTTCCAAGGCTGATGATTGGCTAATGGACAGGGGTTGAGTTCTGGGCTTTAGACATAAGAGCATAAGATAAATTACAATAGAGGAGGCCATTCAGCTCATCTTGCATACTTGGTTGTTACTAGCTCTCACCCAGCTATTTCATGTAAAAAAGCACTGTTTTCTTATTTTTAAATCCTCTGTCCTCTGGTTTGTTCATTCTAAACTTTGCTTACTCTTATTTATGGAAATGCAAATGCACAGGGATGTATTCACTTCAGAAGGTTTGTTAGATCCTGATGATGAATGTGAGGGATGAGATGTGTGAAGTCTAATTGGCGTAGTTCCCCGAGCTGAGGGAATGGCAGGCTAGGTGTAAGGACAAAGTTGCCCAAACCCCCCTCAATTTAGCAGAGATTGAGCAGGAGCGCTGCTGCAAGGGTGTAGAAGGGGTGGTAGGATGGGAGTGAGAGAGATACGCGAAGGGAAGACATGAGTCCTGTTTACTGTACACACACAAGTAGAAGTGTGTGAGATTAGGATCTGAACTTCTGTTTTCCCTCTTTATCTTTCATGAATTGTAACTACTTTTTGTTGTTGTATTTTTATGCATTTAAATAAAAAATCATATTGTGTTTGAATTTTTAAAAGTAATTTGGAATTCATCATGTTTGTTATTAACATTTCAGTTGGAAAAGCCAATTTTGTATTTTTTCACTTCTCGGCTTGCGACTTATAACAAGGTAGAATGAGGAAGTGGAGGCAGGCTTATTCAACCTCTGAGCCTATGTTCTTTTAACACATCACAGTCAGCACAGCCCTACAATGGAGCTGCTGCACTGATTGGAAGACAGGGGTTTCCTTCATCAACAGTGCTGCAAGCCTAAAACCCAGGGGCCAAAGAGGTTACTGTGCTGCTGAGAGAGACTCTCCCACCCTACCCTGGATGGTGTTGAACCAATTGTAGTCTACAATTGTAGTCTACAGGGAATCCTGGTTATACAAGGCTAGTGACATCACCAAGACCCGAACCCGCGGTCATAGAACTCAGCTTGTCCTCACACAAGCACCTTTACTGGCAAAACCTCTGGAGAAGCCCATGATTTTTAAAAAATGCACAACACTTTGTGTTGTTTTCCCTGAAAGACACTGCAAAAATAAACCTTGTGATTTGATACCGTAATAAATCAAACTGTTGAGTTTGCCAATCAAGTCTTTAAACTCTCTATTGGTGTCTCTAATAAAGTTAGGATGAAGTTTACATATTTCCATGAGCTCAGTTGATTGTATTACTCTTGAGACTAGATATACTGTATTTTTTTATTTGATGAGTAAAAAAAAGGACTGTTACAGATCATTTTAAGTATCGCCACTTTAGGTGGAAAACCAGATTTAAAAAAATGCCTTTGACATTTCAGAAATGCTGACATAAATAGCTGGGTCAAGTGTGCCAAACTTCAAACCCTCCTACAGCCTCTGTATCTTTGATGTATCTGTTCAGATCTGCATCCTGCAAAGGCCTCTGACATGCACATCAATTGATCTCAGGAGTCCGTGTGGATCTGAAGGCTGAGCTCTGCTGCAACACCTTCCAGCAGAATAGGATTTAAAAGTCCTAGAAATAAATTAACATGGACCTTAAATTAATTTAAAATAAAAAATCTATATGTATTTGTCAAGACTAGCTTTTGCAGAGCACGAGATTAGCTCTTGATGAATTTGCAAAGGGGAATACAGAAATGAATATTTCCACAGAAATTAATATTGGCTCCCATCTACACATACAAATCGGCCCTTTCCAACATACTAATGACAAGGCCGTTTTTGAATTTTCAATAGAAAACAATAAAATGTTGAAAAAAATTGGAGTGTTTTCAAATCTTGGCTGTCTTTTGGTCTTTTAATTTTACGACCTGCAATACATCAGATCCAGATCAAGGTATTGCAGTAAATGTACAGTAAGAGGAGCAGCTGTTTCCAGTGCAAACTTAAACACTGAAGATCGAGCTAGTGCAGCTTCAAATCTTCACAAATGTCTGAGTCACAAAGGACTGGAATAAGCATAAATCACTGCAATACATGTGTCAATTAGTTTCCTGTTCTCAATTAAGCATATTTAATATATTTGTATCTGCCAGTTTGTTAAGTATTGTAATTTTGCAACTAGTATTAACCATTTCAGTTAATGTTTCTGTAAATTAATATAAGAAATATAATTTAAAAATGCACAAAAAAAAATAGATATTATAAAAATAATTATAATATCCAGATCCTTTTAAAGGTAATGATGAACGGGCCTGAATGTTCAGGAATTCAAACACTTTAAGGCTACATTCCTTTTGCTGTTGAGGTATATAGGTACAGTATGAAGTGTAGGTTAAGTCAGTATGAAGGCCTAACTCCCATCTGAGCTCCAGTGCATGAAAAAAGTCAATAAAACATATTGCAATAACTGACTCTACTATGCATAAACTGGTGACAATGCTTTAATATAAACATATTAATATAGAATATATTTAATGTAGAACATATTTCAGTCTCTTCTGTTGGACTAACCCAGACTAAAGAAAATTAAGGAAAACTTTCCTGGGCACATGCCATTGTTCTGCGATAGGCTAACATCTGACATGCAGTGAGGCCACAGCCATGTCACGTACTGTACCAAGCTGCAGCAGCTCAAGCAGCCTGTCTTTCAGCTGTCACAATATGCCTAATGTGAAAAACACCAGTCTCCAAGGGTAGCACATAAGGATCATGAGAAGCAGATGCACATTTTCTTCTAGCATTGCACTAGTTATGTGCTGGTGAGGCCCTCTGTCAGTATACTCCGTTGTGTGATAACAGACATTGATTGATTCCATCAATATCCAGCTTTCAAGCCATTTACTCCAGAAAGCACATCTTTTTCTTTCACATAAACCCCAGAAGCCATGTTTTTCAGCTTTTTGAAAGTTAATTAATTGTGAATGGGCAATTAATAGTAGCATATTAATCGTATTAATTCACATAAACTTGGAACCCTGTCCATACTCAGAGTATTAATGAAGAGCATTTCTTGCATATGGTGAATTTAAGCTCTCAGCAGTATATATCCACAAATAAAGTTGGTGAAATATGATCCAAAATAGTCATGATTATGTTGTGTTTATTTGTGGAAAGAAATATACTCCAGTAGTTAAATATTAGCTGTTCTACTAGTACACTATTTTTAGCATGTATTTTCTTTCTTTCATGTTCTTAAAAAGCGGAAGGCAGGTCAATTAGAATTATTAACCCACAAAGGAGTATGTCTGCCTCAGCTGAATTATGCAAACAGGAATACAAAGGCAACTGGCACAGCAGGCTCTGTTCTCCGTGTGTTTTTCTAACACCATGAGAGAGCTGTGGAAGTGCACTGATGACTTGAGAAGCTTGTTTGTAGGCAGTTCACATGATACAAATAAAGCATTGAATGCATACACAGTAGGGTAAATCACACCTAGGGACATACCTTGCTTATAAGTCCAGAATTAGTTGAAAGAATAAAAATGAATGCAGATGCTGTATTGTAGCTGCAGACACTTTTAAAAAATGAATGCAGATGCTGTAGTCTCTTTGATTTGGAAATGTGGAGAAAATGAACGGACTCAGGAAATGTTTGGCAAGATGTGTTTAAGAAATTCATGATGCATGGGGCATTAAAAAAGCATTGCTGATCTGAGCAAGTACACCTATACAATTTATTAGAATAGTTTTTCAAAGCACAGCTGAAGTTACAAAATGTCTTTAAAATAGCCAATGTAATATATTTCGGCACATAACAGAAAATTGTGTACCGAGAAATAAAAATCTAACACATTGTGCCTCAATGATCTAATCTGTTTTGACTAAGACTGGAAAAAGGCACAGCTGCAAAGACGAGGTAATCTATCATAAAATTATTTCAGACCCTTCAATGGCTTAAAATGAGGTTTCACATCTGCACCTCCAGGATAATAGTCTAAAATATACTTTCCAATTATATTAAACAATGTGAACCCACATTTGAATATGAGCACTCAATCATATTATGACATTTAGCTTTTAACATGCCTATTTGTTTCAGATTTTAAAAAAAATAACATAAAAGTATTACGCTTGACAGACCACTTACAGTAGTTGGATGACATAGTGTCTGCACTGGATAATACCTGACTGGCAATTAGGAATAGCAATATTGATTCAATAAACATTAATTAGTCTTGGTTCTCCTGTCAATGAGTTTCTAAATGACATGAATGTGGAAGTTTATTTCACCTCACTTTAGACCCCCCAAAGGGGATTCCAATGCAGGGAGCAGTAGCCATTAATTGAAGGTCATTTTGTAATACTGGATGAGTTCAGTAATGGAGAGTGGCAAACTGATCAGATTAACCTTCACTCTGTGACACATACAAACACTTTATAACTTAATGTACAACTTTATCAGCTCTCTTCAGTCCTTAGTAACACTGAAGGACTGTTTATTGCTTTCTGCAATACTTGTATTCGCTTCACAATATGGCAACCAAAATTAAATATGCTAAAAAGATTTATATTCATTTTACTTTACTTAATCCCCGGTGATTTTGTCTATTGATTTTGTCTATTAAGACCCTCACCACTTCTTTGAAAATAAGGTAACGTGTGTTTCAATACCCACTGAGCAAAAGTAAATATTGACAAACATTTTGTCATTGGCAATCAAGTCCTAATATATAGTATCACTCAAGCCTATAAAGATTCTGTTTGAACTGCTCACCTTTTAATCTTTCAAAGACAGTATTGCCATTTGAAGTATTTTAATTGCAGGTGATTTCAGTGTATTGTTTTCACACAGTTCTCTCCATCTAACATACTTTGTTATTTCCATGAAGTCCTGTATTGCCAGCTTTGAAACACTGAGAAGACTTTTACTCTAAAACATCTGAAAAGTTTGTTCTTCTAGGTTACCAAACAGAAACCTTTGAAAATATTATAATTGCAGTAAAACAGAAAAGTAAACTGAATAATCCCTTTAATAAAATCAACAGCATTTAAGAACTGTTTAATAATAACCCAAAAACGGTTCACAGTGACTGTAATACAGTATTGTAGGAGTATTAGAGGAGCTCCTGTCACAAACAGAACATACGGTACCAGATTATAGTGCAATTGTAATTGCACAATTGCTGAACTTGAAGGCAATTGAAAATAAGAAATAGATTAAAAAAACAAACTACTCCATAAGTTCTAAATCACACACAAACTATTAATGGTAATAATTATACATTATTATATAAATGTATACATTACCTGTTCTCCTAGGCTCTGAAATGCCTCTTGTAGTTATAGTAAAATTCACAGTCCAAATAAAGATAGAGAAAGTGCTACATAAGTTATTTTTCTTGCTTTGACCAACGACACATCTGTATATACTGTATTTTATTAGCTAGGTGCAGACACATTTCTAGTATCACTGTCTGATTTGAAGCATCTTTATACAATAAATCATAAAAATAAATGTTTAATTCCTAACCACCAGTTTTTAAGCACTGTGGATTTTGGTCAGATTTTTTTATTCTCTCAGAAGTGTTTACAGATAAGGTAACAATACCACTTAGGTCATTACCTTATCTGAAAGAAACCTGACAAAACAGACAAATCTAAAATGCAATTTCTAATACAGTTACATTGTAAAATATGTAGTAGTTCAGGTGGGTAGCTACGTCAGCATGCGTAGGCTGCAAAGGAACAAGTAATAGGTTTATTCCATGCTGAAAAAAAGAAGAGAGAAAAAATGTAAAAGCCCTCAAAATGTACTCCTTTTTCATCAACAGAGCATACCCCAGCAGTGTTATTGACAGGGCCCTTGCCCGAGCCACAAACACCCCTTGGACCATCAACCCGATCAGGAACTCCCGCCGTAACAACCGCATTCCTTTGGTGCTTCCCTACCACCCTAACACACTTCCTATCCCAAGGACTATTAACGACAACTTTTCCATCCTACAGGACGATCCCTCCATTGGGGCCCTCTTTTCTGACCGCCCCATCATCTCATATCGCCGATCACCTAATCTGCGCAACCTTCTTGTTCACAGCTCCCTTGACCACCCTCAGCAACCATCCACACCAGGTACTTCCCCTTGCAACAGAGCCTGCTGTATCACCTGCAAGTACACAGCCACCACCACACTCATTCAAGGCCCCTCAGGACAATTCCGGATCACCCAGATGGCATCTTTTACCTCCAGCAACCTTATTTACTGTATCTCTTGCAGTAAATGCCCAGTTTCTCTCTACATTGGAGAAACAGGAAGGAGACTTGGAGACCGCTTCAGAGAACACGTCAGGGCTGTGAAGATTAAAGATCTCTCCAAGCCCATTGTTTCTCATTTCACCTCTGACGGCCAATCCAACTCTAATCTCTCCGTCTGTGTTCTCAAAGATGGTTTTCCGAACTCATACATCAGAAAGACTACCGAAACCAAACTTATCCTGCAGCTAGTATCACACCTTCCCCCTTCTCTTAACGACAGACTACTATTCTACTAAATTTTCTCCATTCATTGGAAGTTTCATTTCACACCATTCTACACCTATCCTGACTGCACACCTCTTGATTGGCCTCTCTTTCTGTCCCCTGCTCCTGCCTCTAACCCTTCCTCCCTCCCAGCTTTTGTTCTCCCACTACATTACCTTTGCCTACTGCCTTGTCTCTCTCACACCTGAAGAAGGCTCCATGGCCGAAACGTTGTGTTTTTTCTCTCTTCTTTTTTTCAGCATGGAAAAAACCTATTACTTGTTCCTTTACATTGTAAAATTGCCTCTTTAAAACCATGAATGCTGCTGTTATTCACATTAAAGGTTGCTGTTTCAGTGAAAAAAATGTATATTTAGGAATTGTAAGACATATCCAAAAACAATACTCACCTGTATCAAATAGTGTTTCATTTTGTTATTTTACAAAAACAGTCTTTTTCTCACCACAGGGTATGAGTTATGCTGACCATTCATTAAACTTTTTTGTGAGCTCTAAACAGAGTAAGGAATTTGTCTCTTGCTAAGAGGCTGTTTTTTATTATTATATTTTAGTCCTTAAATCACCAACAAAAGAAGGTGTTGCAAAAAAATTAAAGAGATGTCTAAATAATCTCAAATAATGAAACAGCCTTGAAGGAGATTTATTTCTAAAGTGTTTGGAATGGCTGCTGGTTCTAATGTGAAGCGATACTATCTGAAACAGCTGTGCTCAAGGCTTAGACAGTTCTATTAAAAATCAAGCACTTCAGCTGAACAAATTTGTCTATTAAGGAGATAAGTAAACAACATATGGCCTTCTGATTTGACTCGTACTTTCAGATAACAAAAATGCTTATTTATTGCATTCTGACTTTGGAATCAGGTAGTGTATGGTGTGTGTTGTGAAAAATATAGTAACATTTCACAGCTCATGTCCTTGTAATTTACATTTCTTTTGTTTTTTATTTACTTTCTTCAGAAAAGATTACATAATTCTAAAGCTTCTTATTCTCTTTTAGAAAGAGAACTTCTACCTGCTTTACAGAAACAATTGCGTAAGGAGATATTGAAGGAAACCATAAAATACTAAATGGTGCATTGGCTCTGTTTGAACCTGAAATACAAATCTGCAAAAAACTCAAATCAGGGAAGAAAAAGCTCCCAACTTTAGACAAGGGACATAACAAAACAAAAGACACTTTTAATATAAACTGAAACGATCTTCAGTATCAAAAGCCTGTAGCATCCAAGAAGGTGTGGCTATAGACAGGCAGCTCTCAGAGACAGATGCGTATCTCCCCATGCAGCACACCCCTGTAGCTGCAGCACAGAGGTGGGCTGTATTACAGATTACTGGCCTCAGCCTGCAGTAAAGGATTTAATGAAACCTCAGAGCTTATTAATGTTTTAAAATTCAGCTTCAGAAAAAAAAAAACACATTTCCGAATGTCCGTTCCGGCAGTATGTTTTGTTTATTAGCAAATCAGCGTTGAATGTTTTCCATCTATATTGCAGTAAGTGGGACCTGTATAAGAAAGTAAAAAAAAACAACAGCTCTACACTATATAAAAAGTACACTGCTGAACAAGCATTTCCATGCTTAATGGTGCCCAAGGGTCTGCAAGCAGAGCAATTTCCTCATAATTGAAACAATACAATGTATAGTACATCATCCTCAAAACAGTTCAAATGGGATAGGTATTAAGTCAAAATGACTTTGGCTTGGGACCACATCTGCTTTATGGTTCTAATAATGTTGTTCATTTCTTTATTTCATTGAAAGTGGGATATTTCTTGTATTGTATTTTCTTAATTTTCCCTGCTGTTATACTGAGAAGGTTTCAGGTTTCACATTGCTTATCTCCACATACAGATGGCTGCATTTTTAAATATTTTCATCTGTGTGTGAACATCTGCTTCCCCAGGAATTTAACAGAAGAGCATCTACTTAACAGCAATACTACCAAACCAGTTTGTTAATCTTATTTTGTGAACATTGAAGATGTTTGTATTATAAACAAAATATGTATTGTAATTTACCCCCACTAATATGCTTCTGATGTTATTTCATATTATAAACTGACTTTTTTTTATAAAACTACTCTTTAAAAACTATTATAATAAGTATTTGTACATTACTTATGTAATGTACAAATCCATTAGTGAAATAATAAACAAACTTAATATTTTATGTGCAACACTAAACACAATACATACAGATATGCAAATATAGTTGGCCCACATACACATTAAAATTATCCTATTTGAACAGTACTGCCTGAGCACCAGGAGAGTGCTTCTTATCCTTAGCCAGGGAGTGAGCGGTGTGCCAGTCTGTGGCCGTATTGTAAGGCGATTCTTCTTGGTTATATACAACGTCAGGTTTTTCATTAAAGGGGCAAAAATACTACTTCCGTAGCTGTTTCGCTACTGCATGGGTTCTGAGCTTGAACCCCGTCTGCGATCTCGTGGGGATCTGAAATAGTAACCTATCGAGCCTCAGGTGCTGTAGCTGTGCATTCCACGTGCAGCGGAGTATGGAGTGCAGTGGGAGGTGTGCTCCACTGTCACAGTATATATTAATAATAATAATTGCTAACACTTATATAGCGCTTTTCTGGACACTCCACTCAAAGCGCTTTACAGGCAATGGGGACTCCCCTCCACCACCTCCAATGTGCAGCATCTATGCTGGATGTTGCAACGGCAGCCATAGTGAGCCAGAACGCTCACCACACATCAGCTATCAGTGGGGAGGAGAGCAGAGTAATGAAGCCAATTCATAGATGGGGATTATTAGGAGGCCATGATTGGTAAGGACCAATGGGAAGTTTGGCCAGGACGCTTGGGTTACACCCCTACTCTTTTTGAGAAACGCCCTGGGATTTTTATTGACCACAGTCAGGACCTCGGTTTTATGTATCATCTGAACTGGCCCCACTTACACCTCTTCCAGCAGCAATCTTAGTGTTTCCCAGGAGGTCTTCCATCCAGGTACTGACCAGGCTCACACCTGCTGCGCTTCAGTGGGCTGCCAGCTGTGAATTGCAGAGTAATATGCCTGCTGGCCATATTATACAGTATGTGTGTGTGTACGAATATTGTGAGAAGTTGAGTAATGTAGTGTCTTCTGTAAAGGTAACTATTATTTTCATAACACCTACTGTATACATTTTAGGTAGAAATAAGTGTATTATTGTGGACCTCTGAAAAGGGCCAATGTTAACACTATAAAGGGCCGCAGTGGTGATTTTTAGATATTTATTTAGGTGCTAATTCAGTTGGCAAATGAAAGTAAAGTGCCCGTAAAACCTGCAGGAATCCATTCCCCATTGACTGGAATTCTAATAAAGTGTGTGAGGAAGACATTAAAGTGCTGCCTTTATTTAAGATGAGTATTTGCTTTCCTTTGTTTTGTTTTATGTCCTGGGAAAGATCAAGGTGGAAGAAATGAATAATCCTTTATTTTCCACTGGAGGAAATGAAAATATAAATCTATTTATTTTCTGACTCATGCAATGTCTACCAATATTCTCTTTATTGTCAAAATAGACTTTATTGTATATTTCCCATGATGGTTCCCTCATCTTAATCCTGTACATCAGGGAAGATCAACCTTTGGTGCTGGAAAGTCACAATCCAGCAGGGGTGATACAGAAGGTCACCCATAAATCAGCAATGTCTTAACACTTTGAACGAACAATTTTGGTTTAACGGTTGAAACAGGAAGATCAATTAAAATTAGACCAATATAGAACCAATACTCTGAATCTTTCAAGGACCGCAGCCTGCTATTCCTGAATTAACTGAGTCATAAGCAATCAAAATCCACCCAAATTCAGAATCTTTACAAATGAATGTTTTATGGGTGACTTGTAAGACTTAATGGCTTGGTGGTCTTTGGGAACATGGTTAGCCGCCCCTTTTATTTCAATATACTGGCTTCCTTTATTTCATATTGACATGTGACAATGGTGCACGAAAGGGGATTTTTTGCAAAAGAAAACCTTTTCTTAATTCCTTTGAAAATCATACTTGGGAGGACAGAGCTAGCATGGGATGGGCACAGATGTTGAGTTTTTATTCAACAATGAAAGGAGATGATACTATTCAGAAAGAAGACAAAATGTCACTCCTGCTCATGGGAGAATAACAAGCAACATCCAGCTCATGGGCCTTTTTTACTTCAGCATAGCAAAGCAGCCAGGTGCACTTTTAGATAGGTCACATTGTAAGAATTCAACAGTACAGGAAGATTCTAGAATAAGATCAGGCCATGTCTCACCTTATAATGAATAACTAGGACCGCACTCATTTGGAAAGACCCAAAATTAAATTAAACATGCAATAATGTTTTTCTTACATATACAGTATCTATCTAAAGCATGACAAATCAAAACTCTATACCTATTGTAAGAGGGCAGTAGGTTCAGACAAAATGGAGATCCAATCTGAACCACATTCTACTGAATGCTTCTGGAATGAGCCGCTGCCTTCAGTCACCTGAAAAACTGTAGAAAGACACTTGAAAGCAGTGGCCTCCAGAATCTACCTGCTGCCTGGGGACAGATCCTATATTGTATGAATTCACTCTTGGTAAGAAGGAAGTGACTGACTGAGACAGAAATTCGAGAAACCCAGAAAAAGACTTACGTTTTGAAAATGGTTTCAGAGAGATACTTGTGTGTTTGAGAGTTTTTAAGAAGAGGTGAACAGCTTAGCTGCCTAGTGTGGGTAGTGAGGGACTGAGAAATGTCTAGGGAACCTGTCAAAAAGGACCTTAGGTTTGTTTTTTGGTTTTTGTTTTGTTTTGTGTTTCAGTGTAAATGAATTGTAATTTACCTAGTACCACATGGCTTCACTTACTGTATGTGTTACATCCTGCTACGGCACACCAATCTCTGAATGAGTCAAAATACATGTACTTCCAAAATACCTGAGAAAAAGCTTTTTATAAAGAGTTGTGTGTGTCAATCATCAGTGTTATTTTTTCCTTACAATAATACAGCTTGCTGCTCTATCTGCAAATAATGATTATTACTAGCATGACCTTTTCTGTCAATAACAATCACCTCTAAGTTAAACAAACTGAAATGAGCAGATATATCTTTTTTTTTTTGCAAGGTGATGGCTAAAATTGTTCACAATAGTCTGAATGAGGCCTAACTACTGCATAGAGCGTTCCCTACATTAAATATCATTTGCTAGGAGTTTTCTCAGTTATGAATTTCGTATCCTGCTTCTACTGTGTACATCTGAAAATTTGACTAGTATAATCATTATTATAAATTAAAAAGACCAAAGGTCCTAGTACAGATCCCTGTGATTCTCCACCAATTACATCACTCCAGTCTTAACATTTAACTGTGCTCTCTGTTTCCTTTTCAATAATCAAATTCTAGGCTAATACTCTTTAATATAGAACTTCTGCTGCCTGAGGCATGTTGTCTACTTCCTTAGTGAACACCTGATTAAAATACTCATTTATTACATCAGCCATTAACCCTTTATCACTAGAAGTTTATATTGTTGTCTCAGATACAGTACATTTTACTTAATCCTTAATACTTCTTTTGCTATTGTAGTACCGTAAGAACGTTTTATTATATGTTTTAGTCTTATTGCATTGCAATATACCTTTCTATATCTCTCTTGGCCTTTCTAAAATAATTTCTAACCTGTTCTTGCAGTTCATTGTAATCTATTTCTTTAACTGGGCAAAGTTGTTTTTTAATCACTTTAGAAATCAGATTATTATCTCTTTCTCAATTTATTTTATGAGTCTGTTTAATATATAATGTTTTTATATTTGTATTTTCTAACTCTTGAAATAATTGTGTTCTGTGCTTCAAGCAAAAACTTTTTAAGTAGATGCCATCTTTATCCACTGTTCACTGCAGTGTAGCTTTTGCCTTGTGTTTTGGGTCATTGTTCTGCTAAAAGGTGAATTTTTGTCCCAGTTTTAGGTCTGAAGAAGACTGATGAAGGTTTTCCTCTAAGATTTAAGAGTACTTTGCTTCATAAATTCCCCCCTCTATCTTGACAGGTTTTCCACTCCCTGCTGATGAGAGCTATATCATAATGTTGAGTATATTACAGAGCTATAACACCATAGTAATTGACAGCAAGAATGGTGTCGACTGGGAAATATCCTATCTCTACTCGGCATTTAAACAACTTCCATTTTGGTTTCATGTTGAAAACAAAAAAGAAAAAGTTAACAGAAAATCATTGTGAAAAAATGTGTAAGTATTAATTTTTTATTCAGAAATCATGTGGACCACCATTATTGCACACAGACAGGGGCCACTCAACTACTGTAATTGTGTGGCTCATTAAGGTAAGTGTGTGCACTTAAAGGGCTTTAATACTTACACATTACTTTTCCAGTTTTTCACAATAATTTTCTGTTTACTTTTTCTTTTTTTAACACATTGAGAAGGTTGTGCATATACTGTAACATATATTTATTTAGACTTTAAAGTTTCATGATTGCAAGCTTTAAAGCAGTTAAGTGTGAAAAAATGTGCAAAAGTCTGAATGCTTTTGCAAGGCAGTGCATGTACTTTTGCATACCCATACATGGATGAAACATCTGCCTTTGGATGCTATCTTTACCTACTGTATGTGTAACAGGCAGAATTAAAAATGGTTAAAATCCTTCATCATTATGAATAGATCTAGGTAATATTCACTCACATTGTGCATGTACATATGCAGCCATTGTATCTTAGAATATAAAGAGTTGCTTCCTGTGTTTTCTCTTTTCTTGAAAATTATTATTTTATAATAAGAAAATTATTCTTTTTTTCTCATTGAAATGAACATGCAGTAGAGGAATAGGTAAAGATAGGTAAAGAATAGGTAAAGATCAGACTGTACTTTGCTGAAGAAGCTATCAGCTTTAATAGTGCTGTCTTCATTGTATCTCCCATCGTACATGTTTTTGACTGCAGGGAACTTCATAGTCTCAGCATCTGGATCTCCTGCCTGCATGAGTTACAAACTACATCCCCAATGCTTTAAGCAAGGCTTACTGGATATGAGCTTTCCAAATGCTGGAAATAGCAGCCATTATGAGTTTAGCCCAAAGGCTGTTTGGTGAATTACATTTCATTACTCTCTAAACTTATTGGGAACAGATATATTAGTGCTCTGTACTTGGTTTGTTTATTTTTTCTGCTGTAGTCAGCAGCTGGTGCATGCTTTTCCATTAAATGGATGGCTGAATACATTTTCAACGATTTTGCTGTAAAGTGCAAAGAAAAGAAATCAGTGTGGCCCTGGACAGGTCTTTCTGTCAAAAATAACCAAAATGAAACATGTTTTCAGAAGTAATGCACATACAGTACAATATGACAGATTGCAAGGGTGCTAAAAAATGAGGATTATACTGTAGATAGAAATGTTATAGGGTAACATTCATAGACTCTATAGTTTTTTATATTAACAGGGCAGGGCTTGCAATATGTGATTGCTGGGTAGAGAGTTACTAACTGGAGTGTTATTATAATATATAATAGTGACTCGGAAGAGGGGACATTCAATCAAAACTGCAAACCACATTTCACATTTCATTAAAGAGTAAATGATTTGATCTTAATTCATATTATTTTTCTTATGGGTTAACTACACTCTTTTTGCCTGAAATATGAAGTACACTGCACCATATACTGGTGGTGCAGGTACTGAAATGTCACCTCCTAAGTTAAAATCTTGAATCTACAATGTTAATGATTTGCTGATGCACCTATAAAAAAACAGAAAATCGAAAATGCATCCATCACAAAACCAGCCCATAACCATGGATGTATATCTGCTCTAATCATAAAATACAGTCATTGGACTTCCATTATTGATTGACCGATTGGCTGACTTATCAGACTGCTCCTGGGCTGTGATTGGAGGTGAAGGGAGGTCCATGGAAAGGAGCACAGACAACACACAGCTATGGATTATAAAAAAAAAATTGTAGACTCTAAATCTTTCCACGCTGGATTATTTTAAATCGCCTCAGTACTGGAGTATGTCTAGCTACCCACAGTCCGGACGCTGTCTTTCTTCACCTCAGTTTCTTCACCTTGATGTTGCCTGTAAATTCCATCTGCCACATTGATCCAGCAGAAAGTGATTTTAAATTGATATAATTTGTTTCAATTAGCTTTAGACACTGAGCAGACCAACAGTGAGAACACTACAGTGCTGGAATGCAAATCAGATGAAACTACTTATGTGGAGGACATGCTCTGCTTCGTTACATACCATATGATGTATATCATTTTCACAGGTCTCATGATTAAATGATTTACTTGGGTCTATATAGGCCATTAAAGTTTTAAAAAATAAAGTCTTGCTCTGAAGTAGAACATGAACTTTATATAAATATATAGCACCAATGGAAGTTGAGTAGGAGAAAAATGGAAAATGGTTAATATTTTAAACATATTGTAATCAATACCCTAAGGGGATTATTCCAGAAAATAATATCGGTATTTCACCATTTATCTTTGGGTCTAAAATTTGGAAATCTAGTGGCTGTGGGAAAATGAATGATTGTTGTGAATGTTTTGTTTTGTTAGCATTAAAGGTGATGACTCATTAGAATATGGGAATGTGTAAGCTGTAACACAAAATAAAATTATGGTAAATTATTCTATGTGAAGTTTCCAACTCATTGGATTGAAGGCCTATCTTTGCAATGTCTCTACCTATTTTGAACTTCAGTCCCACATCCAGTCTATTGTGAGTTACAGTAGTTCTCAGATTGCTATCTGAGTGAAAGTGAAAGTCTGATATTAAAGATTAGTTCACAAGGAGAGGTCAGAGACCATTACCATAGTCTCAAAACTGAATAAGCCTAAAGCAGTTATAATCAAAACATTTAGACAATTTCAGTCAAAAACTTCCACTTACATTATGAAATGCATGTAGATAAGACACCTGTGAACATTCATTCTTTACTGTTCCTGAGAGATCCTGATTGAACTAGCTGCAATTAATTTAGTGAACAGGCAAGGGGTGTTAAAAAATCATTAGACATCCACGCATGATGCCGCAACCAATTAATACATTTTGGTAACACCATGACACGTTTCTAACATTAGGATTATGTAGTCCACCTTGCACATTTTAAAGATGTTAACATGGAGCTGGCATTTGGGTGTATTCTGAAGAACACAGTTAGTGTGATATTACATGCAGAAATTAGACACAAGTTCTTAGATACAGTATATACTCTGCTACCCTGAGTTCCAGCAATGAGCTTCAGCAATCTTTTACTACAAATAATGCTTTTGTAAATAATAGTTCACTGGGGGGACAGCAACATCTAAGAATTGAATTCTTTGTGAAAGTTTGAAATATATGTGGTGAGATACAGTAGTTTTGGCTTAACCCACTTGTTTAATGGACAGCCTCTTGGCCATAGGACAAGGAGTCTCAAACCCCATTTAGAAGTAAACCAAGGGGTTTCACCAAGCTGGAGATGGGGTGGAGGAGGGATGTGATGAATGTGAAGGGAGGTGTTTGTATTTAGATATATAGTATATATATAATTAAGTTCTGTAATGTTGGTGATGTGGTACAGCTGTGTGTGACTTGTCAATGTTATCCTTCCAAATCTTAAGTTAATAACTTTCTTTTATTTCTTTTATAAAATACAATGTTTCCATGTGAGCTGACAAAAATTTGTGAAAGGAAGAGTATCTGAATTTCATCAGAGTAAGACAGAATTTGGGCTTGATGCAAAACCAGATTCCAAACCAGAATGTTCTGGCAGCAGAGAATCCATCATGAGTCTGGATTTCACTGGACTGAGACACACCATCTCACATAGAGTTAAGATGCCCCCAAATGTTAATTAGGTCATTTTAACTCAAGTAAATGCTGGAAATACATGGGCTACATGGGTACCACAAATAGGCTAACAGAGCTAAAGTAGATCAATTATACAATTACAATTACAAAAAATGTAAAAACTGTTGTTATGACAACAGGAAAACATAGTAAGAGACATAACAACAACAGGAGTAGTTAGTAAAAGCTATTCTCAGCAATGTCACAGTTATCTTCTGTTATCCCCAAAACATTAACAGGTTAATTTGAATAAATAACATTAAAGAAGTTACTGTGTTTTGACTTTAAAAAGTTGAAACACAAACCAAAACAAGGATGGTACTAGAATTATCCTACTTTCTCTCTGTGTGATTGGGTTCTGTCCTGTCTGACTCACCGTGACTGGTTCTTCACTTTCTACATTCATGAAACCCATCAACTGCCTTTATTCACAAATAGCACAACTGGACAAATGCAAGTATATTACAGCATGGAAGGGAAGGCAAAATGGAATATAAATTAGACATCAGCAATTGTCTGATGGGTACATCAATATTTAGTGCTGAATGTATTATTCACTGCCTGCTTGTCAGTGTGCAGAGAATGGATTCTATTGACTTGAGCAAATTAGAATTTTGGATTGGACAGACTGGTACAAACACTTTGTAAGCTTTCTTTAGCTTTTAAAACACTCATTCATACACAGCATGTAGCCTCCCACTCAGCTCCACTAGCATGGTAGAATGTACAAAAATGACTCACCATACAGTACATTAAAAAATGCACTGGCATTGTGCTTTGAATCAACATTTGAAATTGTTCAGTAGCAGTTATTTTAGCAGTTTGCACTTCGAACAGCAAAACGTGTAGTAGTTACTTTATTTATAGTAACACAAAGAGCTCCAAGTTTAAACCTGCTCAGTGCTCTTGGAAACTGGTTATTTTTTGTTATGTCTGTCTATTTAATGTAGAACATCTCTCCCACATTACAAATTATGTGGTTGAACACATTAACTCCATATCTATGGAATATTCACAAATCACATCTTTCAGTGTTTACTGATTTTTGTAAGAATGTCTCACAACAAAACAGCATATAAATTAAAAAAATATGTGCCTGGCGGGGTGAAGCACTTTATTTATTTGATGATTATCAGGTATAACTACAAAATGAACCTCAGGCCATTTTGCTTGCTCTTGAACCTCTTTAATGCTGTCAGAAAAGGTCATGACCCTTTATAAAGATCCATAATTCTGAAAGAATTAGGATGGGAGCAAGGCTATAGCCTGTGACACGCAGAACACTGCACACAGTGAATTGTTGGGAGGCAGGTGCAATATGTAATATATGACTCTGTCACAGAGGAATGGCACTTGGTGAATTTCTTAGAGAAAAGAATCAGTAGGAAAAGCCATGCCTTGGAACATATAAATAAAGATAGTTCTCTCTGCTTTCTCCATTTTTTAGTTTTAGTGCATGCTTTAATGCAATCAGGGAGTGAAAAAACAGAACCAGCTGCATTTAAATTGAAAATTACCTTTTACAGCATGGGTGCCAGCGAGAAGATTGAGGGGAAGAAAAAGGGTAAGGGAGGGATATAAAACTGGAGAGCTGTAACGTAGGTGTTGAGTAAAGTAATGATCTTGAGCACCAAAACAGGTGAATTTCTTCACATGTTCAAAACAAAGGTTTGCTTAACAAATTGAACAGGCTCATTGCACCACTGATCAACCCCAGCAATAGGAAATGCATTCTATATATTTCAGCTCATACAATGGGAGTTTGCAAGATTATTCAAATTTGTTTTTTATATTTAATAGCATCAACTAGCATGCCCCCTGGCTAGTTCAGAAGCCCTTCTTAATTATGGAATACTGGGTCTTTATTGGTCCTTATGGTGGCTGATTTGTTATAGTACTAATAACTCATATCCTATTTTACTGACAAACACATTAAAGTGTCACATTTAGCCATTCCCCTCTAAATATATATTTCTCTAAGGGAACTTTGAATTCTTTTATAATGTCCACCCTGGCATATACCTCCAACAACACTTTTAAATGTGTGATATTTAAATATGCAAGTAGGTCAGAATCCTTAACTCTGGATAAACGTAAAATTAGAGCAGAAAGTGAAACTACTGCAAGAACCTTTAATGTCTCAGACATACAACTCCAGAAGGGTGCTGATTAAAATCCATCTGATGGTGTTTTATTATCTCATGATACATGACATTCATCAGCATAATTTAAGGTAAAAAGCATGTGAAAGTATTTCTTCTGGGACATCATTAGTATTAGTAAGAAAATCAAGAGTTTTCATAGCTCCTTTTTAAACTAAAGTTATCTGTGTCGGCATCACATGTCTTGATGTCACATGCAGTCTAGCAGGCATATTGTGAGGATGATAGAGTGTGAGTGAAAAGAAGCAAACCTGAATCGGACTGAATGATGCCATTAGGCAACCAGCAGTGAGTGCTGTTTTGGGAACTATCTTCTGTGTTTTCATATAAGCAAGCAAATATTGCAAAATAGATGCTGGGCTAACTAGGGTTTTTATTAATCTAATGGGGCCATTGAAGAACACATGAGCTTTTCCTGGTTGCTCCTCATTTCTCTACTGTCCAAAAGATATGCAGGTAGATCTGATTGACCTCTCTAAATTGTTCCCTTTTGGGAAGAGGGCTGTTCCATCCATAAGAAGGGGTAGCGATTATCATCTGTTAACAACATGCAAATGGCTACAAACGAAAGCAGGCCACTCAGCACATCTAGCCCTTTTGCTAGTCAATAGCTAATTGATCTAAACATCTCATCTCTTGAAAGATGCCAGGTTATTGGCTTCAACAAAATGGCTGGGAAACTTCGTTCCATACTCCCACATCCCTTTGGGTAAAGAAGTGCCACGTTTTCACAATTTTAAAGCCCCTCTTTGTAGTTTCCTCTTGGGTCCTCTGGTTCATGTTTCACTGTTAATTCTGACGATGTCTACAGGGTAGACTTTGTTAATACCTGTGAGAAATTTAAATACTTGGATCAGGATGTCCCTACACAGTCCTCTCTGTCCAGTACTACAATAATAAAAAAGGTCCTTTAGATTATCTGTATTCACTCTTGCCCTGTAAGCCTACAGTATATCAAGCCCTGAGATATATTGCTTTTTTCTGAACTGAATCCAGCAATATCTTTTTTTTGTAAATGCTAGATATAGCATCACTGTATTTAAGTTTTACACTTATAAGTGCAGTACTTAACATTTTATTAAAAAAGTCTTCTTAGAATTAAAATACAGTATACTGTAATATATGCTCTGTATTCATTGAGCATTTTGCTTTTTGAAAGAATTCTAACAAGCGTAGATGTTGCTAAACAACTTTTCTTAATTCATGTTGACAATTCCTAGGATGTTATTTTCCAAACATGTAATTAAATTGTTATTACTATTTCTTTATCCTTACATGTAATAGACATCAGACTTAATAAATAGGTACTACATTAGCAGTTTGATTCTAGATTAGTTTCAATTATAAACGCATGTACTTAAGGAGCAATGTACAACCATAAATAGTTTAGGTTTTATTCCTGAGATCCAAAAGAATTAACCTTTTCAAAAGAATAAAATATGAAATCAACTTACAATTCAATGAAGCCAACTGAGACACTTACACACCATTACCTCCATTATACCACAAACCACCTCTGAATCACCTCTGAATTATTTGACTATACATTATACAGTCCTACTACTCTGCTGATGTCTCCCAATGATGTGAGTTAGCAATGCCAACCACCACGCCACAGTGATGCCCACAAAGCTTCATTAGTTCAGTCAAATTCTAATTCCAATGAACTGGGATGACAAATATAATAGGGTATGTAAGGATAGGATAGGGTATTTAATAGTTCAGTGCACCCATTTTGCAAATATGAGAATGTTTCCAACAACAAATATTTCCAACAACAAAATTCTGATGTTAGAAGGTCTGATTGGTAAACCTAAATTGATCTGTTTTAAAAGTAAAAAAATCTGTGAAAAAAGAATCACAATTAATAAATATTATTAAGCAAGCACAAATAAAAATAAGAATAAGTGATACAAATGAACTCTTTCATTTTTTTCAAATTATTGAAAACTAGGTAAACCCTTTGGGTAAGCATCACATTTTAGCGTAAGAAAAAAATGATTGATCTGTGTATGTGGTATATTTACATGTATTTATATCAATTATTTAATTGTATCAAAACATATGGTCTGACATTTTTTGAAGAAAAGACATTGAAAAGGTATTGCAGGTGTAAAACCTCTCTCATTCTATAAACAGCACAGTTCAGCAGCTAGTGTCCAAAGATCTGCAGCAGTCTGCACTACTGGCCATTCAGCAGGATGTCCACTTCAGCCAAGCTGGCACCTGCTCACACACGTTCTGTGCCAAATCAGAGTGAGGTGACCCCTGTAGTGACTTGAAGCTGTGACTGCTGACAATATGAGGAGGTAAAAACATGCCAAGAACCACTGCCCACCACACTACTGTGTGTTTCCTAATAAATTTCAGCAAACACCATCCAACATCTCAGTTTGAAGAGCACTCTATGCAACTGTGGGCTGTTATGCTACACTGATGACAATTTTGGTGCTTTAAAAGGGAAAAAACAAGAAAGGACAGGACTGTGCATAAGGCACGATATTTAATTAGGAAAAAAAGCCAACAATATGTGGCGCCACAGGAGTTTTCCATTGCTCTGGATATGACCCTTACAGCCAGCCTGCTTGGGAACTTTTTCCCCACATTTCTTCATCTCCATGCACCCTTTCCAAGAGTGATGATGATCACAGCCACAGAACATGTGATATCACATAGTCGGAGATTTCTGGGCTCTTGCCTCGTGGACTTTTAGGCCCAGAGTTTCTAACTTGCCCATGTCACTGTCTTGTTATGATCTCCTCCAAGATCATTCCTTCGGTTCCTTGCCAAGGCCGAGCAATTTACTCGCAGATTCCCAATGAGCTTCACCGTCAATTCTCTCCCACATTCTTTAGACCCTTTCAGAAAGATGATACTCTCTGCTCCTAGCAGCCTCACATGGCGCTTTATTCTCCCTCATTCACCTGGACTTCCTCCTCCCTGATGACATCCTTATGGAGCCACCTGCTCCTTTATTGTCCTGGAGCTTCCTGCTCCCTCATGCACTTCCACTCTGCCCAGTCAGCCCTCTCACTTCCAAGGTTCACCTCCAATGTGTGAAGCCACCAGACTGGGGCTCACACTCTCAACAATCTACAGCACTCACAACTCTTGTGCTGAGACTTTTCACAGTAACAAGACCGAGTCTCTCTCTAGTGTCTCACTCCATGCTGAGACTCAATACTCTTCCCTATTAAAACTACACAACCTCTCTACTGCCTCACTCTCATGTCTTAGGGTGTGCGGCTGCTGGCACACCTTCTCCTGTGCCCAACCACCACTGCAACTCACTCTAGATCCTAACACTTAATCAGAGCTTTACTCTCTCAGTCCTCCAGAGTGTTACAGCTACAGTCCCTGCTCCCTTGTACTAGGGTTCTGATAACACACACAGTTCTTTCTTTAGTCTCCTTTGAGATTGACTGCCTAACTCCTATATTCGTACCCCTTATTGAGGTTCTCAAGCTGCGGCCACCAGTCTGCTCTCCTCCAGTTCTTTTCAATCATCAATTCCAGT
Organism: Lepisosteus oculatus; assembly: GCF_040954835.1. Taxonomy (NCBI): domain Eukaryota; kingdom Metazoa; phylum Chordata; class Actinopteri; order Semionotiformes; family Lepisosteidae; genus Lepisosteus; species Lepisosteus oculatus. Next base: position 42,004,833 of record NC_090700.1, on the reverse strand, counting down.
AGTGTCTCACACCCACTTCTCTCATAGCCCCAGCAACTCCCAGCACAGGAATAGCATAGATGCTATTCCTGTGCATCTATGGCCAATGAAGAAACCTGATCTTGTATCCATACTGATCTGCAACTACAACATCCTGGTTTGGTCTTCATTCTGGGATGAGCTCAACCTATTCATATAGACACAGTACCTTACACAGAGTGGACATTAAGAAGTGTCATGAGAATTGAGCAGAGAAAATGTTCAAGGTATTCTTCCAGTCTTCCAGATTCCATGCTTAATCTGTGTGCATATGGCCATTTATTGTAGAAGATGGGTCATTTATCATGGATTTCCAGGGTTTTTATTACTCTTCAACACACTGTTTTTTGTTTTAGCATATTACAGTGCTTCAATGAACTGTTTTGCTTTAGATTTTAAAAAACAGAAAAAGAAGGTATTAAATATGTTCAAATTAATTATATCTTTCCAGTTCAATCTGCAAACAAGTTGATTTGACTGAATCAATTCAGTCATTCAGACTGCCTCCGGACATTGCCAGATTCCTCACTGTCCAGCAGCCCAATCATTAAATGACTGGAAATTTGAAAGGTTCTAATCATGACCATACCATCCTGGTCATAACAGGGTCAGAGTTTGGCCTATCCATCCCAGTGTCACCATTTGTTGCAACAGAGGAAAGCTTCAGTGTACAGGGTTGTTTGGTTAATTCAAAGAAAGAAAGAGAAAAAGAACACACGTCCAACTTTTAAAGAGGTGCTGTTAGAGGAGCTGTTCTCTAAAAGAATCACTATAAATGCTGACTCAACTGAGTGCACGCTGTTTCTACTCCAAAATGATTTATTTCTTACTTCTTATTGACATTTCAGAAAACACATCTTCATCATCTTGATGAAGGCTTGTGTCTGGTGAAACTTTGAAAAGAACACAAAATATTTTGGATAAGAGAGAGCATGTGCCCAGTTAATTCTGCTAGTTCATTCACAGGTAAAAATAAATCTGGGAAATAAGCATGATGGGTCTCCTAAAATACTTATCCTTCTAATCCTTAAACCTAAGCATAAAATAGGCATGCATTATAAATTAACATTATTTGTTTGTAGAGAAAGAGAAAGAGAGAGAGAATGTTTTACAGATTACTGGTACTGGACCTGAGAGTGTTTATAGAGTGTTTATTTTTTGCATGCATGCACATTAGCGCAACAGGTTAATCACCACAATAAACTGACAGGCAACCTCAACAATTAGACAAGGATAACGTAGGTGCCTGACAGCTGTATTACTTGAACAGTACAGCTCTGTAGTGTGGGAATGATCAAGGGTGAAGGGTAATAAAATGAAAATGAGCATGCAGAGGACATGATAAAGGGGTGCTCTGCAATTCCCTAAACCAATACTGCAGCAGGTATTGTTGACATTTTATACAGCACTGTTTGCAAAGGGAACAGCAGTCCCTGCAGAAACCTCACCAACTGCTTCAGATAGTCTACATCTGTCCTCCGTCCTATCAATGAGGAAGAGCTTCTGTGAAGAGATATTTTATCTCTAGTTCCACAATCAAAGCGTAGACATATACTGTAAAAACACATACAGGAATAGAATATGAGAGCATACATAATTCTTAAATATACTAAATATATTCCATATATTTGCATACTGTATTTCCTCAAATATAATTATTTGTTTAGCAGATGCCCTTACCAGGGCAATATTGATATAAAGATGACCAGATGACAGGCTACCCAATGTATCTCTTTAAACACGTCAAGTTTAATAATGATAATAATAATAATAAACTTTATTTTATATAGCACCTTTAAAGGTGTCTTCTCAAAGTGCTTTACAGGATGACAATAACAATAAATAATAAGAATACAACAATAAATAAGAAGAAAACACAAGATAAGACACAATTACAATTACAACAATACAACAATAACAAGAGGAGACCGTGGAATGTGGTACTAAGAAGAGCAGAGGGGTGAAGAATGGAACCAGTTAAGTAAAGGCTTTTCTGAAGAAGAAGGTTTTGAGTCTGGATTTGAAGGAGTTTAGAGAAGGTGATTCTCTGATATCCTTGGGCAAAGAGTTCCAGAGCTTGGGGGCATAACAGGAGGGGCATAACAGGAGAAGGCCCTGTCACCCATACAATGTATATGGGCTTGGGGGAGAGTAATTAGGGCAGAATTTGAAGAGCGGAGGGTGCGAGGTGGGGAGTAGGGCGATAATAGTTCAGACAGGTATTGAGGTGCCAAGCAATGCAGAGCCTTATAGGTGAGCATGAGGATTTTAAAGTCTACACGGAATTTGACTGGAAGCCAGTGCAAGGACTGCAGGATAGGAGTAATGTGAACACTTGCACTAGACCTCGTCAGGATTCTGGCTGATGAATTTTGGACATACTGCAGTTTGTTCAGAGTAGATTTAGATACCCCGGCGAGTAGAGCATTGCAGTAGTCAATTCGAGAGGATACAAATATGTCGATTAGCTTTTCAGCCACAGTTAATGATAGCATAGGGCGTAGTCTTGCGATATTTCTGAGGTGAAAAAAATATGTTTTGACGTATGCTGCACATGTGAGTCGAATGTTAAGCCAGAATCGAATATAACCCGATATTCGGGTTATAACCCGATATTAATGTTTTCATTTTACTGAATTTTGCCCATTCACTTACAAAGGCCATCTTTAGTCAATTTAAAATATTTCAAACATTAATAAACATTAATAAAGATGTGTAGATAATTGCAAAGTACTTTGGTATTATGAAGCAAAGGCTGCTACTACATCCAGTTAGTGCAGTTTAAACAATTTTTAAAAGACATTTGACTTAAGGGTTCATTATACTAGTTAGAACTGAGTTAAAACAAAAAACAGTAAATTACTGACTGTTTCTCTGGAATTTCTGAAATACACAAATCATTTGTATGCTATACTAAACACTGCCCAAGCCAAAAGAAAGAGAATTGTTTTTTTTTTTCCTACAGAAAAGGCAGCCAAAAACTGAATCTTTAGTCTAAAATTCTGAGTCTTCGGCAAAGGAAAGGGTAAATGACTGTGTAAGCATTTAGCAAAAATTTCAGAGAGAGAAAGAATAATCATAACAGCTTTGAATTTCAATAATGAGTTTCTGCTGTAATCAGTACAAATCCTTGGTAAACATCCCGTAACTGGTGAATGAAGGAGCTTGACATAACTCAAAAGAAACATTAAAAGGGGGCGAACTGGGGTAAATAAAAAAGCCTTCTTTTGATATAGTACTGATACAGTGAAAAGCAGCAAAAAAGGAAAAAATCTGAAGTAATGAGAGCTCTGGAGAGTAATATTTGCATAATTATTTAGCTATTATGTAGCCAACTCAACATTCAGCATGTTTACCCATAAGCACTCCCTCTTCAGCTGATACCTGGACCCATCTTCTACAATTAATGCTGCATTATATTGGTAAAAGATCCCCAACAGGACAGTTTTCATTTATGAAGACGTTCACACACATACAGACAATAGCTTAAAGAACCTGCAGTATTATAAAAAATATAATCTTTCCGTAATGGAATGAAAAAGAAACTGCACATTATTCTGTTAGTAAAGCTGTATTTAAACTTGATAAGTTTACATCAGAGCCACATGTGCAAAAAAAATGATAAATGAAAAGGTAAAGTACAGCCTAAGGTGAAAGGTCTCATTTGAACTTCATACTGTAGCAGAAACACTGATTTATTATTTATGAAAAAAGGGAATTAGCATAATTTAAGACATACATAACATGGTAGTACCACAATTTATATTTTTGCAAACACAGAAAGAGTGTATTTTGGATTTGTTTCCTTCATTTTCACAGATTAGAGAGTGTAGGACGATGAGACTACAGTGTAATGTAATATTCCATGAGGCATTGTTGTGTCTAATTTTTCTCCAGAGTTATTGTGTTGAAGAAAATGGTGAGCCAAACCTCTAGGGCTTCTCGGTGACAATGAATATTCCAGTGGTTACTGGGACAATATTGTGATGTTACAGTATGGGCAATGCGGAAAAAGATTAACCAAGCACTTTTCTGTTAGATAAGGCAGCTTTGTTATTATTTTTGCTTATCTGCCAAAAACAAATTGGAAACTTTATTTTGCATCCAGCAACAGTGATGTGTGATGTGTGATGAATGATGCGGATGTGTTGTTTTTTGTTTCTCAATTTTGACAAGACAAGTCGTATGCATATACTCTGGTTTCATCATATATCAGCACTGCCACTGAGAAAGTTAAATAAAAGAGGAAGTCAAGATGAATTTAGATGTGCATCTTGTAAGTGTCTTCACAAGAATGAAACTCCCCATCATCAATTCCTGCAGCCGGTGAAAAATGTTCACAGTGTTTTTTCATGTGAGATTGTTAAGAAAGTTCTACAGAAACTTATAAAACCTAAATTACATTCTCAGAAGCACCTCTTATTTCCTTCTCTTTCATGTAAAAAAACAAAACAAAAAGCATTTATTTTCCAAATGAACAGGTGCTTCTCATGTCTCATGCTCACCAACAGCCTCTCCTTCCCAATCAAAAACAAAGATGTTGTCAAAAACTGTTAAAATTGTTAATGAGGTTCTGTTAAATCAGCATTTCTGATCACTTTTGTAGCATCCAGAATGACACTGCCTTTCCTGCTCCCAGCTTCACACCACAGTGCATAGATGAGCCATTATACATCAACTCATACTGTACAACTTTGCGAACTTAGACTGTTTTACAGAGTACAGATAATTGTATTCCTCTATTATATTCTATATAATTCTATTTTCCTGGTCTTTTTTTCCACTTTCACACAATGGTTATCTATTTCAGAAAAGTACAGTGTATAATGCTTTCTTTAAAAAACAACAATGCACAAATAACGTGATCAAAAATACTAGCCTTTCTTAAAGGCTTTCTTGTGGTTGTGGTTTTTAAATTTAAGCTACATTCAGTACATCCCCCTCTATGTTCAGGCAAACCTGTCTGAAGTACACTAAATATAGGTACATAGTTAAAATTACTTTGAAATAAATTAGTTTACGGTGGCATGGTGGTGCAGAACATAGCATTGCTGCCTTGCAGAGCTGGAGCCCATGGTTAAGTTTCCAGGCTGCTAACAGTATGGAGTTTGTATGTTATTCCCATGGAAAGACATACTGATAGATTAGATTCAGGAAAATGTGGCACGGCCTTGGTTTAAGTTTGTGTCTTTGTGTATGCCTTTTGATGGACTGGCCTCTCATCCAGGGTGTATACTGTCTTACACCTGTTGCTTGCTGGGATTAATTCCATCTCCTCTGTAACCCTTATTGGATAAAGCAGTTAGAAAATGGATGGATGAATTTGTATATTTTATTTGTCTGGTGGAAGGAACCTAATTACTGGGAAAAAACATGACTATTCATTAAATAGTTATAATTGGATTGTGTATGTGGTACCTGTGACTGATGATTAGATTATTTCCATCTGCAGCCTAATAAATATTTATTAGGATCTGTTGTCTCCCATCTATCCATCTATTTTCTAACTGCTTCATCCATTTTAGCGTTGAGCTGGAGCCCCGTCCTGACAAGCAGTGAGGCAGGGTACATACTAGACAGGACACCAGTCCATCACAGGGCGTGCACAAACACAGACATGCACGCACCCACACTAGGGACAGTTTTCTCAGAAGCCAATTACCCTACCAGTATGTGTTTGAACTGTGGAAGGAGACCATAGCAAACCCATGTGAATATGGGGAGAATATTCCAACTCCAAGCAGATAGCACCCCATGTGCGGAATTGAACCCAGGGGCTCAGTACTGCAAAACAGCAAAATTAAACACTGCGCCACTGTGCCACCACCACCTGTTGACGTTTTTGCATATTAGTATAAAGTCAACATGACACCTTCTGTTTTGTGTTCTTATTGGGACAATACAAAGAGTTGCATCACTTTGTGTTATAGCTGTCACCCAAATACTTATTTTTCATGTTTATATGATTTGAAATAATATCATATTAAAAGACTAGTATAGGCAGAATGGATGCTGCGGGAATAATTATTCGTCTGTAGGTATTTATAGGTTATTGAACATTTTTTCTGTTTAATGCATTTTCCTATCTAGAGAGCACATGTGATGGAGCATATAATGCTGGGATAGAAGGCTAGATACTGCAGGTCAATTCTGGATAGCAAATCACTTCCTTCAATTATTTATCTGTCATATCTTTATCAGACTGGCTCTTAAACTCTGAGCAGCTACTGTGGCTTTAGGAAAGGCTGTCACTTTATTTTACTGGCTAGGGTGCAAAGAAACTGGTATCAATTCTTGGCTCATATAATGGAAAAATTGTTTTTCTCCTAATATGCAATATACCCTGCTCCTTGCTGCCACTAGTTTCACTTTATAACCTGAGGAACTGGCATGACATCTAACTGACATTAGGTTCAGTATTTGGCTCTCCAGTTAACTTAATTAACTCCAGTTAATTAATTTTCAATATAATAACATATACTTTCCGTAGTTTCTAATAGGTTTTACATACACTTAATTAATTCTACTGAGTAAATGTATTTAAAGAATGAATCTGATGGAATGCAATATTTAATAATGTTTTTGATAGGCTGTCATGCAGTTTCTGAAAGTAGTAACAACCAAATCTATAAAATCATAGAGGAATCTTTGCTTGGAATCTCATGTGGGCTTGGGGACTTTTTCAGAGGAGGGCTGAAAGCTGGAGGAAGTTGTCCAGAAGGCTGGCTTCCCTAGATCAGCTAGCTGGTGTTTTTTGAAGACTACTCTGAGCTTAGTGGTGATTGACAGAATTAGGTCTTTGGTTTACTCTTTAACAAATGCTTCACAGATTTTGCTACTGTAGTGAACCATCAGATTTAGAAAAACAACAAAAACCGCCCAAAAAGCCAAAACATTACTTTACATTTGCTCAACATTTACAAAGTAGCCCTATCAGGTACATTCCAGTTCTTAATGTGCGTTAAATTGGATTGGTTCTTTACTTAACATGAGACGTGAAAGTAGAAAATGGAACATTTGAAAATCGCTGCTATTGTAATGTTTATGTTTTTGTAAGTAATAAGTAATAAAATCTATTAAGGCATTTTTGGATGGTGTCTATTAGGCATATATTATAATTATTTGCAAGCTATTATGATAGAATAAATTTGGAACTGAAAAAATGAAAATGTTGTCTCTAACAAATTATTTTTGCCTTTTGATTTCTTTAAGCATTAGAGTATTAGATTAAATTTCTGAAGTGGAGTGACAAATTTAGACATTTTTGCCTTCCACTAATAATTAATAATTATGTATGGAATTTATAATTAATAATTTTGTATGGTATTGCCTTGAAATGTAAAGAAAGTAATACTCTCATGTTCTATAACAATCTTAATGTAATTAGATTATTTTCCATACAACCTCAGTACAGTATATTTCTAAGACAAAATGAAAAAAAATATATTTATGTGTTATTCCCTTGAAGTATTATGAAGGCTCTGAAGTATTATAGATTCCTGCGTGGAGGCTAACTTACAAATTCTTGTTTAAATTTCTCTGTATTATTTCTTTACATAACCTGCAGGTCATCTCTGTTTAAAAATTACACATTTCCCTATAAATCTCCCTTAAGCCCAGACACCTGACTGCAACATTTCTGACAATACTTACAATGCAATCCTTTTTCCAACATGCCCTCCTTGACACAGTGTACTAAGAATAATCTTCAAAGCATCTAAAAAAATAGTAATAATGCTTTCACAAACCAGAAATCTGTTTCTTTCTATTACCGTGACATCACAAAATATAGCATTTCCTCTTTTATGAGCAATATGTGGTTAATAATTAGCAGCTAATTTGTGTTTTTCTATCAATTGTCTCCTTTTCAAAACACAATTGGATAATACAAATCAAATCTCCTGTCTAGAATATATTTTTTTAAGAAAAAAGCGCCTACAGTATTAATTTGGCAAGGTCAGTAAGACTGCAATCATAACTATCTGTTTATCATGATAAATGCATTTTCCGATTTTCTTGCGTTTTCAAGACAGCACTCACAGTGCTTTCTCTTCAGTTTATACTTCTAATGATCATAAGCACTTTTATATCTTTCTTCTTTTATTGTGCAGAAATGAATTTTTGCTATATTTTGTGCCCCAAAGCTATGCTTCTAGGCAACATTTTGTATATAGTAAAAGCCACATAGTTAAATAAGCACTTCTAACTTTGTTTGTTTAGAAATATATCTGCACTTTTTGCATAAAATAAAAGAAGACACAATACAACAATTTTAAAGTTAAATAAACCTAGCAACACATCCTACACATCCATTCTGGCCTGCCTGGTAGATAATTTAAAATTTAAATTTTTCATTGGCCTTTTATAAAGGAATATAAATTAAACATGGATGACATTGTTTCCTGCAGATTCGTTTTGCATTTCTCCATTTGTGGCAGAAGTAGTTGTACTGGATATTACAAAATGCTGAAAAGCATTTTTGTAAAATTCTTCTTAGTAATTACAATTTTCACCTAAACATAGCTTTTCTTATCTGATCTTCAAATATACAGGATTCCTTTAGAAAAAAACAGACCTCATGTAAGTCTGGATTGTAGCTGCTATATTTCTTATTTTATTTACAGAGGGAAAGGAATGATGATGACACAGTGAACTCCTCATGACCTTCACTAATTATACTGTAGATGGTTTAAGAGTGGTTGTGCTAAATAAGAAAACCTTTAACAGCTTTCCTGTTTTTGTTGACATTTTGTACATAGAATTATAATGATTCTATCATTATAACTGAAATCTCTATATGAACTCCTTGGTAATATTTAAGGCATTTATTTTGTTTTTTCCTTGCCTGAAGTCTTTTTTTAGAAAAAAGCCTGGAAAGTTGTGGTGAAATTATCAATTACAAAATGCCACATTTGTTTCTAAAACATACAGTATTTTGCACAAAAAAAACATTGAAGATTTGCGTGAAATAGAAATAATAGCTGCAAGTGACAAAAAAGAGTTTTGCTAGAAGGGATTTCAAATACATTCTTCCACTACTGAAAAAAATAGCCTTCTATGAGAAACACAGATGAATTTACACTTTTAGCAAAAATCTTCCTAATGGAAAGAGCTGTATGAGGTCTATTTGGGCAGAAGGAAACAGAAAGGCACACAAAGTAACAGTCAGAAAGGTATGGTTTTATTATTCTAGATGAGATACACCAGTGTTTACATAATGTGTTGGTAAACTGAAATTATTTACAAAATACTACAGTTGCAACGGCTCACAGTTTGTTTATAAAGGCGGAGGAACAAGACTGATCAGACAGTTTCTGGAAACTTATTTCAATCTAAACACTTCTCTCCCTGCTTAGTGATATTGATGTCGGCACCCAAGGTCATTCAGTTCAACCACATAAAATTCTGAGTGTAGAAATGTGCATGGAGCTATGATCAGAATACTGATCCTGGTAGGCAGTTTACTGTTTCTAAGGCCCCAAGGGAGACTACACTGAGACATTACTACTGGCAGCTTTGTAGGAAAAGTGTTTTTCTGAACCTGGCTTTGCACACGCGGGCATCTCTTTTGCCTAAAATAAAATAAGGCTCATCTCAAAACACTGAGCTCCTCTTGGTGGATGATAAAAGCTTATAGTAAACCAGCTGTAAGGTATGTTTTGCTTAAATATGCCATTGTTATAGTTGTTAATGATGATGTTGACAACAATAACAGTATAGTGTATTTGCCTATAATAGTATGTTAAAGGCACACCTAAAGCTTATCCTGGTTTTCAGTTCATTCATGCTAGATTGTAATATTTTAACTAAAACTTAGCCGTTACTGGTGTTAAAAATGCTTACTCTGTAATGATTTGCAAAATACGAGTAATTTCCATTACTAACCATCCACCTACAGTACTTTGGATCTCCCTGGACTACAGTATCAGTTGAAGAAAAACAACTATACAGCTGACATAAAGAAATAAGGTTTAAAGCCACATTTAATTCTTACTTTCTAAGCAAAGCATATTCCTTCTTTTACATTTGAAAAAAAGATAAATGGTTGTTTAATATTTGGGTGCTTGTTTGTAATGAACATGTTTTTTTTGCTTTCAGATTAGTTATACTTCCTCCTCAGAAAACACATTGCACAAACCCAGTAAAAATTTACTGATTAGAACAATGTCTATAACGTTTCAGTTTTAGGGCTTAAAACATCTTAATTTCTTCCATTTACATTCAGACAGAGAAATTATAATACAAAGCCAGAGCAAACACATCAATGCATGTCAATTTACTCAAAGAAAATCTGAATTATAGAACTCTCAAAAAATAAATTTTTTTCATTTGCTATATAACCAACCTGTAGTGAAATTATGTTAAAAAACAACTATAAACCTCTTACTTAGCTTTTAAATAGAACAAAACATGGTAAATATTTAAAATGAAAACATTTGTAATGAAATTTACATATCCCACAAGATTGGTTTGTAAAAAAAACATAAATAATTCTATAAATAAAAACACATACAAAAATCTTTCCTGTCAACATACTATAATAAATATTATTTATACTGTATATATAATTTAAGACAAAGTAGCTGAAGGGTTACATTACAGCTGTATAAAATATGACAACTTTAAATATTTTTAGGATTTCATAGTGCAAATAGGGACAACAATGACCAAGATGACCGTGCAGGCTGCTGCTGCAATCAGTGCACCTATCTTACAAACCTTTGCTCTCCTGAACTTTGCCTCCCGGCGTTTCAGGAGAGAATCATATCCGGGAGTATAAATGTCCTCCATCCAATATTCTAAATTATTGGGGTTTAAGGACTCTTGAGTCTAGAAGGAAGAGAAAAGTAAAAAGGAAATGTTTTAGTGCGGCAATTGTTTTGGAAAGAGAGTCCTCTGATTTTATACAAGCTCAACTATGTGGAAAATGGATTGAAAGCACTTCAGGCCTTCAAATTAAACTCCAGTTTGTGTTCAAGCACATCTTGGTAGATTATTGTAGCAATGCTGGCTGTCTAGATAGAGCCTCTGCAAGAGTATCTAGTCTAAAAGGTATTTTAACTACTTTTCATCATTAAGATACACCAAGCAAAAAGAGGGACATTGAACATAGCTGTTTGATAACAAAGATTAAATGAATGTTTTAGGTTTTATCAAACTTCAACAACAAAGAAGCTCAAAGCATGGGTTTTCAGATGGTAAAAGGTGTGCAGTAAATTAAAACAGCCTTGAAAATAATGACAACTCTTGTGTTTCCATTGTCATTAAGAACATTTTTTTTTTGGGGGGGGGAGTTTTTTAACTTACAATTAAAAATAATTATAATTACATTAGGATTCAAAGGCCTACCTCTAGCCTTCAAACTTTGTTCTGTCATGAATTGTAGTGGTTTGTTTCAAATTATATGTGCACTAACAATAAGCTCTGGAAGCCATAAACCACTCTGACATTGACCAAGAGATACATTGTATTTGTGTGAGAGACTTACAGCTCAAGGCAGAATAGGACTCCATCATTATAATTGGCCCTCTTGCCTTTGTTCTTTAAGTGCTTAAAGTTACCAGGTAGAATAATGTTATCACATTAAACATGACATACTGTAAATAAAGGTGCATACCAGAGCCTATTCTACAGCTTTTTGAAAAAAAAAAAACTTCTTTTAATCACTTTTCTGGAGGTTCAAATAATTGATTACTATAAAATGAAGAGGGACAATTTGCCATTGAGTGCTGTATGTACTAATCCATGGCAGCACAAAAACACCTTTTTATTGAAATGTTAGAATCAAAACCAACTGACATTTAATGACTTGATTCACATGAATTTCCTTATTCAAGGTATTACAGTTGTTCTGAATAAAATGGCAGTCTCTGTGTCAGTTTGGGTAGGGCTAGGTTCGGTCATCAGGATCCTCTTAGCTTTCGGCACATCAGCAGGTCCTGTGACTTGCATGGTATCTCAGAACCTCAGAGACAGACTCTGTACTCCACACTGTGCTAGCTCTGCTGTCAATCATTTGTGAATCAAATGATGAGTGGTTCTGCAGGTATGCGTGTCAAAGGAGGATGTCTTATATTCTCTCAAGTGGATACAGGAGTCATTCCAAGACTTTAGGCAATTGATTAATCCAAATTGTGTGGGTAGATAATAAAAAATAATTGGTTATTTCATTTTTTAAAAAGAGAGCTTTTCCAACTTCAGAAAAAAAGCTTTGTGAAACTGTTACCTGCTTTGTTTCAGACTGGCTTAAAAATATACTGAGAGGCATTAAAAACACAACAAAGGTTACTGGTTCTAGGACTAATTAATTTAATTTTTAATCCCTGTCAGTATACATTTCCTCAGAATACCAAGATTCTCATATCTAAACCATAATCAGAATTTGCAGAGTAAATGTGAGTAAAGAGAAATCATATTTTTATGTTTATAAACGCAGAAGAACAGGATAAAAAGGAAAGATATAATCATCCTCTCCAGCAGTGATGTGCTTATGTGGTAATGGAGCTATAAATTCTGTACTGGCCTTGTGCCTGAGTAGCTCAGTTAATTTTAAGAATTTTGTGTAAGGGTAACTACATAGCCTTTTGTTACACCTGGCTTTGCACTTAAACATTTAGCTCTTTCAGTTCAGGAAATAAAACACAGCTGTCTTTACTTTGGATAATGTATAATTTTAATTTTATGAAGCAGGTCTAAATGCTAATGTGAATTCCTTCCTCATTTGGTTGTAAAATTCTTATTACAATGAGAGAAAGATTCAAGAAAAAAGAAATGAAGCAAACTTCAAGAAGGTGCAATGATCTCAGTTCTAATACCTATTTTATTCAGACAGTTTTGTGTAATGACAATAATGGCTGAGGCCCAGACAAGGTAATCTTCAAACACTTGCAATTTTGTCACAATCAATTGCCTGGATCACTTGGCAGGATTGCATGTTACATCAGAGCAGAGTGCAGGTTTACTGGAATTAATGGTGCAGGTCTCTTAGTGATGCCCTTTTGCAGGTCAAGAAGCAACTGATATTACCAGAAGAATCCTCACAGAAGATTGTAGAAATCACGTGTCTTTAGGATTAGCTGGGCTGGAAGGTTAATTTTATTTGTACATTTGGATAACTGTAAAAATTTATCATAAGTAAATTAAAAATCACTGCTTTTTGAAGGTGGACATTTTTAACAGTTCCTTTTTCAGATACCACAATTGGGTATGTTACTGGAGTAGCACAGACCAAGGAGGAATAGTCAGTGGATGTTGAAAATAAGATTATTTTAGAGATTTGAGATGAAATTTTAGCTGCCACATTAATAATAGATTGTACTGCTACTGATTTTACTTTACTTGCCTGGGGACACAGGGTGTTTTAAAGTTTAATTATTAAGGGTGAATGTCAAAGTCTTCACCTCAAGCAAAAAGCAAACAAGGGTGTAATACTGTATAAAGCTGAACCAGGGACATAATTAATGGTTCTAAGAAGAAATCCTCACACCTTAATATTTTACTTGCCATCAAAGCACAGCATACCACATCATATCATATAGTACCACACTTGCTATTCTTTTACTGAAAGGCACCACCCACAGGTCTGCATTATCAACCACCGTCTCCCTGAAATCATAAATTTAAAGCTGGCTTTTGAAAGTTTTACAGTGTAGACATAGGAATGGAAAATGTAATGTCCTGAAGAAGGGCTATTCAGGCAGAGACGCAATGCCAGTTCTACACCACTGCAGAACATGTGAATCCTACAGCATCTTATTGATGGGTCATTTTGTGACAGAAAGCTCATGTTATAAATCATATATCGTAGTATATATATAGTAGTAATAAATCGTAAGATATTAACTTGTTTGGAACTTTTTAGATATGATTTTATTCTTTGTCTCAAAGTCATACACACACAGATCACCACAGCAGCATTAGTGAGGGTAGGGCAAAAAGCAGCTATTTCCAACGAGTTATTGACTCAGCATTGGCTTCTCGCACATTATTTTGTGCAAGTGAGAAATAACTGCCAACCATGTTAATAAAAAGAGAGGCATGTTGAGCTTGTCTAAGGCTGAGCAATCCCTTTTATGAAAAGGAAAGGGAGACGAATACTAATAGAACCCGATGATATGAAAGGGACTTTCAGCTCCATAGACAGTGACCTATTTGCTATTTACAGTGCAAAGAATCAGTATAAATTCTAAAAATATTGATCTAAACAGTTACCAACCTGTATTTTTCCCCTTTTTATTGTGCTTCATGTGCAAGATGTGCAAGATTACTGTATATGTCAAATGATGGGATACTATTGTCATGGAGCTCAAAGAGACTGTGCATTGTTGTAGGTCCATGGCAAAATTTGGGTCCTCTTGCGACACATTACTAATGTACAATCCATGTCAATGTAACAAATACAAATACAACGTAACAAATATTTGTATTTGTATTTTGATCAGTTAAGTAATATTGAAATTCACCTTTCTTCCAGTGAAAGACAAAATGTCCATCGTCTGGAAAAACATTTCTGTGTATACAATTTCTGTAAATAAGATGGTTTTATTTTTTTGGTTTTAATTGTTTAACTTTAACTGAGTTTGTAAATGAGTATCAAATACAAATATATGTTTGTTCAACTGTACTATCTAATCTCTCTTTAATCTGTACAAATAAAGCTTATTCTTTTTCAAGGGAGCACGTTACCCACTCCTACTGACCTACTAAACCCGTAGTGACTTGGAAAGGATGATCATGGGTTCAAATCCTAAAAGGGGTGCTTCTCAATTATTCTCAATTGACATACCTGGTGAAATAAAGTAGTAAATGAAAAAAAAAAAACAATAGACAGTTTCCTGTCATGTGGGATATTAATGTTCTGGAGAACCCAGGGGCTAGGTGCCAGTAAGAGACTAATTGAGCACTAGGAGCTGAGTTACACATAAACTGAAATATTGTAAACAAGAAGGTGCTCAGATAGTGGAAATGGAAATCAACAAACAGTGCATGTACTGTACAAGAGAAAGAAGATCATTAAGACTCACTTGCAGGTCCAAAGCCGCAAGCTTCCCTTTGTCTCCTGAGTTTCGTTTGTATTCCTCTATCGTCCAGGAGGGTTGAGGCCGCTTTGCCTCAGACATCTCAGTCAGCCTCATATCTGTGTACAGGGGATTGCTCTTCATGTGTGCTTTTCCAGACACTGGGAAAGGGTGAGGGCTGAAGACTTGCTCTATCAAGTAGGAATCTTTTGGTTGCTTTGAAGTCCGGTGTGCCTGGGGAATTTCATACTGCCGGTCTGCCTGTGGATAAAAACCACAAGAGTTCCTTAAGCAAGAAAAAGACGGTCCTTGAGGGAAACAATTTACAAGCTCAGAACACAGAAGCCACAAGGGAAATGAAAGTAAAAAGCAGAGCTACTAAAAGAAGGGATTTTAAATCCCATTATCACATTAAAACTGGAATGTCATATACAAGCAGTGTAATTCCTATCAGTGTTATGATTAATATTATCATTAATATTATTGGCTCCGTTATTAAACATAATATGTAAGGATGATTTTAAGCATTCCCAGTAGACATATCATTATTTATTTTTGCACCTTCATCAGCAAACAGACAAAAAAGACCTCTGCCAGGCCACTAATTTATTAAGACAAGCGCAGCAAGATTATGAAAACTAATGTTGGCATTTAATATCTTCAAGCTGATGATAAATTGCCCTCCAATGCAAACAGTCTTCATCACATGTAAACAAAGCATGATTTGAGGATGTTTTCCAGCATACACTGTTAAAATTGTCTCTTTATTTGCATGTAATTGCTAGCTCAAACAACACATCTACAAAGCAGTCTGGGATTGTCATAAAATACTATTTTCTGTTCAAATTTTGCAGTTTTTCCAAACAGTTTCTGACTGTTCCTAGCAGTGAGTAATTGTTTGCAGAATGAGTTATTGGTTTTGATAAGGATAATTCCAAGACATAGTGCACCAGCATTACATTGGTGTTAGGTTCAAATGTGTCACACTGGGGCATGTTAATCTTTACTTGTCTGTATTTGTTTAAAAGATTGAAGACCTGACCAGAGGGGTGTGCTGGATCCAGCAGAGTTGTAAAAAACAGTAGATTTAGAGATATAAGATTATGTGCCAAACATAGCCTTTTAATAGGAGTTATATATCCTTTTAGTAGCATGAATACATGCTTATAATAATCCTTATTTATATATGTATTATCCTATGAAACTAACTATAATTCTTCCCTCTAGAGCAATCTTTCCAGTTCTGTTTTATGTATAACCTTACTTGTACCCTTACATGATTTGTAAAGAAACAACATGCAATGCAGATGTAAGCATTCATTATATAGCAAAATCTGTTACTGTACATCTTAGAGGTTTTTCACTGAACTTTACAATGACCTGTCAATATACCAAATACCAAATACAAAAAATATTGAAAGGAGAAAGTAGTTTTATTGATTCAAGCCAAAAGAAAAACAACATTTACTGTCTCCCTAGACTAGATGTTTACTCTGCTGTATACATTAAATATTCTGTACCCATCTCATACAACAGATTGCTAGCTGTAGTGTCTTGGATGCATAAATATACTCAAGTGACTGACTTTTCATGAATTTCTATAACTCTCATGTTTTAAATATCAGACATTTTTAATTAAAAATATGGAAAATAAGAATGCTTTTCATAATTTTACATCTTCATATTCTCCCTGCCACAATAATGGGATTCACTGAAATGACAATACTTTTTTCTTCAAGGAAATTCTGTTATGCTTTATTCTGCTGCAAGGCCAATTGGACAACACAAATTTACTACCCTTTTTTTTACTTGATATCATCAAAGCTTGAGCTGTTTGGCTGTAAAAAATGATGTGAGGTCTTAAAACCCTTCAGGGAACCTTGCATGCCGGAAAGAGAACACTGCTACAAATTGTGTGGAGTGATACTTAGTAAGCCACTTTACAGATGGTTTTAACAAAATGACTTGCAAGGCTCATTGGCAGTTGGAGGCAATCAGTTAAAGGAGAGTGGAAAAGGATACTGTAAATTTAGAAAGACTGGGAAAAAGGCAAGAAAAAAGTGGCACAATCGGATAAGTTACTGCCCCCTGTCTATCTCTGACAAAGGTTTTAAATAATTTGCACCACATAATAAACAATCACTATTTAATGTGAAATATTGAGTTCACACTTCTTCTTAATAAACAACCCTGGGAAGGACCAAAAGGACCATTTGCAGGGCATTTTGGGAAATGACAACTCAAGCTGGAACATAGGTGCTGGCTAATGCCGTTATTAATTAGAAACAGAAAAAAAAACATGATTGAAACTTCCATAAAGCAGGGAATATATAAGGAAACATACAATTCAAATGAAGCTCCATCAGTTACTGTATATAAGTATATATCTAGGGTTAGTAAATTCACATGGAAATAGGATAGAGATTCCAAAAGCAGAAGCAGAGCAAATAAAAAGAGAGAATGTATCTGCTGGGAAGGATTAAACACACCATACTGAAAGGAGAGGTTGTAACACAGTTCTGCAGGGTGGTCCAGAAAATGTTTGGTCCCAGGAATACTTAAAACAAGTAGTAAACAGCAGGCAGGCTTTGGTAGTTGGCGGCTTTCTCTCTGGGCAAAGAGCCAGCAGTGAAGCCAAATAAACACTAATGTGTATAAGAAGAAATGAAAAAAGGTGCAGATAGAACAGTAGAAGAGTATGAGCAGATGATTCATTGACTACTGCGAATTGATCTTGCTGACAGTGATTGATACCGATTGCATAATTAGAACCAAAGAGACCCTATACAGCCATATCAGCTGAAACATAGTTGAGAAAGCAAGTTATTAATTGGGAGCCGAGTATGCAGAAAGCACAACTGCTAGGGGAACATATGAGGACTAAAAGAAAGGGAGGACATTTTCAATGTAGAAACCATAATACAGTAAAAGAGACTACTTATACTGTATATAATGGCTGATCTTTCTTTTTACACAGTATACTGTATATGTATGTCTTTGGTGGTATTTGTTCAAGTGTTCAAAAAGACATCAACATATTTGTTTAGACAAGACAATTTGAGTAGATCTCAGCTCAGATTTTTATGCATGACAAAAACAACACATTGGAGTTATTAACATGCATCTAAAAGATGTTCTGCCACCAGACTGAAGAGATGTGTTTATGAATTGTGAAGTTTGGGAGATTGACTTGGTTTGGTCAAGATTTCACAAAGAAATCCAAGGCCATTGTTTAAGAAAAAGAGGAGTTTGTATTTTTCATAGCAACAATAAGGAAACGTTAAACTTTTAAATGATACAAAACAAAAGCTGCTCGACATTGCTTGTAGCTGCCCATTATGTTTAGTGATTAGGTCTTAAACAGTTGTGAAATAACCTTAAAACTGATATCTTATCATAATTTAAATCTAAAAACATACATTTCAGGAGCACAACCTGCTTACCAAGATCAAACTTACCAAATCTTACATGAAGATTTGCCCATACTGAGCGAATCCCTGAGTCACTGAGCCTAACAATACTCTACATGATATTTTAAAGAGCAGCAGAGCACCTGATGATTTAAAAAATACATCCACCTGTTGTTAATTATTCTACTAATCATGGTATGATTAAAGGTAAAAATGTGTTGTCAGGCTTTGTTGTGTTTGGGTATGATTAAGCTTTAATTTAGTTAATTAAATGTAATTGTTTTGTAATGATCTAACTGTTTTGCTTGAGCACTATCCATCTATTGAAAAAATTACATTAGTGACATCTGTAATACAAGAAATGACTGCAGAAAGTCCCTTTTCCTCTGAGCTCAGGAAGTGGATTTCACAAGAAGTGGCAAAGGAATGCATAACAATTAGTTATGCAAGATCTGACATAGCTCATCAGATCTATAGTATCTTGTCAGACTCTCAGCAACAGAGTCACTGTTATTGTGCTGCTGTGTATTGATAGTGTGCATAACAAATCTAAGGATTATAGTCAAAGAAAACAAAGGAAACATAATACGTCAAATAAAAAACTACTTCTGTTCACAATATACAACAGTGAATGTACTATAAATTTGTAAATCTGTTTTACACAAATGTGAGGATTAAATAAAATAACATAACACATTAAATAATGTAGATGTTTTATATTCTTTTAATGTGACCAGGAATAACCAGGAAGGAAAATGTATTTTATTTTAAAGAACAAAGTTATTCTTTTGGGATGCAGCTATTCATTTAATTCAAAAGCAATGCAAGTCAAAATTTTATATAATACAAATTACCTCTTTGGATTTTCTGTGTCTTTCTTTGCTGTCTCTATCTTTTTCCTTTATTTCCTCCCCAGGGTGACTGGAATAAGAGACAGCTCTCCAGTCTCTGGGAGAATTGGAGATGCTGGCAATTTTGGATTCAGTGGCACTGTTTTCTTCTGTTAAAGACCTGGATGACCTCCTGATGAAAAGACTCTTTTTCAAGGCTTTGACCCTCAGACTTTCACTATTACTCCCACTGGCATCTGAGCAGCACCACTCGGGGTTATTGTCTAGTTTGACGGCATGCCCAGTGGTGTGACACTGGAAGACCCTTGGTGAGATGCTTCCATCTGAATGCTCCTCGCTGGCCACATCCATCTCATTTGGTCTACTGTTTGCTTCTGGTTCTTGAATCTTTTCATCCAACTTGTTCAGCTTTGCAAGGACTTGAGAGATTTCATCTCGTACACCAGAGAGGGTTTCAAGTTTTTTCTCAATCTCACCTATCCTTAGGACCAGTTTACAGACGCTGACCTTAAGCTCATCATCTGTGTTTTCTAAAGAGTGAAACAATTTGTCCAACTTGCTGCCGGTCTTGTTTGATTTCACTGTGTTATGCTCAGGTGAACTATCTCCATCTGATTTTGTCAAATGAGACAAGGACCCATTGCTATTGTAGCATGATGATTGTATGACTCCACTGGATCCACAGATACTCATGTCATCCAAGAATCGAAAAATGTCACTGATGTCATCACTGACTATTTCAGAGTCCTCATCAGAGTGTTTAAAGGAATGCCTTTCACTGTATTTTGTGTGACTGGCACTGGCAAAGTCCTTTAGTTTTCTCTGCTCTGACTGGTCTGTTTGAGTCCCCACGCTCAGTGTGTTGTCTACATTTGCAGCTTGGAAAGATGTGCAGTTAATACTTTTGTCTTTAAACCTTTTCATGCCTTCTCTTTTATCCAAACCAGGGCCACTTGACATTGAGCTGGCCTCTTTTGTTTTTGGCCCATTTGATTTAATGGCAAACCCTGAAGGTGAGATAACTGACTGTTCTTTGGAGCACTGATAATGCTGGTCTTTGTCCTTGTTGCTAACATTATGGCGATGATTGTCCTTGGGCTGCTTGCCATTTAAAAAGGACCTTTCAAAATCGGGTCCTTCCTCCGTATTCAGGCTCAGGCTTTTCACAGGCCATGCTGACTGTTTGCCTTGTTTCCCTGAAGACCTTCTGGTATTGATATTTTCTGTTACCGTCGTTGGTCCGAAGTAAGTGGATGCCTGAAGATCATCTAAACTTTCATGCTTTACGCGTCTTTTTTCTTGAGGAGGAGAAGCTATTGGCTCAAAGTACGGGTTATTGTACGGTAGCTCAAAACTGTGGTTAAAGAAGGTAGCAGGCTTATGAGACTCCTTCCTGTGGTAGCCTCCAGTTACTTTACCACTCGGCTTGGAATCTGTGGTAATTACTTGAGGAGTGAAAGCCGCAAGATTGTGGAAATCCTCCTTGAAAATGTTCCTTTTCTGCACACAGGAGTGTACTGTAAAAGGTTCTGAATTAGACATGAAAGTCTCTTTTATCCCTGAATTCATATGCAAGGATTCCTGATCCGTTGTTGATTCACTATCTATATCCATAGGAAAGTAGGTGCTCTGCATTTCACAAGGTGGAGGACTGCCGCTGGAATACTGAGGCAGAAGCTGGAGCTTGTCAAGGGAAGCAGCCCTGCATTTCATTTCCTTATTAACTCCCAGCAAGAAATTTGGATCAGAAGTCGGGATGAAATGCTGAGTGCTGTTGCATTCAGCTTTGGGACAGGGTGAGGTCCGTGTTGCAGAATGCCCTCTCGCATCTGAGAGGTCATAAGCTCGTTCACAGTCAGAATACTTGCATACATCAGTGTCTGATCGACAAGATTCAAAAGATTGATTTTTATGAAACTTGGGCCGTTGCCCAATGGGCAATTTTTCTTTGGCTGCCCCACCATTCATTTGGATTAAGTTGAACATAGTCACTATGTCTGCGGCCACCATTATTTTTTTGGACTGCTGGTCATCCATTGAACACCTCATCTTGTCTTTGAAGAGGGTAGCAGGGAAACTGGGATCCAGACAGGCAGTATAGAAGAGTAGACTCCTGAGCTTGGCTAGGTGAGCCAAGTCAAATCTGGCACAGAGAGATTTACACAGATCCTGGTAAGAAACACTGCTTTGTTTGGTGTCTAGCTCTTCCAGAATCCTGACCAGGAAGAGAGAATACTCTGGTGTTGGATCCATGATCAATTCGTTTTTCTTTCACTTTTTATTTTAAAAGAATGTTGTCCTGGAATTAAAATACATGTGATTAGTAAGCAATCTATTGTATTACGGTTTATTATCAATACAAATATACTATTATTAGTAATTCTAATCATAAATTGAGGAACTGAAAAAATATATGAAAATATAGTATGGCAAAGTCTTGATTTTGAATCACCGTTACAAATTATGTTACACCAGAATGACAACACAAAACTTATTGTGCTACTCTAGCAGATTTTGTACCTTACACATAAAAATCAGGACCTGTACTGTTATAGTCTATAAAGTGTCTTTATCAATGACCTATAGTGTATATTTTTGGAGGTTAGAAATACTGATTCTGTACATTTAACTAATTTGGCTTATTTTAGTATAGAAATAGTAGAAATAGAATCAAAGTCAGCTAAAAAAGTTGATCATATCATCTTATCACCTCATCCATAAAAGCAAACAACCAGAGCATGTTCTATAGCTGTCTTGGGCACTCCACATCATTTGTAAAAGACCAGTCTCTTTCAAAATAATGCTTCATCCCAAATGTGATGGAAAAGCCGTTGCCTCAGTTAATTGCTGAAGTTAGGGATGAAATGACAATTCAGCTTTCATGTTCCAAAGCGTATCTGTTTCTCACACGCTATTGTAATAATTAGCACTATTAAAGACATATTGTTAATGGCCAGTCGTACTGTACCTTTAGGTAAAAAATAATGTTTGAAAAAAGAAAACAAAGGAAAATTAAGCAAACCGGACGAGTTGGTGTCATTAGCATTAACAAAGGCAAAAACCCCCTTTAAAATAATAACAGTGAATCTAACCCATGTCTTCCTTGTTACAGCGCCTTGAGATGATGAAAGGCGCTATATAAAATTAACGTTGTTATTATTAGTGTAAGTACCCTCGTAACAATGTTGATAGAAATGCACAGTTCCCACCACGTTTAAATAAAACAGCATAATGTGACAAATACGATACACACGTACACTTTTATATACACATACTACTTAATATGTGTGAGTAAGTATCCATGGACATAAACGCACGTTTACAAAATCATGTTAAAATCTTTAGGAATTACAATTCATTTTATTTTAGAAAATCTGTTATTTTATTTTATAGCTAAACTGAAACATGATTCTTCGTAATTTAAAAATAAAAGTGAAGCACAAGTAAAACAAATACCTTATGCTCGGTCCTTTTTTGCATCCATCCATGCTATATTTTAAGTAACGCTCTACCTAAACTGTAAGGAAGCGGTAAATCAAAGTTAACACTTAAAATATTCAATTTCCTTTCCACAGTTCAATTCAAAACGTTTTTCATTCGAGACTGGAGACGCACATTTGGTTTTCACTCGTTTTCCTCGAGTCTTCAGATTCACAACAGTTTATTTCCCTTTACTGTCCTCTTTTTCTCCACGACTCCAATTCTCAATCAATCCGTTTCAAAGACGGAGCTGTCCCCTCTCTGACAGCGGTGCTGAAAGGACCGAAGCGGCTTTGTTTCGACGGAGTATGACGTAATTCTACCTTCTCGCCAACTGCAGGGGAAGTACAGCAAAACTGGTTACCGTATTCAATTTAATAAGAACACTGCACCTTTACACCTTATGATTACTGCTGCCTCAACAACACCAAAAACAACAACTGATACTACTGGCACTGCGACAGCAAATCTGCTGCTGCGTTGGCTGCTGCTACAGTACGTAGTCACTGTTCTTACAAAATCAACAACAGTTAGAAATAAGGTAGTATTTATTCCCATACATTTTAGAAAGGAGATTTTTTGTGCAATGTTTGTTGGTTATCATATGTAATACAGAGACAAGAATATCTCTTCCTGCTGGATTTGGTTGGTTCACACTTTTGGAAAAGGCGTAAAAGAAAAGTGTTAGAAGCACCTGTCTCGAGTGCAATGCTAAATAAAGCAACCAATCAACATGGTAACAAGAAAAGGTGGTAAGAGGTTTAATTAGAAGTTGCTTCTTCATGTAAATCTTGACTGTCGATGAGGTATTCTCGTTTTCTTAAAAATAGATTAAGTGATCTAGTTAAATCCGAGTGAATTTAATCATGGTTTGAGTTTAAAACAAGCCTTATATACTGTGTGATTAATTAAATACAGGAGTTTCATCATTCTAAAGTACGGGTTGTAAAACATCTGTGGGCAACTGATTTGCTTCATAGTAGTGAAACTGGGAGAATATTTTGTTCCCGTTGTTGGGTTATATTTTGAAGATGTTATCTCTGAAGATGGGAATGTGCGATTACTTCTTGTCATTTTGCTTTAATCTTACGTTTTTTCCTTCCCCCACGAGGTAACAGTAAATATGTTATATTCACTCAGGTCAGCTCAGACGGTCAGGCGATATCATTATAAAATGCCCAAAACTATGCTTATACATTTTAATTGGTGCTTTTAAAGCTAGTGTAAAGTGCCTGCCTGGAGTAATTAACACTTTCTGGAGACTTCTATTTGAAATACCTTGAATTATTACAACTAAAACACCATCACTCCAACCATCAGGTCTATAATGTATTTTAAAACTTGTATTCATGTGTTTACTTTCCTGGGAAAAAAAGTTAGTTTGCAGAATACAAAATCTTGATACTGTTTTTATAGTAAAGAAGGACATCTTTTAGGTATGAAGTAGTTCAAGTAGGTAGCTGCGTCAGCATACTGTACATAGGCTGCAATGGACAAAGTAAAGGTTAATTTCATGCTGAAAGAAGAAGAAAAGAAACGTTGTGTTTACTGCAATGCAAAAACATATTACTAAATTTGGTGAACTTTACAGAACCTCATTATTAACTGGCAGAGACAATTTTTGATAAGTACCATAGATAGAACACAGAACAAAGTTAATGGACACTAAGTATCATGCAGATGGATCAATTGGTTTCTGAGTAGCAGTCATGTATGTATTTCCTGCACAGTACAACTTCAATCAATAGTGGACAAGAGAGCACTATGTATGCAAAGTTTCATGTATTTGTATTTACTGCCGTATGCTTTTTCCTTAAAAAATCTCCTACAGTATGTGTTTGTCCCCACTTATATTGCTGTGAATTTTACAAACTCTGAGTGAAGAACCTTACTCAAGAGCCAAACTGCACATGGGATTTGAAGCCACAATTGTCTAATTACAGGCTGAGATTTCTAGCTCTCATTTATGAGAAAACAAGTTTCAAAAACTTTCCAAAATTAAGTATGTCACAACATTTAATAGGTTTCACAATATTTTAATTTGCTTCTATGGCACAACTGTAATCTCAAAAGTAAATATTCATGTATTCATCCATCTATTCATTTTCTAACTGCATCATCCAATTCAAGGGAGTGGGGGAGCCAATGCCTATCTCAGCATGCAGCATATTCTCATTCTGTTTAATGACTCATTGAAGAACTATTCTTTAATGAGTCCTTATAAACCCCTCTTCTCCTACTATTAATTATGATTATCTCAGTCAACTGACCCTCTGTTTGTTGGTGAGAATTTCCAATTATTCACCACTCATCCTGTCCCACCTCTGAGATGTCACTCAATCCTGATTGGTGAAGCAGCCGCTGATGCTCATCAAGAAATGCTGATCTCCACAATGAAACTGGTATGCTATACTGCTGGAATGTTGGACTGGACTGTTAGGTACACAGTAGATCAGATTCAAACAAGCGACAGTACAAGAAGCTCATTCTAACCTCTGCAACTAATGGATTCTACACCAACATATGATGTCTGACTCAGTTCTTTAAGGGGGTCCAGGTAGCTTTGTTCTTATGGTCAGGTGGTCATTACTTCGGACAAGCAGGTTAAACCAATAAATCAGTCTAATTCAAACTTTTTTTCCATTTTAATTAGGGTTTGGTTGGCATATTGAACTAAAGACAGAATGAAATTAGAGGAATACGTAGAAAACAATAGCATTTTAAGAGACAACCAATATGGATTTAGAAAGGGAAGGGTTATTTAAAAAGCTACGTGTGTATGACTAAAGTATGCAACATGATACACTGCATGTAGACTTGTAGAAAGCTTTTGACCCCCTTTATCATTGATTCTCAATTGAAATGCCATACAGTATATAATGTACAAGTCTAGGAATAAACCTATTACGCATGCTGAAGCAGCTACCCACCTGAACAAGTATATAATGTATGCTCATGGATCAAGTCCTGGTTAATGTATTTGGTACAGTGTGTGATGTTGAGATCCACAAATTCCAGATAAGTAGATGTAAACAGTGGTATGACATTGGGATTCATTTTAGGTTAATTTTCCTTCCTGATCTATGTCTCATACAGTATTTCAATGCAGACAATGTTAGCAAACTAGTTATAGCAAACTTAGAGACTGTGGCAAAACAGATACATAGAGACAGACAAAATCATTGAATAGGCAAACACATGCTTAATAAAATTTAATATTAAGAAGTGCAAAGTGATATTTGTAGTGACATTTATAGTGTGAACATACACTCTATACAGCACATGGGCTACATACTGTATGAAAAGGGATGTGGGTGTTCATATACTGTAGATTTTCGTAGTTCATCGTTAAGACATTAAGTGTGGGGAGGAAATAAAGCAATAGGATGTTTGTATATATAGAAGTTAATTTAAATTCAGACCTAATGTAGAATATTGTGTTCAGTTCTGGTCACTACATCTGATACTCTGTTTAAAAGTATGCTGAAACAGAGCATCAACATTTCTGGTTTCAGGGAACTGTCATATACTGTACTGACAGGTTAAGATAGTTCAGTCTTTTCAGTCTAGAACAAAAGAGACTGAGAATAAATTTGATTCAAGTACTTATACTGTATCTAAGGTATACAGTATAAGGGTTATACATACCGTAGGTTTAACCCAGGGGACTAATTCACACTCAGTAGAAAAACAAGACATGGGATCACAACTGGAAATTTAAAAGGGGAGGAGGAGGAAATACTTCTTTATACCAAGAGCTGAGAGTATCTTGAATGGACTTCTCATAAAGGTCATTGATGCCCACACTCTGAGCACTTTTAAGAAATGGCTAGCCAAAATTTCAGTTTCACTTAGCTACTAAACTACCAAATACTTTTTCTTATTTGCAACTTGTTTATTTTCTGACTATAAAAGCTCATTTTGAGTCATAATTAAATCCATGTTTTTTCTCCTAATGTGATCTGTTGTTTTAGGCTTCTTTGGCAATGCTCAACATTGAGGTCAGCATCTTCCTCTGTGTTTTACTCAGAAACACAGCTTTCATTTGCTGACATTATACTTAAACAAGTATGCAGGCACTCACATTTAAAAAGAGGAAGTTAAATTTCCAAAGTAGAGACTGGTTTAAAATTGACAAGTAATGATTTGTATATCACTCTTCTTTCAATTATATAATGGATTATTGTACAACAAAATCAATATCAAAGGACACCAGAAATTATCATCCTTTTCCCTCTGTGGTTTGGTAATAAATGAGAAGAGTTATTGTATTAACATTTCCTTAATGCTTCATCATTCAAGTACTTGCCTAATAACTACTTGTCTATTTTAATTTTATATATAATTAGATTTTTAAGTTTGAATGATATATAATATTTACATTTCCAATATCTTCACATATTTAGGACAATAAATGCAAAGGAGTAAGAATATATTGATTCACCAATTAAAGTTTTGGTGTATATTTCCTTTTTGATCTCTGTTCACCCTGATAACTTCATAACTTTGCATTTATTTTTCATTCCCAATAAACTGATGAAATACATATTTCTCTGTAAAGGTAATTAGATTTCTAGGACATCAAGAACACATCGGACAGAACTATTATACATCCCCATTGTAATGCAAGGAGTGCATTTTGTTATTGTGCTTTATGAAGCGTACTATATATAATCAGAACGATCGTTATGATGTTGTCAAAGTCAGTGGTTAAATTGTTTCTGATAACTTATAATAATAATAAATAATTAATAATTATATTATGACTTCCACTATCTGAACATTGTAGTTCGCTTCAAAACTGACATCAATGTATATTGAAAGGCAATTACTTTTTGTAAACATTACAGAAAGAAGCCACATTAAGAATTCTTCAGTCATGATATTCAATGTATTTGCTTTCATTTTTTTTTTCCGTAGGCAGGGCTCTGTGTTGAACACTGCTGTATCCTTGTCAGTACTTACCTGTGATGTCGAGGGTGATGAGTGTCTGGGACATGCTACCCAAAGCTGACCACATGGCCTCTTTCAAGAAATGGTTATGTTTTGTAATCTTCCCCATTCCTTCATAATCTGCTTTGCTAAAATCTGTGTTTTAGACTCTACGTGTAGAGTTTCAAGGTATACTTCAAAGCATGTTATTATGACAGTTTCCAAATACAGTAGCTCCCAAACACATTCTTGTGCCTTCTAGTTTTCCTTCCGGACAAGCTCTAAATCTCCAGTGCTAATTGAATTAATTAATCTACTTGCTTGTTTAGACATTTGTTTAATCTGTTACTGCACTCAGTTCTCAGTTTCAAAAAAATATTTTAATATCCTGTTTAAGGGTATTATTTCCAATGACTTCAGTCCACAGTCCACAGAACTCAAATAGGTTACCTTTATTTCTGATTTAACAACTCTTATTGGATGATTAGTTTATGAGGAGCAGAGACAGTTGGGAATGACAATGTATCAAACATTCCTACAATAAATATTTTTTTCTTATTCAGAGGTCCAGTTGATTACATTTCAGGCAACACACTTGCATGAGGGCATTTCTGAAATTGAAAAGTTCATATAGGGTTGATAACAATTACTTATCCCATTAGACTCTTTAAGAGCTGAAAGCAAAAGCAAAAAAATGCCCCAATTACAAAATTGAGATTAGTTAGTCAGTTGTTAAGACATTATTCAGAGAAGACACAGTGGTCTCCATGACCAGAAACCTTTTTCCTGTTTATTCTCTGCTCTCTGCTTTCCGTAATCTTTGGAAAAGATTAGATCAACCCAGGAATACTATCTAAAAGGTGGACTGCTAAAATGAGTAGGAAAGCAGTTGTTATCCATATCTACCATTTCATCTTAATCCTTTTTGGTCATCCCTTTAGTTTTTTTATACTTTTAGATATTTCTCTTTATATGAGGGTGGTAAGTTCAGACGAGATGGAGATCCTTGTTTGAACCACATTCCCCCAGAATGCTGTGGGCAATGAGCTGCTGTCCTCAGTCCCCTAACCAATTCTGCAAAGATGATTCTGAAAAGATGGTCAGATTACTTTTTAAGGCAGAGGCAGAGGCCTCCCAGGTCTTTATCTTTATGTTTATGTTTGCAGACAATTAGCCGATAATCTGACATACAAACAGCACCAGAGAGGGAAGGGAACATCTGACCAAATGACAGGTGGAACTGTTACGAGTTCTGAAAGTTTAAGAGACAGTTTTGTTTTTGGGATGGTAAAGAGCTGAGTTGCCCAGCTACTAATACAGAGGAACTGAAGAAATCTAGTTTAGAAGCTAAAAGAGGAACTTAGGCTTTTGTTTAGTGTTTTGGAACTGATTTTACAGGATAAATAAAAACACTTCCTCTTTACCTTATGGGTGCTTTAACAAGTTTTACCCTAACCTGGCTCTCACCATTCCTTAATTAGACACTCTGTTCCATGGTGTGGTTTGGAAAGTTGAATTGATAACCACTTCTTCCTTTACAGATGTTTCTTCTTTAATTCCATGACTCTGCATTATTACTGTCTGAATATGGTAGTCTATAACATACTCCTAGCCTGACCCATATTGTGTGTGAAACCACCACTGCATCTTGGGTACCTTCAAGTCCCTGAATTCACTTTTTGATATATGGTGCGGTGTATCTACGTCTTCTATGTTTATTGTCACAATGCTTGGAGGCCATTGATGTTGTTTTCGTCTCCCTAACTCTTCATTAGCTATGTTTCAGTGATTCTAATTACATCATAATCACATGCTAATGTACTAGATTCAATCTTGTGCATTTTGTTCCCGTACTCCTGCATTTGTTATTAGCACTTAATTAGCTGGTCTTCTAATGCTTTTTTCCATGGGTTATTCTTCTAACCTGACTCCCTTTAGAGAGCAACTTTAAAGTAGGATTTCCACAATATAGGAACAAATATGTGTTGGTCGGGATGAGATGGTACAGGAATGATACACACAGGAACAGACAGGAGTTTAAATCTCAGGACAGGCAAGAAAACATGCTTTAGAAATGGGATAATACAGAAACATTCTGTAGTACCAGGAATGAATGCTCAGTCTGCAAAATTTGATTTTCTACCCAGCCAATCAATAATTGATATAATACTTTTTAACCAATTAGAACAAGAGATGCTTAAGTAATAAAAAACAGCCAGCTTTCCAATGCTCTTTCAAAGGGTAAAAGTGAGAATTATTTCACAGCACAATGGCGGATGGGACGAAATTGTTTAGAAAGGCTTATCTTAATGAGAAGTGACAGTCATTTATGCAGTGCTGCAGGGTAAAAGCGATGTTTTAGAAATATTTAGGTGGCTTTCTGTAGATTCAAAGGATACTGAAAAAAAATAATCTAAAGTAAGTGATCTAAGTTTTAAATGCGACTCTACAGCGAAATATAAGTTTAAGTTGTATAACACTGAGTTAACATTTGTAGAAAATTTATGTTAGCATGATTTTGCACAGGAACATTTGTCATAAAAGGCTAAGAATGTACTTTGGTACTTCCAAATAAATCACATAATGAGAGGGATGGAATTTTATTAATAGCATTACAGGACAGGGTGGTATATGAAAGACTGGATGAGATAAAACTGGTAATACTGACACTCTCATAGGATGGGATGGGAAAATGTTGACAGTACAGGATGTCCTGTCATGGCTGTTTATGGCTCTAAACAAGACTATGTCCAGGCGGGTAGTCTTGTTCAAAAGCACGCTTTTGTACCATGTCTGTGCAAGCTGGGCTTCAGCCATGACCTGCTTTACCTGCAGGGAGTCTCCTCTAGCTTCTTTCTCGTTTTGAGACTGTTGTTTATGGCTCCAGTTTCTATTCCTCCCAGGTGTCTTTTAGGATATTGAAAGGCTCTCGCAGGAGCAGCAGCTGGAATGGAGAATATCCTGTAGATGTTTGTGGTTCATCCGTTTATGTAAAAGGCAAAAGCAGCTAAAAGTCCCGGTGGTCTTAATCTGTTTATATGAGTATAAGGCATTTTTTGTGTTTGGGGTCTTCAATTTCTATGTATAAATTATTTTTAATCAGTTTTAAAAGGGATTGGTAACTCACCCTGAGAGATAGTGGGCATGGTGATTTCTTTGCACAACTGGAACGTTTATGTAAATGAGTGGAGACTGGGTGGCTTGTCAGGTTATGACATTACAATTTTCCAGGTGATGACCAGTAGCTCTTATGAACAAATGATATACTTAAAAAACAGGAGATTCAAAGTAGAAAATAGTAGAAATAGAAAACTGATGCAGTAGGTGAAATGAAGAGAAAGACAAGAGAGTGATTTACAGCTTTACAAACACATCATCATCACTGGTGATCACCAATTTCTTTCTTAATTGATTAATTAAAATCAAATGTGAGGTTCTAAATGGGCTCTAAATTTAGGTAAAGGAGTTGTAGTTTTGATATTTGTGGAATAACAATAATTTTCCTTTTTTACATCTGGCAGATCAGATTTGTCATTCTTCATTATTTAGATTCTTCATTGTTATAGATTAGTTCAATTCTATTGTCAGGTTAGAGGGTGGGGTCAACCGTGAAGGGCTAGGTGATTTATAAACCACTTTTACTTTTCTTTCTAAACATTTGTCCACTCAAACCTCACTGCAATTATAAAGACGAGTTTGGAAATAGTAGTAGAAGCATTTTATCTACAGCTTCAAAAAGAACGTTGTACAGTAGTCTATATTGTCTCCACCACTAAATTGTAAGCTCAAACAGTAACAGATTTACATGACCTCACTTGTTATTTCCTGACCTGTGTGGGTGTTTTATTTAAACGTATATTAATTGTTTTTATTTTAAATGGAAATGTTTTACTTTTTCTAAAATTATATTTGTTAAAATCTTGGTTCCTTGATGCTCTGAATTCCAAATATACTACTTTTTTTCTTATAGTGTACTTATTAAAGCTTGCTTGGACAGCTTTTGTTCTTGCACAAAAGTTTGCATTATCACCCACAGATCGGGTCAGCAGTTCAATATGCATAGCTTTCAAGGTGATGGAGGACTGGGATTAATATCATAAATGCTCTATAAAAGAAATTCCCAAAGCAAGCTTTGAAGACAAGAGGATGAAGTAGCATACATGAACATCTGTACATGGGTCGGAATATACTGTATACATTACCATATAAAAGCTGTACCAGTCTTTAGCATATGTATTAAATACAATGTCAAGACAAATTTTTACACTATGCAATTATTGTTTTTAACCTTTTAGTAACAAAGACCCTTTTAGCGAATGTCTGCCTGGAATTTTCTCCCCTTAAACATTTTGTTATATCTCTGCAGCAGAACATACCAGGAGCCTGTCAGGAGTGACGTTTAGGAGTATCAGGTTGGACCCTATGCGGTGCTGAGACTGTAGGCGGCTAGTGTTTGGCATCAAAATTCCAAGGGTGAAATGCAGAAGTCGTGGTCGAGGTTGGAAGGCTAGTTCGGGTATCAGAAGAGTCAGGTCGAGAGTATCCAAATTGAAAACGCTAGACGAAGTCGAAGCCAGAGAAAAAACAAGGTCGGGTAGCCAGAAATCAGGTCGAGAGTATTAAACGCGCAGAAGAGAAAGCCAAAGGTTATTCTCAATAGTGAGCCAAGCAGTGAGTGGAGCGGGAGTGTATAGAGAAGAGCGTGAGTAATGACAATTGATTAATTAGTGCGCGGGTGTTGGTGGCAAGAGGTGCACATAGGAATGCGGTTAGTGACAGAGCCTTGTTCAGGTCTTAAATTGAAGCTTGGCTTTGAGTGTGAACAGCCAAATTTCTTGTATTTCTTAATGTGTCAACTCAGCAGACAAACAAATGAAAAACAAAACAAAAAACAGCAGGTGGAAATTTTGTTTTGGTCTTCAGAGGTCAGAATTTTCAATTCTAGGCCTGTAAGGTAGATTTAAATCTTTGTAGGCCTTGTCCTATGTGTCTACTAGCTAGGATACAAATCTGGGACAAATGGATACATTTGAAAAACTTCTACATAATGTTTTGTGAAGACTGGACCTGGAATGAAATTTCTCGCATATAATAAAATCATAAAAAATATTGAAAGCAATAACAATAAAAAACCATTGCAATTGCTATGAAAACCTTTAGACACTGCTAAAGAGCCTTTTTCTGCTGTTAGGGATTTAAAAAAAACCTCAGAGTTGCCTTCTGGTGTGAAAAAAGGAGCTCTGATAAGAAATTGATTGATTACCCTTTCTGAGTCAATGATTGACAGATTGTTACTTCCCAGTGTGTGGTCTGTGTGTTTTTATGTTCCACACTGCTGACTGACCTTTGATTGTTCTCCCTCCCCCATTGGCCCACCATTACACCACTGTTCCGTATGACATCATGACCAATTAGCGTCTCAGCCAATCAGAGTGCATCTTATTCACTATATAACATGGAGGTTTTCAGAAAGGAGAGGCCTTTTGTTTGACTTCAGTCCTGTTTGGTTTTCGTTTTGCTTCGTTTTGCTTCGTTTTGCTTCGTTTTGCTTCGTTTTGCTTCGTTTTGCTTCGTTTTGCTTCGTTTTGCTTCGTTTTGCTTCGTTTTGCTTCGTTTTGCTTCTGTATTTTCGTATAGCTTCGGCTTTGTTTTGTTGGTTTCTGTTCATTTCTTTTTTGTTGTTGTTTGTGTTTATCCTTGTTTTGCCATTACCTTGCCCTTACATGTTATATGTACAACCTTTGTGTTCTTTTGTAACCTATTCCTGTTGATTATTCTTGTTTTTCCTTATTTGTATTCCTAGTTCACTTGTGTTTTTGTGTGAACTTTTGTGTAGTGTAGGTTGTTGGGTACGTTCTACACACTTAGTTGATTTTGTATGAGTACACTAGTTTAGTACAGGTGAGTGCTGTTTGTCTTGTATGGTTTTGGTTAGTCAGTGGAGGTTAGCTAAGGTGTTGAAGACACTGAAGACCATGTGTTTCAGGTTTTCTTTTGTAGTCAGGTTAGCTTTCCCTCACTTTCCTAGCCAGCTCCATTTTGTTTATTTTCTCTTTGGCACCACTCTAGTTCCTTACCCCTGTGTATTATGTCTTACCAGTCACTTATTCAATTTAAAATCACTTTTGCACCCACCTTTGTTATCATGCTTCCTAGTCCCTCACCAGAACCCACCTGCTTCCAACAGAATAATCCTCAATGTTACACCCCTTTACCCCTAGACACTTGGGGTCGTAACACAGCTAGAAGGCAAGCAGAATGCCTCCTGAGGTTTCTAGAGGAAGTCTCACCCACTAAGGGCTCTGAGTGGCTGAAAATACAATGAATGACAAAGTTTTTTACCAATCGGGTTGCCTTATTTCTATTCCAAAGTCAATAACGTTCAGTTTCCTCCAGGTCTGGAGGTGGGTTAGTCTTGCCTTTTTTGGACGTATATTGTGCTTCAGAATAAGGTATAGTATAGATATATACCTATATATTTTGCTGGCTTTTGCGGACTTGTTTTGCTGGCTTATCGATGCATTTTGGAAGTAGATCATCAGATTAAAAGTGACTTTGTGATCAATTGTCTTGTTTAAAAAAAAAACTTTTTTAAAGCTCCAGTTGTCCTTTTTTGAAAACATGTATTTGTTGTTTTTTTGGTAAAAAACAATTAAATTTGACGCAGGAATCAAAAGTAAATATTGATTTACACTATGGACGCTTGCGACTATGCCAAGCACGGGCTTTGTTTGATTAAATGAATGTTTTTGTTTCGGTTCTGAAAACAGTTTTGTGAAGCTCTAGTTGAACCTTTTTCGATTGATAAAAGGTTTTCTGTAAAGGTTTTGTGGTTTTGGTGATGTAAAACGATGAGGTGAGATGCTCCTTTTAAATCAAGTTTCTTAGACAGTAGTTGTGTGTGGCCACATTTGCACTAAAATACACTTCACTGTCTAGTTTATTCTTAAAGTTTCTTTTAGAGAAAAATGCTTTTATTCTACTATAATTATAATTTTTTTAAATTATAATAAATACTTTTATTACACTAATTATATTTATTTAAAAAAAATAAAAAGCAGTAGAAGAGAATATTGAGGGAAAGAGGCCATGAGGAAGATCTAGAACAATAGAGGCAGAAATTGATGTAAATGCCTGGAGAGATAGGATGCGATGGAGGAGGCTAGTGGGTGAGGCAATGGACTGGCTTCGGTTCGAGACGCCACCTCAGTAAGTAAATCCTTTTATGCTTTGAGTGCAACATAAAATCTTGCTAAATGTGTCCTTGGACGCATTTGCATGTTACTACAGATGGTATCACATTTTGTTTCCGAGTTAGGGATTCACTGACTTTAGTAAATTCTCATTTAGTCACAAACAAAGGTGATAAAGCAGCTGGTGGTCACATGGGGTGAATATCGAAATGAAATCGGCAGTCATCAATGGCTTGACAGAACGTCTTCTGTTGGGGTTTGTTTGACCATCTTCAACAGTGTAACCTGGGGCTGTTCAGTGTCAAACAAACTTACTTTGCTTGTAAATCACGCATGCAATTTTACACCTGGCCTGCTTATATATGTACAGTGTGAACAAGGATGACAAGAGGGGAAAAAAATTATAAATTCATATGTAATACCACAATATGAGTCTTGTTGTTTGGCTGTTGTCCTGGTGTCCTATAGGGGTTTAGAGGCTAAAGACCCTCTTTTCTTTATGACATTAGTTAAATTCACTAATGTGAGTGGGCGATTTTTTACTAGCAGTTTGTAAAAATCTGAAAGGAAGCTGATTGGAATCTATATCACACCAGCCTTGCATGGCCTGGCAATAGGCAGCGCTGGGACACCTTCCTGCCACTTTTAAAATGCAAAGATCGAGTACAGAAATGAACTGGTTAAAATAAATTGTTCTAGGGCGGCATGGTTGCGCACCGGTTAGCATTGCTGCCTTCCAGCGCCAGGACCCTGAGTTCAGTTACATCCTTTCTCCCCTCTTGGGAGGCTCCGGCTCCCCCCTGGCCCAGTGTTGGATAAAGTGATTGGGAAATGGATGGGTGGAAGAATTGGACACTAAGTTCTGCTCCAACAGCTGTCTTGGTCACAGCAACAATAAGTTGAATGAGCAGTATAAAACCTTGGGATGCTCACCTTGCCACCTTTTGATGCATGAACATTAGAGACTCCTGAACAGTTTGAGTGAATGGCAATAACCATCTGTCAAGCTGTCAGCAAGACACCTGTACTAACACCCCATGGTGTCAACAGCTGTTACTAGGAAACTGAGAATTTTGACAATTTTGAGACTGAGAAAGATGAACTGGGTACGGTCAGCAATTAATAGCATTGGTTACTTGTTGACACATTCATTGTTAAGGAATGAGGTTTAATAAAAAAATCAGACTGAAAGATTTAGGACTGGATTTGTCTGATTTAAGGCTACAGCAGCTACCTGAGAATGACAGAGGTAAGGAGAATGCTTGCAAGTTTCTGAAATGGTGGTATGAATAACCAGTCTGGTTAGATTTGCTGACTTAGAAAATAAAAAAATGCATTTTAATAATGTTGTGCAGCTCTAAAGTAGTTAGTTTTTCTTTAACTACTTTATGGTTCCACTTACGTGACCTATCTCAGTTCACCAGCTGCACCGGATAACACCAACCAACCATTAAAACAAGCCCAAATATCAACTAAAGATAGTGTTTAAAACCATTTACTTCTCTGAGAATATCATCTTAACAGAACTCCATAGAACTCAATAATTCTGTTGTTAATCGAGGTTACTGCCCATAATGGCTGTGGGTGACCCAGAAGGCTCACCCATTGACTTAAAATAATAGTTTAATCAGAGCTTCAAAACTTAGATTATTTTTTATGGTGGTGAACATTTCGGTTGTGTACACTGTAAATAAAACTCAGCTCTAGCAGGGTTTAACAAGTATGGTTCCCCACTGTGTCAGGTGCTTTGGGACGTGATCGAATGAGAAAAGGGAGTTTAAATGTGATCAGCATCCCGTTCGGTCATAGTATCATTACCATTCGTTGTTTGTTCCTCACATTTTAGGATACATGTCTTCCATGAATGCATACAGTAGGTGACTGAAAAGGCTAGTATGGGATCCCCTCTCTGGCAGGTAGAGCAGGTGTTGTCTTGGCAGAAATGTGATTATGTACTATACAATCTGGTTGTGGGGAGCTCTCTTCAGTGCTCTTGGTTTACGTTTTCTGACAGTAAGATTTTTTTATGTTTCACAGTGCTGGGTTCTTTCTCAGATACTCTTCATCCATTTGATTATGGCAAGATTATCTCCAAGGAGATGATAAGAAGGATCTCCAAAGATGTTCCATTCCTCCCTCTGTCCTTCTCTAGTGTGTTTGACTTGGCTGAGATGGGAGAAAACCTTCTTTGGGATCCTGGATAGTATAACTAAACCAGAGCTTTTTGTGATCATTGCTTCAATGATTATGCCTACTGTACAGAGAACAGTCTTATTGATTCACCTGTCCTCCAGCTTGATGCATAAAATCAAACAGTGTTGTTACAAATCACGTCTTTTTAAGTATTTCTTGTATGTAGTCCGGAAAGAAAACTGTATGGTAGATTATCAGCTTGGTTTCAGTCCTTTGGTGGCCAAAAGCTGTGCACACGGGTTTCATTTGATTCTGGATTACTTCATCAATATCAACCTTCTGTGAAAGAGAAATCCCAAGTTATAGGAAGAGTTCTAAATTCTATAGATACTTACTGTAAATTTGGAGATTTATGATGGAGAAATTTGGTTCCTCTGAATATTGATCCTAAGATCTATTTTTTTCTTTTTCTCTGTAAATATGTTGATTGTTGTCTGGAAATCCATTTTTTTTTATCAAGGCACATACAGCAGCATTATCAGAATACTAGCTTTTGATGACTGAAGCTGGAGTGAATTTAGTTTTGAACTGGAGTTGTTGAAGAATATTTTCTCTATTTTTGGATGCTAATAATTCTCCATCCTTTTGGGAAGTCAGCTGCACTCCAGCAGGGAGCTTGTCTGTCATCAAGTAGTGCAGAATGCAAAAATAATGATTTGTGGTGATGACACACACTTGTTCGACTCCATCTGGGTTTAAAAGGGTTCTGCAATGGATTCATTAGTAAGGATTACTGCATGCATATACCATCAGGAAGCAGGCAAAGTATTCTGACAAGTTGTGGATAAGTTCAAGTAGGTAGAAGTGTCAGCATGCATAGGCTGCAAAGGAACAAATGTCCAGAACATTTTGTCTGTGGACCTGAAGAAGGATCCACAGCTGAAACGTTGTCTCTTTTCTTTTCAGCCTGGAATAAACCTTTACCTTTTCCTTTGCAAGTGTTGGATATCCATACTTCAGAAGGATCTACCAGAGTGCCTTGTAAATCAAGTCTGTGAATGCTACAGAGAGAGGTTGGTGTTCCTACAGTCATTTTTTTATGGAAATTAAAGGCTGTGTGCAGAAGGGAGATCTCTCTGAGTTTTACATTACTGGATTTCTATTCTTTCTTAAATATTGTCACAGTCACACACTTCACAGTTAGGATTACCCCTTCATTCCAGATCTGTGTGACAAGAGCATGGAGGTTTACTGTTGAGACAGTAATGTTCACTGTGCTTAAAATTCTCAACAAGAATTCCAACACATCTTGCTATTTTATTGCTGTTCCTTTCTCTGATTGCTTTCTTCACCTCCTAAAAAGTAGCTCCAATCTTGTCTCTAACTTGGTTTGGGTGGGATGGAATTTAATATACTGTATTGTACTGTGCTATTAAAGTTTTGTATTGTACTGTGCTGATTATTCATAATATACATACTGAACACACATACCTTGAATTCCCAGAGTCTTGTTATATTCAGTCATAAGTTACTGTATATTACACAATATGAGAAATAGATTTGCAGATTAAAATCAAGAAAGGTTCAGTCATACCAACAAGCAATCTAAAAGGAAGTGTTACACTTTTAGATATGAGCACAGTTATTAAATATTGTTTACCTATAATGTTTTCAAAGTCTGATATATTTGATTTATTTTCAGATTCTTTAATATTGATACAAAATAACTGGAGTAATTAAATGCAAGCACACCTCCTCAATTAGATGGCCCATTAATTATTGTAAATTAGCGTCTGAGGTTTGGAAACTATGGAAACATAGTTCTGGACCGGGCTGCAGCAATAAAGTAAAGGTCAGGTCGTAAAATCCAGCACTTCAAAATGGTCTAGTAAAATAAATGTCTGCTATCTAAAATAAATAGTAGCAATGACTCTTTCATTTGCCAGAAACAGAGCTGTTATCATCCAGCCTATGAGAGACAGCTTCTTAATAAACTTTCACTCAGGACAAGATAGTGAGGCACACAAAATATCATTGCACAAATATTTAGCAAATGAAGACAGCCAGAGTCATTGTGGCTCTTTTCCTCATTGCTGTTAGGCTTACAAACCCATGCTGCTAGGCAAGCCCCCACTGTAGTAAAAGCTGGCCAAAGCTTTTCATTTTCCAGCTGACTTCACAGACCTTAATTGAAAGTTGGAGGAATTCTGCTCATTCAGGAGGGAAGAGTCAATCATAATGCCACAGGCATGTAAATGAAGTTCTGTGGAGCACAAAGGAGCTGTTAATGATGTTGACCTGTGTGTGTCCTGATAGGAAGTGAGGTGGCTGATTAGCCAAGAATTAGTTGATGTTCCCTCATTCGTTTTGGGATTATTGCCCAAACACAAAATACCACAATTCAGTAATAACACAGAATTGATTGTTGAATACAGACGAACACAATCAAGTAAGAAGAATACCCTTGTTCCTAACAAGAACTGCATGTTTAGTTTTGATTCCTGAAACATTAGACAACTTTGTTTATTTTTTTCTAGTGAGAGCATGTGACGGCTTTTCCTTTTAACTGCATACAAACATCCCTCACTTGAAATTAGAAAGAACCTTGTGCTTGTGTTTCTTGTTCCTTGTCTGCCGGGGGTGTGAGGGCTATGTAAAAATGCATTGGACACTTGTCACATTGCAACTTCATTGAATTGTTCTGTTGCATTTTATTTTAGAGGAATGCTTCTACAGAAAGGAAATAAAATATGTATACAGGGGCTGAACAGAAATCACAGACATGGTCAAGCAATGAAACAAAAATGATTTTCAGAATATATTGCTAGATTATTGAAAGTCCTTTATCTTTAAACTTTCATAAACTTTAAAAGAAATTTAAAAATTCTCAGTAACCCATTCACATGTCACATCAATTTTTATGATGGCATAATTTTTCAAGCATGTGGATGTGTTCAAGTGCAGATGTTTTTTAGCTTCTAAGTATTATAATAAAAAGAATATTAACCATCAGCAACGTCAATAAAGGCCCCATTTTTCGCTTGGTAATAAGATTTTTCAAGCTTTAGAAACCAAGCATTACTGAAACACCAAAGAGCTAAATTCTGGGAATGAATTAGGGTTGCTTGAAATCTGGCCACGGATTATTTTGAAGAAAATTGAACTTCTATACCTGTGTATTATTTGGCAGAGGGGTAGTGGGTATACTGTATGCCTGGATGCAGCTAGAAAAGGTTGAATGGAAGCCTGGGAGCTAGCATATGAGAAAAGCCACATCATGACTTCATACATTTTTTTAAATGTCCTACAAATGCCAAAGTGCTATACATTTCTTGAATCAATGGATTTCAAGATGTTTACATTGTTCAACCCTACAATACACAAAGCATATTTTTGCACAGAATGCCAAGTCCTGGCTGGTTAAATTCACATACAGAAATACATAGTTTGTATTTGGACATATACTGTAAAATCTCCCATTGATTTTAGCTCAGATGTATGTTTAAGAATTATCTGGAGGAAAGATACATGTTTCTGCTAAAATAATTTAAATTTTTTTTTGTGAACACTACTTCACTTTTTCTTTACAAGCCTGTCTTTTTTAACTATTTCAGAACACAACCTGGTATCAGGGTCAGATTCTCAATACAAAGGCTCTGCAGTATGCTTCCCACACTCACAACTTCAACATTTTAAGTAATTAAAATGAATGAAATACAGTAAATAAATCCCAGCATGCTGTGTGAATTTTACTTTCAATAGTATTGCAGTTCTCCTTAAACTAGTAGCCAATAAATGGCCTAGATGAGCTTCCCATTTGCAGCCTTTTTAGAAATGGTTCTAATTATGCACTTGTGTTGTATATGTACTGTATCTGGGTTACAACACAAGAAACACATTATCTCTCTGTACAGGCCACATCCTCATCATAGTCCATTGTTTCCTGTAGGAGAAACTTCCCCACATTTCATCACAGAACATAAGCCAAAATTCTTTCTGACCCCACCCTTCCTATTGTCCATCATTTCTATTAGAAAAAATCACCTATATACAGTAGTTTCTCTGTAAGTAACTTTTTTTGGAACCTAACCACAGAAGATATTATTATACTCTTAATTTGTACTGTTTAAATCTAAATTTTTATTCGTGGTAGAGGTTAAAGCAGAATATATTTATTGCAGACACTATCTTTAGAGTAAATGCCTGTAATAAACACATTCTACTTACTCCTCCACCCTGGAAAGGCATTGTTTAAGAATAGTATGATTTAAGTCTTACAGCACGGCCGATTTCAATTCCAAGCTTTGCTCAGAGTTGAGGATTTGTGTGAGTCCAGTGATACCCTGAAGTTCAGGTATGTTAAGATAGGATGGAGACATCATTCTGAAGTACAGTACACTTGGTTCTGCAGATTACCAAAAACAACTGTATTGCTATAATATACTCCATCAATTTTAGAAGGCAAAGTAATTAAAAATGACCTTTACATTTTCTCACTTTACAAAGACTATATTAGTAGAATACCAAAAACAATCAATATGGCAATTCTCATTAAGCATGTGATACATTTGGGAAAAATAGATGCACTAACTAATATTCATCTTTTAGATAATCTTATTTAAAATCCTTTACACCCTGAAGTATTTCAGACTCAAAACATAAGTTTGAGAAAATCACAACCCTTTTTCATTAGCTTTGCAAAAAAAAAAAGTATTTGCCTAGCATGGAAGCAAAACAGTGAAATTATGTTGATTTAAGTGGGCTTTAAAGAACACCATTCTCACTTTTTGAATAAATTGTCAAGTGTTCAGTTCTGACATGCCTGGGAATGTTCTAAATGATCATGACTTGATTTTAAACACTAGGCAATACTGAGTACCACAAACAAAGTCTGCAGGAAACAATCTTAACTGTGTACTACAGATGAACTTCAAGGAGTATATTTATCTTGTGAATTACATTTTTGCATATAAAATCAACTAAAAATAAAAAAACACATTTGGATGCAAGTACTTTTTAATAAGTGGTACATAACCACTGTTTATCCATATTTTATTTGATAAAAAAACAACTTTTTTAGTAATGATACATTTAAAGGATTGCATTTCAAAGATTATAATGAAAAAACACCTCTTGAAAGTCATGGTATTATTTTATTAATAGTCTCAATAGATGCTGTGTGAGCTGCACTCTTATTAAAATTTATTTCATAACATAAGCTCATAAATTCTCAATGAAAAGGACAACGAGTGTAAGAGTCACATTGGACTGATTTGCTATCCGAATTCCAAGTCATAATGGACAGAGAACCTTGAGTACTCCTTTTTCCAATGAAGGGCTGGCACTGAACAGATGCATTCTGTGCAACAGGAAGCTCACCTCCTGCTGCAGTGCGACACCTTCATGTGAATCCCCTGCTGGTGTCTCCTGCCTGCCAGAGACTTTAAAGGCCAACAGTAATCTTGAGAAGAGAAGACTCGCGAGACTACCAGGGGAATCATGTATTTAAAATCCTCAATGGTATTGAAAAAGTCAACCAGGTGGACTTCTTTAGAATCACCACTGTCACAGTGCACCCAAGTGCAAAGTGAGGGAAAGTGCATTTAAACACAGAACAGAAAGCACCTTTTTTACACAAATGGTTGTTAGAGTCTCAAAATAAGCTATGTAGTCATGATTTCAAAGCTGTTATTGTAGTTTCATTCAATAAATGACTATATGACATCCTCAGATCGATTTGCTATGACAACATTAGACTGATTATGGATCAGGATTTATTCTGTGAGTGAGTCAGAGAGGGTCAGTGATAGGAGGCATTGCATGTGAGGTATGTGGAGAATGTTTTGGTATCCCAATTAAACATCCAGATATCTGCTGGGTAAGGCGACACACAAGTCCCATAAAATATAGAATGCAGCCAGACATTTGTGACAGGATCTTCACACCAGCTGTGGTAGAACAGCATCACACAGGACTTCAGCTTCTCTGACACAACCAACACAAACATTACTATAATTCCATCACTGCTAGTGTGTCACCTTAGTTCCTCACGTCTATCTTATTTCAAACCAAACTCAACTGCATTAACTCCATGTCCCCCATTTTGCAATATTTACTAAAATTGGATTGAAGGACCTCAAGAATGGAGATATACTTCAATGCCCTCTAGACTTACACAATGGGCTGTTCCCACCCATTAGGTGTAGAAATCAGCACAGATATTCTAGTATGGGACACGGAGGTGAACTCCTTTCATGCTGTGTCTGAAGACTTTGGAGATCATGGTAACTTCCCAAAACTTTCAGGCCCATGCTATGGTCAGCATGCACACATTTATGAATGCTGTGGTGTAATGCCGCGAGTGTCTAGTGTGGGGGCGGAGCCCCTGATTAAGGAAGAAGCGTTTCCGTGGAAACCACACCTGATATGAATAAGTGATTGAATGGCAGGTGTAGAAGTGGTTTAAGAGGGGGAAAGATCCAACAGGACTTAAGTCTTGCTGTTGCTACAGTGGTGTGAGAGAGCCGGGCTGAAGCATGACAGTAGCGGCTGTAAGACGCTACTAGTTGGGACGATGTCAGAAGAGCGTGCCGCGGTGTATGAGTGAACAAAGAGTGACTTGCCGCTGTCAACCCCGTGAGGGGTGGAGAAGAACGACAATCCCAGAGGGGATTGTGAGAGGAATAGCCTGCGAGGAAAAGAGTGAAAACGCCATTCTGTGAGGAGAGTGACCGAAGAAACGGAGCGTTATGAGATCATTAAAAGATATATATGGACAGCATCCTGCTAGGGTGTGAGAGTAGGGCTGTTGTGTCCACTGTATGAGTGAGTTAGTGTGTG
This sequence comes from Lepisosteus oculatus, assembly GCF_040954835.1. Classification (NCBI taxonomy): domain Eukaryota; kingdom Metazoa; phylum Chordata; class Actinopteri; order Semionotiformes; family Lepisosteidae; genus Lepisosteus; species Lepisosteus oculatus. The sequence goes on along the minus strand of NC_090700.1, from coordinate 41,960,959 downwards.
TGGACCAGAGTGGGTTATGTGGTAGAGGGACCCTCCCCCTGGCAATACATTGGTATCTGGGAAGCGAGCCGGGTCTATCTAGCTGCAATCTCTGGGAGATAGTGCAGTGGTGGCTGGGCACAGTGAGGTGCGCTGGCAGCTCCATGGTGTAACGGAGTGGTGGCTGGGCACGATGTGAGGTTCACAACCTAAAGGAGTGAGAGTAAGATGCCACAGAAGTTGTGAGTGTCTGTTAGAGAGAGACAGTGTGTTGGGTCTCAGCATGGTGTGTAGTGTGAAAGAGACTTGGTGATGTAGGTAGTGTGTAAAAGGAACCCAAAAGAGCTTATAAAGGGGCTTGACAGGGGAGAATGAGAGCCTGACCATGCCCAATGTTGAACTTGAACTTTATTGCCATATGTAACCGGTACTGGTACAATGGAATTCTTACTTACAGAAAGTCTCTCGATTATAAAACAAGTGTAAGAAACAAAACAAAGTGCAAACAGTGCATCAAGACAATGTACAAACAAACAATAGACAATGTGCAAGTAAACATGTAGACAGTTTGAATGTAAACAATGCAGATGTGTAAACAATGACTGGAGATGTGCAATAGATAAGAAATCATAAAGAGGTAGATGGTGATGGTGTAGGTGTGGTCCGAGGGGGATGGCTAAATGTGTTCGCCAGTCTCACTGCTTGTGGATAGAAGCTATTGAAGGATCTAGTGGTAAGTGTCCGTATGCTCTTATATCTCTTGCCTGAGGGCAGTGGGTTGAAGAGCTCATGCTCAGGGTGGTGACTGTCCTCTGTGATGGCCAGAATTCTACCACGGCAGCGGTCCTCATAGAGCTGTTTAATCTCGGTGAGACCGCAGCCGATGATCTTCTGGGCCTTATTGACCATTCTCTGCAGTGCCTTTCTTTCTTGAGAACCACAAGGTGATCCCGTTGGTGAGGACGCTCTTGATGGTGCAGCGGTAGAAGTTCACCAACACATGTATTGGCATCCCCCATCGCTTAAGGCACCTCAAGAAATAAAGGCGCTGCTGAGCCTTCTTCATGATAGAGTCAGTGTTCACAGTCCAGGTTAGATCTTTAGAGATGTGAATTCCCAAAAACCTAAAGCTGGTGACTGCTTCCACTTCCGTTCCATCAATACTGAGTGGGCCGTGAGTGTATGGCCTGTGTCTCCGAAAGTCCACTATTAGCTCTTTGCAGAGCCAGGGAGACAGCATCATCCACTGATCTGTTGTTCTGGTAGGCGAACTGCAAGAGGTCCAGGGACTCTGTGATGGAGGAGTTGATGTGTGACAACACCAGCTTCTCCAGGCATTTCATCACCACAGATGTTAATGCTACTGGGCGGTAATCATTCAGGCATGTCACTTTTGTCTTTTTGGGGGTTGGAACAATAGTGTTTTTTTTAAAGCAGGTCGGGACCATGGACTGTGACAGGGAGGAGTTAAAGATGTCCGTAAACACTGTGGTCAGCTGGGCTGCACATGTCCTCAGGACGCGAGGTGGTATCCCATCAACTACCCCCATGGCACCACAATGCCCAGAGGATCCATTGTCCTGAGTAAACAGTTAATAATGCCAAAATAAATGCAAAGGTGTAATTCGAAATGAAGAGCCACAGAGGCAAAGTTAAGGGATTGTAAACTGGAAGTTCATCGGGAGCTTCTCAGATGACCTCCCTCCTTTTTCTCTTGCAGAGAGAAACAAGTAGAGAAAAAGGGGATTAAACCATGTCAGGTAGGGCAGGATCACATTGGACTGATTGGGTACACAAATTCACCACAGGTCAGAGATGTTACTTCTGTGTTGGTGGTGACTGCATTCTGTCCTTGAAAAAGAAAATTGTGTTTTGTCCTGGTGAAGAAAAAAAGTCTCCGTTTGCAACAATATAAATAATTAAGCATGGAAGCTGCAAGCAGCAGGGTCTTCCTGGGTCATTTGATTCTGATAATAGCAGTCAGTCATTAATCACAACCACAAGGTCTACTGTATGTCATTTGAAATGTATGTAATGAGGTCTGGGATTTGGTCACAGGTATTGATCTGACACTTTGTTCCTTGACTTTGACATTCCAGAAACTATTTAACTTACACTAGGTGGCCTTTCCACATTTTTAAATTTTCCATATTTTTGCCCCTTTCTTTGTAGAATCAACAACAAGCATTTTCTTTTTTGCTCACAAGACATTTCTCTTTTCTCGAAACAAGTTGTCACTCTTTAATAATTCATAACATATACTCATGCATTAGCAGAAAGCTGATTATTCCTGGCAAGGATCCCAGTAATTCACCTCCTATCCCAGAATCACAGGGAAAGATGCAGGAGTATACTCTGGACAGTACAGTCATCAATCACAGTATATACACAAGTCATAGAGACACCAATTGATCTAAGTCAGTCTGTGTAAAGTGTGAATAAACAAGACTTCCCAGGGAAAACCCACAAAAATACTTTGAAAACATGCGCACTCCACACAGAATGGACCCCAATCTGGAAATTTCCATAAAAAAATGTCCAAATAATAACAAATGGGGAGGCACTAAGTGGTTAGCACTGTTGGCACACAGCGCTTTGGCCCTGGGTTCAAGTCTGGACTTGGAGTGCTTTCTGTGTGGAGTTCTTGTCATGTTCATGGAAGTCTTGTACAGCTGTAGTTTCCTCCCAAACTCCAAGGACATACTGGCTTCTGTGGCCCTGGAGTGAGAGTGTCTGTGTCTGCCCTGTGATATACTGGCATCCCATCCAGGGTGTACCGTCTTGTTCCCATTGCTTGCCAGGATATGCTTCAGCTCCCCTGTGACACTGAACTGGAAGACGTGGTTAGAACATACAGTAGATGGATGGAATAATAACAAGCTACCACAATGCTCCGTGAGTGCTTGAAAAACAAATACAAATAAGTCTAATTATATTTTCTTTACTCCACAAGAAAATGAGAAGCAAATTAAAAAAATGCTAACTAATATTATAGCTAAATATTGAAATATTGATGTTTCAGTAGAGCTTTCAAAAGTGTTTAGCAAATTACAGTAAGTAGAATTCTTGGCTTGCTTGTTAATATTATTTTTCCTGCGATATTCCATTTTCTCTAGAGTTCTCATTATCTAAGATTCACATTCTTATGTGTGAAAGTCAATATTCCCTCACCAAACACTGATAATTAATAATTTCTGAAGTTGTATTCAGTTATAGCTCAAATATTACTCCTACAATATTTTCAAACCTTAAAGGCAGTGTCCTCTGTGTCAAGATGTCCTCAGAAATCATCTGTTTACATTTGAACACATAAATATGCACAGTGAAAATTAAACAGATTAACAATTTCAGCTTTTCAAAAACATCTTGAAAGCAAAAAGTAACACAAAGTATGTGAAATAATACAAAATAAGTTTCAATTTTTAAAGACATTTTCACCTTTCTTCTATCTGCTTTGTTTAAAAATGTTCAGAATGCATTCATTTATGTGCTAGCTGACCAGAACTAGGATCTAGGCACTATTAGTTTCTTCCTGTGGACTAAAGCCAAGTATTGTAAAATTCATTTAGTGCATAAATAGTCTTTGAAGCAGGGGTGTATTCTAGTTTTATTGTGTACACTTTTTTTGATTGCTTTTTCTGTTACATTAACTTATTAACCATTTTTGACAAAAGGGAAAAGCAATTTTGCTGATTTTAGTTAATGTAAATGACAATGAGATGTTGTTGTCTTACCTAATTGAGGTAAGATGAGACTGAAAAAAAATCAAGCTGCGCAAAACATTCATCTTTGAACATCTGAGAAATAAATGTTGAGGACTGTAAAGCCCTCATGCATTGAATTTACTAAAGTCTAAAGTCCGGCAAATTTGTGAAAATGTGTGGTGGAATGTATCAAAGATATACAGTAAAGATATTAAGGACTTATTACTGTAATTATTTTTACCTTTAATTTTGCAAAATACAAACACTTTTTTTACTTAAATACTTTTGATAGTAATTCAAATTAATTAATGAAAGCACATTTAATTTATTCACATTGCTGCCCTGAAAACTAGTCAGCATTTATAAACCATATGATATGACACTCCTCATAGCACACAAAAATGAAATTTTCTGAAAGCAATTGGCATATTCCACATTGGCAATTACTGTAATAATTTAACTGACACTGCATCTAAAAATATAAGATGGTGCTGAGCTGAAGCATTGAAAATATTGAACACGTTTAGAAAGAGCATGATGTCACCACATTTTTAAATATGCAAATTATGCTGTAACTTTTCTGACATTAAAAGTTAGTGATGTGCCATAGAAAATGTTAGCACTAGCATCCCCTTTTTAGCATTTTTTCTTACCTGCTGAATATACAATAGAATGACAACAAGTATAACGTAAAACATACATAATAAGAAATTTGCATGTGATAGTTTGCATGTGCAAGGAAAAACATTTAGAAACCTGCTGTTACACTAACATAAATGTAAATCTAACTCACTCGATTTTGAATTATCAATCAATAACTCAGAACTTTGTGACAGGCAGTCAGCTTGACGTACTGCCTAAGAGGAGCCAACTGTTGATTGTAATACCACCTGACTGATGAGCTCTTTCCTTAACTTGCATTTCTCAGCAGAGGTGTGAGGTAGGTGGTAAACGGCAGTGAAGCTCACAGTGCAGCAGGGCTCTGCAGGAGAACCACCACACTGTGAGACAAGCCACAGATACAGTGTAAGAGTGACTGATTTGAGAAAAAGGCACACAATTAAGAGTGCCGTTGTGCCATTTTTGTTTAATTTATGTTGTACTGTCATTTTGCCATCAACCTATAACTGGGGACTTTGACTAATATCTAAATGGATGGGATTGAAGCTTTACTAGGAGCTGCTGGAGTCATCATCCCTGGCAGCACTGAACAGACTTTCCTCCACCATGATCTAGTCCTGGAAGTGAGTGTCTTTACTCAATAAGCAACTCAGTATCAAGTCCTGAATATGGGATTACAATAGTGCACAATAAGGCAAGGGACAATCAAGACTTGCTTTGACCTAAATTCAACATTGCACACTGGCCCTCTTTATGGAATCACAACCCAATCAAGATTAATGTGTCCATGTTAGCCAGAGATTAGACTGCTTCATAGACTCAATAGAAAAACGTGTTCTAAAACAGTCACTAATGTTGTTCTCAAACTAGAAGACACATCAAGAATAGACCACTCATAATACAGTACATACTATAGATGTTTCTGGCATGAATAAAAAAAAACTTCATCCTAATGTCTGTCTCAAATTTACTGTGTTGTAGTCTGGTTTGTCTCTGATTATTAGTTTAGATTATTAGTTTGTAATCTGCAGTATGTAGTTATGCCTCACAATAGATAAATATATGTGATAGCTTTTATCTAGCCACTTCATATGACTATATTTAAATATGTTTTACCACATAAGCAGCAGTGAATACTCTTTAAAAGCCATCTTTAAATATGATAATTAACTTTTGTGATTGTTTTATTTTTGCCTCAAAGTAATGGTATTCTAGCATTTTCTATCTTATTATATACTGAACCTGAAAATGTGAAAAGAAACATTACATTACAACTGAAACAAATAAAATACTATTAAGAAAATGACCAAATCTTATATAGGAGGTACTCTTACATTTTATTGAACAGAAAAATGTAAGAAAAATGCTGATTAACATTTCTTTCCACAGGGCTGATCAAGAGTGTATCTGCTGAAATGTCGCAGCCTGGTAGTGATCGTGGCCAATGCTGGAAACAACACAAACTATACTTCTGCTCAGCAAAGAATTGCAGATCCTAAATTAAAGGGGCCTGTCACATAATTCTGGATAAGCATCGGTCTGTTCACTAGTCAGTAAATCCTAAATGGCATATATCTCATTTCACATAAATGGTTAATCCCAAAAGAAAGCTTTTGTAATATGGTAGATTAAGCACACAGAAAGGGAAGCAAATGAGGTCAAAGAACTCATAGTTTTGTGAAGTCAGGTTGCCATTAATTGCTTCAGAGATGCATTGTAAACTCCATTTATTCAATACATAAAGTCTATATACATTAGTTTTCTGAAATATATTTGCATATATAAGAGCAATAACCTTCTAGGGACGATTCTGACTTAAAGACATTCAGTCAAAATTCTCGTGGATGGTTGCTTAACACCATGGCTTCTCGGCCATATCTGGTGCATACACCAAATGTCTGAGCCTGTGGTTCATTACATTCCAAGCAGGATTATCATTGCAGCACATCAGTAGGTAAAACTTCTACCCTACTCTAACTTTTTTACATGCTCAGTGTATAGTAATTCTTCAGTAACGCACAGACATGGGCTCCCATTCAGTGGCAAAAAGTAAGTAGTTTACTCTTTGAAATCCATTAGTAGATAATGGCAGAACCCATTTTGTAATGTTTAAATATCTTTCTTGGAGTTGCTTTCTAAAATAAAGACCGTTCCTTAATACTGTGAGGGCGTAGATTTTGATTTTTGGCCTGTTACTGTGCTGTTTAATATTGATTGGGTGCCGGGGGGTCAAGGTGTTCCTTAATTGTTGGATCTCCTCCTTCAGTTTGGAGACTGTTATTGTGTCACGTAATTTGAGTGGGTAATTTATACATTAATATTGAGGAATTGTGGTTACTGTATAATTTAGCTTGAGTGGGGGTTACTGTAATAACTATTCAAAAAAGAAATCTAGTGTGTTGTCCCATTTTGTCCTGCATACTGTATGTGAACCTATGAAAATAAGTCTGTCACACCAATAAAGCTGAATTGATTTTGAATTTGAAAAAAGAGTGGTCTTAGAGTCTTAATATATGAGGCAATCACAGTTGCTTTCAGGGAATTCTCAGGGATTATTTTTCCTGGACAAATTAGGAAGAACGTACCTGATATTTTTCAAATGTGCCTTACTCTAACAAGGAGTAATGATTTTTCCAAAATGGCAGTTCTGACAGTTGACCAATCACATCATAAATCCTGCTTTGTAAGTTCTACTGTTTCAGCCATGAAAGCTTCTGACAGCTGTTTGGTAACTCTTTACTTGAAGTGAGCCTACGTGTTAAGCAGAATGCTGCTGTAAACACTTGTCAGCACCTTGGCAGGATTTTTTTAAAATGCAGAAATGTAAAACAATATTATAAAGCAATATATGAAAGTAAGATAATGTAAATGAACAGTAGTGTATTGACAAACAATTGTATTATGTGTCAACTTAATGAGTCATAAGACTTATAATGTAAAATTCTTAAGAAATTATTTTTATTTGAAAAAAAACGTTTCAGAAATGGGTAATTTAAAGTTTAAAATTTTAAATTTAATGAGCCACACTGTAACAGGCCAAAAATAAAAACCTACATCCTCCCGTTTTTAAGGAACATTCTTTATTTTGGACAGAAACTCCTAGAGTTATTAAAGGGCAAAATGGGTTATTCCATTATCTACTTAACTTAATCTACTACAAACAATCCACTATTAATTAATTCTATTAATGTCTCACTAATACCACATGGTTATGTTAACCTCTCCAGGAGCATACACTGTGATCAGAAGTGAAAGTTTATTGATGATTAAGAAATGATCATAAAAAAGAAAATAATAGTAAGGATCCATTAGATTGCCACAATCATATGCTTTAAAAACTGAAAAACAATGCTAATAATAATAATCATCATCAAGTAGTTTGTACCTGCCCATGTTCTAGTTTCCTCACACTTCCAAAAACAAGCAGTCTAGGCTCATTAGTGCTTCTAGATTTGTCTGTGATTTTCTACTTGTTTGTGCCCAGTGATGGCCTGGCAACCAATCCAGACTAAGATGGGTTCCCACTTCACACCCTGTGCTTTCAGGATAATAAAAAGAATAACAACAACAACAATTATATTATTATTATTAATGTAGAAATAAAATACATAAATAAGGGGCAAATTAAGAGATAAATCCCTAAAGTAAGAAGAGTATTCTCGACAAAATCAATCTGAATTTTTGCAATTCTGTATCTTCAGAGAAAAAAAAAGACTACATCAGTACAATTTAGGCAGAAAACCTGCATTTTAAGAAAAGGAATATAATAGAAATGGAAAACTACTAAACAGAGTGTAGTTTTTTCTTTGAGTATTCCTTAAAAATAGGTTGTCTTGTCTTATAACATCATTTCATATTTAAAGCTTCATGAAAACATGGCAACAGCTTTTAAATAAAATGTCCATCTGAAAAGTAACCTTGGGAAGTTCTTGACACACCTACATCTCTCTGATTCTGTTGAGCAGCGTTAATCATGTTTTTCAAAGCTGCTGATAGGTGTTATTAGAAAAACCCTCAGGCATCCTATTTTAAAGCCAATGCAAGTCCCTGTTTCACAGGATGAAATTGTTAAACTATCAGTCACATTGAGCAATTATCCACGACACAGTGGTTAATAACCCTCTAATAAAATATTTAATATTTCTATAACATTGTGGTTTACACAATGCAGAAGAAAAGCCTTATGAAGTTTCTCAATGGATCATTTACAACACAGCATGAAATGATTCTGTAAGTGTAGAAAAAGAAATGGCCCTAAATAAGAACTTATAGTATATCAAGATAGAAGTGCTCCCGGTAGGTAGCTGCGTCAGCATGCGTAGGCTGCAAAAGAACAAGTAATAGGTTTATTCCATGCTGAAAAGAGAAGAAAGAAAACACAATGTTTTGGCTGTGGAGCCTTTTCCAGGTGTCACCGAAGAAGGTGACTTACAATATTTGGTCAGATTCAGATATACGCATATATACAGTACACACATGATGTAGATGATGGAACACAGGTCAGAGAACAGGTGGTAGTACAGGCATCTAATCCTAGCTAGATTGAGACTGACACTAAGTAGTAGGCAGTGAAAGACGCTGTGGCAACCCCGAAAAGAAGCTTTAAGTAAGAAGGAATAAGTAGAGAATTGAGTAAAGAGTTGAGGGCCAACAATCTACCGGTTAGACACCAACTGAGGGGAGGGGTGGTTAAAAGAGAAAATGCCACTGTAGCATCCACGGTTGCGACCGAATAACAAATACAGGCTGGGTCCGGTTAGACACCAACTGAGGGGAGGGGTGGTTAAAAGAGAAAATGCCACTGTAGCATCCACGGTTGCGACCGAATAACAAATACAGGCTGGGTCCGAGAACGTGGTGCGTCTGACACTTGACTAAAATGGAGAGAAAAAATAGGGAAGAGCAGAGCAAGTGAGATTAGAAAAAGGGGGACAGGGGAAAGGCAGGACAACAATGTAGAACACAATGTACCACCTGGATTATTGGGCGAAAAATACAGATAAATTAAAACTATTTTTTTCTTCAGATCAAGGTTTTGTTTTATCAAGATATACAGTATGTGGAAGCTTGTGTGCAGTACACAATTAAAGATGTCTTGCACAGATCTTCCATCCTAACACATTCTGAAAGATCTTTGGTAAGCAGCTTATGATGAAGCTTTGTAGTAATGTCTGGAAATTCCTTGTCACAATCAGGAACACAAGTGGCTGTTTCAGAAGGGTCATCCAATGGGTTGAGTCAGAACTGCATTTTATCAGCTGTAACTGCATCTAAGAAATCTTTTAAGCCTTTTTATAAGATCTGTTCTGGTCACCCCTTTAAGAGAATGGTTTAGAAAAGGTGCTCTAAACATAGTCTCCCACATGTGAGAGATCACCTATCTATGATTTAAATACACAAAATCAAGAAAAACGTTGGGCTAATTCAGAGGTAGAAGGGAGCTGATTTCCCAAACAGATGGTAAATTGTTTATCTTCCATTCCAAACTAAATTCACCCTGCCGTCATTCATAGAATTCCAGTATGCTGATGATGCTACTGCAGTATGTTCTTTCTCTGGTTTACATGATGGAAAATAACATTCCTGTGATAGTTGATTACTATAGTATTTCACGCCATTAAAGTTTTTTTTGCTGTCCAAGACAAATGTTGAAATCTTCTCTGTCCACCACCTTCCTTTGTGCTGCATTGTTGTTGCCTTCCTCTTGGAGTAGAGAACGTTTTATGAGACTAGAGTTTCGTTGTTCAAGCTGGGTTAAGTTGCTAGTTTAAAGGGACACTTGTCATATAGTATACCTCATTATTGCAGTATTTAGGACTGTAATTAAGAGAGTATAATTAATGTTATTACCTAAAGCCTTCTGGTATGCATCCAGCTCTCAGAAGAGAAACTATTGCTATCTCTCTTTGTTTAGAACAACCTGTATTCACATCCAATTGCTTACATATTTTGTACTGTATGTTCCCATCACACATGGCTTTGCCTTTAGCAGACCACGCTAGATGTGGATGGATTTTAATACATCATATTTTGCTGTGACATTTTTCTGATAAGGCAGAGAAAAACAAGCTATTTGCTACAGCCTGATACACTGCTGAAAGAACTAAATCCCTTAATATTCTTGGGCATTCACCAGTGAAGAACAGCTTCTTTTGTTGATATAAATCCATTCAGCACACAGTGGGCCATTTATTCATGGCAGGTAGTTTCTCTACTAGGAAAAATGACAGACTGCTGTCACTGGGGCTGAAGTCCAGATATCTAGTGATAACTCTGGACTATTGCCTTCTGCCAGCACCATATGTCATTTCAGGTATACTGCTATCTGGCTTATTCTACCAGAATTATAAATAATTTAGTGTCTCAACTTTCACAAAATTGATGTCCACGAAATACTGTAGTAATTAAGGTGGGCTGCCACTGTATATAATACTGTTTACAAAAACTTTAAAACAGGTTGGTCGAGTATCATAGTTTGGAAACTTTTTCAAACATACTGTATACAGTACTGTATTCAAAAATATAATACAGTTAAGTTAAGAAAGTATGGGGGTCAAATTAGACATTAGAATATCTATATCTAAATATTAGATTTACAGAAAGCACATATTAAGAGTAAACAGGAAATTGAGAAAAACATTTTTCCCCATAAAACAGAAAATATTAACAGTAGGATTTTATATTAAACATTTTTAAATGTGTAAACAATGACAATATTTACAGTACAATACTATCTAGTGAAGTAATAACGTTGAAAAGACATACTGCATGGCTATTAAATAATACATAATACTTCACTTAGATTTGTTAAATTCCTAATAATCATTACATTATAGATTATAGAGATGATTATAACTAATTAATTAAAAACAGTATACAAAAAAAAATGAATCGCCACTACTGTAGTTTGTTATATTGAAACAATTGAAAGCCATGTCTTGTTGTTTACATACAGTGCAGTAACAAGTTATGAAGGCCCTTGTTTATATAATGACAATAATCGAACAGTCCTTAGTTTTTGTTACAACATTATAATACTGAGATATAAACCACAATTTTTACAGAAGGTGAACCTTTCTGTTTTTAACATGTATTTCTTTCCAAACTAAATTCCATGTATATTTGATATAAAACTGTAAAGTCCTATATATACAGAATAATAACATTTAATATAGTATGGAATTGACTACTCAGAATTAAATTAATAGAAAATGTCACTTCCACAATGCTGGTTAAATTGCTTAGAAAAGTGAAAGCAATGTAGATCCGTTCTGCATTTGTAATGTTTCAGAAGAGATGCATTTCATTTCTGCATTTCATTGCACTGAGCACTGTAATCTAATCTTCTTCAATGTAGCTGAGGAAAGTCTAAGAGCAATTGATAACATTTTGTAATTACACCCAGAAATGTCAGCACTGTCACTTGATATAATGTACCTCATAAATCAAGAGAAACCTCAAAACTGCACTGTAAATTGCACGTTACTTTCAAAATGATTAAAATTAAATGGAAAAATTGATGTAAACCTGGTAATCAAAATTTTAAAAATAAAATGTATTTATCAAAATACTGCCATATCATACCTACAGTAAAACCATAACCCAAACCCATAAGGTATCAAAATCTGGATGTTAATCTTTGTCCAGTGTTTTAACATCGTGTCACTTCAATATTATTTAATACAAAAATGTCATTTCAAAGTCTTAGTAGGACTTTACGTTTCTAATAATAAGGAACATTAAATATAAAAGAAAGAGCACCCTACAAAAGAACAAATGAAAGTTTTTATTTTCCTGTGATAGAGAAGTAGGTTTAGACAACATGGAGAATGACTGAACTACATTCCCCAGAAATATGTAGGAAATTGCCATCCTCAGTCACCTGATCAATTGCTGTACGGCAAATGATTGACAGTTTAAGTTTTCAGAGTTGATCATTATCTGTTATCTGGACACAGAGGGTCGAGGATCGATCTTCTTTATGCAAACAAAACAAAAAGGAAGGGAGGGAGTGAAGAAAATAAGCAAGTATGGGTTAATTGCAAAACACTGAATGCAACATATTATATCAACATGATAAATATGCAAGGTAAATACCAACTGCAGTGAACTAGACTGCAAAATTAGGCCCTTAGCTTCTGTACTACAAATGTTAACAATTGCAATGAACCCATTGTAACAGTTTGTCTCCCTCAAGGATACTAAAGGATAACAGTAAGTTAGTACAACTCTTGCTTTCCCTGAGTTATCAGGCTAGTAGCTTGAAAATTTAAGTAGCACACAGGCCTCTGTGTTAAGTTGTTAAACAACTACAGAAGGGACAAAGAATGACTGTTCACAGAAGTATGTTGATTCAAATGCTGTGAGCAGTGAAAACCATTATCTTCAAAAAGTCAAATTTCACTGGCAGGAACTTCTAACAGATCGTGATAGAGATGCTGTGATTGCTATCAGTAGCCTCAAGTGTGTTTCGCAGATCCCGGAAATTTGAGTTCCACAAATCTGAGCACTGTATTTCAATTATCTGCATTTCAAAATCCTCAACACCCGTTCACTGAAATACTGAAAAATCCATGTACTGGTATCAAAGCTGTCTGGTTTAATCAGAAAAAAAAATGGGCCATAAAAGTTGGAAATCCTCAAATCTGACAGAAAATTCTAGTTTTCCAGTTCTAGCATGTACAGTACACTCCAAACTGAGCAACATGGGTTGTGCAAAGTTCTTTAAGATGTTGGAAATAGCAGACAGTCTCAAGGAAAAATGACAACTTTTGCAAGAAATCTTTTCCACATTTTGAAATGACCCATAACCATAGGTTGATCTGTAACCTGCAGATGGAGCTTGAGTTAATTCATATGTGTGGTGATGTTGGCTGAAAACATCATCTTGTTCTGACAAAAAGATCTTGATTGCATCAAACAAAACAAAACATTTGTTATGGACTGTCCATTTCCTGAAGCAAAATTTGAAACTGCCTATGCGTCAAGACAGATCAAGCAATTTAACTTAAGCAAAAAATGTAACTATTTTTACCACTGCATCATAACACAAAATTCATCATCTGAAATTCTGGCATAGATATTCCTAATGAATAATAGAATTAAATCTTACTGTGAGGTGTTGGAGATTGTAGATTTTTTTTTATGTTAAAGAGCTATCATTGGGAGAATTACAGAACAGTCAATCATAGTTTTCATCCTTTCTTAACTTAATTTCTTTGTGGCTTATTAGTCTTTTACTGCACATACTGTTAAAAATCCACCTTGCTTGACAATAATGCCATATGAAGGAAGGTGTCAGCAGTATTAATTTATCAGCAGTAATGCACATAGAGTCTATAGTATGCAATGGTGACTTTTGAGATGTATATTGATATAAATATTCTCTGGAGGGAAGTGAAATTAAGACAAACACATTCTGCTTATGTAAGTAAATGGGACATGACTCTTAAGTGTGTTCAATCACACCTGTGGTGAAAGGACTCCACACTGGTGGTTATTTGTGGGCAGATACGATTTTGAGGAATAGGAGTGCAGTGGGTAGAATTATTCTACATAGTTAAATGTAACGGTATATTAATAATTAATAATAATAATTGCTTACACTTATAAAGCGCTTTTCTGGACACTCCATTCAAAACACTTTAAAGGTAATGGGGACTCCCCTCCACCACCACCAATGTGCAGCATCCACCTGGATGATGCAATGGCAGCCATAGTGCTCCAGAACGCTGACCACACATCAGCTATCAGTGGGGAGGAGAGCAGAGTAATGAAGCTAATTCATAGATGGGGATTTTTAGGAGGCCATGATTGGTAAGGGCCAATGGGAAATTTTATGTCTCATCCGAAGGACTGCACCTGTTTACAGTATAGTGTCCCCATCACTATACTGGAGTCCTATTGCCCACGTGGGCACCCGCACTGTAGTAGCTCAGGGCCAGTCAGATCTAAAGCCGTGTCCCAAATGTGCTGGGTGAACTACTAACAATGTGGCCCCACAGCACACTGATCAGGAGAAATACTCTTGTTTCCTTCTCTGTCCTGCACTGCTCCGTCTGTCTGTTTCTGTCTGTAGGGAGGCAGGCAGAATGTATAAGTAATACCACACACAGAACAACTTTCTTTCCCTGGGACGGAGCTTGGGGAGAAGAAACACTCTTGCAGACCCTGTCTCAAGTGACATCACAGTACATAACATGGTCCTTTTGTATTAGAAAAAGAAGTTCTTTCCTATCACAAACTAATAAAGATTTGGAGTTGGTCAGAGATCAAAAAGCCGCATATTGATTGTGATACTATAGAAGATGGCTGTAGAAGAAAACTTCTCATTGCTGACTTACAGCGCTTAAAGTGTTGGTTAGAAATGTGCAAACCACAGGGTGATTTATCAGACCTGCTATAAGAACCTTCCTCTTTCTCCTCCCAAAAGCCTTCATTAAGTATTTATAGCCAAAAAGTGTTGGTTAGCAAATATTAAACCTTTACACTCTGCTTTCTGTGCACTTAATGTTGACAGGGTTATTTGTTTCTCAAAAAGAGCCTGCTGTTGCAGATATGCTTTCAGTAATGATTACTTAAAAAGCCATTACATAAAATAGCATATTTAGGATTTTGTCTCCTAATGCATTATAATAACAACATATGTAACAATAAATAAAATATAAAACAAAATCATTAATTTGAGAATGTACGTCCCAAGCATGAGAATATTGCTTAAAAAGATTGTGGTTATTGGGAGAACTGGAATAATACAGTAGATTGTCTTGCCTAGATTGACCATTGGATAGCAGAGTAATGTACTTGACATTACTGGGTGCTTTCATTGTGACCACCTACATTATGCTACCCAAGGACCACTATATCGAAGTGTAATTCTGCTGAGGATATACTGTACTGTTGTAATAGTGTTCTTTTACAGAAGACAACAATAACTGGACAAACAATAAACAGTCAAATTCTCCACTACTTATGTCTATTTGTGACTTGAAATTCACTGAATAAATAATACAAAATAACATCAGAAATCTATGTGTCTTGTATGGCCCACAGGTATAGATAACAGTTTTACTCAAAGTAATATGGATGTTATTTTGCAATTTTTATCATTTGAAGCAAACCCTTAAGGGATAATGGTCCTTGTGCAATTACAGGAAAGTATATTTTAGACTAAATAGGAAAAACGTCTTTACAAAAAATGTTATGGAGTTTGAAGTCTGGAACAAGCTACACACCCACATTCAGTTATTAAGGCAATAGATTGGCTTCTTTCAAAAACAGCTGGATGAGAACATAAGATTTGTCATCATCTAAAATCCAAATGAGCTAGTTGGGGCAGTGGCCATCTTTGGTTGGCCATTCAACAGTCACACATCTGAAGGTCATCATTTTACATCTACATGTTGAAGTTTTCATTGTTTCTCTGTGTTAACTGTAATGGAGCATGGTACAATTAAAATGGTACAATTAAAATTCAAAATCATTCAGAAAAAAACGTGCTCTTAACAATAAGAATGTAGCATATTAAAAAATCACATCTTGCAAGTAAAATGGTACAATTAAAATTCAAAATCATTCAGAATAAACATGCTCTTAATAACATGGATGTAGCATATTAAAAAATCAATACTGATATAAGAATCAATCTTTTGTTGTGGTAGGTTATTGAACTCGTATCTCATAGGATTTTCAAAGAAGGAAGCTGTGACACATTTCAAGGATTCAAGCTACAGTACATGATTTATAATCCCTGTGTAACACTTCCCTGTGATTTCTTAACCAGTTCCTGTGATGGTAAACCCTAAAGTACTTAATTTGTAAGATATTTTATTTATTATTTATTTTATTTCACTAAATCAGTTATTTTTTTGTGGAACATACAGTAGGTGCACAGAGCCCTATTAAATTCTTCGGTTTTCATTGTTACAAATTGTAAAGGAAAAAAGTAAAAAATCAAATTTTAACACTGCAAAAGCAATATTCACAACAGTAAATAAAACCTACATCTAGGGAATGGGTTTTATTCATGCAAGAAATGTTGATGATAGGTTAAAATGTATAAAAAATAGAAAAAAAATAACCATGCTGTATTCAGTTTATTCTTCTGATGACATGTTTATTCATGTCTGCTTTTTTTCCTTTCAATTCATAATGTATTCAAGAGGAAACAAAAAGCACTGAGGATGCTCAGTCCTCAGACCCAAAGGATCTTTCAGATGAACTGAAGTAAGCTCAAACAAACAGGTCCTTGTAGATATATTGTATATATAATATATTTGTTTATCAGAAAAAAAGGAATGAAGTGTCTGGAGGTGCATGTAAAATATACTTAAAATTAATTACACAGAGTTTGAATTGTCAATATATAAATGAAATATGAGAACCTTTGTAATAAAAGCAGCAGAAGGCGACTGTCGACCTTTTTAATTTGAAATTACAAGGCAGCACAGAAACATTGCTTAGAGTCATATCTTGTTTGAATTTATGACTGAAAGTTATGGAGGACATGTTGTGAGGGAATATGATTAAAACTATTTCCACAGAAGCCAGAGAAGTCAGAGATATAATAACCAGGTTGCAATATTGTTTTCATCTGACAGTATTAACAATTAAGCTAATTGCCAGGAAACAGTAAAGAGAAGCACTTTCATAAAAAAAACTCCAGGTTTGGTTTTCAACCCACTATTGAAATGTTTTGTTCTATTTCATCAGACCGTGCTCCCCATTTGATCCGTTCTTTCAGCTCCTAATTCAAGTGACAAGTAAAGGCTACCAAGTGCAACATCATAAAAGTCTGTATTTATTTTACATTTGTATAAAACAAAGTTTCAAAATCAAGGAAAAATATAAAAATGTACAAAAATCTGCAAAGGGCTAAATAGTATGTAAAATCAATCACAAAAAAACTTCTTAGCATACGGTATTATTTCCAGTACAACAAGGAACCTAAACAAATTTCACTTTGAAGTTTCATTCTACTTGATGGGAGACGGTAAGTGCATTGGATTCAGTATAGCTGCTAGTTAATTCTTAAAATTAGACCTGAGTTTATTGCTGAAAGTATAAAATTTGCTGACCATCTTTTATGCACCACTGAAAAGCCATGACTTCTTGGAAAATTGGCCCCTGGTGTGAGTGCATGTGCATGTTTGCCCTGCAGTTGACTGGCCTCCTGTCCAGGGTGTATCCTCTCTTGTCTCTTTTGCTTGCTGGGATAGGCTTTGGCTCCCCTGCCAGAATTGAATTAAGCGATTAGAAAATGGATGGATGAAAAGCCAAGCACATTTTGCATTCAAAATTAGTTCAATATCTCAAGGAAGTGGTATTTCATTACTTTTTGCTGAGCTGTTGTGTGAAATGTATGGACATACTGTTTCCATATAATGGAAAAATGTTATACCACAAGCCTAAGAAAACTGAGATATTTTTGTGCATTCACATTCTTTGAGCTCAGCAGGCAGTATTAAAGCTCCAATCAGTTTGGGGTACAGCTTATGTACAGATGGAGTTAACTAGGAGCGAGGGTGAGAAAAAATTGAAGCTTTTTTCAGCCATTTGATAAGGTTTTAATAGGATTTAAAGCACATAATCTGTGATAAGAGAATGCTGACGGTACAAATAACATCATAGTATCCTTGTGCTTCTCTGCCTAACATTTTCACCATTTGGGCAGATGTGAAATGCAGATGGAAACTATATTTACTCAATGTTCTCATTATTTCATGTATTTTTAAGCAAATATTAAAATTGTATCTGGATACAAATTAGTATACAAAAAGATATAAATCAATATGATTTGAAACTCTTTGAAAAACATTATTTACACAGTAATAGAGAATTAATGCTGTTAAACATTTTTGAATAACAACAATAATACCATTTATTTTATGACTACTTTCAAGAACGTGAATAGCACACATACAATAAGCAACAGAATTAAAAAGAAATACCTACCTAAATGGATTCTAATAGGAAGAATTGGGTTAGGCCAGTTGGACCTACACAATGACTCACTTAAATTTGAGTGATTCTTAGGCACCAGTGGGTTAGATCTTAGCTCACAATGTTAAGGTTGACTCACCCAATGTTTTGACATTCATGGCTTAGTGATTTCTCTTAGACAGAAATTAGAATTGGATTGCTTTAATTACCATGTTGTGATTTGTAAAGCAGAATTTGCCTCGTGGCAATATACTGACACAGAAGTTCCTGTGCCATTTTAATTTCCCTCTCACTTAGAAACCAAATGTGGAGCTATACTTCTTCTCTGAGCTGTGTTATTTTAATTATCATGGAGAGTGAACATGACTTAATGCAGCATGCCTTTCCAGTCACAACAATGTATGAGCACACAGTGAAAGCTAAGACCTCCCACGAGGTGCCAGCAGGGGGAGATGGGACTAGTCAAAACACAAAACAAAAGAAAAATGTTATAAGACAAAGTTTTTAACATTTTAAATTCTCTAGAATCATAGCAAATTCCACAGAGTTCATGAGATGATTTCAGTACATACAGTAAATAAGCCTTATAGACTGCTCCCAGACAAGGGCCATCAGACTTGATTTTAACTCCTGAAGGTACATAGGAAACATAGGTAAACAAGATCATTTTAAATTCTATCCCGTAAGTTAGTGATAGTCAATGCAGTTTTTCAGCACAAGAGAAATATCTTAGAATTTTTTAGACTTGGTCAGCACTCGAGCAAAGTTCTGGACATACTGTGATTTCTGAAATAATTTATTTTATGATCCGCTAACAAAACATTTTAGTAGTCTACACTGTAGAGGAGATAAAAGCATGAACTAATTTCTAAGCTTCAGTAAGAGAAAGAGTTGTCAGGAAATGTTTCACGAATTGAAGAAGGATATGCTGCAGACTTTGTGGACGTGTGCTTTAAAAAATAGAGAAAAGTCAACAATCACCCCTAAGTTTTTAAGAGAATTTCAGGGATTTATTTCAGTCTCATTTTGAGACTTAATGAGTTGAACCAATTAAAGGTATCAAGGTCTTATTCTTGTTTAATTGAAGATAATTTTAAGCCATTCACAGCTGTGTATCTTAAAGGCATGTCATTATTGTTGAATGAGCAATTTGAGGATTCAGTAATGTAAACAGGTAGATATGGGTATCATCAGCATAACAGTGGAAGCCAACACCATATTTTGTGAAAAACAAGGTCTAATAGCAACATATAAATAATGAAAAGGGACTCCAAAGATTCCAGGGGCAGGGTCTGATTTAAAACTGCCAGGCTAACCAACTATTGTCTGTCAGAAAGGTAAACTTAAACCGTTGCACTACATTGCCACTTAAAGCTGCATGACACTTCAGTTGATTAATCAAAGGCAATTGAGGGGTCTAATAGTATGAGATTGGAGGAAAATCTAGCATCTGCAGAAAGTTATGAATGAGAAGGTAATTCATAACTTTCACCACAACCTTTTTCAGTACTATTGCCTTCCCTAAACATTTATTGAAATGTTTAAAACAAGGAATTGGGATGCTACCACACATTTTAATAGCTTCCCTAGAAACAGCAAATATGAAATTGGCCTAATATGTGAAAAATCTGACTTCAGCAAAGCTTTTTTAAGAAAGGGATAATTTCTATCACTTTAAGCTGTGGAGCAAATAATGAAGTAGACAGAAAAAATATTATAGAACAAATAATAGGAGATAATGCAGAGAAACACTCTTTAAATACTATATCACATCTAGAGAACATTTGTTAAAATTAAGTTTCAGAGATAAATGAGTTAAAGGATGACAGTCTCTGAATGTCTGAGGGCGTTGTTCCAGATTGTTGATCTTATCCTAAAAAGAAGTTAAGAAATAACATATAACTTGCCAGACGAAGTGGAAGAAGAAGTCTTTATTGGGTTTATTAAGTTGGTTTACTGTCCCAAAGAGACATCAAGGATTGTAGTCTCTTGCATAATAGTTCAGGTGGGTAGTTGCATCAGCATGCGTAGGCTGCAAAGGAACAAGTAATAGGTTTATTCCATGCTGAAAAAAAGAAGAAAGAGAACACAACGTTTCGGCCGTGGAGCCTTCTTCAGGTGTGAGGGCTACAGTATATTTACTTGCAATAATATTGGAGTAGTAAGCAGAATGGGTTAACCTTAGGGCCTTATTGTAACTAGATAAATGGTTTTTATAAGCCTCAAGGTGAACAGAAAGAGCACTTTCCTTCCACAAATCCTCAAGTCTGTGACCATGTGTTTGATATCCATCACGTTTTAAAAGAAGCAAGAACATCTGTGGGATTGAGAGCAGTGCTTGTAAAATCATCTAATAGCTCATTTAAAGAAGGCTAGCTTGCTGACTGACTGACAACAGAGGAGAGACTTGCTTCAGAATTGCAATGCAGGAAGTGAGAAATGCCTATGCCTGCGTCATAGGTCTGAAGAGTGATGTCAGTATTACCAGTAATGACTAAACTGTCACCATATTTATGAGTGGAAACATATACTGTACGTTGAGATGTACATGCACAGAATACGACCCTCACTAGTCTGGTTGAAACCATTTCATCCACAGAAAAAGTCCATTAATCTAAATTAACTAAAGTCAATTTTCCAGTTTGTTTTCAGTAATTAGCCCGTTGAAGCAAAGAGACTCTTGTATTAATGATGTAAGACATAATTTAGTAAATGTTAAAGAGTTTTTTTTAGTTTAAAAAAGATTATAATTTTCAGATGTGAGAGGGTAAAAGGTCATCGTAACGGCACAGGAACTATAATAGAGAGATTTAGCATTATTATGAAGATTTCTGTAGTATTTAATGCAAAATTCTCAGGTTAGTAATACATTGGTAGAACAGTGAAATTGGTTCTCATTCACTCGTGGACAGGTTTTAGACAGGAATATTTTGTTCTGGGTAGGACCAATACTGTATGTCTTAAGATACAAGTTTTTAGTCTTTGGCCTGTTAATTAGGACCTGCATTTTCTAAATCAATGTTGACTATTCCTCAGTATCTAATTTCCATAAGTGATCTTCTAATTTACTTCTATTTCTTGTTATAACCTTGTTAAAATAGAAGTTGTATAATAGAAATTATTATGTTCTATATTTAATTGGTTCAGTTTTGTCCCCCATACCACGGGACACTACCTTTAGCAAGAGTTGTGTCAATGGTTTATATAAAACATCTTGTTTTCTTGAGTACAAATGGCAATATAAAATCAGCATTATTTCTCTCAGTTTCTTTCGTGGCCTTTCTAATATTCTTTTGAAATGTTTTTTTAATGAGTCAGAGCCAGGAGCCTGCCAATGTGGTAGCTAGGACCTCATGTAATTTATTTCTAATACTCCTGGCATTTAGGTATGAGCACTTAATTACTGTCATGGAGCAGCGACCCATAAACGCAGGAACTGCTTTTACTTAGTAGCTGACTATATCACCTAACAATTATAAGGGTGCTAGCATTATTTATCCCTGCAACAGGTTCTTTTTATACCCCAGAACCACCAGTGCCAGACAAGAAAGTCATATTAGAATGTCCCTTTTTATTAACTAGCAAAATGGAATATCTAATTTATCCTTGGGATACATATTCCAGACCAACACAAGAACGCCATGGAGCCCGTTTACCAAAGCTGCAGAGAAACAGTCCAGCTGTACCATTGTCTAAAAATAGCTCCATTCTGTGACCTGGCAATCCTCCTCCCACCACAGTGAAGAAGCTCTGAGGAGTTTTAGGCTCCTCAGTCTTTGCTGTCCTGAACAAATATCCATTATGTACCTCAATGTGTCTCCATTACCCTGTTTTGTTCACCTTCGGGTCCACCTTGGGGTAGGGGCATGCTGGAGGCTTCTTCTACTGCTCTCTGTATAGTTCCTGGAGTCCTTTCCCGAGGCAGTGGTGCAAACTACATGCTGGCTGTTTGTGTGTGAAATGTTTATCTATAACAGGTGTCAACAACTAATGGCATGGCGACGCTATTTTTTTAATGACATCCAATGAAAGAGACGTGTAATAAAAGTCTAATAAGCCATGAACAATTAAGTCAATTACAAAAATGATAATGTAATACTGTTCTGTAATTCTCTACAACATTCTACCCAATTTAAGCTCTGTTTAGAAAAACAATGCACTTGATTTATTTACTGCATTATTTCTAGTGGGGCTAGCCTATTGTTTTCACTGGAAAGCTTGGTAGCATTTTACACACTCAAGAGCAAAGTCACAATGGTGGATACTAAGAAAACAAATGTAGATGTTCGTTCATTTCAGACCTTTTAGAGATAATGAATATGGATCTGTGCTTTTTGTCCTCTATGTTGTGAGAGAGTAGTTTCTCGCACATAAAGTGTCCAATATCATTTTCAGACAAAATACAACAAACACTTCATGGATGAGGCAGGTGGCTCAAACAGGCTGTGACAAGATCCTGAAAAACAAAGCAGCATCTTGACTCATTTCTGTGGGACGCAAAGTTCCAGGATGTGTCAAACACTCCCGAGGCTACTGAAAGTGATCACAGTGTCTCTGTCATGGCCTGTTGGAAGTCCCTGCCAGTTAAATTTGACTATTTGAAGAAAGTGTGCAGATTCACTGCTCTCAGCATTTAGATCAACATACTGTGAACAGGTATTTTCACACATGGAAGTCAGTTACCCTATCCAGTAAACAACTGAACATTTAGAGGCTTGCGTGCTGTTTAAAGTGTCAAACCACTGTATGAGCCTGAGACTGCAGACTTCAATAAGGGAAAGCCAGGGCAAGGATTACGATAAATATTAAGATGAGCATATTAATTTATTAAAAATATAAGTAGGGCTATTATTGGCATTTAAAAAAGTATCAGTGGCATCCAAATCTGTAAAAACAAGTGCATGAGCTAACTCCTGGCATGCCCCTTCTGAAATTTTGCTGACCCTTAAATTTGATTATATTTTCTTTCTCTTAGTTTTACCATTAATATGCCTTGTCTGGCATATAAAAAAATATTTCTACACTGGAGGTATAAAATTGTGTTCTTAAGCTAATAAAGAAGATTACATTGACATTTTTGATATTATTGTACATTGTATACTAGCTTTCTGTGTTGAAAAGGAGTCATGCAAGTATGAAATAGGAGCACAGGATGACAGATCAGCTAGTCAGATTGGTTTCTGTAGTTGATGAACTCTGGTGAGTTTGCTGTCACACTGCCTTGTTTTGAAGGAATCTGGATTCTAGTATAGTTCCCCTCAGTCTAACTGAGAACATCTTTTCAGGTGAATGTTAGGTTAGTTATTTGGTGCACACTGATCCAAAACATTTTTTGATATTTTACACTTGTTGAAACAAACTGAAAAAAAAAAACTTGAGTGCCAGCTTAACTCACTTCTGTACTGAATTATCCCCTCTAAATGAACTAGATATGGATTAGGTCCTGAAAAGCTTGTTTAAAGTTATACAGTTAATATAGTATATAGGTTCAATATTGTTTAGGGGACAAACTTTTATTCATGAACACAAACCTAATTCCAGTATTTACTTTAATCACTTCATAAAGAAAACTACTAACATATTTTACTAACATATTTTTTGTCTTTGAATCTGGGAAAACCCTTGTATACATCCACTTTTAAATGCCATGCATATTACATCTGTCTTAAAGTCTGAGCATTAATCAAGAACCACCATCTACGAAAAGAACAGAGGTCTTACAAAACCAAAGGGAGAGACCAGCAGAATTTCATTAAAGCTGAAGATGATTAATAATATATTATATAAATATTTATATATTATGATAAATACGTACTGCTTATTTTTGGGAGCTTAAGCTCCATAAGGTATAATCCACAAAGGCGTAAAGATGAAGGATATGGCTAAAGCAGTTCTAAAACAAAGTAATGATGGACCAAAGAGTTACAACATGAAGGCACGTAACTATTGCAGCACACCTATCCTTGATTGAATACCTGGTGTGATGGAATATGAAATATAGTACTGTACATGGAATGGATCATTATTTGAAGAATGTCCAATAATCCTCAGCAGTGCGGGGTATTGTAAAAGGCCCTGCCTCTTCTGGACAGCCACTGAAATAGAGCTCACTTTCCTGTCTGTATTTTCCATTAAGGCTTTGTTAAAGCACATCCTGTAATTTAGCTCATTTTGGTGTAGAAACATGAACACCAGAATCTGAATTTTACTGTTTGGCCACACATACTTTCCATAAAAACTTCTTCAGATATTTTTCCAAAAGACTCATATAGACATGGATTTTAAACATACTGTGCTCTTAATGGCTGCTGGACTTCAAAACAGAAGCATTGTGCCAAAACTGTAACTTGATTCACCTATTGTTTTTCATTCATTTTCAATGATAATGTTTGTCATTTATTGAAGATTTCATAAAAAGCTTCACAACCAGCTGCTGTCCTGACATCTCTGAATGATTGAACATGCAGGAGAAAATTGACTTGCAAGTACTATATTTTCAGCTCCACCTCTGCCAAAACCCTACAGTCCACAATTACTCTCTGTATTAAAAGCAATTATAATAAACTGCTGCCAAAACAAAATACTATTAATTAAGTGGTTTTGGAGTCCATGTGTACACATAGCAAGGGTGCTCAATTCTCTGTCATTGACATGTCACTTTCTCCGGGCTACTAACATACATAATTTATTGGTCTAGGTTGAGTATGGAAAAACAGTTTTGTCTAGGGTTTTCTCTGAAAACATATATTTTTACAATGTGCAACAGTAGACACCTTAGTAAAGTGGTTTCTATGAATTATTAATAATACTTTGAAGTTGATACACCAGTAAAACAAACAATAAGCAGATTTCCAGAATCAAGTGCCAATTACAATATATCCCTGACTATCCTTGATGAGTTCAACATGCACAGTATGGCAAACATGCATACAATTGCATAAAAGTAGCATTTATTAAATGCCTACAGAAATCCAAAGACAAAGCTTTAAGATGATCACCTCCTCTCATCAGCTATAAAAGATGGAATGATAGTGGTTGAAAAAACAAAAGTCTCATCAAAGAATGAATCCAATTAACAGCCTGTGCCTGTTTGGATTATTCTGTCATTATTGCTTTAGAATTTCTAGGAATATTATGCTTTTAATTCACCTGGTGAATAATTTTAGACATTAACACCTTCTGTCAACTGTCACAGCTAATGATGGTGTACATAAATGTTGGACAACATGGCAGAAAATAATATCAAGAAGAGTCTGCCAGCTTTTCTTAAGTAATGTTAAAGGGACTAATTTAATCACCAGTTTATGTATGTTTTATTTGGAAATGTCACTGTTCGATAATAGTAGTTATGAACATTAGAATACAGTTCCTCATAAGAGGTTATAAATACTGACGCGAGGGTAATTTCATGTTAAACTATTCAGCATAATTTCAGTACCTTAGGCAATCGCATGAAAAACATTGTTTCAGCAAATAAACCAATTAAAATTTGTATTTTAAAGTATTACAACAGAAACTTGACAGCTGATTGAAAAGTATATTTTTAATTTGCTAGAACCAGAAGCATGGTGACTTTAGGGAACATGTTGCAGACATAACTACCACTAAAGCCAGAAAACACACACAAGATTAAAACAGTGTACAGTTCAATACTATTTGCTAGTGAATTCTCTCAAGCATCATTAAAGATTCATACTTCCACACTATGGCTGTTGCACAGCAAAAACACCGTGGAGAACCTTTTCTTCCAGTTAATCTGTTTCCTGTGTATTGTGTTATTATTAAATGAAAAGTCCCTATTGCAAAATTATTGATTTCCAGGAGGTGAGAAATATGATTTTGTTTCAAACTGTCAGTCCAAGTCAGTATCAGAAGAAGTTTACACAAATTTACCAATGAAATTGAATAACTGGCCATGATTTTAAATCTTGAGGTTTGGCTCAAGGAGGTAGCAAAACCATGCCGATACTTGTGTTCAACATTTTACCACATATGCAGGATATGCTTAACAGTTTTGATGCAAAGAGTTCCCTGCCACCTTTAGAATCACAAAATGAAATAATAATGGTTAAATAAAGTCATCTTGTTGAAGTCCGAAGAAGAAACATTTTCCCGTCTTAACAAATCTTGGATTCTTATAAAGTAGTCACAGCCACTACTTTCAGTTGTTTTGTTCCTGTAGCTAAATCTAAGGAATCTAGCTAAGAGAATCCCAGTGAGTACACTGATCATTACTACAGCAGATGGACGCTGTTTTTCAAAATCAGTAATATGTCTTTCAGAGTGTGATATATATATATAAGAACTGTATATTTTAAGGGAGTAATTTATCAAAGCAAATGTAACCTTTTAAAATACAGCTTAGTTTGTAGAGAGAAATAAAACATTTATCTAATATATTAGAACTACAATGCTGAAAAACTAAAAGCTGAATATTACTTAGATTATTTGTAACCCAGCATTTTTGTTACAACATTTGCACTATAGGAATAAAGCTGTCAATGACACCTGCTCCAGATTCTTGTTTGAGTTTTTGCTTGAGTGCTTTCCATACTGTTTAATAACAACCCATTCCCCTAGGAACCGAGTAAGCAAGATTTTAAAAGCCGTAAACCACAAGCCAGTACTGATTTTGAAAAGATAGCTTACATTGCTCCTTTTATTGTTCAATTTTCTTTTGTTGCAAAAGAGAAAATAAAATTGGATTGTGCCCTGTGGAGCACAGGCTAACCAATCATGAATTATGGTGATTCTGTATCACTATGAATAATAAAAAAATAAGAAATTACAGCTGAATGTAAGTGACTAAGATATTCAGCCCTGTCATACTTTAAGTATACTGCAACCCTGGTTTTGAAGATATTGTGGCACCTGAGCATATCAGGAGAAAGTAAAGATTTACAGCAGTGGCTTAAAGGGTCACCAGCTCACTCTCAAATTCAGCACAAGTCTTAAAAGTGTCTGCAATCAATCCGAATGAGTTCAAGTGTCAGGGCTTGTACATTTAATATCCCATGTGGTTCAAAACCCATCTCACTGCATTTATCTTAATGGAAGGGAATCCATTTGTTTATGAATAAGTAAACAAAACAGATCGACACTACCAATGCTTTTAGTACAGAGCATTTAACCAAATCTTTTTAAAAGCAAACAGAATGCTGACAGCCTTCTTTTGATCTTGCCAAATGGGATGTCTACAGAAAAGTCACCTTAAAAATGTTCTGCTGTAGGCCTGAACAAGCGACAGGTCACACAGTGGCAACACTTGGTAATTCCAAATACAATTAGTTAATCTCTCTGTGTCCAAGGCTCTGTGCAAATCATCTTCACTTTAAGGACTTTGGATAACATCCTGTTGGTTTAGCTTTCTAGTTATGTAAAAAATAAAATAAACCCTTGCAGTCAACTATTGATGATATCATGTCTTTATGAAAGTGGTCTTCTTCTGATTTCTTTATAAAATGTAGTTTGTCTTTAGGTATACTACCAAACATTTTTATGTTCACTCACCATATTCTTCAAATAAGTTTCAACTAATAATAAGAGTGTGTTGTGGCATTGCTCAGTGTCAGAAGTTGTATTTTCATATTAATTTGAGCAGAAAACACCATTATCTACCATGTAGTCATATCACTTTAGACAATATCAAGAAATCTATTCCACACAAGAAACTGTGGATGCAGTCAGGGAGATAGAACTCCTATTTCCAGAAAGTGTCTCTATTCTCTTTTTAAAAGGGGCTTCCTTGTCTTAATAACTTTGCACAATTGGATATAAAGAAACAAAGTGCCGGGAGAGAGACAGGCAAACAGGCAGCAGCAGGCAGTAGTAGCAAACAGGCAGAAAACACAAAGCAAGAAACAGGAAAACTAGAAACAAACGTAGGCACAGACCAAGACTCTTCAAGGGCCGAGAGTACTGCCACAGACTTTCTATCTGATCGTGTAGTCATGGCAACTGGCTGACTGGCATGTGAGTACAGGCATCACTGGTTGCCATGGTAAAGCTAGCTTTCACATCAGTGCTCCATTAGTGGCAAACATGACAATTGCAGATGTTCTCTGTTCCTAACTGTAGCCCGGACAGTGCAAACCTTCTTGTAGGATAAAACATGCTCTACACTAGACAAGGATAACCAAGAGCTCCAGCAGCATTGGGTACTAGCTTCAGCTAGTCCCTGTCACCAAATCATTCTGAGAATGCAGGGGCATCATGTTTATGCTGATTGACATTGATAATCCTATTGAATGCTACTAAAAAAACAAGTGTTATAACAAGTGTTATTAAAGTAACGTTATCAGCACGTAAACTCAGGTTCAGAATCATGACATTGGAATGAGACCCAGAAGAGCATCATGTCACTTTTCTTTTTTTCATTCTTTTTTTATGAGATTTTGAAATCACCAAGTCATCATGACTGGTGGAACACTGATTTAATGTCCAGTTCTTGACATTCACAAATCCAGGCTCACTTGGTCACCCTGATCATGGTCTGAAGACAATGTCATCATTATTCTGTACTGTAAGAATTTGTAGACAACCCAAGCCATTGTGTAGTTTGATTGATTTCTTTCTCCAGGCAGGATTAAAAATGTACAACACCAGAGTTTTAATTTGTGATTTGTGCATCTTTTGAAAAGCCACCATGTACAAGCACTGCTGTGGAAAAGTTCTAGATATCTTAAATACAAGCAGGAGTTACAAAAACATTAGAATAACACAATGAGCAAATGAAAAATTTATTCAAAACCACTATTAGTTTATAAAAGTATATTTTATACTGAAAGAACAACTATGAATATTATTACAGATAATTTAGTCAGAAAGATATTAAGTTCAACATATAGCAATGTTCAATTTAAGTTTATATAAATCTTTTTTTTTAATTCTTAGTAATTCTTTAATTAACAGCCCAAAAGGAAGCATTATAGCCTTTGCCAATCTAAATTCAAATAGACTCATTGGTCTTTGTCATTAATATTATTTGTTCTCTACACACCCGTAAAGCAAAAAAGGATTCTTTATTGCTACAAAATACAGCTGTATAAGGAATAACTACTGTATTATCTGAAAAGAGATAAAGCTCTAAGCAGAGGATCACTATAAAACTGTTTACATAACAACGGAAAAGTATTGACTGAAAAGAGATCAACAATGCAGAATGTGCAAGACATTTCACAGCAGTGTATCACTCTTATTTTTAAAAACGTTTGCTCATAAATGCACAGTAACTGTAAAAAAGAACAGATTTTGTTTCTTGAGATAGACGGAGTTTAAATCAGAAAACACCTTTGGCCATTTTAATTGGCCATCATTAATTTTAAATGCTTAAAGGTTGCAATTTTAAATAGCAGTCATTCCTTTTCCTTGTCAGATGTCACACTTAAACAGGAACTCTGGCTTAATTCTTTTTGCTAGTTAATTTCTTTTTTTCCTACCAGCAACCAAATGAGCAAGATGGTATCTCATACTTTGCCACCTTGCTTACGTTCTTATAGAAAGTACAACAAGTGCTAAGAACACACTGAAATAATTACAGGCTAAATATGCATTCATTTAAACACATTACAATGCAATACAAAGCTGATTTAACATTTTGCATGTACTTTATGACCAGCATTCTATATAAATTTAATTACCATATCTATCCATCCACCTCAAACGTCCTATTAAATACATCTATTAATCTTTCTCTAAAAACAAACTTTTATTCTTATATTCTCCAGTTTGTTTTTTGTGTAGCCTACACAATTTAAGTATTGTACTTTACAAGTAGTACACATATGTACGTAAATTACAAACAAGAACATTTTACATTATAAAAAGAGAACAATACAAAAGACATTAAGGTTATATCCATATGTTACAAAATCTTTTGTAGATATAATTAATACAATAATAATGCAATTTATTATTTTTAAACCAAAACAGCACCATAAAATATATAGCGGCAGTCTTTGTACCAAACAAACTGTGCAACTAATGTCTTACAGTACGGGAATATTAAAGAATACTGACAATATCAATATCAGTACAATAAAGCCAATAGCACCACAATTATTTGTAGAGAAGGAAGCTACATTTTAGCATTAAATAATATAACAATATTATTCATAATACAAACATAGATGTATTCCACAGTAGTGAAAAGTCTTTACTAGAAGTAGATTACTGCTATCTCTAGGTGATGGGAGACAGTACATACAGCTTTGAACTTCCAGATGTGGAATTTCTTGTCCTCAATACAAGAAACAAATCATTAAAAGAAAGAATTCTACTCAAAAAGCAACTTAAAACTGTTGAAATTCACATTTCCGAATGTTGTCATTTTTAACCTATTTGTAAGTCTCCCATTTTTCAACTGCCCCAGTCACTACCTAATTCCTGAGCTGCTGAAGAATCCTCAGTGACTAATGGTTCACCTCTCCTGTCTGTCAGCACCATGCCCTCTGTACTGTGCCACTCAGACACATAAAACAGATTAGATTCCAAAACAGGGTCTGCGCCAAAGATATTAAAGTATAATCCTTGGAGACACTAAATAATCACTTATTCCAGAAAGTTAGTGTGGAAAAAGTGTCTAACAGTTTCTTTAAAACATTTTATAGGTTTAAATGTAAATATTACCAGTCATTATCTTTGTTTGATCCTTTAGGTGTCTTGACTTGAGAAAAACTTAGTGTACAGTAGAGCTTATTCATTTAGTTAGGCTTTAACCATAAACTCTGGTTAAACGACTGGTTCTTAATTTTTAGCCACAGGAAAAGAATTGTTGATTTTTTAGAATTTCGAATTTTTGAATTTTCTTTTTGACAGACAAAACATAAGACTTAACATTTACAATTAAAATGTATTCTAATATATTGTACTTAATAGTGCACACATGTAGTATACAATTTTGGGCAAAAACTGGCCAAGTGTCAGTGAAATAATTTCACACTGTATTTCGCTTACTCAAGACAATTATGTAAAATCTCTTTAAAGTAAGCCTCTTGAATTATTTTGCAGCTTTGATAGAAAATAAAAGCAAAATGTATACATGAAAAAAATAAATATAATACAAAATATAAAATGGTTTCAATAATTTTGACTTTTTAATACTGCAAATACATGTCCCCAATGTGTGCCCTTCACTGTTGATGCTGGAAGGATATTAATTACTATGGACAAACAGTACAACGTGTGAAAGCAAGCATGCCATCACTAATAAGTATACAATTGTTCTTTTTAGAATGTCTCACATTGTAACATGTTAACAGGATTAGTAGCGGATTGAGCCCCTGTAGATTATTAATGGACAAACTGTAATTTATAACAATAATAACAAAAGAACATTTCCAAAATAGCTATTTTTGTCATAGTCTTTGTAAGTGTAGCAACCAGAGAAGCCAAGGCTTAAACCTGGCCTTGTCACAGCCAGATACAAGTGTAACCAACAGAATAGGTCTTCAGGTAGAGGAAAACGTGGGTTGATTGTAGAGCTCAAGAGGTGATGGGAAAATTCTTCATACATATGAGCCCATCAATAGTCATAACAATATGCTACTGTATGTTTGTCAGGATGAAGTCTAACCATAGGACTAATACAAAGTAAAGGAGTCTGTGTGCTTGATCTTTTTAAATTTGTTGTGTGTTTACGTAGCCCTGCACTGCTTCATTGAAGCACATCAGCAGAAATATATGTTATTAGTAATGATCAATAACTGTATCAGTTTTCTGAACCTAGAGCAGGGGTAAATAACTCCACTCTGGAATGCCGCATTTGTTTCTGTACTTCATTTAACTTAAATTACCTTGAGTTAATTTAACTACATGGTGAAAAAGTCAGGAATGAAGTGAAAGGATCTTTTAAAAACTACAGGAACTTTGCACTGGAGGACTGGAGTTGACTATCCCTGTTCTAGTACACCATACTAAAGCACACATAGTGTAGTTGTTCAGGTTAGGCACCATTTATGCAGGAGGCCCTCACTTTAAATTTAGCTAACTGCAATGTGCAGCAGGGTCTACTGTAGCTTTGTCAGTTTAAGAGGTAAGATTAAACTTGGCATACATAAAGTATCTATACTTCTAAATGGGTTGAATTGCCCTCCAGAAAATCTCACAGATTTCTGACGTAAATTCTATAAAAAACAGACACAGGCACAGAAAAATACTGTAAATGATTAATTTGAAAATCCACAGGGACTCTAGCCTGGTCTTTTGGCATAGAGATGACATGATGCTGCCCTGCCTCAGACATTACATTCAAGCCTTGCTGGCATGACTCTGTGGCACCAGGCCCTATTTTGCAGTTTAAAAATGTCAAAAATAAACTCAAATATGCTAGTGTGGCCTCCATGACATCTCTTGGTGTCGAGCAGTAATCCATTATTTGTAAATTCTTCCAATCAAATTTGTGCCAAAATTAATTAAATCTCACCCTTTCATCCACAGATACTTATCCACCCATGTGTACTTGCTGAAGTGAGATTTTTCGGTCACTAATGGCGTACTCTGTGGTTGGCATTTTGGCTTGACTACATGCTTTTCAAGCTGCAACGTTATTCCTGTGCGGACTGGAATGTGACCGTTTTATCAGTTTTACCCCCACTTAGTGGTAAAATCATGTACTCTGAATAAACCCACTGAACGCTGACAAGGAGAAAATCACATTTAACGTCAATACAATTGGTTGGTTATAGCACAGTCCCAGTGTCTAGAGAGCCTCTGGACACTGAAACTGTGATATGGAACAAGGCCATACAGATGGACCATAATGACAAGAATTAATTGAAACAGAAAGGGGACCTTGTGGACTTAAGAACGCACTGCATTATTGACTAACCATCTCCATACAGGATTATGTCTGATTACAGTGAATAATGTGTTGTGCCTTTCTGTCTAGTAATTTATCCCATACTGTACATATTTATTCTGTCCATGACAGTTGGTTCTTAAATTGTGTCTCTCTTTACAGAAAATTTTAAACCTTTGTGCTTTAATTGCTTTGGTAATAATAATAATAATAATAATAATAATAATAATAATAATAATAACAATAATAAGAAGAATAATAATACTTGACCATGGAATTGAAATGAAACCGTGTCACATTTGCCCATCTAAGAGTACTGGCCAGCCAGTGGCTTGTGAAAAATGTGGTTGACTGAAAGCCTTCATGAACAAAGGGTTGTCAAACATGCTGTACAACAGACCTCCTGACAACAGGTTCCTGGAAATAATGTTTTTAAGGCAATAAGTTACTATTTTGGTGTAACAGCATAAAAAATTCAAGTCATACTAAAAAGTAAGTTTTAGAATCAATGTGCACTGTCATATCTTGCATTTCAGCTGTTTTTTTTTAAATCCACATCCCTAAACTTCATAACAATGTTTAAAAATGAAAAAGCATGATACGACACAAATGATGATGCAATTACTTCCTCTGATAAATTCTACTGGCATAAAAGTCTCTGCAGGTCTCACAGCAGCGCTGGTACCACCTCATGTCTGAGCACAAGTTCTTCTCTCTGATCACCTGGCAGTAGACTTTCCACTGGTCTGCTGTACACTTGTAAGTGAGAGCAGCTGAATGGGAAGATAAAGAAAAGGGTTAAACATAACCTCTGTCTAATCCTATCTTTTCAAACTTATAGAACGCTACAAACACAACAAATAATTCTTAGCTTTCTAAGTCAACTGGATTGTTTCTTTCATCCAATTACTTTTCTGAAAATTAAGGGATACTTGTTTGAAATTACTGTGTTACATGTGAGTTTATGTTGATTAAGGTGATTTTTTAAGTTTTAGTTTATTCTCAGGCAGTTAGATATGATACATAATCACAAATAAACTAAAATGTATTCTTATACAGTACAGCACCTTTCAATACAGAGTATTCACAAGACACTTTACATAAATTACAGTATACTGTACAAATAAATTATACAGTATGCAGAAAAAGAGAATAATAAATTACAAATATATATATAATAAATTAAAAGAACAAATTAAGCTAAGAATTGAAGGTCATAGAAAACAAGTTTTGCAAAGAGATTTAAAATCATGAGCAGAAGGAGCATTTGCAATATAGCCAGGAAGTGTATTCCAAAGACGAGGGGCTCCTGCTGAAAAGGCTTGGTTCCCTAACATATAATGTGAAATCCTTGGAGTGCTAAGCAGCCTAGAGCCGGTGGAACTAAGAGAGTGAACTATGATGTGTGGGGATAGTAACTGTTGAAGGCTCTTTAAGACAAAAATAAATATTCTGAGTCAAATGACGTAGAAAAGACAACAAAAGAACAAAACAGCATTCCAGTAACGAGATCAGAGGCATCTAAGTGTTAATTTCTGATAAGTGCTGCCTTTATAGATGAGTTCCATAAAAAAATGAAAAAGCATTGTGAGTGTGTGAATAACCTTGGAAGTTCTACTGATTATGAATAGCACTGTCTTACCAAGCCTTGGGGATGTGATGGTGTTCGCATTCACTCTCTCGTTGCACACCCCCTGGTGACACTGTCTGTAAGCTGGAGGCTTCAGCACAACTGGGCAATTGTTGCCATGGCGCCCAGTCACTTTGTGCATGCACTGAACAACCCTTGACTGCAGACCTTTTCCACAAGAAGATGAACACTAAAAAACAGTACACAAAGTAAAGATACAACTTTAATATTGTTTTAATATTGCTCAAATACTGTAGGGCTATACTACATATTCCCAATTCTCAATATTCTTGATCATATTATTGTTAAAACAGGATGAATGCATTTTTATGTGTTCAAGAACTATCTGAGAGATCGCCATATGACTGTGCCCACACAATGCTAAATAACTATTTTATCCTTTGCAGGACTCTGTTGTCAACTTTTTAATGATCTAATCTCACTATTACTATTGAGTTTATTTGTTTTTAACAACCTATCAGTAAATTATAAGCAAATGATGTTTGAATCAGAAAAAAGTGTCTGTGCAGGATAGCTTCTGCAAATGAGTAAACATTACAGGAACTATAAAGTATATTTCAGAAAGAAATTTTAACATTTGAAACCCTCACACACCCCAGCATCTGTACTTGACTTGACCTCAGATAATAACAGACCCCGATCTGTCAAGGTGCTGAATGGTGGAGAGTAAGCTGGTAGCAGTGCCATAGACTTGAACATCAGTATTCATGTGGGTCGCCATTAAGAGAATGACATTTTCCAAAAATTAAGATACAGAAGGTAGGGGCTTGATACAGTTTTCAGCAAAGGTGGAAACTGTGTTTATCAAGAATGGATTGTGGTGTCCCATCCTTACTGGGATAGGCTCCAGCTCTTTGGCAACACTACTGTATATTGAATAAAGCTGATAGAAAATGGATGGATGGATTTGAGTGGTGGCATCATAAGAGAGCTTTCTTAAGCATTAACAATCTGTCCTCACATCTAGCAAATAATGAACAAGCAAACGTAAGTGCAATGATAAGTTCTGCTGCAAAAAACTAAATGCATTTATGTGCCCTATATTCACAGGAATTATGTTACAGTGGACATAGAAGATGAGATAAGTGACATCATTACTTTCCTTAATACAATCTTACTTTAATGAAGGTGTCAGAATGTTCCTTTCTTCAAGCAGAACAAATTTAAGGCATAGCACACATAATTCTGACATGCTGGTGCCCATGTATGAATATCAATGTGTAGTATTTATCACTTCATTTTTGCTTATGAAGGCCCTGTTCAAGATGGAAAGTAATGAAGTGGTAGTGCATTAATGGACAGAAGGCTAATATATCCTGTCTTTGTCTTTCCGATGTGAATAGAGGAAACAAGAGCATCTGCAAAACCAAGGGATTCCTGCAGTCCTGCACACAGTATCCTCTCTGAGCTATCAAGGTTTGAGAGACAGACACATATTATATGTGGCGGCCTTGTCTTTCTTACACCTGAAGAAGGCTCCACGGCCGAAACTTAGTTTTCTTTCTTCTTTTTTTCAGCATGGAATAAACCTATTACTTGTTCCTTTGCAGCCTATGCATGCTGACGCAGCTACCCACCTGAACTACTACATATTATATATATATACTGTAGGCTCCAAATTAGGGAGTAGGAAATTCATTACATACTGTAAATCCTGTTCAAAATGACAATAAAAAAATTGTAATTTTTTAAGGTATAAAAAAACTCTTTAATATTGTTAATTACCTCCATTATGTCTACTCCGAACATTCTTTGTAAAGGGCTTACTATACTGAAAACCAAAATATGACCACACCCTTAAAAGGAACAAACACAGAACCGGTGCTTCATAACTACAGATGCAGCCATTTAGAATGCTTGAGGTATAATGGCTGTTCCGCAAAACACATGCGTGGTATTTTTCAAATAATCTGATGCGGGACTGCACCACTCAGTAAAACTGCTAGGTAAATAATTGTTCAGTGAATAATTAACCTGCTGCATGTGTAACATAAGTAAATTAATGTTTATGAAGAAAGTGGAATACTGTTGTATACCTTATTTTTAGCTACCACTATTGTCCTATTATACACAGTGTGTATAATATATTTATACTGTATTAATAAATTGATCATTACTAATATTCAGAGACATTATAATACTTTGGTTATTTTTAATTTTCAGATACAAAAATTCAATTTTAGATGTATAATTCCATATTGATATTTCATATTAATTGGGTTTAAAGAAGTA
The DNA here is from genome assembly GCF_040954835.1 of Lepisosteus oculatus. Classification (NCBI taxonomy): domain Eukaryota; kingdom Metazoa; phylum Chordata; class Actinopteri; order Semionotiformes; family Lepisosteidae; genus Lepisosteus; species Lepisosteus oculatus. The sequence goes on along the minus strand of NC_090700.1, from coordinate 41,924,034 downwards.
CAGTTATGAAACAGATTAAATAAAGTAATAATTTCACTAACATCTAACACACAAGTGCCCCCTATCGATTGGCTTTGGCCTGTGAATCACACAGCTTGCAAAGCGAAGCCAGTTTAACGCGACAATGACTTTTACTGCATGTTCTGAATGGCTGCAGCTGCATTGTATATTAGGATAAAAGAAACATCAATAAAATATGTCTGCCTATTAATATAGTCCATGTTGAAAATGTTATAATTTTTTATAAAATATTTTATTTTTTATAACCACTTAATTTGGAATACTGTTGCATGTTTTCACATCTCAGTTCTCAGCTATCATACTAATAACTGCAAATAAGGGAGAATGAAGAGGAAAGGGTACACCCTGGCTTGCAGTTCCCATCCTGCCCCCTGTGGGGCTCAAACATATTCAACATTGCTGCAGATGTCCTCAGTTCTTGACTCCTCACTGAAAAAGGAACTGATAACTCCAATGCCTGTCTCTTTCTCATGCTGAAACTCAAAGATGTCAATTTGAGTAATAACAGTTTGGCATTGTAAATTCTCCAGTGACAACTTCATTTTGAATAAACTAGATGCTTTCTTGCAGGTGAATATTATACCACATGTTTTCACAGATGTTCCTACAGTATGTACCTTGCATGGGCTGAGTGGTCGTGGAGGTGATGTTTGTTAGAAGTCTCTTTGTGTTTAAAAGTCTCAACATATCAATTAGGACTGAAAAGCAAATTAACAAATCAATATAAATAATAAATAATAAAGAAGGGGTCCCCTTTTCAAATACCCCATTTGCTACAAATGACCATTTTGAATGTCAGCATTTACTCTGCCTTAAAAATTATTATAAGTAATAATTTTAATACTGTATATACTGTATAAAATGGACCCATTGAAAAAGTTGGGTAAAATACTGAGAGTAATTACTAAACATTATTGTAATGCAAATGCAGATTTTGTTAAGAAAAGTGGGGAAATGATTACAGAATCATGCCCTTTATTATTTCGCCATCTGTTATTTAGACAAGCTGAAGTTAAGTAAAAATGTTGAAGGAATACAGATAAGTTTAATCTGTTTGATGACTGGTAACAGAGATATAAACCCAGTACACAAGGGTGGCAGTCTGCCACTTGGCTGTGCTTGAATACATTGCTAATAAATGAATGCCATATTTATTTAAAGTGAATATGTTTATCTCAATGACTTTTTAATGCATTATAATAAACTTATCCTTCAATATTGTAAGAATAAATTTAATCAGGATGCCATCTTGCTTTAGGAATAGAGTGCTTTGATAATAGTTTTAAACAAACAAACTAATTTTTCTTCACCTCATGCAGATGACATTAATAAGATGCACGTACATTTTTAAAAATTTACAATTACTATGGCAATAGAAACATCTTTTCTTTGCTTTCTTGTTGAGAAAGCAAAAGGATGTCACTGCTTAGCCTTTATCTTGTATACATTCATTTATTTCTATGACTCGCTTCAAGGGCTTTACAAGCAGGAACTTTCACATTCAATGAAAACATACTGTATAATTAAACTGTAGCACATTACAGCACAAATACCATTGAAAAGAGGGAGAGCTTTAACTTATTATTTAGAATTATTTTAAAATCTTTTACTAGGATTGTTTCATTACCTTCAACCAGGTAAAACCTGAAAAACATTTAAAAATATTCCTAACCTACTGTAAACCTTAACTCAATATCAATAAATGGTGGTGGTGGGGTACCTATACCTATGTGTATGCACAACAAAACATACTTTCTTTGTAAAAAGAGATTCAGTTTAAGCTTTTGGGTCTTTAAACACTTTTGACCTTTGAGGCAGTCTGTGGGCCCCTATGTGTAGACTGTAGTTCCAGAACAAGTAACGTGCAAACGCAAGTCCATCTGGAGCACAGACACATGTTCAGAACTTGAATGAAATGCTGAGAACCTGTTTGAACCAGAAACCAGAGTTTGCATTTTGATGGCTTTTCAGGTGGTGACTGTTCAGTGCAACTTTATTACTCCTACTGGTTATCTGTGCAAGACTACATTATACAACTAACAAGGAAAAGTTGCACTAACACTTATCCACAGTCATCAAGCAGCTCACAGATTTACAGAGAGAATAAAAGAAGAAATGTGTTCTAAATGCAACCATGTGCCATGAGTACATTTGTTTAAATTTCCAACAGATAAGGCAAAGAAACAACAAGGCACTGAAACTACAGTATCAATCACAACTTGATAAATCACATAATCAATTACATCATAAAGAAACCATTAAATGTTTACATCAGAATCATTTCTGTATAAAGCTTAGACCACTTCAGACATGCAGATCGAAAGGCTAAAATATAGGAGAATGTGTGAAAAGACTCTATTTATAGAGAGTGAACATAAGCCCTGGATATGCTACCATGTGCTTGAGAGAGGCTTTCAAGCACGTGACAGAAGACACAGGAATCGGAGAACACAAGTGGAAAAATTAGTAGGAGACATAGTACGCAGGTATGATTTTGAAGTTGGTACTCAGAAACCTAAACAAATGCTGGAAACTAGAAAATAAATTATTGTATTCTTAATTGGTAAATGTTTGAAAAGTGCAAATATTGTGTGCTTTTACCAATATTAAGATGGCCACAAGTTGTATTTTAGCACACCAAAATGTAAAAGATCAGAGTATTGCATTGCTTTGGATGTCAAAATTGTATCAGATCTGTTTTTTTTCTCTGAGAAAAATGTGGCTGAGAATATTTAATCTCTGAGATGATTCTGTGACATCACTGACATTGCATACAAGCATCAAAAAGAACAAGATTTCATTGTATTTTTTATTTATACTGTGTTTTATATTTGTCAGACATTTATAACAGCAGAACCAGATTGAGAGAATATCAATGTGCAGTAAAATGACATGATACATGACATGATCACTTCCCCATTGTGGTTATGTAAGCAGCCCAGCCATTATAACAGAGAGTTAAACTTCACAGCTGTGACATGACTTTCCATCTGGTATACACACAGCCCAGTACACAAATAAGCCCTTTATCCCAGAATTCCTGGCTCACATTCTACAAAAAACAGTTTGGAATCCTTACCCTGACAAAAATAGTTGTAAAAACTAAAAATTCAAATGCAGATGCTACGTGGTATAATAACATAAGATGAAATGACGCACTAGTACAGTATATGTCCCTTTAATTCAAAGAGACAAATAATGTTGAGCTCTTTCATCTTTCCAATAGGCAATCTGATGCCTTTTTATATCGTTGACAAAGGCAGTACTAAAAAGCAGCTTCGTTAAATGGCTATCAGTACAATTCAATGCATTTGATTTCAAAGCTTACAGTAATTACCAACTGTATTGCTACGTGTTACAGCCTAAAGTTTTTTTTCTTTTAGGTCTGTATATTGGCTATCTGTGCTATACAAATAGAATATTCAACATAGTGCATTTCTTGTCATCTAATGTAGTTAAAAATTATGAATCCCTAGTGTGCATTTATACAAAAAGCAATAATTACTTATAGTCCTCTTCTTGGAGTTTATTAAAGAAAATCATTAATACCACAATATCTGCAATTACAGGAAGCAATTTATGAGAGTGTCTTAGAAATCTGGTACTTTGGTTCCTAACTTGGAGCATGTTTAGAAAAGACAACTGATGCTGAAGAATGGAATAGATTAAATAATTTGGTGTTTTACATGAAATTCAGGAAAATCTTTCATGAAATCTTCTTCTAAGGACTTGCCTAATGCTGGATGTTCTTTCCTTTTAAAATAAAAACAACTAAACCACATTTGGTAATCTTTAACTGGATTTCTGTTGTTGTTTGAAAAAACAATTTTACACAGAGTACATATACCTGTACAGTCAAATCTCTCCTACCCACAGACTAGGAAACAAGCTCTTGTGTAGGGGTTTTAAACTAGGGTGCAGTTCGATCTATAGCACCGACCACTGTTTGCATCTTATTGCTGAGAGACAGCCTTTTGAAATTAACTCCAATGTTACATTATCTTGCCCGTAATTTTGCTTTGAGAGACTTGATGTGTTTTACAGATTTGTTAAGCTCTAGGGTAGAATTTAACATTTAGTTATTCTGCCATTTTGAGAAACAAGCTTCTAAAGTTTGTCAGCATTTTTAATCATAAAAACAGATGTGGTCACAAAGATTATGCTGCAACATGAAGATCTGACCTTCTGGGGAAGCAGAAGGGGAGAAACAAACCAATTCACTTCATTATTCTTACACGTGAAAGTGATTTCACGGTCTCTTATCACCCAGCTGAAATGACCATCAAATGCATGTTTGGTATTTGTTCTTAAAAATGTATCCATTAAACCCAATATTAAATTACAGCACAAAAAAAGGATTATGAGTAAGGCGAAATAACACTGTAGGAGTGGAAATCTAATACACTTTATTACTGAGACAGGAAAGGGGAATATCACTGGCCTAAATTTCCAAACATACTAATAGTCTACCTCATACTGTCAAGTAATCCAAATACTATTTTGTACTATTTCATAAGGTTTGCAAAAATGTTGCCAGATAATGATTACACTAAGTTAAGCCTTCAAAAAAAGTATTCTACAAACATTAATATACTGAGCATTAAAAAATGTTTTAATCTATTTATGTACATTTTAGAAAAAATAAACCATACAGATTTGGATTTTAATCAAATGTTTTTTGGCGTAATTTCAATTGTTAATATTTGACAGTGATTACACTCAAATACTTTTTGACAACTACATAAGCACTAAATCACCTCATTAAAGTCTTGATTGGGCACAGGTAATGAGGAGATTATACCTCTTGAATGTCAAGCCTAGTGAAATTCATGGAAAAAGCACACAGAAATGAACTAATGTGCTGAGCTTATGAAGAGAATTACATAATTGTAACAAGCAACCAAGTTGTTAAAAAACACTACATTTTGTATTCTCGTTCTCTGTTATGGTACCATTTACAGTACCTGCTTGGTCTTGCTCTAAATGCACTTCCTTGTTTTGTTTTACTTTCACTATTCAGCAGAATTGAAAAGGCGTACAGTATATGAAGCAGTCACATAAAGTGAAATGTATACCAGATCACATGGAACATTTTGGATTTTTGACAATTTAAGAAATTTTAAAATATCTAAATTAAAACATCATAGAGGTTGCTCTCTTAAAAAATACTGTAGCCACAAATCAATCTAATATAAAGTCTATGTAAGTAGCATATACTGCATCTTAGTGGTATGGTGAACAAGATTTACTAAACTTCAAGCTGTGCCACAACTCACATGGATCTTCAGTGAATTTGCAAGTGAAATTTCAAGGTCTGGTCACATGATGCAATACCATGAATTTACTGAAGGAGGTCACAATTTTGAAAATGATTCTTCTTTACAACCAATGGAAATACAACGGTATGTCCATCATTCTGGATTTGTTAAAAAAAACATTCAAGGAACATTTTCTCTGAGTATGTGGATGATTGAAATGAATCTTTGTGTATGCATCCAGGATACCTTATTCATCAAGATTGATGTAACAAATTACTATATTAAAAAAAATACATAGCTGCTTTAAGCCAATCATATCTCATAATTTGATCAAATGGCTGATGAATAATTACAAAGTAATAGTAGGCTATGGTAATTACAGTTCACAACTGAATACAGCTGATTAACCACATGATTGTATTAGCTGTACAGTATATGACTTTTGACTTGTCCCTCTGATCAAATAAAAGTTATGTATAACACCATAATAAGTGCATAATGTAGGCCATTATGGAACATAATTAAGACCTCTATGTACTCTAGCAAAAAGAACCCCTTGCATGGCACAATCTTATAAATCCTTACACAGTAAATATCATTGCAATTCTAGAATACCCATAGAAAGCCATATACTGATAATGGGTTGGTAAGGTAATTAAAAAATAAAGGATGTAATTTGCTAAGTATATGTTAAAGCAAATTTGGAACCAATAACCTGTAAAACTTAGTAAAAATCATTGCCAAGCTAGTTTATATATTAGTATCATTAATGTATTATTAATGAAATGTTTTAATGACATGATTATTCATATTCATAGGGTTGTATTTCCTAAAGATGGTGTTCACTGATTAATGCCCAAATACCAATATTTACTAAATGCATTTCTTATACAGTATTTATGAGTACGGAAGATACCAGGCTCAGACAGCAAGTGTCTGGAACTCTTATACATTTAAAACTTGGAATGGTAGAACATTTTTGTGTCCCAAGTAATACAGTCTGGGAGACCCATGACATTTTTGTTCCTGGTGATCATGTAACTAGTCTTTCGTTCTCTGTTATGATACCATTTACAGTACCTGCTTGGTCTTGCTCTAAATACATTTCCTCTAGGCTCCCTAAGCCTATAATGGCAATGGTTACCTGTATGTACAAATCACCCAACAAAATTGGCTACAGTATTTGTGTACTTTTATAATGTTGATAGATACCATAGTCTTGTTGCTTTCATCTTCATAATTTTTAAATTCAGTTTTAGTCTAATTACTGGATTCCATGTTGTCACTCTGTCCTTCACCTTAATTGAACAAGGGCAAACTGAGATCCATGTATTATTTTTTCTAGTTTCTGTTCTGTTTCACTGTAAGTATAGAAAACAAGCTGGATCTAGAGTGTAAAGTATGGGTTAGTCCACCAGTGGAAGGAATAAAAATACTTCAGATACACAGAGAAAATGTAATCTAAAATATTTAATAAATTATAAAGGGTGTCACCTGTGTGAGGCCAGTTTTCCCTATATAAGAGTTCAGGGAGAAGATGGTTTTTGCTCAGGTTTGGGTTATACCCTCAGTGTCAGGTGTGACAGTGAGCTAATGAGTCTCACAGTGAGAGCCCAGTTACAAGATTTCTGAAGTAAGACTCCTGGTTAGGTCTTGCAGTGAGACTTAGAGTTATGGGTAATATCCTTGCAGTCAGCTGTGGCAGCGAGAATCTGGGTCTTGCAGTGAGATACCAAGAGGGTGAAGATCAAACCCCAGAAAGTACGGGTTGTACAGCAGCAATCCCAAAGGGTGTTGGGGGGGGGGGGGTTTACGGACAGACTATTCTAGGGAAAGGACAGGGCTGTCTGAGGGAAAAGTCGGCTCAGATTTTAGCAAGAGATTGGGTCTTTCTTTTAGACGTTTTGCGTTGGGAATTCTAATAATGGTTTGCTCAGGTTTGGGTGAGATATTTGGTTGAGGTTACAGAGATAGTTGTTTAGAAGTGGAAGGTTAAAGGCTCCATCTAGTTTTCAGGGAGTAGGGAGACTCCTAGACAGAAATGGTCTAGAGGAGAGGAGGGAAATCTCTCATGGAGTAGCAGCCTCAGTCGTTGCTGTGCTGGCCTGCCAGTAAGGTAATGAAAGCAGTAGAGTGGTTCCGCAATTGGTTGAGGAAACATTTTAATTTCACTGCTACTTATTCTCAAGGTACAAGATGGAGAAAGGTGAATACAGTAATTCCGAAATTTCGGAGTACCGAATTCCGAAAGACTCAATAAGGTTAAAATATAACAGTGTTGGTCCAGTCACCACATTATTTCGAATAAATAAGGGTTCTAATGTGTGCAGATTCTCCACACTCAGCTAACTTCAAAGGGTGATCTGTCACAGTAACAGATCTAGAACAGTAACAGAACAGTACCTAACAGTGTAAATGAATTAAAAGTGCAATTAACATTTATTCATCATCCAAGATTAGATGTGATTTGGGTGTATACTCTGTGGAGTTACAAAACAGATGACAGACTTTAAATATTTTCTTACGGATTATTATCGAGTTTAAAAAGCAAGGACACTACATCAAGATTCCAGCCTCAGTTAAATGAAAAAAATGTGTTATTGTTCCAGTCCCATGGTCAATGTACTGCCCTTGAGTCTACAAAGTAAGGACAAATTTGTTTCCACTCATTTTCCTTCTGCAAAATATGGCACAAGCTGAAATGCACTGTAAGAAATTCCATAAAACTGGCCGGGTGCCTCTTCAATTCTAAAATGTTAACAAGGAATGTGATACATTTCACAAGGAATTTAACAAATGAATCAGCATAGATTTCTTTAGGAAATATGGAAAAGTAGACACCTTTCAGAAGCAATGTGGGAGTCCACTGTTTGATCTGGAAAAGCGTCACATCTCCTGGCAGTGTTGAGTACAGGCTATGTCTTATTGGGTTTGAACTAAAGGGGTCTGAATTGGGTTTAAAGATCTAAAAGAGTTCTGTTTAATGCACTAGCAGAATTTGCAAATTAAAGGAGATAGGGCACAATTGTTTTACCTTGGCCATGAGCTATTACCACCTTCAGGGAAGTTTATGCAAAAAACCATCCTTATCAAAAGACATGTACGGTACAGTAAAAGTATTCTAAGGTAAAATAGTTATCTTTGTATAATCCCAAATGCATTTCCCTTAATTATTTGAGATTAATGAAAGAAAAATGATCAATTTGATATAAACCTGACATCTACTGCAATAAGGAACTTTTCAGATCTGCAAAATAAGAGGAATAGCTCTGTGTGTGGCGAAGAAGGCCTTGCAGAAATTCATTCTTACACTACAGAAGGCTATTTGTGACAGCTATGCATCTGCATTGTTCCCTGCATTTTTATATTAAATTTTATTTGACCTATTTTGTATACTGTACATTATTGTATTTACTGCATTACTGTTTTCGTAATACTACATACATACACCTACGCATGCTGACGCAGCTACCCACCTGAACTACTACCGCCTACAGCTGCTGCTGCGACCCACTATGCCTTTTCACACCTGAAGAAGGCTCCACGGCCAAAATGTTGTGTTCTCTTTCTTCTTTTTTTTTCAGCATGGAATAAACCTATTACTTGTTCCTTTGCAGCCTACACATGCTGAAGCAGCTACCCACCTGAAGTAATACACTTATGATTGATTTAATTTGTTCAAGGGAGGGAAATAGGAGGATCTACTGTAAGTGGGCGTTCTTGTTATATGCGATTCTGTGCTATGACAGGAACCTAACTACTGTGTAAAACATGAGTGTGTTGTATTTTGAATGCATGACGTTAGTAAGCAGCTGTGTTAATAACATAGGCACTAGATCTCCAGTAGAACTGCAAACAAAACATGTCAGACCCCATTAGGGCAGCACCTCTGAAAATCATGCCATCTGCAATCTATTGCAGATGTCAGCCTCACAAGTCATGTATCAAATGACCTGGTGCATTCTAATGGCATATTTCAATTAGTCTTGCTCTGGCTTTCCAATTTCCTGCTGCCCCGCACCCCATTTGTCCTAATACAGATGAAATAACCAGAAATACTGAAGAAGCTAAACCAGACAATCCGAAAACAGTTGTGTCAATGAAACACATACTTCTCAACAAATAAAACTGGGAATATCTGAAGTAAGAGCTTGAGCTTCAGAGTTGAAAGAAAAAAATATGAATACCCAGGAAGGCTTTCAAAGAACTGGAGAAAACGAGTTGAGGTTCTACAGAGGAGCATGTGCAATATATGAATATGGATTACATCCTTTGCAGGATCTACAAGAATAATTTCACTACTAATTAAACTAGAATGTTTGCTATCTTTTAATTATGTGTGTATATTAGCTTGATAGCAAAGTGTGCTGCAGGATATAGTCTGATCTTGGTTGAGCTGCACTCAATTGCACTTTGTTTACATACCTCAAGGCTAAATTAATTTAAGCAGGATTGAGATTTTGTAAATACAATACCTATAATGATTGCATGTATTCATTTTTTATCATTATCTTTATTTCTAAGTCTAACAGCTAAGAAGCTTAAGAAACACTAATGATTTCAGCAAGAAAGAAACACAAACTCGAGTAAGAAAATGGAGGTTTCTCCTTGGACATGCCAAGAGATATGGTTTCTGATTGTGAACATGAGCTGTGGTCCAAGTAACTCTGGTTACAATACCTCTGTTGATGGCAAAATTTTGTCTTTGTTAACAAATGTATTATTTGTTTTTTGAGCATTTTGCACCAGATGCTTCTGTAATTGTGTATTTTTTTTAGTGGGTATACAGTACTTGACCCGGTGTTTGCATAAAAAAAGGTTAAAAGCAATTAATTACAATTTTTATTAGTTCTAAAAAGCAGGTGATTTGTTTCTTCCCAAACCCCCTAGTTTGTTTCTTTTCTTCTGATACAGGGAATGTGGTTTTAAAGCACATGCATTTGTTATGGTCTGAAAGTATATGTAAAAATACCAACACTATAAAAATGTGTGAAAATGCCCCAGAATGCATGAGACCAAAATTATCGCAAGCTTGAGAGAGGACTGAGTGTGCTTTCCTGTACTTTACCATACCTTTGACCACTCTCCAGTCTTCCACTCATAACACTTAGAGTGATCCTCGCACTCCTCCACCTCAGGAGGCCGGGTGGTTGGGTCACATCTTCCCTGGGGGTTGCTGCAGGAAACGGTGCGCCTGTGGGTGCCTTTGCCGCAGTCTGTAGAGCACTGACCAAGACAGGGTGGAGACGGGGACAGTGTTACTCATTAAAGAACCCCCTCCGGTAACAGTGTTGCATTGCATTAACCTTTTCTCACAGAAAATTTGCTTTTTTAATAAAATGGAGTACAGCACTCTTCTAGGAGAGTAGTTTAGTAGTTTAGTGATCCCTGACATAATAGGAAACTACTGCATTTTTTGCAGAACTTTTTTGGAAGGACAATTGCTCATTATGATGTGCAGTTTTTAATGTTGAATAATAACATATCCCCCTCCATAATCACTGCAGTGGGCATATGCTGTATTCTACTATGATTATTCTGCTCCAAAGTTATTTTACTTTTTTATCTTATTGTGTTTTCCAACAAATTACAACTAAAAAGACAAGAGAATAACATTTTGCCTACTCCATATGCACACCTTACTCACCCCCCTCAGTGTTACTCTCCTCTATGTTTCTACCTAAGAACTTTCTCAGGCATCTTTTCAGCCACAGTCACAGCATATCAACAAATTAATTTCTGTAGCTGCATAAATCCCAGATTAGAGTCACCATGTAGCATTGTACCATGTGCCATCACAATATATTCCTATGCAGAATACATGTAGCAAACAAGAAAAGACTAGTTTCCAGATCTCAGCAACCTACAGATAGTCCCAAAAGAGGTATAATGATACTTATGATACAACTCTGGGGTTGGATACATCTTGTATCCTTGAAGGAAATGTAAGTGGGTTTATATGAAGATTGTTACAAAAAGACAGACAGTAGGAAGCCATTTTGTTTTGCTCCTGAGGCCACCCCCCAGGTGACACCATAAACACACATTGCAGAATGGGAAGGAAAGCCAGAAGCTCATGTTGCAATTACACATCCTGAATGAGCAAAGACCATAACAGTTAAAAATATCTGTTAAAATGTGAATTCCTTTGTCACTTCAGTATGGAAAAGAGAAATGGGAATTGCGTGTATGCAGTTTGCACATGTACAAAATAGGGAAATTAACTGCGCAGTAATTTATAATTATCTAAGAAATACCTCAATATAAATCAAATTTTGATTACTATGAAAAGATCAGGCTTTCAGGGTTAAACAATACAGACAATGCATGCATAACAGAAGTGTATAAATAAAGCCAGGCCTCCTGAAGAACTTTCCTGATGTAGAATGGAATATTTAACATTGCAGTCGTTTCCATTCCGTATGAATTCTGTAATTCCAGAATGCAGTCCCATTCATGAATAGAATGCATAGTGTACATATAAAGATATAGAAATCATAGAATAAAAAAGATGCATGTTGATTTTATTTAAAAAATATGTGAGCTTGAAGAGAATTTGGTAAATTTGTTAAAATAGTCAATTTGTTCATGTCAGTGTTTACCTGGCTAAAAAAGCTATTTTTTTATCCTTGTCTGTCTTATATTGAGATATTTCTACATGCATTTATTTAATCAAGTTAAGACAATGGTAGCCTTGCTTACTGAAAAATCTTCTAAGGTACTAAAAGGCTTTTCTATGTCCAGAATTCAGTGGCCCATGTAAGATAGAAGTACTCTGTATCAGTCACATGCTTTGAAATTGCACTTACTCCCAGGAAAATTTAGAGTAGACTTTACATTTCTTTTCCTCACATCTAAACACAGGATTATCTTTAGGAATTACTGCACTATGAAAATCTTAACCTGAGATCTATGGGTTCTTGCATTCTTACTTAGTTGAAGTCTGGCCTCCACACAATGGACAACTAAGCTTTTCATATGCAGCACCACGGCTGTGGAGTCCAAATCCATTAGAGATTCTGCAACTGCTCACATTGTCAAAACTAAGACTTTTAACCAAAGGTAATGTGTGATTTAGTCTTATTTGTTGTACAGTTTTTCTTTCACTTTTGTTTCTATTGTTTATTGTGTGGGCCATTATACAGCACTTTGAGCTTCATTATCATCATTGTTGTAATTGCATGTAAAGAAAAGTAACTCAATTCTAAGGTGTCTAAGGTATTTGAACAGTATTACAGTCATAGACACTCCACTGTGAAATTTAATTAAGAAAATATAAAACCTGGTTCCAAGGGCCAATTATAAATAGCAAAGCTGATCAAAAGCCTTTTCAGCATCTAATGACAGAATGGCACAGGGGGAGACAATGTCTGTATTGGCATCCATCATGTGCAGAAGGCAGCAAACTTCAGGAGCAAGGACACCTTTAATTAAGTTGGTCTGGTCATGGGAACTAATTTGAACATATAATATATGCCTCTAGCTTGCATGAAAATATCTTAGCATATAGCTTGGCATCCAAGCAAATCAGAGAGATGAAATGATAGTTCTCACAAAGTTTGGAATGTACATCTTATTGGAATTATAGATATACTAATGATGGTTTTAACACCCGTCCAAAAAGGGCTCTTCTTAATGACTATGTATTATGATAAGCATAAAAAGGACCTAATCCCTTCAATTTGACAGATAAAATCCAGGAGGGATGACAGAAGATTTACTGTATCTTTGTCAGTCCTAAACTGGATCATTTAGCTCAGAAATGAATATAGGCACCTCTAGCACAGCTGTTCTCTACAGCATGAGTATGGTATTGGTAAATGAAAAGACTGGAGAAAACAGGTGCACTTTCCCGGATAAAACTAAATGTCTGAACTGTAGATTTTAGAGTAAAACATGCACAATTACAAGTTAGTCTGTAGTGTATATGTAATTCCTTTTTTGTTGATATAAAGAATAGACATTTAGCAAAATATTCATTTCAGTGGAGCTTCAAAATGTAATTCAGGTGGGTAGCTGCGTCAACATGCATAGTCTGCAAAAGAACAAGTAATAGATTTATTCCATGCTGAAAAGAGAATAGAGAAAACACAACGTTTCGGCTGTGAAACCTTCTTCAGGTGTGAGAAAGACAGGGCAGACAGCAAAGCACAGAAGAACAAAAGCTGGGAGAGGGAAGGAGGCAGGAGGAGCAGGGAGGCAGAGAGGCCACTCAGGAAGTACAAAGTGCAGAAGCGTGAAGTCAAAACCTGCATGAGAATAGAGAAGATTACATGAAAACAAGTGAGTCATTGAGAGAAGGGGGATGGTGTGAACCTAGTTTCAGGATGAGTTTCGTTTCTGTTGTTTTTCTGCTATGGGAGTTGAGAAACCCTTCTTTGAGAACAGAGACGGAGAGATCAGTGTGATCATGGCCGTCTGAGGTGAACGACGACATCTGTAAAGGAATAGGAGGTGGTTAGAAAGCCAAACTTTTATTCAAAATGTAATTATTTTTTAATGAGGTTGATTTTCAGCACAGTGGCCTCTGAAAAAAATACGTTATAGAGCATAGTCTAGAAAAGCCAACTTTGTGGGCGCTTTTGTTGTAGTCTGTGGAGCACTGACCAAGGCAGTTTTGGTTAACAATTTACAATAAAATATCTGTAACAAAGTACTTAACTGCATCTCACAAAATACATGAATCAGTGACTGAACTACAACAGAAAATAAGAAATACCACTATTTAGCCCAAAACTGCACGTAAAATAAATCAGATCAATAAATCAGTAGCAGGGTATTGGAATACCAACAAGATCATTCAATGATGTATTAGTTAAAACAAATCTGCAGAAATTGTCTAAAACTCTTATTGCTTGCTTCAAAATTTCTCATGAATTGGTTAAATAAGACCTTCCATTTCAAAATCCATGTCGGCTTTCCCTTAAAAGTAATTGATTTCTAGGTATTATCCAAAATTAGCAATACCTGTAAGACTGATTGTTCTATAGTTATTTGGTTCAGTTCTGCCCTCCTTTTTAAAAATTGGTGTTAGATCTGCAATTGTCAAATCAATCACATTTTAAGTGAGAGGTGAAATACCCTAGCTTGAAGAACATCCATTGTCTTAGCAATGTCCGTAAAAATCCTGGTAATGTATTAATTGCTCCATCCCATGTAGAACCTCAGTATTAGTTATGTTAAAAGTAGCCAATACCAAAAGAAATTCTATAACATGGGGAATATTTAATCTTCTATTCTAAAAACCCGTGTGAAATATTCCATTGTCATGTTTATACTGTAGATCATGGAAATGCTCAGTTGACAGCGCAGACAGGGTTAGGGTTAGCATTCATATACTACTTAGACAATTTTTAAGATCAGCACTGGATATTGGGACCCAATTCAGGTTTAGGACCAGTGGTGTTTGCTCCTATCTCAATTTTTTTTTCTGAAACTCTCTGGGCCTTGGATGGTGAGGAGCACCACATGGTAATTGTATCCCAAAACTGAGTCGGTCAGATCTTAAGTTGAAACCAAGCATTATTGAATCTCATTCACTTGCAAGAGCTTTGATCAATGGTCTTGATTGTTTCCCAATCATCATTTTTGGTTTGGGGAACATGTCAAAATCTGATGTCTAGAGAAGTTCATATATAGAATGTGGAAATGCTCAATTGACAGCCCAGTTAGGGTAAGGGCTAGCATTCACACTCTTATTAGTCCATTTGTAAGATCAGCGCTGGAATTTATGACCCAAGTCAGGTTTAGGACGAGTGGCTTTTGCTCCTTTTTGAATTTTTTCAAAGCCCGATCAGAGAATTATTTTGTTTCTTACATAGCTGAATATATAAAAACAGTCAACTATTACAGCTTGTTGTTGGCTACGGTGTGAGTGTGTCTGGATGAATTATTATAAGTGATGGTTTTGTGATTTAGAATTTCTTCACGCAATTCTTTAAGTTAAATGAGGGAAAAAAGAGTGCTGTACTGTCACCACGCTGCAACCGGTATCATCTGTTTACGTGCCGTTCGTTACAATATAAATAATGAATGACCATGGACGAGCTGTAAACTTAAGAGTTAGAGAAGACACGTTGAGTCTTGTCTTTTCAGCTTGGAATTTAACCTTTACAGCAATCCTTTTGGCTATATTTTTTACAGAGCCGGATGTGTACAAATAGATTGAATTAGAGTAAGAAAGAGTACTCTTTCTGGAGTAAGAAAAGATATTTCACACATACTTTGAAACCATACGGCCTTGGAACAGTAGATCTGAATCTGTCTGTATTGTAGCTTTATTTAATTGAGAAGAAAGTCACCTTGCTCTTACAAGCAGCTCTGTTAAGCAGAGTTTGTGTTAACACACCACACCCTTTGAATGAGGCACTTTTCCTTCCCTCCTGGTGTGAGGTGACAATGTGGAAAACATTTTTTTATTTATTTTACAACTTAAGCTATAACTGAACAGGTCAGGCAAAAAGTTTCCAAGTAATCGCGAGTGAATGAGTCAAATTGATGCAGATTTTTACAAAGAAAGTGTACTACTGTAATAATTTGAACTATATGAATATAATTATATCGTTAATAATTTCTTTAGATAAGTGATTCCATATTATTTTCCCTGTTAATCAAATTCTATAAAGTATGCATTTTTTACTGTGATTACGAGTGCAAATATTCATAGAAAAGGTTAAAACATTATCACTTTTTATGAAGTAAATAAACTTAATATAGTCAGAAGGAGCATGTAAAAACTTTTCCAAAATAACCACAGTATGTAACCGAATGAAAGACTTTGATGCTTAAAATGTTCATGAAGAAAGTGGAAAACTGGTGGGTTTTTTTATTTAAACTACCAATACCAGCCAATTACAGTTTACATAAAGTGTTAATATTCCTAAATTAACATCATTTATGACCTTCAGACATTTTATGCTCCTTTTCTTTTTATGCTCAATTACTAAAAATTCCCTTTAGTTGTAAAATTCCATATTAATATTCAATATTAGGCAGATTTAAACATGCACAGTAAAGAGATTAAATGACGCAATCGATTTACTAACAACCAATGCACCATGAGTCGGTCCGCCGCACCACTGTCGGTCTTTTTGGCCAACCAATCACCTACTGTGATAACGCGCTAAACTGTAGATAATTTCACATGGTACAGTGTTTTACCATGCATTTTGAATGGCTGCATCTGTATATTGATCCTCTATTATTAGTAAAAACTCATCCTTTGACAAGCACCACTTCTCACATACTATACAGTACATACCGTAAAAAACAGAATACTTTAAACTCTTTCCTGTGAAACCTGACTTTGAGTCGATGGTTATGTCTTAATTGGGCAGATGATGGAAATGCACCACAGCTTTTTACATTCTGTCAAAGATTCATGTAACTTTCAATTGTCCAACTTTTTCAAATGGAATGTTTACACAAGAAAAAAAATTCTGAGAACAAACCCTAAGTTTGTGCCTCTCTGTTTTCAGCAGACTTCTAAAACAAGGATATTACTGCATTTCTTAGACTCAGTTACGGTTCTGGAGCTGCTTTCAGTTTTAGCGCTTTATTTTCTATGATGATTGGATTCAGAGTTGGAGTACTAATCCATGGTTTTCTTACTAGTGGTATAAAAAAGGTTATGTCTGTCACTAAGAAAAGTTTCTGCTTTGCATAATCAGCTGTCATTACATTTTTAGCTTACAGCAGGCCTGTAGTACAGGACATTCTGCTTAAATTTCTAAATAATCAAATAATGACAATGATAGCAATGAAAGAGTGATGTATGAGCACCTCTATGAGCAATCTTCATGTATCCTGTGAACCCTCTGCATAAATTAGGTCTTGATGTATAAGATTTTGGAAACACTTAAGGACAGCTTTGTTCAGGAATACAACTTCATCACTGTAGTGTCATAGTATTGGGCAACTTCGCAACCTCGTGTCGATCAACATAGTAACAGTTCTGCTTACAAGAGACTGAATGAGTAAAATTAGGCAGTAAAATGGACTAAGCTGGGTTCCTTTGACCTGAACCAGCAGCTGAAGTGGCTCCATCCACCAGAGAGTTTATATTGTACCTCGTTTTTCAAAAGAAGCACATTTGTGGTAGCTAAAAGTTTAACCTATGTCTAACAAACCAAAACCAATAACCTGACAGGTGAACAGGTTTTATCAAATGTTCACTTTGGTGCTGACTCTAAAACTAACCTAACCAAATGACTGATATCACAACAAGATCTATCTCTTCCTGTGTTCCTTACGTATTTATAGAGAAACCTATTGAAAATCATCTGCGTTTGATTTCTCTCTTACAAACTTATGTGTAGGACTACATTTATTTTCCCTTTGGAGCATTCCTAATCCGCCCTCTAGTGGATTAAATTTACACAGGCATTCTAAGATTCAGCTGCTCTGTTACATTTCCCTAATGTTATGTCCCTGTGTTCTTCTTAATAAGATAAGGTTGCATTCCACTAGTAAAAGCATGTGGACATTCAAGCTATTACATCTGTTGATGATGATAAAGTGAATGTCCAACTTTCCCTGGCTTATGTGAGTGAAATTAAATTAAAAAGCATTTCACATGACATTGTCTGGAACTATGGAACTGAATGATTAACATGCAAATGACTGGGATCAATAAACAAAGATATTCTATACTATTTCATCAAAATTATTAAATCACTAGTGAGGAAAAATGTGGAGCCATTCTGTTAAGCATGGATCATGTCACAAATCCACCAAGCAGCATTTCATTAGCAGAGTTTGTGGAGCTTGTAAAGAGTACATCTGAAAATGTGCAGCAGTTTAAGTTTAACAGCAGACTCTATGTTTCAGGTGAGTCTAGAGTGGGTTTTGGCAAATCTGAAACAACATTGCAAATTTAGGAGAATACTGATTGACATGCGCTATGACTGACAGGTGTGCAGAGTGAACGGTGCAGTGCCACTTACTTTTAAAAAGCACACTTTGGAACTGCTTATCTGTTGATTAGACATGTGAGCAGCCCATACATTTTAGAATTAGCATTAATGAATACCTGCCCTTAAGAGAAACCTTATATTGATATTGAAGAGCTCAAACATCTGGAAAAATCATTATACATCTTAAAAGATGTTTCCTTAGTTTACTTGCCATGAGCATCTACTATAAAAACAAATCTAAGAATCATACTGGAAATACTGTATACATAAACATCCCTATACTCTCACTTTATTGTAACGTACTTATATCTTAAGTTAGGCCAGAAGCCATAGCACCCTGCAACTCACAACTGGCAGCCCACTGAAGCTGGTCAGTACCTGAATGGGAGACCTTGAATGGGGCCCAGCAAGGGGAGCTCACCCTGCGATCTGTGTGGGTGCTAATGCCCAAGTACAGTGACGGGGACACTATATTGTAAAATAAGGTGCCTGCGTTCTGGCCAAATTTCCCATTGGCTCTTACCAATCATGGCTTTCTAATAATCCCCATCTATGAATTGGCTTCATTACTCTATTCTTCTCCCCACTTATAGCCAATGTATGGTGAGCATACTTGCGCACTATGGCTGCCGTCGGACCATCCATGTGGGGCTGCACATTGGTGGTGGTGGAGGGGAGTCCCCATTACCTGTAAAGCGCTTTGAGTGGAGTGTCCATAAAAGTGCTTATACTGTATGTGTAAGCAATTATTATTATTGTATATTACCATCTGGTTTGAATTACATTTGTTTATTGGAATGTAAACACTGCCACACTGTCCTCTAAAGGTAAAAATAAGTCATTTCACATTGTACCCTGACCTAAGAACCATACCCTTAAACAGTTTGGATTAACATTCTAAAGAAAATTTTGAAAATGCCTTCCTTTAAAACAACAGGTTGTGCAAACTTTAGATATACTATACACACATATAAGTGCATTGGATAGAAATTCCTTCCAAAATGAAAAACAAAGGGAACTCCTCAGGGAAGAAATTCTACTTTTACAATGCTAACATCCGAGCAGTGTCTTCTGTAGATGCTTCATTTTTCTCTCTGTTTTGGAAACCCAGAGAGACTGCTTCTCACAATAAACACCCTACAGTCTGCAGTGGGAAAGTCATACCTTGGACCACTCGGAGGCTTCCCAGACTGTGAGGCAGTCCCGACCCTCACAGCCCTGCACCATGGCGGGCTTGGGCCCCAGGCAGTAGAGGTCTCGGGTGTTAATGTAGGAGCCGTTCTGCAGCTGGTACACACAATACACGTCCCGCAGCTGGAGCCCTTTTCCACAGGTGACAGAACAGGAGCCCCATTCGCCTGCTACCCACCTGCCAATCACAGGACAGGAGAGACCACAATCATCACTGCAGGTCAGAGCAAACAGGCATAAAACTCACTCACTAAAACTGAACTGAGGTGCTCAGGAATGCAAATGGAGTGCTGACCAACACACTGTTATCATTTACCCTCCTTTAATAAATAATGAAGCTCCCATGATAAAAGAAACCAACACCTTATTTCTCTGATCTACTAAATAATCTATTAGAATTAAACACAAGAAACCTTTTTATCCAGATTGTCCAAAAGATCTTAAACATTTTTTTTTCTGTTCACACTTGATGTTTCTTGATTAGAAGACTACACTAAATCAGCATAGGAGGGACTCAGGTACAATGACAAATGAGATCTAATCAGGTCAATGTATGTCATTGTGAACAAACAACTCATACGTGGTAGGTTAGAGTGAAGTAAGTAGGTTTTCAGAACATAATCCCTCAGAAAAATGTATCAACACACAGGGATACCAATATTGGCATTTTTAGGCATTTTAAGGGCTATAATGAAATCAGACCAACAAGTGCTGGGTTCCTCTTCAAATATCAAGAACAGTCTCCCCAGAGACTATGATATTCATACTAAAATATATGTATATTTAAATTAAAAAGAGCACCCAGAAAAAAGAGTGCAAGTCACAAACCACAAAACACGCATGAAATAAAAATTCAACAAATGTTGACTTGTGATTAATAAACATTGTATGTCGGCATATTTTAATTAATAAACAATGCTTAATGATCTGTAATGTTAAACTGTTTTCTTTACAAATTAATGTTCTAAAATAATATTGTATTTCTGCCTACTTTTATTAATGAAGAATGCTTAATGATCTGTAATTTGTTGTTAAAGGTCTGATATTTTTTAACAGATTCCTATAATGTGGTTTTGTCGCTGTGATTTTTCACTGGGTTATGTAAAAATGCTATTAAAACAAAAAATCTAAATATCTTTTGACAGATTATATCAAAAGGTAAGCTAGATAACTTTACTACAACTACCAGGTTTAAAAGGAAAATCCATTACCATACAACAATATGTAAAAATTATTTTGATTACTTGCTGTTAATGAACTGCATTCTTATTAAAAAAAACTTAAATGTCTTTGAGTTTGAGACTAGATAGTGGAATAAAATATGTTTAGGCAAATGAGGCAAAAAAAGGATGAATAACTGAGTGGCTTCCAGCTGAGGTCAATCAGTGTGGAGAAAGTCTATTTTCTCAAATAAAAATTTAAGGAAATGAAGTTTAAGATTATAAAAAGCATTTCCCTTTGCAAGAAATAAAGAAAACTAACATGACAGATATCAGTAAAAATCATTCAATTAAAATAAATTAAGATTTTCTTTTAATTCTATATACTGTAGCCTATGAACAGACAACAGTTTTTTATAAGAAAACAAAATACTGTAATCACAGTATTTAATAAAATATACATGTACCAAACTACAGTATGCTCTATCTCAGTATATACTGTAGATAATACTGAACATGTTTGTAAGGATGCTTGCAGACACAACAGAATACGAAATTGTTGTATTCGTATAATCGTTGTAAAACCATTTTTTGAGGCGGAGCCCTTGTTGAGTAAACTATGTGTTGCTAGGCAACCACAGCTGAACAGAATCATGAGTTAACGTAATTCAGCAGTGAGATGTCTTTAAGAGCAAGCGTCGTACTTCCCCGAGAGGACACCAAGGCAAGACCTCAGTTCTCCACTAACCTGCAGTGTAATTCTGGCTTACTTAAACAAGCGTCAAACCTTTCCCGTTCTCTCAATGATAGACTCGTCTCTCAATCCTCTTTATTCACTGGCAGATTTTCACTTCCCAGCTCTCCTCCAGTTCTCCCCAAGTGTCAAAAATCCTTCTCCCCTATTTACTACCTCCTCTTAACTACCCTGTCTTTTGTTCTCCCATGCTTCATTAACTGCTGGTTTTTCTATCTCCTAACACCTGAAGAAGGCTCCAGAGCCAAATCATTGTGTCTCTTTTCTTTTCCTTTCAGCGAGATATGAGCATGTCAGTCTCGGAGGAGACTGAGGAGAGAAACTGTGTGCGTTCCCAAACCCCAGAAATATCCAGGAAGATCTATAATTTCAGAGGGAAGTAGAAAAGTAGGAAGTAGAAAAGGCCAACAGTGTCAGCTGAATGAAGGTGAAGGAAAGGGCTCGTTTGGCAGCTGACCTCTGTTAGAAAATGAGTGGTAAACTTCTGAAGTAAATAAGAGTTGAGTGGGAGCTGCTGATTTGGTTGAGAAAGCTGAGTGGACTGGGCACAGGGAAAGGTGCGTTGGCAGCTACGTATGCACAGCCTGAGAGAAGAGAATGAAGTGTGTTATTAAGTCTCACTGTGAGAGTGAGGTGCTGAAGACTTGGTATTGAGAGTGTGTTTAAGCCTGAGCATGAGAGTGAGATGCTGGAGACTCATATGTGTATTGAGAGTGTGAGACCAAGCCTGATGGCATCGTGAGAATGTCAGTGGCTAGAATTGGATCTGGAAGTCTGGGGCTTGATTTGTGGTAAGAGACCCAATAGCCATTGTGGAGTGTGAGTCATCTGGGTGGAGGAGGCTCCTAACAAGAGTGTCACTGTCATCAAGGTGCAGTGAAGGCCTCAAAGGGTAGTATCCTTGGATGTTGTTGTGCTGATAAGGTAAAGAAAGCGGTACATTGAGTCTGGCCAAACAAGTTTGACTGAGTCAAGGGCCATCTACTGCTACTCCCCAAAAGGGATGAGCCAGAGGGCGAACACTGTGTGTGAAGCTCATCAAGTCCAGGAATCCGCTAGTAAATGGCTTGGCGATGCAAGGAACCTGAGTAATGATCTTGAAGCAAGATGTGAAGACGGGGTTAATTTTAAGTCCTTTCTGCATGAAGATTAGACTTCTAAAAAACAAGCTGGAGTTTATGGCAGGAAAGGGGGTTAACTGATAAGGATTCCAGATGCAAGCTAGGAACCCCTGGGGTGTAATCTTAAACTGACCATTTGGCCAGGATCTCTTAACTGGCCAAATACCATGACCCCCTCTTTACCATAAGACCGAGTGACGTCAGAAGCGGATAAGAAAATACGATATAAGCCTAAAGTTTGTACCGGCACATTAAACAATACTTCGGTTTTGTTGTTTCTTGCGGGAAACAAGACTTTGGCTTTATTGTTCCTTGCATGCAATAAACTCATCTGTTTTACTTCATCTCGGGATCCAGAACCTTACTCTTTCTGTTACAACAATTTCATAAGAGATCATATAGGACAGTAGCATAGAGAAACCAGAGATCTCTGAATATGTGATCCCACTGGGGTAGTGCCTGCCACTGTAGGTGCGAACAGGCGTGTCCATCACTCTGAACATGCCCCTCACAGCTGGCTTTGGAACTTTTTCATACTATTTCTCCATTTCCAGGCACTCTCCTCTGAGAGCGGTGATGAGCACAGCCCCCTCATCAGGTCTACCAAGACACGGGGTGCACATATTCTGAGATCTCTGATCTGCTTATTCACTGTGACAAGCCCTCCGTAACTGGTTGCATTATCTACAGCAAATCTTGAATTGAATTTGCTGCTGCTTCATTTTTTTGCCAATCTTCCTAATAATCTAGAAAGTTGACTAGCTTATTAACTATTACATCAACAAGATAACTGATATAAATTAAGAAGATATAATCTCCGCTGACTTCCCTGTCTTTCTCACAGCCGAAGAAGACCCCACAGCCGAAAGTTGTGTTTCCTTTCTTCTCTCTTTAGCATGGAATAAACCTTAACTTTTTCCTTAATTAAGAACAGCAGTGGGTCTTGTACAGATCCAAGCGGTACTCCCCTAATTAAATCTACCTAATTTGAGTAACCAGCCCTTATCTGTACCCTCTGTTTTCTATTTAATGATAAATTCTGAATCTTAACAATCATGTTTCCCTGAATGCCTACCACCAATAAATTGAGAATGAATCCTCTATGTGGAAGAGTCTTCAGAAAATTAAACAACATATCATATGTCATGCATTTAAAAGTTTCTAAATCTGGGCTAACAATTTTAAACAGGTTTAGTTCTAATAATTGTTATTTTGCACTTAATTGAAGTCTGCAAGTCTTGGTTCAGTTTTCACACCTTTGTTATGGATTGGTAATACAGTACATTAGCTATTCTCCATTCCCTGGGTAAGCCTGTTTTAAGGAACTGGTAGAAGAGTTGCTTCAATGACTTTTGAATAACATTTTTCCATCAGGCCCTGGGGATTTATTCACCTTCAGTGCTATTTGTACCCAACACACTTCTGCATCTTCTATGCTAATATTGTTTAATGAAAGAACTTTGTCCTTCCTCTGCCCGACTCATGTTGTTGACTTTTTCCTTAGTGAACACCTGACTGAAATACAGTATGCACTGAAAACATTGTCTATTTCCCCTTGCCTAGAAGTTTTCCATCATCGTGCTGGATATAATTTACTTCATTCTTAACAGTTCCTTTAGTGCTGTAATAGTGTATGAACTTATGTATTTTAGCCTCCATTGTAACATTCCTTTCAATTTCTAACTTGTAGAACTTGTAGAAAGTAGAACTGACCAGGCAAATGTAAGTTCTCACCTTGACTGGCAGGGGTGGACATTGCAGCGCCTGACCTGAGGGGCTGGACGATTCTCCACCCAGCAATGGCTGTCATTTGTCACAGCCATGGTTTTGTTAAGAATCTTCATGCACGATACAACAGTTCGTCTTTCCCCTAAGAAAAAGTAAAACACACATTAGAAAATTCTGATGAATGTGATTAAGAGTAAAAGTTAACACTAATATTTTTCCATGTTAATCTATATAGAATTTCTAAAACTCTACTGCTAAGATAGATGGTAATGAGGGCAGAGGAATCTTAAGAAATCTTTGAAACTGTTATATCCATGTAAAACATACTGGTAATTCTAAAAATCATATAATTTTGTCAAATAAAATGTAATCACATCAAAATCAGTGCTGACAACAAAAAATGTTTGTTATACTTTTAGATGATAAAAGTCATTTTTAATCATACTGTATCAATATTAATGTGTTAACTAATGACAATATAATACAGTGTTTCTGATCATATGTCATGGGTCTGTGTAGATGTTTTAACTAGTAGACCGGAAATGATGTGTAATCTTTCAGAATCAGCACATTTAAGATGTCTTATTTGAATTTTTTTTATTTGCTGTGGAAATTCTGAATTTCTTCTGCACTAATGAACAGACATAACAATCATTACCACTGCTGGTGGGGTTTTCACTGCCCATCTGGCCTTTCTGGCCCTGGCAATGTGACCTGTAGCTGCCAAGTTAATTACATCTCTATAACCATCTCATTATAAAACTCTTCTGTGTACTGCTATGGAATAATGGCCAAGTGTCATGAATTGTAAAACTCATTTTACATTCGGCAGGGACAAGCTAATGAATTAATCCTCCATGTTACCTGGACTTGCAACTTCATTTAAAAATGTTCACAAAAAAGACCCCAAGAAACATGGAGAAATAAAGTTGTCAATTCTCTTATTTTCATAGTTACATGTCATTGCCATACTGTACATACTGTAGCTTTCCATTTCTATTATAATGCCAATCATTAGCTGACAATCTTGAATGCTAAAAAATAATAAACTGCAATACCTGTCTACAAAATATTTCTCATTACAGGTCCTGACTACAACCTAAATCAACACATGATTAATTAAGGTAGTCAGGCTCCTATACAAAAGCAAATGATCCAATATTTCAGCATAATTCATTTGCCACTTTATAAACCTACAGACTAGATTTGTATAACTAGGAAGCAATAACAAAATACAGTTTAGAAATATTATTATAAATTATTTAATTGCAGGGCAAACATTTATTTTTAGTTGCTAAATAGACTTTACAAAAGTAGAACCCATCTTTTTAAATGATAAAATTTATCCTTTGCTCAAGGAAAGAAAAAATAATTTTGCTTATAATACATGGCAGCCAACCAGCTTTGAGGATTGGTCAATTATTTTCTGTTACAATAAGATGCAGGAATAAATAGCAGTTTTTTTAGTCAAGGCAATAGATACTGATAACATTGTAGTAGCAAGGACAACTGATAATTCTTGACAAACAAATACTAGTGCCTTTTTTTAAAACACCCATATGGTACTTGCTTAGCCATCTAAGTTTTAGAAGGACTGGATGTACTATAGTTGAGAAATTGTGGATGGTCTTCTCCATTTACTAGGGGCTGAGGAGGAGATAAATTAGGCCTACTGCAAGTGTGAAATCTATATAATTCTAGATAGGATGGGTGGGCTGTATGAAGACAATACAGAGTCCTGTTAGCATGAAATTCATTCTCTGTAGAGATCTCAGATTTCAGGTGGGCACAATTCATTTAATTGAAAGGAAAAGAGCTTCACACTGTTTAGACTGTAAGTCACAAAATATTACACTGGAAGAGGCAGGAATCCTGGTAACCAAGGAAACAGCTGATCAAGACAGGGATGTAATGAAACACCTGCCTCTTTTAACAGTCTCTGGAGTACTGTATGTCTCAATAGTTTTTAGATATCTGTATTGGGATTAACTATTTTATTATTTGTAACTTCTATTTTGGGATGCTTTTCATGTTAGTCAATGTACTTTACATGAGATGTGTGAAGAATCTGTCATTTAAGGGCAAAACAGTTAAAGCCTTACAGACTCACATATTTTAAGTTTTCAGTGGAACAAACATTATCCGTGTCAGCTGTGCTTAAAGACTGTCACACTTTAAGTCTTAAGGCTAGGGCTGTAAATATTTTCCTCAGTGTAACTTGCAGCAACTGTGGAAAGGAATAGCTTTTCAAGGGCTTAGTCATAATATTATTAGGCTTAATGAAATGTTCCATTCAATCTTAAGTGACCACAGAAACTTTCTAACCAAATTAGAAAAAGTTACCAAACTAATGAGGTTACTAGTTACACAGCTGCATTCTGATTAGGATTTTCCAGGGGGCAATGTCAAGAAATAATTTGCACTTTTGATATATTTGTTATTTTTGCAGCTAAATATACATTTTAGTTTGGCTAAAGTTTTATTTACATGATCATAGGTGAATCTATATGGAATGTACAGCCAATAAACCTTTCATATCTTCTTGCAGTTAGCAGTCTGGGATAAAAAGGGATCCTATATAAAGTACAATGTAATCCAGAGTGGATTACAACATAAAAGGATCATATTAATATATGATTAGTTGGTAATTGGGTCAAAAACCTATGACCCTGCCTGTTATAACTCTGAATATATGTTAGTTTAAGAATATTTTTTCTTTGTACTAAACTAAATTTCAGTCTGTATCTACATCTTTAAAAAATATACAAATATTAGTAGGAATAATAACACCCAACAATTAAGTAATATTGAAAATGCTTATTGAGTGTTTTAGTCACAGTAAGCTTGGCTTAACCCACTTGGCTGAGGCAACAGCATGGGGCTAGGATCCCAATGGAAAATGGGAGGTAGGGGGGACCTGAACTATGACAGTGATTTGCTGCTGCTCATCCTCTCCTTCTCCAATTCCAACATCTCTCACACTGGTCACAGGTGAGGTCAGAAGAGGCTCACATGAATGGCACTCAGCACTAGGGTCAATGATCAGAAAGCATGCTCACACTTCACTTTAGGAAGCACCACCCCTCACTGTCCCCTGAATTCCCAGAATCTCCCTTCATCTTAGCCACTAATTCACAAAAAATCCCCAAGCTAAAATGAATAAACATGGTTGAGGGAATGAAAAGGGCTATATAACCTATTGAGACTACTCACAAAAATCAGAATTCATTAAAAATACACTGTATATTGGACATGGTCTGATTGTGTAGAAAAAATTTCCAAATACAGGAAATGCTTCCAGATACTGCACTTGGCCATCATCCAATACAATACTGTAC
This sequence comes from Lepisosteus oculatus, assembly GCF_040954835.1. NCBI lineage: Eukaryota > Metazoa > Chordata > Actinopteri > Semionotiformes > Lepisosteidae > Lepisosteus > Lepisosteus oculatus. Next base: position 41,896,549 of record NC_090700.1, on the reverse strand, counting down.
ATAAAGGCGTAATTCCACAGAATTTTAGGGGATCTGTGATGTCTGCATTGATTAGTTACTACACATTGAGACCATCTACACAATAACAATACAATACACAAAACATAAAGCCTTTCTTTACATTCCATGCCTGCAGAAAAAACAAGTTGTCCCCAATTTCAACTCACAAAAATTATAAATTCAGTCACGCCCATAAAAGCTCTTATACCAAATTTCTGTGTCCTGCCAACACTTCATCCAAAGACATTATGTTCAACTTCAAATCAGGAGCAGCATGATTCAATTACATAGAAATAAGACTTAATGAAAACAAGATGCAAACAAATGTTTTTAGATACATTTTAATTAGCCATCTCACTGTACTAAAACCAAAAGTAAATTCAGCTGAGTGAATGAAGAGTAACATCATCCATAGCAATAAAAAGTTATCCAAAAATTGCCTAGCTCTTGGTCACATCATTAACCTCATTACTAGATCCTTATTGTAGGCTCCAGATTTTCAAAGAGATACAGAAAAATTTGTGTTCTTGCCTTGTACTGACATAGCACTGTAAGACTGAAAAAAACTGCAAATAGCTTCTCAGGAACTTGCATAGAAATTGTGACTAAAATACACTGTTGCTTAAATGCACCTGTGCCAGTCAGCAATGTTTTTGTTCTTTATCTGTATATGACTATTAAAGTGAGAAAGAAAACTAAAACCTTTTAGGTTTCTACTGTAACTCTGAGAAAGATCATAAAACTCTGATGGTAGGACTATGTCGTCTACCTGTTTGGCTTTGCTCAAAGACCATAGTGTCCTTGTGCAGACTGCCTTGTGCTCTATGGGTGGACATTTGGTATGGTTTTAACTCTTTATGTCCTGTTGGGAAAATAGACTGCAGAACCAATCTAATCTCACAAAGAGCCTGGTGTGAGTTGTGCCACTAACGATGAATCTTAATTGATCTTGAAACTGATCTCAATTGTACTCTTTGTCATTGTTTGTGAGTGAATCTTTATTCTATAAATGTATCTCACTGATCATCCTTGAAAAAGGCATTAAGCTCATAATTTTGTGGATGTAATGAAAACAATGTACCTTGCACACCATGTATCAAACTATTTTACAACCTATAATAAACATCAAAAACAAAATATTAAATATAGATGCAGAAAATCATGTTGCGACATATAGGTCCCGCTGTCTTTAGTGTTGTGTAACAATGAAAACTTTGAGTTGTTTTCTGTCAAAAGAAGCATTACTATAGTATTTGAGCACATTTTATTTTTTCCCCACAGAATCAAAAATACAGTCCATTGAGGGGTAAACAAGAGATGAAAATGCCAGAATTTATAATATCCTTTTAATAACTACCACAGTCAAACTGATTTTTCCTGTGGTTTTACCATGATCATGCACTGCACTTAGTGCATTTAGCAGTGCCTTGGTTTGCTGTGGTTTGAATTATCTTTAACACAACTTGGCAAAGATTTCATTCAGCTAGGCTACACTTTATTCTGCTTTTAGCACACTAAGCTTTTACAAAGAACAGTATTGATGATGAGCGACGATGAGAACTGACCTCCTCCACACTGGACGCTGCAGTCCTCCCAGCTGCTGTGAGTCCAGATGTACAGGGGCTCTGGCTCCCTCTCTGGTTCACTCCTGTTCTCCACTGACTGGTTCAGTGAGATAGTATACTCATAATGGATTCCACAGGTCTGGTCATGAAACAGCAGGACCTTGTTTGGAAATAATGAATTGGAATTCTATTTTAAAACAGTAGCACTTGCAGGATAGGCTCATGGTCAATACATACATTTTTACCACTCTAGCGCTTCTTAACTTTGACAGTTCATTTTGCAAAAATGTTAAAAATCTTTTATGTACTGCTTAAATTATGTTTTATTAAATATTTTATATTAATTCAGGATGACTATGAAAATTATATTATCATTACATTTTATGTTTTGCTCAGCTCAGTGATTTGTCATTTTTGAATTTTGAAAATTAAAACTGATTTATTTTTCAAAATATTCTCAGGCCTTTTAAATCAGCCCTCACTTGCAGAGAGGTTCAACACTTTTGGTGCATAAAAAACAAATATTCATTGTCATGAACAGTTCTTTCCGGACCCTATGCAGACGACACAATCCGGAATAGTGAGGAAACACTAGGAAAAAGTCATGCAGGAGTATGGAGACAGGGGGGCGTGTCCTAGGTGTCCAGGGGAAGTGAGTCCGGGGCAAACGATCCAAGATAAAGTCCAAACGGGAAACCTAAGAAGCATAAGTCCATGGCCATGGATTAAAAACCAGGAACTGGGTCGGGACCGGCAGGGGGGATCAGGAACAGAAAGTTAATACCATAACGGAGCCAGATGCAGCAGGACCTGGGCTCTCACGAAACTGAATTCAATGAAGAGCCTCGAATGACATCTGCGTCTGGCTTTTAAGGGGGAACTGAAGAGGGGCTGGAATAAGGAACAGGTGTGGGTAATGGGGCAGAACAAGGAAGGGCTTGAGCGCCCTTAAGAGGAGGAGTAGCGATCGTGACACTCATGAGTTATTCTTTTCTTGCATAATCTTCTGAAAACTATGTGTGTGGAGAGTTAGGATTACTCTGTTTGTGAAAGACACCGCTTTTTTTCTTGTCATTTTTAATAAAAATTCCTATAAAAGTTCAAATAAAGACCCCCCAAAATCTGAAAAGGTCAAAAGAAAATCTTTGCATGTTTCTCTACAAAACTGAGAAAGAACTCAGCTGTTATTCAAAAATAATTGGATTGTCATGTAAATCATTATTAATAAAATGTTGCTCATACAAGCAATTTATTACGAAGTTCTTTCTGCAAGTAAGAAAAAAAATAAAAGGAAAAGGTAAGCCTCCAGTTAAATGAGAGATAAAGGAGGTAGAAATCTACTTGGCACTCTGTGTTTCAGAATGTTCAATAAAGCTTCAATGATGTTTAGATCTGTTGACTGAAGAGTCCTTGGAAGGTCTTTGATTTCATCCAGGTGTTCACAAAACCACTCTGTATGTGGGTATTATCATCTTGGAATATGGGAACACCTTGAGAAAACAATATTTAGGTGCACCAGGCTGTCTAAGGTGATTTTGTATTCCTTGCCATTATTCTTTCATGCAGAGTAATAATTGGACCCAATTATTCCCACGAGATGGCTGCCCATTCCCTAACAGGTCCACCACCATGTTTAACAACTGGGAACAAACAGTATGGAGTTTAAACAGTTGAAGGCTGCCTTTCTTTCTACCTTTGACTTTCTCCAAACAAACCCATCCAGATGTAAAAAAAAGAGTGGAAGATGACTCATCAGACCATATTACGTTCTTCCATTGCTAAGAAGTCTGGGTTTAATGCTCATTCACCAGGTTACGTTTTGTTTCCCATTGGCCTTTTTTACAAATGGTTTCTGAATGGGAGACCTACAGTAAATATCAGTTGTGTGAAGCTCACACCACAGTTTTTGTTGAGACTGGGTCATGGAGTTATAGATGCAGTTCTGTGGTATTTTATGAGGCAGTTTTTTGGCAACTATCCTGTTTAGCATCTATCTATCCCTGTCAGTGAGCTTTGACTTCAACCTGATGCTGTTTTCCTTGATTTGGAGTATGCCGTCTTGATGTTTGACACCGTTTCCTTTGACACATAAAATTATTTTGCAAGTTTTTGCGGCAATTCAGAAACCAACGACTTGACCTCTATGAAAATCTGTTAGATTTCTTGTGTTGTTCTAGAAACTCACATTTTAAACTGTTGATTTTAAGACATTTACAGAAGAAACACATTGGTTATTAGTACTGAAATTAATCTGAAACATATGCAGAATCCTTTATAAATGTAATTTAGTTACTTCAAATTCAAGGTCTTTTAATTAGTTCTATTATTTTGTCCAAGGAAACAAACACATTTTCTGTAATCTTTCAGTACTGTTTAATTTTTTATTGTCCAAAATCCTGAAACTGTGTTACAATCACTCCTCTGACTCCAGTCACTATGAGTCAGGTGTGAATGTTTTCATTTTGATTTGGACAGCACCTTCTTGATGTGATGTACTTCTTTAACAATCATTTTGAAAATATTTGATGCTTGTAAGTATCAAATTTATCCAAAGCACATCCAGGGTTTGCAGTCAAGGACGCTGCTTGAAGCAAAGAATGTCTCAAATAGTAGGGAAGTAATTCAGTGCAGAGCAGCAGCAATTAACCAGAGCATTCATTCAAGGTCAGGCATTAACGTCATGGATTCCAAGAGTGCCTTCAGGCTTATGAATAATGCTGTCAAATGTTAGTGAAAAGATGAAAATGCTAACTTTAAAGTCAAGTGACTTCCACAGAAAGTGTTTTTTTTTGTGTTGTGGCGGTGGGGGGGTGGGGGGTAGTGCGCTTTAGAGAGCTATACACAATCCTTAAGAAAGATAACTGGTCTCCCTTTGAATACACTGCATATAATCAGGCCTAATGCACTTTTGCAATTGTGTTAATTTGATCTTTTATTCAGTATGATTAACAATAAACAAGTACATTATGTCTTTCAGTCTTAAGGACAGTAAGGAACTTACTAACAGGACTACAATAAATCACAGCTTCAGACGAGGTCATTTATTACTGTATATGTCTATGGAAACACAGACATAGGGATGCACATGAAACCTCAGATTTATTGTTAAGAGATATTTAGTTTAGAAAAAGTGAAATGTGTATAAACTCAACAATTATCTAGGAACATTAAAGAAAGTTCACAGTTTTCATTTGAAAAGCTCAGTCTTATTTATAAATATAAATAACTTAAATATTTTGGCAAACCTTTAGAGACATTAACCTACAGAAATCAAGCACTCTTTAATTCCTTTAATACAGTACTTGCCCTATTAAGTTAGACTTCCCTGCGCTATTGATTTCAAAATAAAGTTGGTCTGCATTTGTGAGTCAACTGACACAGACACAGTATTGTCCTCTTCTGCAAGACAAATGATTGTTTTAATTTTTAAAGTAGCTGATTCTTGTTCACAATTGTTGGAATTGTAGCCATTAGATAACTAAAAACTGAAATAGTGCATCTCTCTCATTATGCAAAGTATTTTCTTAAAAAAAGAAAAATTACATTCACAATTAAGCATTTAAAAGCTCTCTCATTTAAGAGATACTGTTTCAAATAAGTACTTGTTTGCTGAATTACCTCTAGAACTTTGTGAGATATTGGCTAACAAATCACCCATGTTTAACACTTTACACTTAATAAATGCTTTCATCTTCTTAATTATCTATATTAATTATATCCAACCTGGTTTAAAATGAAAAAGAGTTAAATTTCAGGTGAAATTTAACACCCGAAGAAGGCTCCACAGCCAAAATGTTTTTTCTTTCTACTCTTTTCAGCATGGAATAAACCTACAGTATTACTTGTTCCTTTGCAGTCTACGCATGCTGACGCAGCTTCCCACCTGAACTGCTTTAAAATGTATGGCTGACCAAAATTCTCTGAAAACATACCACAAAGAGAGAAAGTGCTACAATTTCACAAGTTTCTTATGCAAATAAACCACCCAATTACTGTATATTTGGAATCACATTCTCTCAAAATATGTTTAAACTGTAAAGCTACATTCTCTCAAAATATTTTTTTAACTGTAAAACACATAGGGATGGTCATTAAAAGGTGCTAATGATATTCTAAATCATATAGATTTACTGTAGATCATGATATACTAAATCACTAAAATACGCTTACATTTAAATACTTTAATTTCTTGAATTTATAACATAACTCAGTCTTTGCAGGACTCAAGAGTTCATGAATTTGTAAAAGAAATTAAAATAAGCTCTGTCTTGAGGTTGAAAGAAAAGCCTTCCCTAGACATACAAACATAGGGTAATGACTTTACCATTAGGTGAAGGGGTGTTTTAGTGGGTCCCTTGGCAGACATTTTTTCCCAGAGTCCCCTCCTCACGTAGCGGACAGTAGTGCCAGCTAGCTGGAACTCCCCAGGAAGTTCAATCTTCCAGTCGCTGTTGATTGATCTCTTGCCAGAGTCTTTTAAAGCTGAGAAATTCAAGACCATGAGACAAAACAAGGCAATCAGTGTAACTGCACTGATAATCTGCACTGTTTAAGATGCACTCCAGTACTGCAAGGACATACAAGCACACATCTGTGAATGTTAACAAAGGGGCTCCAATGGCGAACCACTCCACATTGTGCTCTCATATGTCTTTTTCCCCTTCTCTCCACTGCATTTAAGGAAGCCTTTCCCAGTTAATATCTTTTGAGCAGGTTTAATAAAAGAGCTATGAATCCATCATGAAGACATAGTAACTGTTACAATATGTTGATCTCTGCAGTCTTGTTGAACTCCTTTTTTAAATAGATTTGGATTTGCCAATAATTTATATGATATGCACATTTAATATAAAATTGTGTCTTTGTCTTGGCTCTCAGGATCCATCATGTATGGATGTCCAAGTCTGCAGAAAACCCAGAAAGTTATTTTTTACAGGGGTTGCTTTTCATATTCAACTTTATTTGTCATTATACTTACACATAGTGCATAGTATAGGGAAAAGTGTTTCTCATTAGTCACTCAGGTGTAGTATATAAATAGAACAGGAGACAAGACAATTGACAGTAATACAATACAATAACATAACAGTGTAATCAAAACTGTGCAAATTCGCTAACAGAGAAAAGAATACAACAGGACAGAAACAGTGCAAAAGTAATTCGGGGAACAGAATTGTTGTCCTGTTGTCCTGCAAATGAAGAAGCTCACTGCTGCTTCGGAATCCTGGTCTCAGTCAGTCAGTGAGATGACCAGGGATTGAACATGTGATGTTTGGATCATAGACCTCAACCTGTACTCAGAGTTAATGCCTTTATTGATTAAGCCTCTCAAGAACACCACACTTTTCTGATTTGTTCTTGATTTTTGCTTTTACAGTTATAAGTATAAAATTATTTGATATAACAGCAAAGGTGAAAATAAAAGATAACACAAAGGCACAATAAAAGACATTTGTGCAGGCCTTTGGCCTAATGCATAATACCCACAACAAAGGCATGCTGAGGTGTAGATTGAGTTATGAAGGCATAATTTAGTTTACTGACATTTTTCTTCTCAAGAAATGGTGATATTTTTGTGCATTGGCTTGATGTGAGAAACACTGTGATTTTTATGTAGATCAAAGCAAACAGAAGAGACTGAGTGGATGAGAGAATACTAAAAAATCAATATTGAAGTAAACATTGGACAGTCATTAAAATCTGTGAACACATTACAGTATATACACAATATAAAAACATCACACAAAGAAAGATATATGATCAATGTATTGGGATTGAAATGCAGAATGACAGCATGCTATCTCTGTAATTCTATTATTAAATTACAAAGGCTTTTTCAATGTAACCATGTACAGCACTGAATTTTGTCACGAATGAGTTAACTATTCAAAAGCAGCACAGAAAAAACTCTCAAATCTCCAAGAGTCCTTGATTTGAATTTTTTGTAACAAAGCCAAAAAAAAAAGCTTCTCCAAACATATAAGTTTAAGGACACTTCTATTAAGAGTCTTTGTGTGACTGCTCAGACAAACCAAACTTTTGATACTATGAAAACCTCTGATACCTCAAAATTATACTTAATAGTTATGATTATTTTAGGAGATGGGCAGGACAGATGGAATTTATTTTAAAATGCCATTCAAACAATTAAAATAGAACTATAATTTAAAAAAGGTCATTTTTACTTTCCTTGAGTAAAAGATATCCATTTCTACACATAATTGACATACAGTACTGATTAATGAGTCTAAACTGTAAAAAATCACAAAAATGTGGAGCTCGAAGGAAGAGGGAAAATGAAACAATACAACTCTGCTCTATGTCTTTCCTCATCTCCAGGGTTACTCTGTGTATCAGAAAAGCAGCTTGCAAGAACAAAGTTCGCAAACACTGATTTGTGAGAATCTTCTCACTTCTGACGAGCAGAATATAACCATGCCTCCTGGGCATGGCACTGCACCAGTACCAGTACCTGACACACACTGCACCAGTACTACACATGCTGCCACACTGCACTAGAACAACACACACTGCCCAAGGACAACACACACTCTGCCACACTGCACTAGCACAACACACCAGAGAAGTGCGGAGACCTTTAGTTGGGCAGTGGCTCAAAAGGGGAGAAGGGGCACTTTCCAGGGCAGGATTTGTTACATTAGAGTATCCTGGACACAAATCAGTGTCCGCTTATATTTCTACATTACTGCAGAAATGTAGAAATCTCTGTAATTACTACTCATACAGCCTGTATATGTTTTGTAAATAGGCTACAGGCAGTTTTGATATTCATCAAAAGTCATACAACATTTACTAATGTAATCATTCTTGTGAGGCAAGACTCTTCTGCTGCTACCTGTGACCCAGTTATGAAGCAATGTACTCCCTTTAGCTGCCTCCCTAAATTCTTTTTTTTTCCTTCTTTTTTCTGAAGGCATGCTCTCCTGTTTCTGTGATTGAACCATATATACTGTATATACGACAAAGAATATGCATGTTAGCTGTTTAGATCAAATACAAAAAGGTTGGCTTGTCTACTCAGTTAACTAAATTTTCTTAAGAAAATCTCAAATCTAGCTAGATAAGTAGCAATGCAGACAATAACATGGCAATTTGCAATAGGTGAATGAAAATAGTATTTTTTATACACAAAGTGCTCCATATGACACCCTTGGTGTGTTGCTTTTGTAGAGTTCTTCTGAAAAATCTGTGTATCTTCTCACCGCTCACAAATGTTTAACACAGAAGTGTTAAATACAGAAGCAGAATCGTCAAGTGGCGAAAATAAATGCAATTGGTTGGACTTTTTTTCTACAAGCAAAAAAGGGCACTTGGGCCAATTTGTGCAAAGGGGCAGAGGCTTGAGCCACTATCGCCACCCCGCTCCGCACATCCCTGTAACACACACAGTATGCTGCCACGTTGCACCATCATAGGACACACACCAGCACTGCTTTGGTCAGGTCTCATGATACAGTAAATGCTGTGTCAGAGCAAGAAAGAGCATAGATGCTTTTACAGTCACTGACTTTCTCCTTTTACATGCCCTAAATCCACAACAAAAAATAGTCACATGATCAGGCTTACAAAAAACTAATATTATGGTGCAAAAAAAATTATACAGTAAAGGCAGAGCACCTACTACCGTTTTTCCCTGTTGTATAGCAACAGAAATATCACAGAATATTATCAGGATTGTTTTAATTTATTTAACTATGACAAAAAAAACTAAACAACTGAAAGCACCAGAATTACAGCTCAGTTCAGTATCCTGTTTAATCAGTTTGACACTTCCTCTGATTACAGGTTTAAAACAGCACAGGGAAAAGACTAAGGTCTTTCTCCAATCTACCATTTTTTAAAGAAATATCCCTGGGATGTTTGCAATAAAGTGTAACTCAATACAACATGTGTGGAGTAATACAAAAGGAAACTGTTTTTTGTGCTTTGAAGAACAGATGTTCTCCGCTCAAAGGAAGAGCATTAAATTTACTTCCAAAGCAACTTTGTGGATTACAAATGCTTTCTGTCTTTAAAGAGCTCATGTACAGAGTTAAATCACTTCATATACAGCACCTTATTTATAGAACTAACTTTATATACACTGTAATTATAAAATAGTTTCAACACACATAGCAATTTTCCCATGGTTACATATTGTTGTGAATATTAAAGATTAAACTAGACTGATCCACAGGACTTTTACACAAAGGCTATAATAAAACCATAAATGAAAGAAACCTGATCCAGAAAGTCTGCAGACAATTTATCCTGTTTCTAAAAAATAACCATTTGCTCCTCCCATAATAATATCTTTCTTCTTAACTGTAGCTGCTTTTGCCACTCACTATTGGGCAATTCGTGAGAACAGCAGTTTTTTAAAAGATCCCTAAAATAAGCATTGGGTAGAAGAAAACATTTCATTTCTGCTGTATTTATATAGTTTTAAGCACTTAAAAGTGTGCTGTTTCGATAATATGTGAAGGGTCACATCTTATCCACTGATGTTGACTCTTCATACAGTAAGAAAAAAAGTCTCCGTCTAAAGATTAGGAAACCTGAGAATTTGTAGACCCACACGCAGCATCCAGAACCCTTTCACTCATCTTCTTGTTTATATTCTGGTTTCAAACAATCAAAACAAAATATTTATAAATCTTTTAATACCCATTCCAGAGTGTATATAATATGTGGCAGTGCTGGTGAGATTTTCAGATTCTCTATTTAACACTGATAATAATATAATAAATATTATATAATATATAATTAATAATCATTATATTATAGTTGAAGTAGGTAGTTCAATAATTATATTATATATTATAGTTACTATTATTACCTTAAAGTGATGGGGCCCACTCCCTGCTTGCAGGGTGTTGCAGACCTCTAAAGTAAAGGAAATAAACTAATTGAGATCTTACCTTTGTGTTTGCGCAGTATATGGTGGTAGGAGGCCAGAAAAAAGAAATAAACAAAGGAGAAAAATAAGGGATGAGGTATGAAACTTGGAAATGTTTGATGGCTTGCAGTCATTTTTTGTTAGGTCTGGACCATCCCTTTGGTAACACTGGTGTTTTAAAAATAACTATCCATGTAACAATATTTTTTAAGGAAAGTATATTGAAGAAATAATTTGTTGGTGACTGTGGTATGTTTTATATATTGTGTTTAGTTATTATGGTGTACTTATTCGGTGTAAATGTACAAAGGGCTATGGTACTGTATCTTTAAGTATGGGAGGTTACAGGGCATGGACCCTCCACAATAAAGGGCAGAGGCTGAGGTTTCCTAAGGGGTTCAGGGAGGAAGGTCTCCGGTCCTTTTATAAAGGGCATGGAGGAATGTATGTTGATTTTTTTGTAGCTCCATCTGCTGCCTTATAAATAAATTAGGACTCTTTTTGTAGATTATTTTAATTGAGACCTACTAAGAACTGATTGTGGTGAAAGAGCAAGCATGTGACACAAGAATATATGAAACATCCAGCATCCAAGTGGCCAACACCACTTTTACACCTCTGATTATGTCTGAACTGAATGCAAAGTGAAACTGAGTACATTGGGGTTTTTTTATCTATCGGTTTTTTAACCCTCCCAGTCATAATCAGCTGTTTTTAAGTGATCACACAAAACACTTAAAAGCTGCAGAGATTCCTCAAAGCTGTTCAGAGCTTAGTCTGATTAGGTCCTTTTATCAGTGTTTCCAGTTGGAAGTTTACTGGATGATCCATGGGTTCAAATAATAAAAATGTACACTTAATGTAAGCTGTCTTTAGGTATCCATATTAAAAAAAAACATTTAAACATTAGAATCTGTATGTTTCACATGCCAGAAATCAAATTATTCTACCTTAAGAACATAGATGTGAGGGGGGCAATTAAAAATGCAGAAACATGTTGAAATGTTTAACAAATTAAATAGGGAAAAATAATATGAACATTGGACCTTCGGTTATAAACATGTGGTTTCATTCACTTAGGATTGACAGGTGTACAGTATAAAGTCATGTAAAGTCTGACTGCAGTTCAACCAGGAAACAGAATTGAATGCCTGAGGTCCTTCATCTCACTGACAGAACAGCAGTTAGGAACCGAATGCCATCCCAGTAGGCCTACCTGCGGAAGCCCAGGACCACAAAAAGTGTAGAGGACAATGGTGCTATAGACATCGCACAGCATTCGGTTGTCAGGGAAGGGACTCCCGTTGCAGGTTGTGAGAAACAGTCAGATCAGAGCTCACTTTCACTGCACAGCTTCATGTACACTTGAATTACTGTGTGCTTTCGTTTGAAATGTGAAACATGTGAAACGTTTAACAATGACTAATTATGATTTATACAGAAATTTAAGGAGAGAAATTGACACCAAGAACAACTATTTGTGTTCAGCAAGCCGAGTGCATCCCATTACCTTCTAAAACAGATACAACAGATACATGTTTGAAGGACGAAGTCTTTTTCTCACAGTAATATCTTAGGTTTGTTTCTTAAAATAGACCATAAGTCAAAACATCCACTATTAGGAATTGGGTTACTTGATAAATTAGGGTACTGTTACGTATCCAAGCCTTTTAATTACCTCGCTTTTGACAAACTGTGACACATTAACACTAAGGCTAACATTTAAACAAACAGCTAACATGAGCTGACAATAATTAATTTCAATATAAAAGGATGAAGGGAGTTTCAGATTTACAGCAACAACATAGGATGCCTGTATTGTGCTTACACCAAAATGATAGGGCATTATTTCTTAATGTCTAGTACAGCAGTTCCCAACCTGTGGCTCTGAAGCTCCAACAAGGGGATTTGGAAAAGAAAAAGCCAATGTGGCATTAGATTTCATTCTAATAAAAGCCATCGCTTCAAATCGATGTCCTGTGTTTGAATCAATGAAACAGCACCAGCCATCATTTGACGTACAGTAAGTTACCCATTACACACAAAACAGGAGTAAGCATGATGTGTTTGTGTGCAGAAATTCTTGAAAGTTGAAAAGGACTCCAGAGACTCCATAATGACAATAAACTTGAACTTGAACTTGAGAGTTGAAAAGGTCAGGAAATGCTGTTTGAGTGAATATAGTATTTTATATGCAAGTACCTCGATTAGAAATGTACAGGTATGGGGGAAACCAGACGATTTACTTCAAAAGGACAATTCCAGTACTACCTAGTACAAAACAGTTTATTGCATTAAACTATGCAAACCTGACTATGCAATCTGTTAGAATTTGTTTCTCACTAGCAAACAAGTACATGATCTCAAGTACTTTGAGCCACAAGCTCAAAGCTCCTTACAGAGACACCTGGAAATACCTTTGAAAGTTCCTTGCCAAAGTCATTAAAATCTATAATTAGCTCCTGCATGCAATGGCAGGATAGAAAATGTTATCAAACAGTACAAAATAAAACCCAGCTTTCACAATTATTTCAGGGACTTTTTCTGAGCTCATACCACATTTAACAATGAGGACCAGACAAGCACAACACTGTACAAAAAGGCTCTATCAAACTGTTAGAGAAAAAAATGCTGTTATATAGAATGCTGTACACTGTATATTTGTTTTGTTCTTCTTGGCAAAACATCACTCTTGTGGACAAAAACGTTTTAAAAACAGAAATAAATTGCTATTTACCGAGAAAGCTGTGTGATGGCTTGTCCTCTACTACTTTGATTCTCCGAGCACCAACAGGGATCACAGCTGCCTCAATGTAACCTGTAGCAATAGAAGCTCATGTGATGAAGGGCATCATTACACAGCCAAGACCTGGTTTAGGTTAGGAGGCACAGAGAAGCTCACCACACACTTGAAGTCAGATGTTTTTTGAATTTTTGTTATGATTATTAACCTGGATAAAACTCTGTTCTTAGTACTTGTTATAGTCTGAATCTGTTTCCCAAGGCCCAATTCATCATTCTTTTCTTTACAACAGACATTGGTGAACTCTGACAAGTAAGGAAGAAGGAAAATGAAAATGTTCCAACAGCAGCTGTAGGTGATAGTTATATCACATTGAGCTTGATGACATGACATACAGTAGTTTTCACACTGACCAGGATTCAATATTTTAAGTTTAAAGTGGAAGTGAAGGCTGATTTACTAAGTTAGGAAGGTTTATGTCTGAATGAACACCTTCATGTTTATCATGGGTTCCCAGACATCAGTAACTCCACATTAACAGAAACAGTGATCATGATTGAAACTATACAGGTACACAGTAAGTCATTAAGGACATGTTAAGAATGTTTTCTTTATTCTCAACATGTTTTCCCAGAACAGAGTTTTATCTGAACTAACCATATGATAATATCTGAGTCCAAAGAGAACGTTCACAAGCATGTTGTGATGAATCCCAGGTTCACCCTTTTCTGGTGTAGCTCCTGTTCAGAGCTCAGGCAGCAAAGGCAAAAAGCAGCTCAATGTCTTGCAATGGTTTCAAGAAATTAAAAAGAAAATGTATATTCCCGCATGATCACGTTAAATCAATTAATGAAAAACAATGTTTAGCTGCATTTTATTATGTATTTTGTATTACTGCTGCATCCATGAACAGTGGTACCACCACTTGGTACCACCCAAGTTTGTCAATTAGGGGAAAGTTAGTTAACACTGGAAATATACTTTTATTCCTGGCAAGCAGTATTTATGTGCGAGACTTGTAAAATTCTTCTCCACATATTTGTGCAGTTTACAAGTCTGTACTTAAGAATACTTCAAAACAAGACTGGAAGGGAGAAGGTTTTGAGTGATTCTTTCCAGAGAACCAGAGACATTTGTTGGAGAAACCATTCTAAAACACTGATTAGAAGAAAGGTACAGTACAGCTTATGTCCTCTGCAGGTACAGTACCTTGCAAATGTGAATACCTGTGGTGTTCTTATTTTGTGAAATTTAAACATAACATTTTATTCAAAACCTGATTGTGCAAACTGAAGAATTCTAAGAATAGCTTACAATTAAAATTTCTAAAGCAAAAAAATAAAATAAGCTGATTGTATAAGTATTCAGATCTGTGAACTCAATATTTTGTAAATGCATCTTTGTCTGCAGTTTTTTGGGTTTTTTGGGGGGGGATAAGTCTCTACCAACATTGCACATCATCTTTATAGAGTTCTTGCCCATTCGTCTTGATTGATGTGTGGAAGATCTCTCAAGTTGGGGTTAGATTATGAACAGCATTTCTCAAGACATTCCACAGATTCTCAATAGGATTCAAGTTGGGACTTTGACTGGAACAGTCAAGCAAATATTTTTTAATGCCTTAACCACTACAGCGTAGCTTTAGACTTGTGCTTTGGATCATTGTCCTGCTGAAAGGTGAATTGTCACTTTAGCTTTATTCTTGTAGCAGGTTTTCCTCTAAGATTTGCCAGTACTTTTCTCCATCCATGTTGACAAGCTTCAGCTGATGCAGAATTGTAATTTAATGCCGTCTCTGTCATGCTAGACAGTGGGAATGGTGATGACTGTGTGAAGCACTCTGCTGGATTTGTGTCAGACATAAAGTTCATCATTTAAATTAGAGTAAAAACGTTTTTAGCACGTTTGCAATAATTTATAGGCTGTGGCAAACCCACTGCAGGATTTGAGATGTTTTTATTTCTGTTCCATAACATACGATTTATGAAGTGATGGAATTTGAGATGGGTTTTCCATTCTGTCAAACATACTGTACCAGCTTCTTGGAATAACTAGGATGTTGCTGACTCATGGATATTTTCTCCCATCTCAAGTCCGTAACTCTTTCAAAGTCATAGTTGACCTCATGGCGACATCCCAAACCAGTTTCCTCCGTGCCTGACTGCTCAGTTTGAACAACCTGATGGAGGCAGTGTCTGAGTTCCTTCCATTTCTGAAGGAATGACTTCCCACACTCAAAGAGATATTGAGATTTGAAATGTTTTATACCCTTTCCCTGATCTGTGTCTTTATGCAACTTTATTACTGAGTTACTCTGAAAGCTCTTTAGTCTTCATTGATGAATCTTTGCTTGAAATTCATTACCTGAGCAAGAAACAGGATTCTGTGTTTTCTGTGATGTTTTGGATTCTGAAATAATGAGAACCACTATTATTGCTTAAAGAAAGAGGTCACTCAGCTGGATTGTTAAGGTAATTTCATTTAAATTATCAATTCACTTCTTTATATTTTTTATTAATTTTATATACAGTATGTGGAAGAGGATATATATTTATAATTAACATTCATTGATATTTTAAAAGTCAGCTTTAAAGCAAAAAAATGTGAAAACTGTGTAAGGATCCAAATACTTTTGGAAGGAACTGTAGCTGTATTGTGCATCAGTCAGAAGTGTAAAAATGTTTAGCTGGTAGTGAATTTTATAAAACCAAACAAAACCATTCAATTCAGAGCAGATCAAAATCTCAATTTCAAATGTCTAACTTTCAATGAGCTGCTTTATGTTTACCACCTGACACTCTACACAGAATCCACTTTGTATTCACCAACGCATTCCCCAGTCCCAATTACTACCATGCTGTTACTAATTAAAAAAAACACATCAAACGATTGTTAAGAAGCACCCATCACCATTATCATTAGGTTGCTTATGTCTCACCCAGACTGTAGATAGTTAATCCATTGAAGAAACGAATAATACGCACATAGATAACATCATCAAAGCATGTTGTGCACAAGGATGATGTCACCATTGCATACTGAGCACAATAAGAGATCGTAATTCCTAGCATTTTCTAAAACTGTTTTTTAAGTCTTATATGAATTATTAAACATTATTTATTTGCTAGAAACCAAAAATATCACATGCTAGGTCACAATTTGGTTCTAAAATTACAGTAAAAATGTATGGAAAAAAATTAAAAAGGTATTGTAAATGTATATGTGACATTTATTTCAGAGTGGTAACAAAGTCATTTACTGTAGTAGTGTGGCCACTAACTGGTATGCTTGGAGGAATAATCCACTTCATCTTCATTTGACTTCATGTAATCTAAACTATAATCCTGGGGAGACAGAATTTCCCACTCCTAGTTATACACTGCCACTCATTTGAGCTATCCTGGGAAAATAAGAGTGATTTGGTAAAAAATGTTCAAAATCAGACTAGTATGATAAATGTATATTTCTGAGAAAACATTGGATTCTTTAGGTGAATATTTCTTTATCTGACAAAATATTCCTCAAAGACATCTAGAAAATCATTAAATAAGCTTGTTAAACAAGTTAGAATACAAGGAAACCTGTTTCAATTTCTACTGTATCTGGGATGTCTCTAGACTAGTCCAGCTTCACATATGATTATAGCAAGATTGTTTTCAGTAACATACAGTATAGTGTTTATTTTTGTACTTTTTAGTAAACCCATTTGGCTGAATTTCTGCTGACTTTGTGTTTGGATTTCTACTCACTTGGTGGATTTCTACTCACTTGGTGTTATTTTGTCTTCTGCATGCTAGCTTACAAAAGCTAACACTGCGAGAAGTAGAAGACACATAAGATGGCAAAATAATGTATTTTAAAACGTTACAGGTGACTAATCTTTCAAAAATGAAAAAATATAATACTGACTGGGGCAATTATGTAAATCAGAAATAAAAAATGGAAGCGTATTACTGAATGTTTTTTTTTATTTTTCAGTACCTCTTATTGTATGACAACAGCAATCCTTTCTGCTGAAATATTCTATATATATATAGTCTCTATATATAAGTTAATAGTGTTAAGTATAGTCTTAACATTTTAAAGATCTGCACAATGGAGAGTTCAGTAACTATACATTACATTAATGGTGGTTAAAAAATGAACAAATTGTTTTCCATGATACTAAACTTCTGCATTAAATTCATACTCATTTTCCTTGGACTGAAATGGAAAAATGGCTTCAGGATATATAGTATATTGGGCACTCACTAAGTTTATGATCTGCAAAATGTTTTTTCCACTTTTCCACTTCCACGTTTGTTGGTTTAAGGTTTTTGGATAAGGGGCTACTGCCATTAATATAATGAAAGATACCCAATAGAATAAAAATCTGATTAAATGTCCAAATTCTGTCCAAATGGTGCAATATGGGCTACAACCACTCTACTGTCAATAGCAGGTATTTCTCTGCTATTGGAGAAAGAACTGGAAACTAAAATATTTTTCTGCCTCTTCCTGCTCAGACACCACTGTTCTCTTATACAAAATCCCAGGAGAACCCAATGAGAAGTGACACATACATCTGTGGTCATTAAGTACCAACCGGGTAAGGTGCACATTCACAACCAAGTATCTTACACGAAAAACACTTGGGAACAGCCCTGGGTTTTGACATCACACACGTAGAAACCTTCTTACAATGGCTACTGGTGACTGGGAAACAGAAAATGATTTGTGAAGGTTTTAGTCATGCTAAAATCATGAACATTGCTGTTGTTGTCTTCACTGTAAACCCACATATCACATACTCAGAAACAGATGCCGAACACACATTCTCACAATGTAGAACAATTTTGTGTACAAACATACCATTAACACAGCTGGATGGGAATTTCAGACATAAACAGAAATTAGGATTCTTGCAGCAAATTTAAAAATATGTTATGGAATATACAGTCTTAACGTCCTACATAATACATTTCTTCTACCTGTTCAGCATTCATGTTCATTTAGGAGATATTATTATATGTATAATCATCATATCTGTAGTCACATCATCAGTGCTGCTTGGTTTGTTTCATGGATGTGAAAGAGTCCTACTATGAATTATAGAAAATCCATTACAATCGCATGAAATCAGTCTTGAAATGAATAGCAGTTAGTTTCTGTTTGTTAAATACTGTTTATATTAACAACAATTGTGTCCAACAAGTTATAAAATAAAATTTACCTCCGGAGCAAATGATTTGTTTTTAACCCCATAGTGGTTAAAATCTAAATAGAAAACAACCCATCGCCCCTACTGGACCTTTGGTTCTAGAGGTGCCTTGCAGCCTACTGTTCTATCTGCTGGTGTGGAGAAGGACATGGCACTGCTGTTTGTGTGGCATCAATGCAGTATTAACAGTATACTTTTCAAAAGTCAGTCTTGGTAAATCTGTCACTACAATAAATAAAATACATGTTAGACTTTTGTACAGTATTTGGTGCCCTTTTCTCTTTTTTAACAAAAAAGCTTACAAATTTTGTCATGTGAAAACTATGCCCAATTAAACCATTGCACCTCACCTTTCGCACAGTATTCCCTATAATAAATTAACTGTTCTGATTCACAAAACCAGGCAACATATTTACCATTTCTATTTCTGAACATTTTTACTGCAATTAATTCAATGAGACAATTTCTGCGGTCTCCTTCCCTATTTTTGTGAACCACTTCAGCATTTCTTTCAGATTTAATGCAGTAGCAGGTGGAAAAGCAAATGAGTTCATTCTCTCATTTTTAAAAACATTGTTCTGTGACTCTGTAATGTTTTTTTCCGAAGATTCCCTATCCCAAGGCAAAAGCCAGGGAAGTAAAAAATTTGTGTGGATTTTTTTTCCAAGTCACCAGGGGTCACTGGTTGCCTTAAAGGACCAGATCACATCCTGTTGACCTGCTGCTTCTGTTCTGGCATCAGTGATGCTGTTAGGCTGGAATCAGTGCAGGAAAGCATCAGATGTCACCTAAGCCTTTAGAATTTGTCGAACACCCTGCTCACATTATTTCTTACAGACATGGAAATAGTTTTCACTCACCCATTCCCTTGGTGTGGTTGAAATCTCCCTTAACTATCTTGCAGGATTTGCCATCCCCATTACACACACCGCAGCGGTCCTCTTTGGCTGAGGATCCAATGATTCCATCACAGCCAATTTTCTGCCAGTAAAAAAAGAGAAGCAGACAGAAATCTTTCATTATTCTAAAGGTATCCAGCATCAAATGAATCAGGACATGCGTGAGGAAATAAGGAAGACATTTTTTTGTTTTTGGAACACATGCATAATTACTGTAGGATATAACAAAAACAAGGGATGGGTTATAACTTCTTAAATATATACAATTATATTTCACACTCTCCATATGGGAAGAATTTGTATGTAATCAAGTAGTTACTGTCCAGCAATTATTATTTTAGTTAGTCCAATGAGACCTCAGACAATTTCCCCTGTTCCCTCAAACATTTTGTAATATCTCTGGATGTTTTTACAGGGGAACCCTGGTTTTAAGCTTAAATTAAAGCAAACTCCTTGGTATTAAATGCAAACCACCAGACTTCCTAGATGTTTTACTGTGTCCACTCACCAGACAGAAATTTCCTGTCTTCAAAGATACATTTCTCAAGTTATGGCCCTGGAAAATGGCTGAAAATACTTGTAGATCTTGTAGAAGTGTCTACTTGCCAGGATAGGAATTTGAGACAAACTGGACAAATATCTAAAACAAAATCTACATAATTTGTTTGTGAAGACAGGATCTGGAATTATATGTTCACATACAAAGAAAAATATATTCAGAAATTATTAAAAATATTAAAAGGTGTAATAGCTATTGCAGTTACTATATAAACCTCTAGGCAGTGCTAGAGTATTTTTCATTGCTTTTTTTACTGCCATCCTAGCAACAGGTGTGAGCTGCTGACATAGACAACCCCTAGATGCTGTCAACAAACGTCTTGCTAGATACTGTAGATACTACAAAGTTGTGAGGCTGAGTTTTTTTTTTATTTCCCCAGTCATGTTATAGAGGCAGTGACAACTCCTAGGACTCTGAATGGTTGAAAAATAATGAATGACAGCAATTTGAACCAATTAGACCCCCCTTTTCAGACTTCATCATCGTGGACAGCCAAACACATTTACTCTGTCGGTTTACATTGACCCAGTGGTTTAGCAGGTAGGTAAACTGTTTTTCAGTGGGTACAAAATCTAATTGTGTATATCTTGCATTTTGGTTTTGTGGGATTGTTATTATTGGTTTAAATTGGTTTAAATTCCTAAAAAGGGAATTTAATACAGTGAAAAAATACTTTTTGTTTGTTCTGGTATTGCTGTTCCTTTTAGAAGATATTGGGTATCACTTGTAAGTTAAAAGTAACCTGATTAATTTATGTTTTAGTGTGCTGCAGACGCCGGCGACTATGTTTGGTTTCAGTGTGCCTTTATACTCATACTTGCTTCATCTCTCTGGCACATTCCACCTAGTGAGTGGGGAAAGGGGTGGGGTACATTGCTTGCTTTTTTTTTAAATCATTAATATGTGTCAAAGGAAACCACACAAGTTGAGGCTTGTGAGACACACTGGTTGCAAATAACTATCATAAAGTAAAAATGATAATAAAGGTTAAAAACAGGAGCAGGCCATGTAACCTGTTAAGCAGTTAGCAGCTAATTGAGTTGAGAATCCAATCAAGCTGCTTCTTTAAGAATACCAGGATATCAAAAACAAGAGCATTCACCTCTTATCTGTAGTTTTCTATTTATTAACAAATTCTCCAAAGTCCAAACACATAAATGCCCCTGAATGCCTTCCACCTGTAATTTGAGAAATAATTCTTGCAGGGAACTTTATCAAAATCTTATGAAAAAATACAAGATATCATACCAAATACAACATATCATAACACCATGCACGCAATTCTTAATTTTTAATAACCTTCAATATTAAACATAAAAAATATTTAAAGTACTTAGTGGTTACTGTATGTGTAATTAGACAGGCAGGTAGAAATGAGCCCCTCCTGACCTACAGTATGTTTCCTTACTACAGTTACATCACTAGAATAAAGCTATTTTTCTATATCCACAAGTGGCACAGTATCATTGTGCACAGTATATAGTTATGAGGCCACAGTATCTAAAAGTGTGACATGGGCCCTTGAGTAATACTTTTTGAAATTGAATAAAACCAGATGATTCAGTTTTAATTCACATAAAATCCATCATTGCTGTTTAAAAAAGCAAAAACAACAAAGGAATTTGTTTTATATAAATCCTAGAATTATTTTGCAGAAGGTAACTCAAATTATTGTGGCATGAAGAGATTAACAACAGAAATAACAAGATTTGAAGTGCATTTTGCGTAAAGGGAATCAGGGGTACAGTGCTACCAGAGCACACTAAAGCACTACTCTGGGGCCTTAAATCTGTCTCACCTGTAGCTAAGCACCATCATTTCAAAACAAAAAGTGTGTCTAACTAAAACTGTATGCTCATCCCAATCTGCAATTATGCACTGTATCTTGGACAACTGAAATCCAAAAGCAAAGTACACAACAGTACTCTGGCAGAGTTTGCTTACTCCAGGATACATGAGCTCCCTCTATCCCCAAATGAGCTGAGGTTTAACATTTCAGATTTATCAGGTGTTAAATATTTATTACAGAATGGCCCTATGTCCTTAAAAAACACATTTCATAAAACTGTTTTTACATACTTATAGGACACTTTCTTTTCTTTATTTATTCTGCATTTGGGCCGAATGTATGTACAACACTTTACTAAAGTCAACATTGCTAGTAATGTTGTACCTTGTACCACCAGTACTTTGTTGAAATCAGACATTTAGCAGATACTTCTAAAAAAACTTCCATGGTCTTTTTTATCCCTGCAGCTAGCACATGTGTGGTCCCCAGCATTACAGCACACAACAGAAGAACACATCTGCTAACACAAGGAGATCAGTCCAGTGATCCAGCATATCGCTCAAGCTTCAAAATACAAATTTACAGGCTCACACCAAATGAGCTTATTACAAAATTAGTTGTGTAATTAGTTTGTGTTTCATTGTACTGTATGTACCTTGTGCTGTCTCTTGAATATGTTGCTCAAACTTCCCTTTTGTCTCCCCCTTAATAACTAGACATCAGTCATTTTCAATAATTTCTCAACTCACATATTCTTGTCATTAATGTTCAGCTTTTAATATTGGGTTTTTACAGCATCTGAATTGATCAATTTTAATGAAACATTAATTTTAATGAATTTAGTTTTCATAAGTTCAAGAACTTCTCTTAAACAGAGTCTTTCCACAGTCCAAAAATATACTGGTTGGTTGTTTTCTCGGAAAATTGGGCCTAGGTATAAGTGTGCGCATGTTTGTGTCTGTGTGTGTCCTATGATAGACTAACATCCTGTCCTGTCCTGACGTAACTTCCCATGTGCATGTTGCTTGCCAAGATAGGCTCTCTATAAGCTCTCCTTGGCTATCTATAATTCATTGGAAGAACAGCTTGCTTCTAAACTGTCATAATATTTCAATGGAGTTTGAATCCAGACTTTGACTTGACCAATTCAAAAAGTGAAATTTCTTCCTTTACACCCATTTTGTTTAGATTTGCTTGTATATTTAGGATCACTGAATCACATGCGTCACCCACTTTTGGCTCTGCTTCAGCCAATGGATGGCATGACAGAATTTGCAGATATAACACTGAATTCATGGTTCCATCAATGTTACCAAGCCATCCAGAGACAGCAAAGCAGCCCACCACCTTGTTTGATTGGAATAAGTTTCTTCTGTTGGTTTCTGCAACCACCTAAAACATTTCTCATTGTTGCCTAAAAATTCAGTTTTCTCTCTGCAGAGAACATTCTTCCAATCACAATAGGCCTGCGGATTCCCCAATGTGCTCTTTGGAGAGCTTGAAAGAGGTGGTAAAATTATTTTTAGAGAGCAATGGTTTCTTCCCAGATACACTCCCAAAAGAACCATTTCTGTTCAATATTTTCCTGATGGTTAAGACATGAACATTAGCTAAAGTAAGAGAGATCTGTAGATCCTTAAATGTCACTATGGGGTTCTTTGTGACTTCCTAGTTGATTTTCTGGGTTGTTGTTGGGACTACAGTATCTCGGCAACACAACCTGGGTGCAGTCACTATTGTCATGAATATTTTCTATTTCTAGACTGTTTAACAGTGGATGGATGGTACCCCAAATTATTATGAATGGTTTTCTTACCCTCTCCAGATTGAGGAAGATGAGCTTTTTTGAAGTCCTCTGAAATATCTTTTGATTGTGGCATGATGCAATATGATTAAATAAGGTTATCACTTAAGAAATTGTACAGTAATTCAAATAATTATATTGGGGGGTTAAAAACGTTTTCTCAGGACTATCTCTTCAATTTCAGTTCTTTTTATTCTTTCCTATTGTATAATACTAATAAAACAATATTTAATGTGTATAGTCTACTAAATTTGGTTTTTGAGCCATCTAAGATGACAAACCGGCTTTCTTTTGATAGTTTACATGACCCAGGACAACTCAATGAAATATATTTTGATTCAGTACAGCCTATAAATTCTCTCTGTACTTACACACAATGTTATCTTTATCGGTTAAAAGATCCAGCATTCTAGTGCTAAGATTTAAACATGTCTTCCTCGAGCACAGCATATGTTAATTTGCCCCATATGCAGAAACTAAACTGTACCCTCAGATCATACACAACTGCTGACAAGACTTGCCTCATCCCTCCAAATTAAGAGAACAATTTTAGAAGTCGTAAATGCAGTACTCTTGGGGAAAAGACTGCTCCACCAGCTAACCCTCATGATGAGTCGGTGCTTATTTATTATCATCTGTATGTATAACACATGAGATTGGGTCAGTCTCTCATCACAGACTCACCAAATTAATTGGACGCAAATGTGAGTCTTTGCCTCCTTATGTAACCCAGCTAAGGCAGGCAGATCGTTAGACTCCTCAATTAAATTAAAATAAATATCCCGGTAGAATTTGATACTTTTCACCTGAGCTGACACAGAAAGCAAAAAGTAAATGTTAGCTTAAGCCGACTGTGTGGAGACATGAAAGTGAAACCAAACAGCAACTGGTATAAAACAAAACTGTCAGCAGAAGTAACACATTTAACACATTTTAATGAGAAAAAATTAAAATGTCATATTTATTTTCATTAATTTCTAAAATGCTGATTTATAACATTAGTTAAATTACAGTTAAAATCAAACTAGATTTAATTAATAGTAATGTATAATTCCTTAAATTTATATTGTGCTTTTCATCCCAAAGGATCACAAAACACCTAGCATAAACTATACAGTACATTGCCTACAAATGATTTTAGACCATTGACCATTTTTTCACATTTGGTTTTTAAAGCTTGCAGTAATGACTTTGAAGTAGCAGTCAATATTTCTATGCACAACAAACAACACATATATAATGTACTGTATAACTCTAAAAAACAGGTAATTAGATAATATGAAAGAAACATGGAAAAGCAATGATTGCATTAGAATGCAAACATTTTTATAGCCTACCTAAATTAATTAAGGTGCACAAATTTACCTTAGCTGGCCATAACAATTTTGTATTAAAATTTATTTAATTAAAATTTTTTACCTGTCTTTGTACAATAATTGTGTTTAACATGATTTTAATGAAAACATCTGACCTTTGTGAGGTCAGGTAGAGGATTTAAAACACAGGCTCAACCATCAAGATCACGAACCTTTCTTTCAAAGCAAGCCAATGATAAAGTCACTGAAAAGCACAGATTAGAAGGGTTTATGACCATCTGTATGAGCACAGTCTACTCAATCATCAAGAAATGGAAGTTGCATCTTACTATTAAGACACTGTCTAGGTCAGGCTGTCCCTCAAAACTGAGCAGCCAGACAAGGAGGAAACTGGTTAGGGCCACTCATAAGCCAATGACAACTTTGAAAGAGTTAAAGAGTTCAATGCCTGATATGGAGAAAATGTACAACAATAGTTTAGTTCAAGTCAGTCTATAATATCCATATCCCTCCATAAAGCTGGCCTATAAAACTAATTTCATATCACACATGCAGTCTGCAACAAAGCACCAAAGCAAGAGTGATTCCGCAAAAATCCTATAGATAGGAGATTACTAGCAGGAAAAAAGGCAGGAAAACCTGCTTCAGTCTGCCAAAATGAAGGTTTAAAATTCACAATGAATGAGTGCTCAGCTTCTGAGATATATAGCCAGAAGGCAGAAATACTGCTATAAGATTTGCACTTAATAAATGCATATCTAGAAAGAGTCAGGTAATTAAAAGTACTCCAATCCGTGTAAAAGCTGAGATAGCATATCTTCCCTTTATTGTTCATTGTAAATTGACACAAGTGGCACCATTGGTAAATTGGCATATTGGCAACAGATCTGTATATTCTTGATCATATTACTGTTAAAACAGGGTAAATACATTTTTACTGTGTAAACATTTAGGAGATTACTATAGAACGTACACCATACTTAACTTTTCATGCCCACTGGTGATCACACACGGGACAGCACACCTGGTGCTGTTAGAACATGCTCAGTCAGAATTTCACAGTGGGCATCTAATTAGTTTATGATGTCATGAATTGTTTCATTATTTGTTCCTTTTCCTTTAAATACTTCCCTTGCCCTTCACTCACGGCTCTGTCATTAATAATAATAATAATTTGATTATGCGACGGCAGCCATAGTGCGCCAGAATGCTCACCACACTTCATCTGTCCGTGGGGAGGAGAACAGAGTGATGAATCCAATTCATAGATTGGGGATTATTAGGAGGCCATGAGGCCTCTTTCAGCAGTAACCTTCCATCTGGTCTGCCATCCAGGTACTGACAAGGCTCACACCTGCTTAGCTTCAATGGGTTGCCAGATGCAAGTTGCAGGGTGATATGGCTGCTGGCTCCTATAGATCCTAACTCCAACTGAACACATTAGCTGAGCTACTGTGCGTTTGCTAATGATGCTGTCGCATCATTACAAAACTAACCTGTCTTGTCTGGGACTCTGTAGTCATTATATCTTTTCCAAATGATTCATTACCCTTGACATCACTAATCTCCTACATGTTTACCCTACCCTTGACACCTTTGCTCCTTTAAAAACTCGAACCATCACTTTCTCTCGCCCTGCCTCCTGGTACAATGACCATCTGCGATCTATGAAGGCAGCATCTCGCAACCTTGAGAGTAGGTGGCATCTTTCTGGCCTAAATGTACTGTACATTATCAGGCTTGGAGAGATTACTTGTCTGACTATAAGGTTACTATAGAATCTACCTACTTCTCTCACATCATTGAAAATTACCATAACAACCCCAGACTTCTCTTCTCCACCATCAACAGCTTGCTAAAACCAAACTGCCCCACCACATTACCTGCCTCATTGCAACTTTGCAACACATTCTTAGATTTCTTTAGCTCCAACATTTAGCATCACATTCTCTCCACTACACATATCATTTCCATACCTCCTCCCTCCTTATCCAACTTTTCTGGTTCCCTTCTCTCCAGTTTCTCTCTTCTTGACTCAGCATCCCTCAATAAACTAGTTACAGAAATGAAACCCACCACATCTATTTTAGATCCCATTCTCACCACTTTATTTCAGTCATGTTTCTCTTCTTTCTGTCCAATTGTCCTCAATTTATAAATTAATCCTTGAGCACTGGCATTGTACCAACAGTCCTCAAAACTGCTACCATTACCCATGTGCCAAAGCAGCCTAACATGGCTCTCGACAATATTAACAATTTTTCCCCATCTCCAACTTACTCTTTCTTGCAAAAATTCTAGAACATGCTGTCACATTTCAGTTACATAACCACCTCGTGACAAATAACCTTTTTAAAACCCTCCAATCCGGCTTCCGCCAACTTCACAGCACGGAAACTGCCCTGGTCAAAGTCACAAACGATCTTCTAATAGCCTCTGATTCTGGTTCTCTTTCTATATTCATTCTTCTTGATCTCTGTGCTGCTTTTGACACTGTTGACCATGACATCCTACTTTCTTGTCTTGAGACTGTGTTTGGAGTTTCTGACACTGTTCTCATATGGTTCAAGTCTTACCTCACTGATCGCTGTCACTTTGTCTGTCTTAATGGGCATAGGTCTGAAATTGGTCTTGTTAAGTCTGGTGTTCCTCAGGGCTCAATACTGGGCCCTTTGCTCTTACATGCATTTACATGTTTCCACTTGGTCAGCTTTAAAGATCACATGGCTTCAGCTATCATTTCTACGCTGATGATACTTAAATTTACATCCATACCAAACCTGACACTGATGTGGCTGTCTCTATTCTATTTAATTGCATCTCTGACATAAAAACTTGGATGACTCAAAATTTCCTTCTTCTTAACTGTGACAAGACTGAAGTCATGCTTATTGGCACCCCCATCAATTTCATAAAGCCAATCCTGTAACCCTATCTGTAGATGCTTCTGTACTTGAGCAAATGTCTAAATTGAAAAACCTTGGAGTGATATTCGATTCTGGATTAACATTAAACCCACATGTGCAGCATATTGTCAAAACATCTTTTTTTCACCTTAGAAATATCGCTTGACTACAACCTATGCTATCACAAACTGTGGCTGAAAAGCTGATCAACACATTTGTGTTCTCTTTAATTGATTACTGTAATGCTCTACTCTTTGGGGTATCTAAATCTACTTTGAACAAACTGCAGTATGCAAGTGATCACTCCTATCCTGGAGTCCTTGCACTGGCTTCCTGTCAAATTCTATGTTGGAATATGCTCACCTCATGCTCTGCATGGTTTGGCACCTCAATACCTGTCTGAACTATTACCGCCCTGCTCCCCACCTCACAACCTTAGCTCTTCAAATTCTGGTCTCCTTACTGTCCCCCAAGCTCGTCTACATTGTTTGGGTGACAGGGGCTTCTCCTGTTATGCCCCCAAGCTCTGGAACTCTCTGCCCAAAGATATCAGAGAGTCACCTTCTCTAAACTCATTCAAATCCAGACTCAAAACCTTCTTCTTTAGAAAAGCCTTTACTTAACTGTTCCACTCTTCACCTCTCTGCTTTTCTTAGAACCACCATCCTCAGTCTCCTCTGTATATTAATAAATTTGGAATTTGGAAAAATAACCCTGCAAAAAGATTACAAATCCCTGTATCTGCACTAAATTTTACTTCTGGTTAAGACAGCATGAACCATCTGTCACAGTGAACCTTCTATCAAAATAATGAAGGCTCACGAACAGTGTAATGAAAAGTTCTATCAAGAATGTGAAACTCATTTTGGTGCTTTTTATTCATGCAGATTAAGTTTCACTGGATGTTGAAGACACTGTAAATAACTTCATTAGCAGGAGTACAACGTAAAAGAACACATTATCCTTAACAGCAGTATGAAGCTTCATTAATAGTAAGAACTGTTTTACCATTTCTTATAATTAATGAAGGAAACGGGGGGCAGAGAGATACTTGTTAATGTGAATACATTTTAACACAAGCACCTCCAATAATTCGGAAAAGTTGCAACCCATTGTTTACACAATACATACAAAATATTAAATTACATATTGTACACGTACAGATCACTGCTCGTAAAAGGTAAATATGTTAATACACCATAAGAAGACTATTTTAGTATTTTACAGGTTTTTGGTTCATAGTTTAAGCTAAACAGTTGACGTGTGTACAGTTCACACAGCTACTTAAACCAAAACACTTTAAAGCTTTACGCAAAGGCCAGTCTTATTTTTGTCTTGTAATTTTGTTTAAGCTTTTATGGGCTCTGCCTGACTGGGTTCCTTGGTTATTCGCGATTTGTGTGATGTTGATGGATTGGATATAATCTGAACTAAAAATCTTCTCAGTACTGTATATAATGAATGTAGCTGGATATACCCCAAAAAGAGAACATCCTCACACTGTCTCTACATATGCAGTATCCATTTTACCATCTAATCTTTTTCAGTGCATTGCTCATGTCCCCGTTCCAGCTCAGACAGCGATTACAACAGAGAAAGTGCTAGACAGAGATTATATCATTGATACACTGATGTGAGAGCTGAGGCTTACATGTGTCTTCATTATTTTGATAGAAGCTTTACTCTGACATTTTCTTTTTTTAATTTTTCACCTGTTTCTGTTTCTCCTTCAATTAATTTTATTTTACTTTGAACCTGGTTTGCATGGGGTGATGGGGAACCCAGGAAATACCAATCCTGTCTCCGACTTCTTCTACAAGCAAAATAAAATCTGGAAGAATTGGATTCTCATGATTTGGATCAGATGTCAGTGTTGCTTTGGGAATAACTCTCAATGGACAGGCAAAAGTAGATGGTGAAAATAAAGACAGCAGTAGTGACCTCTCTGACTGGATTTTAACTGAGTACTTAAAAGCTAAGATGGTACATATTCCTCTTCTAAACTGAACATTATTTTGGGAGAATCGTGGGTAATGAGCAGGACACAAAGTTGGAAAATCTGAAGAGCAAGGAAATTGAGTTTGAAGATCACTGGGGATGAAACAATATTTGAATCATGGCCTTACTGTAGAGGTCTGAACATGATGATACAGTTAAATTACAGTACAAAATGATCTCAAAATGGTTTCCAAATCTGAAACTTCTTTATTAAGAAGAAACATAGGATACATGGAAATTGCGTGTCTAGAGTCCATGACAGACCTTAGGTACTATCCTTGTCACTATCACATCTCCATATCAATTTTAACAGATTTGTAACAGTCTGGGTATTTCTGTATTCTTTCCACTTCCGCATTATGGACCTAAGCGTGCTCCTGGGAACTTTCAACATCCTTAATATGATTTCTGCCCCTTCCCAAATTTATGCCTCCTCACAATTCTATCAAAGAGTTGCTCTTCATGGAAGGGGTTCTGTTCTGACAAGCACTGTCAAATGAGGCACCTGATATACAGTATAAGGGTGTATTATTCCTGAAATCATGTTATTCAATTAAATGGACCACAGTCATGTACAGTATATGGAGAGCACAGGTGGACTGTATTCAGGCATTAAAGTGATGTTATAAGGAAACTGGAGTGCTGTAGGAAAGGAGGTGAATACTTTTCAAATCAAGACATTTATGTTTCTTTTAATTACAGGTACCTTTTCCACTTTAATTCCACTTTGACATTATAGAATAATTTGTGTATTTCAGTGATCTCATATAAATGTATTTCTATTTGAGTTTGCAACATAAATTATGAAACATCCACTGGGCGAGGGACTCTTTTTAGAGGCACAGTATAAAGATACTGGCACTACATTGGGAGCCTCCACATTATCTTGCATCACTGAATCCTGACTTGGCTTAACATCGTTTATATGGTTCTGCTCTCTACTACTAGAATCTGAGCCAAAGGCTTGGAGTGCTGCTGCTAGTGCAGTAAAAACGTTATTGCAAGGGGTTCCTGTTGTAACTGTTGTGTTTAGTGGGTTCTTGACTAGAAACTCTAGTGTTGCTGGAGTGAGGCTGTTCTTGCTTTTATATTTTTATAAAATTTAAAATAAATATTTGGTCACACAAAAGGAGAAAGTGTTAGATGAGGCCATGGGCATCTGAGGAACTGTGCTTTCAGGAGATGTTCTCTTCAGTTCAAAGAAATGTGTACTGGGATACAACAAGTACCTGCTTAGACGTGCTATGGAAACTTACATGGTCACAAATATTGGGATAAGTAAAGAAACAATGTTCTTTTCAAAAGTTCATAATAATCTTTATTTTATTTAGTGCCTTTAAAGGGTTCTTTGCAAAGCACTTTACAGAACGACAACAACAAAAAATATATATACACAAGACATACACAGTGAAAACACACAGTGAGAGGAGACAGTAGATGGGGGTACTGAATACAGCAGGAGCAAATGGGATATATAACAGAAGTTAAGTAAAGACCCTTCTAAAGACGAAGGTTTTGAGTCTAGATTTGTTAGTTTAGGGAAGGTGACTCTCTGAGTTCCAGAGCTCGGGGGCGGGGCATAACAGGAGAAGGCCTTGTTACCCATAGCATGTAGACGGGCTTAGAGGACAGATAGGAGACCAGAAGTAGAAGAGTGGAGGTTGCGAGGTGGTGAGTAGGACGATAGCAGCTCAGACAGGTACTAAGGTGTCAAGCCACGCAGAGCATTATAGGTGAGCATGAGGATTTTGAAGCCAACATGAAACCTGACAGGAAAACAGTGCCAGGACTCCAGGATAGGAGTAAAGTGATCACTTGCACTAGACCTGGTCAGGATTCTGGCTGCTGAATTTTGGACATACAGTACTGTACCAGTGCTTGTTCAGTGTGGGTTTAGAAACCCCAGTGAGCAGAGCATTACAGTAGTCAATATGGTAAAAGACAAATGTGTTGATCAGCTTTTCAGCAACAGTTAGCGATAACAGGATGTAGTCTGGTGATGATAAATATTTAACAAATCTTTCATTATCCAAGGGTTGATCTGTATTATAAACATCATGTATTATATACTATCATTCCTTACCTGACATTTTCCATTGACACACAAATCTGTCTCATAAGGTCCACATGGAGTGCCATCTAGGACTCTTTCTGCTACCATCACAGGTGAGTCTCGTCCCACTGGACTGCAGAACAAGACACAGGGCTTTTCTGTGGAGAAGAAAATATCAAACATATTTTAGAACAAACATATAATGCACACTGGGCAATTTAAGGAATGATAATATTAAATTTACCTCATTGATTTATTTGAATACACTTCTGAGTAATTGATATCAACTGTCATTTACATTCACATAACTGAAAGTAATGAATCAGTGACTGATTAGTACAGCTGTTGTAAACAGTAAAACATTACCTGAGCCTAAAATTGAATACACAAGTAAAAGGAAGAGAAGGGTAAATCTGTTCTGCAGGCCCCAAGCACCACATATCAGCTGTTATTAGTTCTGATTTTCACAGCTTCATTCAGCAGTAGAATACTGAAAAAAAATCATTTTTCACAGATGTCGGCCTTATTGAGATTAAGAAAGCATTAATAAAAACAAGCAAAACGATTAAGGCTACTGTAGCTCATTAAGACTAATGCTAGTGATGTACTGTATTGTTCATAAATGCTCTTAACTTGACCTAGTCAGCAAGAGTAGACACTAGTATGGCACAAAGAGAACATCAGTGATTAAAAATCAAGATTTGGAACTTGCTGAATTGAATCAGATGAGTAATCTGTACAAATATGGTTCCAATCAGTTGTTTAATGTTAGCTGAGGTAAAGTATTTTGGATGGTTAAAATAAAAAATATTTAGCGATAAATTCAATCTGAACAGTGTCTTACAGTATTACAATATGGCAGGACTAAATGAAATGTATTTAAAATATTACATCTACTTTCATAATGCAGTTTTATCCCTAAAATCTATTTTGTAGCAAAAAGGTCAAAAACTCTACAAAGCAAATTTAATCACTTAAACTGTTTAGGCAGAAGTAACGGGAGATAACATTGGCTTAGATTCCACCTTTTGAATTAAAGTCAGCCAAGCAATTACTGCTGCTCTCAGTAGGTAAAGAAAGAGAGGGCGTATTGTAATTTCCACTGCCTTCACAGAAACAGCTCCACATCCTGTTATGAAAGTTAAAATAGCATACATTTGGCCAGCAGCTGTAATAATTTTACACTGTGACAATGGATTGAATGGGACACTGATTAAAGACTGCATATTCATAGTGAAGGCATTTAACTCCAGACACACCCAGACAAAATACAATTACAGTATTTTCACTATTTTGTACATCTAATGAAATACTGTATCTGTCTAAACTAACACCATATCAGCATTACTGTTTACAGAAAGACAAAACCAATGTGCCTAATTAGGTTTTGCCCCCAAAAAATATTTTCAAGAGCTCCAAATAAGAATAGTTTAACCTTGGCCCAAAAAACCAAAACAAGCTTAAATCCAAACAAATAATACCACGGCCAGGTGGTTTGTTCCAGCCTCCCACTACCCTTACTGTTAAAGATGTGTTTCCTGCTCATTCTTGGTTTTAAATGCACTTCAGCCTAGTTTTCACTGTTCCCTCTGGTTCGTGTTTCATTAAAAGGCTTGGTTCCTTCAGTCTGTCTGTGTAGGTCATTTCCTTAAGCTCCAAAATGTATCTGGTTGCTCTTCTCTGGACTTATTCCAGAGCAGCATTACCTTTTCTACAATGTGGTGACCAAAATTGTATATAATATTCTTACTTGGGTGTTATACAATTTTAAGATAACATCCATTGTTTTAATTATGTTACAGTACATACTAACTTTTTTTTGCCTCTAATAAGTTGGTTATACAAGACCAAAATTCTCTGTTTTCTAAATCCATATTGGCAGTTTCCATATAGGTGATCCTCTAGTTAGGTTCTAACAATTGTAAATAACCTGCCATGTAATACAACAGTAGTTCTTATACAGGAGTTATCACAAAAATGGTATACAAAAATGGAACTGTATGTAGATTATGCAGATCTCATCTTATAAAATCATATTACCTTTAAGGTTTAGCAAGCTGTTTTGTACAGCAGAGTTCAAGAGTGTGGTTTAAAAGTTACCACCACCTGCTGTAGTAGTTCAGTGTATGGGTATTTTGCTGTGAAAGAAAAGAGGGTTTTTATTGTGCAGAAACCTGGAATAATATATACTGAATGTAGCTGCTCAAGATAGCAGAAAAATATGACCAAAAAAAACAAATATTCGGTGCAATCTGCCAGAGTTTAGTTATATAAAGTTTGAGCTATGGTTATGGCTTGTAACAGCCATTCATTTTCTAACTGCTTCATCCAACAAAGGGTTGAAAGGTAGCTGGAGCCTATCCTGGTAAGCAATGGGCACAAAGCAGGATACACCCTGGATGGGACACCAGTCCATTACAGGGTACACACTCACACAGATGTGCGCACATCACACGATTTATTTTGATTTGTTTGTTGAACATTTCCTTGCATACTCAATGAAATGAAACATGTCATCTATGAACATTCTATAAGTTATCTGTAATTTCATGGCATTTTACGCTCTTGCTGTGCCAGCGATTTTCATATTATTCTTTAATTTTAGCACAACATTTCTTAAAATATATATCTTTCAATTAATGTTCTCCTTTCTTTGGTTTTCTGCCAGGTATAAGGGTTGGAGCATGATGATAAGCAACATCTGTGAGCATTCTGCAAGTCTGAAAAGTGGGTATGTTGCTAATTTAAATGTTTTTTAGTATAATTTTCTGTGCCATTAGTATGACAATATGATGAATGCTAACACTTTTTGAATGTGCCTGAAAGAGATCTGTGCAAATGACCTGCACATGAAACGTCAATAGAATGTTATTTGCACACGGTACAAACGAGAAGTGAATTTTAATCATTTTCCTTGACACAAGGGGAAAAATTCTTCAAAAACATTGAAAAAATGTTTTACTTTTAATCAGTCTGCAATACAAAAATAGGGAAGACAAAAAAGCAAGTTGCCATTTCTCAACCGGACATTTTGCAGGGAGACACCCTGGTGCTACAGTGGCTGGCCCTGGAACAGGAAATTGCTTTCTGTTTTAGAGGTGGGAGACGGGAAACTGGTGATGGAACTGGACACTTCCCTGGTAGGCCCAGGGCATTGGGGACACTTAAAGATGAGCAAAGATGCATTTGTGCCAGAAGTGCTACAAAACACCCGATTGTTTAACTGTATTTGAGTTCTCCAGGTTGGTTTAGTTGGTTTAGCCCTCTCTGTAAAAAGTTAAAGGCATTAAACTTTGGGTATCTGCAAAGTGGTCTATTCTGCATTTTCAAATTCCTCACACTACAGTATGCTTTAGCGCCTTTGGCAGTCCCACTACAATATTCCAACACTGAATTAAAATCTTGTGGGCTACCTTTAGTCCTTTCAAATTTACCGCAGGTTTAAATGGGCCCTCTCCACTTGCAAGCTAGCACTGGAAAAGGTGAAGCCATACCTCACAAAAATTAGGACATAGATTGAAGGAGCACAGAAACAACAATCATACCAATAAAAGCATGCGTGTATGTAGAGTGTATGAAGTTTTTAAAATGGAAGCCTGTTGAATCTCCTTCTGGGAGCAGAATTAGTCTCTAATAAATTAAAGTGCCTCACCATCATTAATGACAGCAGTCCACATCCTAGCCTTCTTTTTGCTGGCCTGCCTGTCATGTGATTGGCACTGCTGGTCCCTGAAGCTGGGAGTGCCCTTTGTGCAGGGGGGGGCCTCACAGGCTTTGTGCTCCACACTGGCCTTCGGGCAGTTCTTCCCTCCAGGCCCAGGGCTGTGAAGAGCAGGAACCCACTGATTAAAAACACATCCATTTCCCTCTCCTTGCTCACTGTGCTGCTCACCCCCAGGGAAAGTCCATCTGCTAGGACAAGCCTCAAGTACCAGATGCACCTCATAATATGATTGAGCTGGATACATCCTTTTCCCCTGCTGGCTCAAAGGCAAGTAAGACAGATAGGCAGATACCAAGCTTTGGCAGTTTTCTTGGCTCTCTCTGTAACTGTCTGTTAATCATTTCAAGCATAACCTGCCCAATTAATCTAACAGTTACAGTTACAAAAGTCAGACACTTGATAGAGGATTTAAAAATAATTATCTCATACTATTCGACTACTTTAAAAATAGTGCTCCTCTGGCATTGCCATTAAAAACAACTGATTTCAGTTACTTCTTACACAGCCCCATGAGCCAGGAGTGCCTTCTTTCTCTGGCAAGGTAGTTACTTTCCTATTCATTGTGATCTTTCCTTGTGTTGTTCTCTTGAAAATTATATAAAGCAGCTTCAACAGCCAAGATGTAAATAAAAACAGCATGTTCTTTTCATGGATTTCCAGGTGCAGTAATACACACTGAAACAGACCCTACTGTACATTACCTTTTGCAGGGTTTAATTAAATTAAAGATAGATTAGAGCCAAAATCATACTTGAGGTAGAGTGAATGTTTCCATGTATTGTCACCATACATAATGATATAAAATTATTTGTTCACTTTGTTTTAATGTTGATTATATGCAATCAGATAAAGTTCTGAAACTAACCTTTATAGAGTCAGTAATTAAGGGGAAGGAGAACGTTAATTCAGTTATTCTTCAGTAACCACCAGTCCTGGGGAAAGGTTATTTTAAAAAGTAATCCATTAATCCATGGCACATAAATTACTTCTGTAACAGATTACTGGTTAATTTAATTTAACATTAACAAAGAGTAGGGGGAAATTATTAAACAGTCATCTATAATGTCTACATTACAATCATCTATAATGTAATTGCTAGCATTACCTCTTAAAAGCAATGTCTCTCAACTCTTTACTGATGTAAAAATTACGATTAACTGACTCAGAACTATAATCTTGTACCTATAAAAGACTATTTTTAAAAGAGAGTTCCCCAGCACTGTCTACAACTAATTAAATGCCTTAGTGTGAAGGATACTCATATACAGTACAAACTGGCTGTACTGGCATGCACTTAAAAACCTGAGTTCTCACACGACTTCACTTTTTTCAGAAACGTACGGTGGATTATCGCACTTCCTCTGCCTGAACCTGGCGCCTGTCCCACATGTCCGGCTGCACATGCTCCACTGGCTCCAGGCGCTCCAGTCTCCATCTATGTGCTGAGGGATGGGGGTCTTGCTGACGCAGTCTCCAGCCCTGCACCACTGAAACAGTCCCAGGGCAACAGTGGGTGTCTCAGGAACGAATAACTGAGGCACATCAAAGACAAATCTGCACGGGAAAGCTGCAGATTCTTGGCATTTTACGGTGCCCACCAATAGAACACACAGTAAGGCTCACAATCATCAGAGCTAGTGACTCATTCCACACCTGAAAAATTACTCTTCAAGCAAACTAATTGGACATGAAAGCAGAACATCAAAGGTTGCGTGAATGTAAAACCTATTTTTTATGCAGTAGTGTTACGAAAATCACAATGATTTACAATATATAGAATATAGTTTAGGAAATATAGTACACAGACATTTTTCTTACCTTGTCAGGTCCACATTCAGTTCCATCTAGAGGTGGGTCTAGCTTGGTTTTGCAGGACGTATCTCCTTCCACAAGACACCACAGGCCAGCGCACATTAGGTGCTGAAGTAGAGTATCATGGAAGATCACTCATTCTTTTATACTAAACAAAAAAACTCCATTGGTGTAATGACTGCAAAATCCTACATACATGTCTCAAAAAGAAGAGTAATATCTATTAATCCACAAAAAGATGCAACTTACTCGGTAAAAAACAAAACGGTGGATAACATTGTACTAGTAAATTTCCAATACATTTCTCTTTCTCCAAATTATTACAGCATGTTTTACAAGACACCTTCTGTAGGATCAGGATTTCAATATGTAAAGATAACCTAAGTAAGAGATTTTCATGCTTAAAGACCACAAACCACAAAGAAACCAGAAAATGGGAAGTTTTTATGGCTTCCCTGTTTTTCATAGCTCTGAGGAGAGATGATCAAAAATGCTTCCTACCAAAACAAGCACTTGATACACAATGTATGGTGTGTGAATATACATAAATGAAAGGGCTCATTTGCTTTAAAACAAAATATTTCCACTAACTCCAACCCTGAGACATCAGTATGTAATGCACAGGTTTTGTTCTGTGATTAGTGATGTACCAACTGAACTTTAAGGCATTGGCAAATGTTTGCTTATAGGGGAGGGATACAATCTCCAGATAATGATATGTTTTACTGCCCTAACAGGAGATATTGTAGTTTTACAGCTTGAAGAACTACTTTTACAGATGGCCGAGAATGTAGCATTCAATGAGACCTGCCTCCCAGATCATATATTAATCCAACATCATAAAACTGTCAACAGGGCAGCCCTTTAAGCTTTACTTAATATTTTTCCAACCACACGTCTGAAATAAAATAAACCTGACAATGATACCAACTGTTTTATTCTCATTCAAAACACAGTGTACATTGTTGAACAACATCCATAAGTGAGCAAAACAGGTTTATGTAACCATTCTATTATTACACTGT
This sequence comes from Lepisosteus oculatus, assembly GCF_040954835.1. Taxonomy (NCBI): domain Eukaryota; kingdom Metazoa; phylum Chordata; class Actinopteri; order Semionotiformes; family Lepisosteidae; genus Lepisosteus; species Lepisosteus oculatus. The sequence goes on along the minus strand of NC_090700.1, from coordinate 41,858,257 downwards.
ACTGTAATTGTTGTTTTTCAGAAAAAGGTCATTTTAGGTCAAAAAAAATTTTGACAGCTTTTTAAAGATAGAAAGAAGAGCAAAGGCTAGACTCAGTAGAAGCTATTTTGTATGGAAAAATTGACAAGCAGCTTCTGAAAATTAAAAAAAAACATTATTTGAAAGACAATTATTTAAGTAACTGAAACAGATTTATTGTTTTCTTTAATAAACTAATTAAGTGGTAATGATATAAACTGTAAATAATTGACTGAACTACATCAAAGAGATTACCAGCAAAGAACTATTTTCAACAGATCAATCCAAACATTGTTTGCCCAGTGAGAAACCTGGAACATTTCTACCAATGCTAGCAGCATGCCACTGTGTCACTTCCTGAATGCAAACGTAAATTACAGACTGTCAGAGACAAATTCAGTATTAGCTCCGCAGGCAACCCCACAACACATACCTTGACAGGCACAGCTCACTCCTGTCATTTCTCACAGTCAGAAACTTGTAAACTATAGAGGATTCCTTTGACATTGACCTCACACAAATCATGCTACACACTTTTTTACATAATATGTAACTCAGTAGTGGAAAAATAAGAGACATATGCAGTAATACATCACTACTCTAGAGAAACATCTGAATTTGTAGAAGAACAAAGTTTCTTTTAAAATAAAACCTCTTTATAAATGCTATCATTCAGTTTAAATTCAGTAAAAAAAACACTAATGCCTTGATTTAGGAAGATTGATGTAAACTGAATTTTATTACCATATTATACCGTGTGATTCTGACATTTGTCCATTAATAATTTCCATTTGTATATGAAATTCTCTAGATAGCAAAGTAATCGCCACAAGGTAATTAACCCACAAGCACACCATCTTCACATCATTCCCACTTCAGCTACGTTTTTAAATTATAGCTTGGCTTTGTATGAAATGCTTCCTTTGGGTTTAAACTGTCATCTGGTTTGAGACAATACATAGGCTCCGACCAATTACAGTACCTAAGCAGTCTATATAAATTAACAGCAATTGTGCACCATTAGGGACTACTGTGCTGTTTAACATGCAGCTAATATCTTGCCTTAATTGCTGATTTCAGTGTATTTTAAATTAACATAAAGTGACCTTGTTAACCTTTTGTTTCTTAGTTACTGATAGTCTTGGATTTAGAAAAATTACAATATAATATCAATGCAAAGTAGATTCAATAGTTGTTTCAGAAGACTTCAAAAACTAAAAAAAAAAATTGCGAAATTAAAATGTCAGTAAATTTAGCTGACATGCTAATAAAATGAACATTTGTCAATGATGTACCATATTATACAAACTATTTTTCAGGTTTCCCCAGTAAAGTGTAATTTATTAGAAGTATTACAGTAAATCACTTTGTATAACACACTATATTTGTGCCTTTAAACAAAAATGCTGTACATTTTCTCATGAAGTGCTTTGGGATTGCTGAAAACCCACTATTGTCAAAAGGACAAATTCCTTGCTCTTCAGATTCCAGAAAACAGGTGTATGAGAGATAGTGGGCTGGGGGCAAGAAAGACTGAAAATCTCAGATTAGTAATGACTGTGCTTCTGCATAAACACCAAAACATCAAATACAATTAAAGTTAAAATGGTTTAAAAATAATAATAATTGCATACACTTATATAGTGCTTTTCTGGACACTCCACTCAAAGCACTTTACAGCCTCCAGCATCCACCTACAGCATCCATCTGGCAGCCATAGTGCGCCAGAATGCTCACCACACATCAGCTATTAGTGGGGAGGAGAGCAGAGTTATGAAGCCAATTCATAGATGGGGATTATTAGGGGGTTGGTAAGGGCCAATGGGAAATTTGGCCAGGACGCTGGGGTTGCACCCCTACTCTTTTCGAGAAACGGCCTGGGATTTTTAATTACCACAGAGAGTCAGGACTTCGGTTTTACATCTCATCCTGTTTGGATGGATAAGTATGTCCCCGTCACTATACTGGGGCATTAGGACCCACATGGACCGCAGGGTGAGTGTCCCCTGCTGGCCCCACTAACACCTCTTCCAGCAGCAACCTTAGTTTTTCCCAGGAGGTCTCCCATCCAGGTACTGACCAGGCTCACACCTGCTTAGCTTCAGTGGTTGCCAGTTGTGAGTTACAGGGTGATATGGCTGCTGGCTATGTGTCAACACCATTCCTGCAAAGCATGGGTTTAGATCCAACCACTAAATATTTACTTTCTTGTGCAGTCGGCAGAAGTCTTTAACTATAGTTTACTCAAATGTTGATCATGAACACCAGCTAGAGAACATAAAGTAATTGGCATATTGCTTGTTCCACAAAAACACAAATTTCTGTTTCAAAATAGTACTTCTAAGTTTCACCTCATGCACACAGTTGAATGGAAAGAAACATAATATGAAAACATAAAGCTTTCAATGGATGTGAAATTATATCGTGTTCCACTAAATATTTAGTTTTATGAATCCTGTCTATCTGTTCACCATACTTCAGGGAGAGTGCTGCTACAGATTCTGCCTGAATGTATTGGTGGATAGCTATATCAAACCAATTGGTTTGAAGAATTTAATTTGAAGCAATGAAACTGAAAAAAAATATTTCAGATTTTTTCAAACTACAAGACACAATCTGCAAGTACGTTCCTGTAAATATATAATTTTAAACGCTGTGTCCCCCTTTCAGGGATACAAACTGCAAAGGCTATATTCTTCATGGCTAAAAATAACATAAATTAGCACTTGAAGATTCTGTGGTGAAAAAAGAAGCAAACACATGCTTTGCCTGACACTATGTTCTATACAAAAAAAAGGCTGGATTCAAAGAGAATCAGACAAGTCACAAAGGGATACTCATCCAAAACCTTGGAAATGTTCCTGCAGTTAAATCAAGTGCATTAGAACAATATACAGTACCATTTCGAATGCAGGGGGACAATCAGAAAAGCTTGCCACATGCCTGATGAAGCTGTCTGAATCCAGGGTATGATGCACAGAAACAAAGAAGATCCATAAAGAAGATCAAAGAAACATGAAAACAAACCTCCATATTATTGCAGAATGTCGCATTGGTGCCAAATAAAATCTGGCACTGCTCGTCCGCACTGTAGTGCATGCCTGGCAGTTTGGGAGGAAGCCTCACCACAGAACGGCTTCGAAGATCTGTCTCCAGCAGGCAGGCACTGGCCTTTGACCTGGGAGCCACAGGGATTGCACAACATTAGAAGGAATGCTGAGAACCAAATATACCCAAGCATTACAAAACATGGAAAAACAAATCACAATACATTTGCGTTCCCACAGGAAAATAAGAGGCATTAGAACATCTTCTGACCCTCTGAAGTTACAGCAACATGCACTGTTTGTTCAATGAGAAGTTTTTGTCACGTCTTCGAATCTTAGACTAAATAAAAAATCAGGTTTTGCAGTATTTACTTAAAGGAGGGGGCTATTTTACTAACTGAACACATCAAACCAAGGCAAGATACAGTGCCTTGCACATGTATTCACCACCTACTGATGATGTTCCACTATGCTGAATAACTAATGATGTATAACATTTTTAAAGCAAATTGTTTCATTAGAATTTGATAGGGAAACAAATACTTTAATTGTTGAAAGTTAAATATCAGCAGAACCTGCAAAATTTATCAAAAACTAAATTATATTGATCTGATTGTGTGATTATTCACTCCACTGAAACAATATTTGATGGAAGCACCTTTGAAAGCAACGGAAGCAATTCCTTTTGGAAAAGACTACATTCTTTCCACACTGAGATGGTGCAATTTTTATCATCATTTTCTGTTTTTATTTTTACAGAATTTTAAGTTCTGTCAGGTTGGCTGGGGATCGCTTGGATATCAATTTTCAAGTCTTACCACAGATTTTCTATAGAATTTAAGTCTGAACTTTGACTGGACTATGGTAAAATATTAACATTGGATTTTTGAGATACTCCAGTGTAACTTTGGTCTTGTGCTTTGAGTCATTGTCCTGCTGAAAAGTGATTAGGTCTTTAGAAGACTAAAATAGGTTTCCATCTAAGATTTCCCTGTACTTTGGTCCACATATTTTTCCCTCAGTCTCGACAAGCTTCCCAGTCTTTGCTTATGAGAAACTGGTCCAAAATATAATGGTTGTAAGTTTTGCAGCATCCAGCTTGGGGTGGCTACTGCCATTGAATTCTGCAGCTCTTTCAAAGACACATACAGTATATCACATTTCCTCTTCACATACCTGTTCAGTTTGGAGGGAAAGCCTTATCTAAGCAGTGTATGATATCTTCCACATTCTGATGACTGACTCCAGTGTGGTCAAAGGGATATTCAGTGGCTTCATACAACTTTATCCCTGAGTTATTTGTAAAGTTCGTTTGTCTTAATGGTTGAATCTTGAACATTACTACCTGATTTAGGGACCTTACAGACATAGATACATTTATTATTATCATGTGAACTACAATTATTGTACACAAATGGACTGCATTAAACTAATTGTGTGATGTGTCAAATTATTTTGGGCATCTGAACTAATTTCCTTTTTCTATACAGTAGCAAAAGGGATGAATACTTATGAATCCAGCATATTTTATATTTATATTTTGTGTTTTTTTAGAAATTTAACTTCTTTCACTCTTGAATGTGTTCAGTGTTAACATTCAAGTTCTGATAAGACATTGCTTTCACATTGAAATATGTATAATATACTGTATGTCAATTGTAATTTAACAAAATGTTCATATGTTAAGGGTATGAATACTATTGCAAGGTCATCTACATCATATGTTTTTCCTCATCAGATTATTTAGGTATTACTTTTTTTTTTCCACATGAAGATAAGAGTGAGTTGAATGAAAAGGAAATTTTATCTTCAAAAGTTGGTATATCCAAATTGGTAGAAGCCAAATGTATTTTAAGATGATGTCATACAGTAAATTAAAAAGTATTTGAAGTGTTATGAGCAATTTTAACTTGATGATATGCTAATGACTTTCTGTATAAAACCTTTGATTCTTAAGAGAATTCTTACGTTTTTCACAAAGATCCCCTAGGTTTTACAGTGGACTGTTCTGGCCTCCATTGTCACTTCATTTTAATCAATGAGATTCTATGCTGTAATATTTTTAGACATAACTTTCTGACATGATTCAGAATGTTTTGTAGCAAATGCCTCCGAGCTTATGGAGTTAAACATTTCTTTTAACCAAAATGTGAAACACTAATGTTTACATCTCTAATTTGTTGTACTAAATTGTACTCAAATTCTCATTTGGGCAATATGTAAATGTCCATTACAGTAAAATTCTCAGAAGAATAAAAATATCATCCTGTAAATGCTGTCTGTTCACATTTGGTTTGTACCACTATAAACAGTTTTTAGGCAAAGCTCCAAATGACCATAAGGAAACAATGCTTCAAAAAGAGTCTTTGTTTCTTTTAGTTCTTTACTTCCCATGTATTCATTTGATAGTAGGCCTAAGATAATACTGAGTAGTATGGTTTCTCTGTCTTTTCTTTCATCCCACAGAAAGATGCTCTTTGAAAAATGTCCCTTTCCAATTGCAATTCATTAATCACTGGCCTCACAGTTTTCAGAGATATTTATAACCCCAACTAAGTCTGAAAAACACTTTTTCCAAGTTCTCAAATATTACAGATATACAGCCCCTTTGGTAAACTCTTACCATTAATTTTAACTACTTAAAGAGATATATTCTCCATTCCTACAGCATTGTGTGTGCTTACTCTGTTTTTCACAATGTGCAGTTTTAAAGTGCTTCGATCAAGCAAAAATTCCAGTGCATTTTTGTACTATGCTGTTGTGTTGTAACTTAATATCTACTTATAGTTAATCAGTACATCACAAAGGCACACTTGGGCCATAATGCTCATGTGGTTGTATTTTCTATAATTCCAGTGCAGTGTTCCCAAATCCCCCCCATTCCAAATTCCCTTGAAACCCATCCTGTAAAAGTATTACAGAGTAGCCAATATTATTGATAAATGTGATGAGGTCTTTAAATTACAACTAACTTTTAGAATGCTCAGAAAAAAATACTTTGTCTAGTTTACGTCAATAGTGAATAGGAAATTCCACTTACATTTTAAACACAAGGCCCTTCTGACCAAGATACTATCTCTTTGGTTTGGCAGATTTGCAGAGAAAGGAAATGACAATTAATTGTTTGCTCTGTATTTCTGAACTCACCTAAGGAATTTTTCCAGGTCGTCTCGACTGCAGGACGACCAGGAGAGATCACTGGGGTTCCTGCCCTTGATCCATTCCCCTGACATGATGTGGGAGTGCCCTGCACAGGTGGGGTGGTCATCATCGTGGCTCATGCCCATGCTGTCCAGAAATCAAGCACAGAAACAGATATGATCTCCTTTTTTCAGAGCTGCTTGACATTTCAACACAAGCCCAAGCAGACAGAGTCTAAAAACCACAGCAAAGCCACACTGAAGTTTCCCTCCATTCAAATCTGGCTAAAACATATGCAATTGCTGCAAGATACCACATAAAAGATTTTAATTCTTAAATTATTTTGTGGATGAGATTTTTCCTATTTCCATAAGTCTCCAACTCATTTACAGTAGATGAAAGCATTGCAATGGCCTTTATTGAACTTTTAGAGCTAAATGATTTCAAAGCCAAACTAATATTATTAAGTACACTGATTTAAAGAATCTGTTCAGTACTATTCAAAATAATCTTTAATTGAACGTATAACAAAAGGAATGAAAATTAAAATTAAAATTACGCAAGATAGCACCAAATGCTTTTGAAACAAACAATAAAACAATAACTTGACCAAAACAGATTTCCCTTTTTGAACAGATGATGTTTGGTGTTTATGGCAAACACACTGTTAGAAGATAAAACAAAAGACCAAAATAACCAAGACAATTAACATGTTTACATGAGATAGTAAAGCAGGGTAAAGATTGAAATATACATTTAACTAAAGAATGTGTTTAAGGTGAATTGCAAGAAACAATTCCTTCAACAAATAGCCTGACTCATAGGGAGAGGAAACGAATGGGTTTAATTGCAAGAGTGAAAAAGAAGAGGTCTAGACAGAGTAGCAATGGCCAATACTACAAGGTCAAAACATACACTGGAGCTTGGCAGTAACCAGGCCCACCACACAAATCCCAAGACAATGTGATTGTCTGATGCAACAAGTCAGCTGCAATTTATGATCTGAAAATGCTCTTCAAGGCCAAAAATGAGACTGCCAGGAAAGAAAACAGTCTGTGCAGCATCTGTAATTGTTACTGCAAGTGTGCATAAGCTGCGCCAAAGACCACTGTCTTTCAACTGTGCTGCTTTGTATTATGAAGGCCTGAATGCAGGACAGATTATTCACTCTTCTCATTTATTCTCTGAATTGCAAGGCCTAGGACATGGAATATACATTTCAAGATTCAGCACCAAGAAAACCACTTTTTTAAAAATCAGTACAGTTTTGATCTACAACTGCAACACTAAATGATTAATTAGTAAATGCATAATTAGTGAGCCCCTGCAACTTAAAGACTGATTCTCAAGCGTCTACTTTCTGGAAAAACTAGGTTAGTTATTGATGTTGTTTGGTTCAGTCCATAAGTGAGAGATTTGACCAACTTAGCAGTTCATGTCCAATTGATGTGTGTAGGCAAAATATCATTAATAGATGTGTAGAGAGACCAAAGCACAGTGCACAGAGGCTAGTAGTTATTTGTTCTGCTCTCTGTTGTCATGTACATGATAATCTTACTGTGCTAATGAAAAAGCTATGGAATTAAATGTTGGGCAGTTTAAATTTCCCATCTGACTAATGAAGTATATGCTTTGTGAAACATGCCTTGAGTCTTTCATTTAACAGAGTCTCTTGTATACATTATACCATAATTATTCATTTAGATATCTCGGTCATGTTCTTCAATGGGTCACTGACTTTTCATTTATTCTTCAACGCTTTGGAGAATGTTCATAGAGCCTGTTTTTCAACATGTCAACACCTTATTGGTATCATATTTTTAAAGAAGCACCATACAGTAATCTGTTAATTAATGCATATTAATGTTTAAGATCAAATGTAAATCATGGGGGCATCTATAACATGGGTGACACTAAGCTGAAGTGTACAACATCAGACTATACTATAACACCCACCCCAAAATGAATATTAAACACAGCAGAAAGCTATGAATTGGATTTTTTTTTCTGTTGATCATTTTTTCCTTAACTTACAACTTTGCAAATAATGCTATTCAATTGATTTATTGTGCATGAGTTTTCAAAAGAGTTTTCTATTTATTTGGCATGATCTGTACTTTGACAAACAAGAACAGCAATTAAAATCCATATGATTAGTTTATGTTCTGCTAAGTTTTCCTTGGGAAAACATCCTATTACAAAAATGTAAGAACATGCACAAATTGAGTCATGGTATATAGTCTGTGTCTGCTTTATCCAATGGCCATGAAAAAGGGATGCTGCTGCTATCAAAACTACATTAAATCTAATTTACTTATTATGGCTTATTATAGTAATTATTTAGCTATTACTGAAAAAGGAATACTGCATGGTTTTTAATTAGTTTTTCTTTTAAATGTTGATAAATACATCCTCTAATTCACCAGTACACATCATCGTGATGTTACCTGGGGTCACTGGATGTTTCAGGTCATTCAACATCAGACCCATTTGCCCAGGAGACCCAGCAAGGGTTGATCAAGCCCCTAACTTGTGTCCAGGTGTCATTGTCACCCATGGATCACACCTCTTCTACATCATCAAACATTGCTGCATCAATATGCAAGTTGCAAAGGTTCCAGTAGAGGTTATACTGAAATGTAGAAAGGAGAAAAAACTTAAAATTTCAGCTGTGGAGCCTCTTCGGGTATGAGGGAAAAAGGTGGGGGAGGACCTGGACTATGAAGCAATGGTTTAGGGAACAAAAGAAAGAAACTGTAGGAATGGGCACAACAGGTCAGAAAGACTGTCCAAAGATACTGAAATCTTGGAGACAAGCTCCAAAAAAGCTAAGGTGAAGGTGAAGGTCCTATAAGATCACTTTATTGGCCATATATTATTGTTTTAATTTAGATTTTTTCTTGCATTAGGAATTTGTCTTTTCACATACCCCAACTTGCTCTCCAAGAGACACACAGACAGGGAGAGAAGCTTGGGATCAGAGCGCAGGTCAGCCATTTATACAGCGTTAAGGGGTTAAGGACCTTGCTCAGGGGCCCAACAGAGTAGGATTTCAAATGTGGGTCTCCATTTAGATCTGATCAAGGAACAAAGGAAAGTGTCTGCATTACCTGCAACAGAACATATCACATGTACACTTTTCTTAAAAAAGTTATGCCATGTTTCATTCGGGAAAAAAAATAATGATGGCACATTAATCAGGAGAAGTGTATATTTATCTACAGTTTTAGATTACTGCTTTTAAATGGGTTTAAAAACCTGTACTTAAAGTTTAATATTTCCTGTTTAAGGGTTTTACAGAGTCAGTACAATGGGGGCTTTTATATTATGTAATATTTTATAGTATGCAATCTTTTGTGGCACTGGGTCCATAATTACATTACCAGTAAAGCCAGTAAAACGTGGCTTTACTGTCTAAAGGTCTACCCAGCAGGAAGACAGCATTGCTCTGTGCCAACTCATTACACCCTGCCCATTAAATCTGACCCAGGCTTACTCAGCAGAACAGCTACATAAGAAATTTGTGATAATTCTTGTGAGTTGGCAGAGCTTCAAAGCATTTATCAAGGTTAATATTTTTCACAATTTTTCCAAATTAATTTGGTGTTTGCTTTATTCTACTTATACTGAGTGCTTTCCGTAAGAAAAAATGAATAACCATGTTTGTTTTCCTTTTTAAGACACCACGTCACCTCAATCTGTTAACAAACAAAAAGACCAACTTTAGCTGTAAACAATTCTGCACAAAATGGAATTGCAACTGATAATCAAATTAGTTTTACCTATTTTATCTAATGTTTCTCAGACTCTTCATAGAATTATAATAGCAAGAATCTAACTAGAATACACAATGAATTTTGAAAATGGAACAATCACATTAGATAACAGAAGTAAAATAAGAATTGGAATTATAAATCTCCCAACAAGTGAAATAAACAAAAACAATAACTGGTGCATTAATGTGCTGCTAACAAACTGTGGCGACAACAGAGTATGAAGGCATAGGCAGCATGCACATTTCTGAATTATCTCCACTACACCATACTGTATATCACTTGCTACATTTTGAACTTACACCTCTCCCATACTCCTCCCATGTCTCCTGTGCTTTGTCTCAGCCAAGCAAGCTTTCCTCTCCTGTTCCTCAGTTGTGTCCCCACAAACCCTTCCGCAGGTTTATACAGCTGTGCAGGGTGTGGCAACGCCTGCTTGACCTTTGGGGTTTCCCTACAGTTCTACAGAAGCTCCAGTATGGCTCACGCAATGCTTTTTATTTATTGAAGGGGTTTGGATTTAATTGAATTATATTTATAGGATCCTAAAATGTTAAAATGTGTCCTAACCACCAGAATAGCTGGCAAAGAGATGGGGGAAAGTCTTTTTGCCACACACAGTGTCCTTAACAGCTGTCATCCAATAGCAGCAGTAAAGGGCACAAGTCCAAAACTTCACATTGATCATACATCAAAGACTCTGAATATAGATACATGTCACAAGACATTCACATTCCTGTGTTTGTACAGCCCTAATTATTCATGAGTTTTCAGTGATATGCAAAACAAATGTTTTACTTCTGCTTTTCTAATCATCCATTCTCTTTAGATTTATGTGGAAGTGTGTATACTGTTTGTTTTGCATCCATCCCCAAAATCACATCCAGCAGCTGTGAGGTTGTTGATTTTTACATATGTTTTGGGGAGATGTACTGTAGGTAAATCTTGGAAACATGTCTCTTCTTTATACTCCATTATTCTACATAGTGATATTCGCTCTTCTCACTTGCTGCTCTTGCTAGATGATGATTGTATTATAGGCCTCCCACTATAGCAGAAACACAGATCCATAGGCTCGCCTGTCTTGATTTCATTAACACCGGAGTTAATACCCCCACTATTGCTAAAGTTTCTGTAGGATTTCAACTACAAAGCAGTTTTACATATTATCCAAAGGTCCACAAGGAACAGAACCAACTCCTATTCCATCAACACCACTTATAGCAGCAATCTGTTTTTCCCTGAGGGTCTCCCGGTCCAATAATGACCGGGTACAGCCTTGCTTAGCTCCTGGTACCTGAACAGATCAAGGCAACAAGATGGCAACAGTTGATATGGAGCTCTCTACTGCTCAGGTCCATGGTAGTGGATGAGTGGTTGGGGTGAGGGGGTTCATAGTGGAGCTTAGTTGTGCTGCTGTTGCATGTTGCTTTTGTTGTAGTTGTGTAATTTTAGTATGGGGATCCTTTGGTGGGTTACCTAAAGAGGGATACCACTAACGGTGGTTGAAGACATACATGTGTGTTTTATTTGTCTGTATTTTTTCTGTTTTATTCAACTATAAACTAACCAAAAAACGTAATCACAAAAAACAGCAGTTGCTCAGTACAAAGGAAGTTTTTTCATGTCTCACTTACTTGTGACCAAGCTCATGGGCAATAGTGAATGCCAAGTTAAGTCCATTGTCTTCAGCCAGCACACATTTCCTCTTGGGGCTGCAGGTTCCTCCCAGATAGGCAATTCCTATTGAAGAATCAAGAAATCAACAGTGAGAGGAGGCCACTGGCACACTAACACAACTATCCCATTTTCAGGTTTTATATGAGCTTCTAGTTTGTCACAAAAACATTTGCCTCATGTTTGTAGCATCACTTAAATGCTTTGTAGCAAATTCCAAGTGGGATTTAAGATGAGTTTGCCTCTGTCACACAGGCCAGCATTGTGGAATCACTGCAAATTGTTGACTAATAATACACATTCTCAATCAGCTCAGCCACTGAACCCTATAAGTCTTTCAAAGTTGCTATTGGCCACACAGTTGCATCCCTAAGCAGTTTCTTCCTTGCCCCGGTGTTCAGCCTAGCAGGACAGCCTCATCTGGGTGCCTTCCATTCCTTCAGGATCTATTTCACCATAGTCAAAGAGTTATTAAGTGTCTCTGAAACAGTGTATCCTCCTAATGTGTAGCTTTATGCAACTTTATCCATGAGTTGTTCTGAAATCTCCTTGGCCTTGGTGGTTGAATCATTGCTTGAAATTGACTACCTGAGAGACCTCAGACCACAGAGATACTGTAGACAGCTATATATTCTAAAAAATATGAAACATTTTTTTCCACACAGACACTACCAAATTATGTGCACCTGAAATAATGTACATTGCCACAGCAAAGGGTCTGAATACTTATTCAATCTAATTATTTACTTCATTTTGTTTTATGCTTCGGATATGTGGAATGTTTTGTGTATATTACAAATCTTAAGTGTCATGAGTGGAAACTTTTAAGAAACAAAGTGTGAAAACTACAGTATGTAAACATGAATAGTGTTTTGAGTTACTTTATATGTAATGTGGCTGGCTGAGTAATGATGCAGCACTCCAGCCTCACAGCTCTTGGTCCTGGGTTGAGTTCTAGTCTGAAAACAGTAGATTTTGCATGCTGTCCCAGTGTTTACATGGTCTTTCTCTTTTTACCACCTTCCCAAAACATGCTGGCCTAGTTAATCAGTGTTTCTAAATTGTCCCTGCGTGTATGCACCTGTGATCTGTGATTCCAGGATAGGCTCCAGTTTGCTGCAACCTGGGTCAACAATAAGCAGCCTTCTGATATTGGGTTTACGTAATGCAAATACACATAACGGAAGGATAAACTCGCCTGTTTGTCACAATTAGTATAATGAACAATACTTGCAGAAACATTAACATGGCTGCCATGAGGGTCACGCTGCTTTGCTTTTGTGGGTTTAGCACTAGTCCTGGCTGCCACATATAATAGCTTATTCTACACCTTAGAAAACAATGTGCTGCACATCAGGTCAGATGGTCCAAGAATCTTATTTACCATACTTAATATTTCCAGTCTTTATAGAAAAAATATGTTTTTTCATGGGCTGTTTTGAAGCACATTCTATTATAAAGAGAAATTGGACACAACAAAATCTGGTTAGTAATTATTTGGCTACTTTAGGGGAAATAGCTTGAAATTGTCACATTAAACTCCTATCTTCTCACTATTCATGTTGACTCAGGAGTGTGGCCTTTTGTGGTACACTCCAATTTACTAGAAGGCTATCAGAAGTACCGTGAAATAATTTTAGGAATGAGGCAGTGACTCCTCTGATTTAGTAGGGTCTATAAAATGTCTGCCTCACTGTCACTGGACCACACCTGCAGGAAGTGATGTGGGAAGAAAGAATATACACTCCTGGGAAATCACTAGGAAAGAAAGTCTAGGCGTATTTGTAAAAATATTTAACCAGAATAATTACCAGCTTCAGAGTTGTGCACAACCTATTTACAACAACATAAATCTATACAGTCTTTTGGACTCTTAAAGGCAATGGTAAAGGTTTCAGTGTAAAAAGGATTGCCTTGCCATGAAATACTAGTTAAAATATATACTGCTGCCAAACATATGGCTTCAATCAGCGCAGTTTTTTGAGTGCAAAAACTTTTAAAACCCACACGTAAGTAAACATACTGTACTCCTTCAGCACTGTTATTATGCTGTGTAGGAGAAGTTGCAGTTCTAATTAGGTAATAGGAAGCTGAAGACAGTGTGGAAATTTTACGGTAGGGATGTTCAAGTGAAATTAAATTAGAATATTTCTGGATCCATCAACACAATACACTACCACATAAGAAGGGATAATTTGCTTCCACAAGCATCACTTGTACACTCATTTTTAATATCACTAAGTATGAACAAGAAGTAATTTTCAATAGCTTTGTAGAGTCATTTTAATCTATTATTCTGATTTAAGAGACCCAGTGCAATACTACAGGAAGTAAAAAGTGTATATTTTGCTTTATACCTAATTATATTTGAAACTTATTTTTAGATCTGTGTTTTCAATTCTTTGGATGCACCAGACAACAGGAAGAAATTTATTAAATAGGCTTCTACTATGGATGAATGGGACAGTTATACAGAAAAACTGCCTGCAGTACATTTATAGTTTAATTTTTATTTTTTACCTGCAGTTTTTCCATAAAATAGTCTTAACATTTATTGTTAGATGTACAAGTAATGTACACAGGTGCTACCTCACAGGGCACCTGTGCCCTCTCACTATTGTTCAGATTAGAATATTATAACTTTAGCAAAGCTGTTTCCAGCGATTCCTGGCTGAAACTTTACACTGCATTTATACTGCATTTGGATCAGCAAGCCTGGCTAAATTCTACTGCAAGCTTCTTTTGTTTTACAAGGGTCTGTTCATATGAGTCCCTGACACTAGTGAAAGAGGTGTGCATAGAATCTCGATCCTGAGACTGAGACACACTGCAATCTGCTCTGGCAAGCTGTCTCACAAAAACATTAGCTGTGTCCCCCTTGCCTTCTTTAGGAGAGGCAATTTTTTAAAACTGATGTGCGAGTATCATTCATGGTGAAGGCTTGGATTATTTCCTGTCCATTTAGATTTTGTTCAGATTTAACATACAAAATACTTTTTCACTACTATGTTTGTTCTGGACTTTGAAACTCCTTTTTTTAGTGTTACTTTACTGCACCCCAAAAAAAACTTACGGTTGCTCTTAATGAGATAGGATTCAGATAAGCACTACAGTCCAACATTCCCTGTTGAATTCCCCCTCACTTCTCAGCACTACAAAGGATTTAGCAGGAGGCAACCCAAACAGCTATGTGTGCATCATTTTAATTTTTTTATGTGTTCGGAAATACTTAATTAGGCAATTAAATTAACTCTGCTAACTCCTCTTAAGTTCCATACTTAAGTCCCTTAAGTCCAGTATGCTTGATTTATACCAAAGCAGATAACATGGTCAAAAATCAACACCTTCCAGCACACCGTTCTTTCTGCCTATGTTTTCCCAAGTTTCCCAAAAGGAAAAATAAACAAGAATACAATTTCAGCCCCTTAATATTTTCTCTAATATGCACTGCCAAATATATTCTAAAATGTTTCCAGACTTATTAGACATGTTTGTCCCCAGTCTTAAAAGATTTCACTGATAATAAGCCAGAGGCTGGATGGAATTCAGCTTGCCTCTGATACACTCACATTTAAAATCTGATAAAGAACAGAATACAATTTCAGTAGAGGGTATGAAAAGGTGCCGAAAAGATATTACAAAGTGTTTCCAGTTATTGGACAGACTCCAGCAGTCTTTAACATGGCTCAATTAAAACACTCTGAAATGAACTCAGCTGCAGAGGGACATGAGCCATGACATTAAATGGTCTTCTGTATTAGTCTGACAACAAGAAAACAAATAAAATGTATCTTGCTTTGCCAGATCTTAAGAAATATATTTGTGAATCACAGCAGGTGATTTCTCCCAGTACCCTCAAGTTTGACTTGATATCTTATTCACCATTTTGTAAAAAAATAAATCTTTTGCACACCAGTCTAAGAGTAAGAGTCACATGTTTTGTATATTTTCCTGGTGTGTAGTACAACAGCATTAATGACACCTTATTCCTTGAAGAAGCTCATCCTCAAATATCAAACAGTCTGACAGGGAATATACTATAGAACACTATGTATTTTCCATATGCAGGTTAAAAACAGTCATTCTAAAACTATGACTTGATGTAATTAGAACCTTATGTGCCTTCACCTCAGATAACTTCAGTAAAGACCTTATATAAGCATACTAATCAGGGACTGTGAATAAAAGGTTATTTATCATGAGAATGTCTTAGATTAACACTACCCTATTATGGTCACACTACACTAATAACATATTTTTGTTATTATTAATATAATATGATTATATACTGTAAGTAATAATAACAACACCTAAAACATCCCTTAATTTAATGGAACCTTAATGCAAAAAGGTTTGGATTGCATCTTCAGAAGCATTTCAATTGATAGGATTCCACTGCACATCCACTGGAACATTTGTTTTAGAATCAAAAGTTCCACAGAAATAGTATCAAGAAAGATCAGGATCCAAAGATACTAGAAGCTGCAATCAGGCCAGCTACCCATTTCTGCCTCTTTGAGAGGCTCGGATTAGATTCTGCATCCAGCAAGACCAAGCAGAGATTTCAAAATCTTTAGGACCCATTTAAGGAAGACATCTCTCAGCTGAAACAAATTTTATAATAGCACAGTTTGTCTTTCAAGGAATGCAAACAAAAAGTGGCATTACTTCTGATTTAGCATGTTAAATAGTAGTTAGTAAATTAATGATTTTGAGACATTTCCAACAATACATAACTTGGCTTTCTGCACACTCCAAGTAAAAGTGCCTTATTTTATTTTTAAAAATGGTAATAAGTTCATGTTAATCTTTATTTGAAAATGACTCCTTGCAGGCAGTTTACAGATGTTGGCCCTAATAACCAACTAATGAAGCAGTGGATCAAGAAGACTAGCACGATCCCTCAGGGAGTATCCACTGACTTTAATTTGCAAATTCAGTTATATAAAGTATTACTCTTTCCAGCACAACAACCAGAGAATCCAAAGAGATTCAGACCAGTCTGCTGTCCCAGACATTAAAAACACAGAGCTGAAAATAGTCCCTGGAAAATTGTGATATGAACTCCAACAGGTTAGAAATACCTTGAAAGTATTCAAGTAAGTTTTCCAAAAACTTAAAATAACTTGAAACATAAAGGTTTTGATTGTCTCTCA
The DNA here is from genome assembly GCF_040954835.1 of Lepisosteus oculatus. Taxonomy (NCBI): domain Eukaryota; kingdom Metazoa; phylum Chordata; class Actinopteri; order Semionotiformes; family Lepisosteidae; genus Lepisosteus; species Lepisosteus oculatus. The sequence goes on along the minus strand of NC_090700.1, from coordinate 41,841,445 downwards.
TCCAAAAATATGGGTTTGTCCTTATGTTAATATGGCCTGTTAAATATTGTCTCTTGAGGTTTTAACTTTATGTTTTTACAGTAGTCAGTCCTTATCTATCATATGTTTCTTAATCCAGAGTAAAACATATTGTGCATGATTGCTGTTCCTGAACATCTAAGAAATTACAGTCGACGTGGCAGAACATAGATACTGCTTCTTACTGTGAGTTTTTTTAACAACTCGCCATATGCAGAACTAAAAGTATTCATGCAAAAATTAAAATCAATCATGAACTTAATTCTATTATACGCCTGGTTTATGTCTGACTTAAAAAAAAACATGACCCTGACAGTGAGGGATAACCATACTATGCGATCTTTCACATTAACAATTTACAAAATGCATTCAAACCATTCATATTTATTGAAATACATAAGAAATCTGTCAATCTATTTATGCATGTAAATTTCTAAAAAATAAAGTCCATTCATTTCTTGATATTGATTAAATGTCTTGGATATCACGGGGGCACAGTAATTAGCACTGCTGCCTCGCAACACTGTGGTATGATTCCTGGAGTGCTATCTGCTTGGAGTTTGTATGTTCTTATGTCTTTTCATCAGTTTGAAAACCATTACTGTAAATACTGTGGTATTATACTAGTGAAATACTGTAGAAAAGCAAGCAATTTGGCAGTTTGGTCACTATAGAATGGATGCTGTGATGAACAATAAGAATAAGAATAGTATAAGAATTATGCCTTTAGAAACATAACTACTAACTTATTCAACTGTATTTCTAACCAAATTGACTTTGGCCTCTGAAATTAAAAGATTTATAAAATTGTACATATCTATATACAGATGCAGCCATTCAAAATGCGTGGTAAAACCCTGTACTGCGCGAAATTACCTGCAGAATAGCGCGGAATACCACAGTATGTTATTGGCTGGCCAAAATGACCGAAAGGTTACACTTGTGGTGCATTGGTTGTTAGTGAAAGGATTGCTTAATTTAATCTCTTAACTGTACATGTTTAAATCCACTTAATATTGAATATTAATATGGAATTTTACAACTAAAGGGAAATTTTGGTAGCTGAGCATCAAAATAAAAGGAGCATAATGTCTGTGAATGTCGCAAACGATATAAATTTAGGAATATCAATATGTTATCAAACTGTATATTGCCGGTTAGTGGTAGTTTAAATAAAAAATTATAATAAATACATAATAAATAAAAAACAGTATTCCATGTTTTTCATAAACATTTTAAGCATCAAAGTCTTTCATTTGGTATTTTGGAAAAGTTTTTACGTTCTCATTCTGACTTTATTAAGTTTATATATTTTATGACAAGTTATAATGTTTTAACCTTTTCTATGAATACTTGTGCTTGTTATTGCAGTACAAAAAAACAGAATTTGATGAAATTGTGTATGTAAAGAAATTAATAATGATATTTAAGGATTTATTTATTTTCATATAGCTCAAAGTATTACCGTAGTCCACATTCTGCAACAACTGCATCAATTTGACTCATTCACCCGTGATTACTTGAAAACATTTTGCCTACCCTTTTCAGCTAAAGCTTAAGTTGTCAAGCGGTGTGTTGGTGTAATGGCTTTGACGTGTGACTCGCGTGCTGGAGGTCAGGGGTTCGATCCGAACATATAAATATTTATTTGAAAAAACTAAAATAGTCAATATTATGGACACTATATTGAATTTTTTGGTATTTCTAAATATCACAACATGTCCAAAGCTAAGTGATTTATTAAAAGCAACTAATAATTTCAAACTGCTTGTATTTTAAAATTGTATTTATTTTGGAGTGATTTGTCACCGTTTTCACAACCTTCAATTTATCAAATGTCTATTTTTGAGACAGGGTGTTCTAGACCTCTTTTTAATTTCTGAAACTCCCTCTGTATTTCCTGTTTTCACACAGATAAGAATAAACTACATATGCAAATCTTTTCACAGGCGGAAAGAGGTTCTGTGCTCTTACCACAGTATGCATTGTTACATTTTTAAGCATCAGTTGAAGCATTCTGAAGTCTGTTAAAATCGTAAAAGTTTTTATCAAATAATATTGGTGAAACTGTTACCTGTCCTGGATATAGCAGTTAGAACATAGATAGTTGGATTTACACTTGTAAAAATGTTCCAATTTTAATGCGATACGGATGATATTATTAATAATAAATTACTTTGGACGATCTGTAAACTGATGATTTATAGAGGAGATGCGTTGTCTCTTTTCTTTCCAGCTTGGAATTAATTTTTACCTACTAATATATTCCATTGCAGCCACTTTATGTAACGCAACTCCATACTTCTCACAAAGGCTAGGAGTGTTTACACCCTGCTGTGTAATGCTATGTAGAATAGACAGTTCTGCCAGTTCTGGGGGATGGAAAGGAATTTTCAGTAGCATGCTCTGTTGTTGCTCTTTAACATAAGGCAACCAGCAATCAAATGTCCTGTTGTTCTCGGTACTGTAGGTTTAAAACTTGAACAAAGACATGCTACATGAATACAGCGCGATGTTGTATAATTTAAAAGCCACTACAGTATAGCTTGTGGGAAATACATTTATTTGTCCTGAATCAAAGTTTAACTCGTTCAGACCGCCCTACATTACAAACTCAGAGCGTTTCATTGTCTATTGCAACAGTATCGTTAGCAATGTAGTTAAAAGGAACATGTCGAAATGTTTCCAAAATAATCACAAGTGAACGAGTTGAGGGATTCGATAATAATAGAGAAATCATAACAATAACCCTGAGTTGTTTCATGTTAATAATGCAATCCAACTGAAAGAAGGACACTTAAATCAACAGGAAGAGACTATTGTTTCATTGACAAAAAGAAACGTCACACTCTCATTTAATCTGATTGTTTTGTTGCTGTGCAGACTGTTAAACGAGAGGAAAAGAGCGTCTCCTTCTTCGAAGCATTTCATTAATCTGATTGTGTATTTGTTTCCAATTAAAGTAAATTTTGAAAATCTCCGATTCACCGATTCACCATGCCTATAATGTTTTCCCAGAGATTACAAGGCAAGGCCCTTTTGCCTCTGGACCCATCGAAATTTTATGGATGTGATCCACTCCCAGTAAATTTCAAAAGTCACAAAATTACAAAACAGAAGAGTGGTGTAACGGTTGGCTATGGCATTCCCATCTGTGCAGTCCGATTTTACACTTAATTAGTGTAAACTTAATTAAGCCTAATTAAAGGGACTGATGAAAAAATCAGTGTTACCATAAGAATCAGAAAACAGAATAATGATTCAAATGTGTTACTTCCGATTGCCTTCAGTGTCTGTGGTGCTTGACTGGTATAATCTTGCTTTGGTTGCTAAAAACAGGTTGATTACTGTACAAAACAATTATTGAGTTATACAGTAAAGAAACTCCTCAGGTGTGGAATTCAACAAGTATCAAAAAGAAAGGCATTTTTTCTGTTTTTCTGTATAATCAGTCATTTCAGCAGAAAGAGTTTTTTCCATTCACTTACAGGACCCTCCCACGCCTTCCCCCATGCAGAAAGCCCTAAAATCTGACAATTCAGCACAAGACAAACAGGAACAGCTCTGTATATTTGGCAATGTCCCTTTTTCCGCATGACATCGACTTCCCTGAATGGCCTCTGCTAGATTTAGTTAAATTAAATCAGCTGATTACGAAACTGTCAGTGCCCTCATCTTACAACAGCTGAGCATTATATAATAATTGTATTAGCCTAGTGGAGTACGCGAAGGTAGAACTGCTTCTTTTCTTGTGCAGAGTAAAGCCACACTCAGGAAGCGGGATGCCACTGGGATATTACCTCAACATAATTCGTTTTCCCAGTCGTCCTAGTTACATCATTCACAGTTACGCCTCCTGTTTTGAAAAGCAGCACTAAGAAAATAAATTATGAAACAAACAAAGAAAACTACAGCGATAACAAAAGTTATTCATGAACAGCACACCCTACCATGGAAACAGAAATACATTCATCGTTTTCAGAAACTGCTAACTGCCCAGTACAACATCAGAATGAAAGTATTTGATTCTGGAAAATACGTTTTTTTATCTTAAACTTTAAAGGTACAGCATCGTGTATCATCACCTGTGCCACCCAAATGTTATATAATCAGTTACAAATGATCAGGTAATCAAAATTAAGATAGGAAAGTTCAGTAAATTTCTTGAATCTGTATCCTTCATTTCTAAGTCATAAATACATAAATATAATGGTTTATTATATTTCAGGTTATAATAAGAAATTAAACAAATCATTAACTTCAATATTTTATTAGATAAAATTGTATTAGATTAGATTTTATTAGTGATTCCTGGAATATTTTTTAAGTTGTATGTTATTTCACTGTTGCTGCTGCTGTTCTGTGTTTATGTTTTGGTGTTTTCTTAATGTCTAAGTATTGGAGCAGACATGCAAATAAGCATTTCATTGCATTTGTGCATATGACAAAAAACAGAACTGAACTGAAAGATATTTCAGCAGTTTATTGCAGTCATATATCTAAGAAGAGTTAAAGTAGGTTTTACTTCTACAAAGCATTCCAGTTGGATGATAAAATCCAGTCATCTTTTTAAAATTCTATAATGGGTTTAAATGCACATCATGGAAAAAAATTGAATATTTTCTGAAAATATAATATTTCCCACCCACACCCTTGTACGCCTTGCAGAATTGGTACTCTCACTTAATGCATTCTCTTTCAATAACCTTTTTTACCAGCACGTTAGTGGAGTCGCCATGGGCACCAGAATGTGACCCAGCTATGCTAATTTGTCGGCGGGTTAGAAGAACGCTCTTTCGCTTCCTACACTGGCTTTGTCCCGGACCTCTACAAGCGATACATCAATGACTGTATTGGTGCCACCACATGCTCTAATGACCAGCTAGAGCACGTCCTGCATCAATTCACTAACTCTCACCCATCCCTCAAATATACAGTTAACATATCCTCCACTACCCTTCTGTTTCTAGACATAAACCTATCCATTAACACTCCCCCACTCTCTACTTTAGTCTATTACACACCCACAGATTCACAGAGCTGTCTTCTGTACAGCTCATTTCACCCCAAACACACTAAAAACTCTCTCCCTTTTTACGATGACTCTGCAGTGATAACATAAATTTCCAGAACCAAGCACTCAAAATACACTCTTTTTTTCATCAACAGAGGATGCCCCACCTGTGTTATTGACAGGGCCCTCACCCGAGCCAAAAACAGCCCATCGGACCATCAACTCGATCAGGAACTCCCGGCCTAACAACAACATTCCTTTGGTGCTTCCCTGCTTCCCTAACGCACTCTCTATCCCCGGGACCATTAACAACAACTTTTCCATCCTAAAGGATGATCCCTCCATTGGGGCCCTCTTCCCTGACCACCTAATCTGTGTAAACTTCATGTTCACAGCTTCCTAGACCACCCTCAGCAATCATCCACACCAGGCACTTTGCCCTGCAACAGATCTCGCTGTATCACCCGCAAGTACATATCTAATACCACACTCATTCAAGACCCCTCAGGACAATTCTGGATCACTCAGGTGACATCTTGTAACTCCAGCAACCTTATTTACTGTATCTCTTGCAGTAAACGCCCAGCCATCTACATTGGGAAAACCAAAAGGAGACTTGGAGACCGCTTCAGAGAACATGTTAGGGCTGTGAAGATTAAAGATTTCTCCAAGCCCATAGATTCTCATTTCACCTATGATCAGACTGATCTCTCCATCTGCGTTCTCAAAGTAGCGTTTCTTAACTCCTATACCAGAAAGACATCAGAAACTAAAATTATCCTGAAACTTGATTCACACCTTCCCCCTTCTCTCAACGACAGACTTGTTTTCTTCTAACTCTCTCTATTCATTTGTAGGTTTTGTTTCACACCTCTCCTCACCTCTCTCGACCTCGCACCACTTGATTGGCCACTCTGCCTCTCCCCTGCTCCCGCCTCCTCCTCTCTCCTGGCTTTTGTTTTCCCATGCTATATCATCTATGCTGACTGCCCTATCTTTCTTACACCCGAAGAAGGCTCCACAGCTGAAACGTTGTGTTTTCTTTCTTCTCTTTTCAGCATGGAATAAACCTATTACTTGTCATTTATCAGAGAAATGTGTTAGATGTTCCATTTGCTCTATAGGAATAAAAGTAGTGATAGTCTGATGGCAGGGACCTGAAATGGAGTAAAATATACTGTAAGTACAGTACACCACTCTACTGGCAGAGGGAGAGTCTGAAGAGGGCGTCTAGAACAAAATATCCAGCCAATAGCCATGCTATTGAAACTGAATCTTAGAATCTTTCAAGAAACAGATGGATGAAATACTTGGATTGATTTGATACTACCAAAGAATTTATCAAAATTTTATTAAATTTTTAGATTATGTACTGATTAAAAGGATAACCCTGCCTGTAAGACTCTCCTCTTGTCTCAAATGTCTGATATTCAGGATTGGGAAGTATCTTATGCTTCAAGGCAAATCCTCAGGATTAACCAGCCGCATGAACACGCTCTCAGTATATTCTGAGAAAAAATGCTGAACATGGTGCTTTGTTTCTAGCTAACATGCCAGGTCTCATTATCACGTTATGATTCTCCACTGCATCATGAGAGCAGCCAGCTGAATCAGCTCTGCTCCAGTATTCCATGGAAAACACTGTTGGCCTTGTTGAAATAGTCATTTCTTCAATAGTAGCTCCTGTAAACTGGTTTTATAATCAGTTGATATCTGATTCTTCCCTATGACATTTTCCAAAACTAAAGTGGAATCAGCATTCTGACACTCTAGAATCCACACAACAGAAACTGAAGTTTGTATTCCTTTTAGTCCGTAAAACAATTAACACAACAATGACAGTAAAGTGAATAGAAAATTAATCTGTTTGTGAGAACAGAAAAAAAGATTAAGGAGTTTTATATACTCACCCATATGCTATTCAATGCTTTTAAGTATTACAGGTAAATAAGTGATGAGAACCATTATGAATAAAAGATACAGCACATTCAAACAAAAGAATATATATTATATAGGTTTAAAGTAAATCAGCATACAGTATCACTGCTGAAGATCATAAAAACTAAAATGAAGCATATTCTGCTAATGCACTTACAAAAAAAAACTCAGCAAGGACAGAGTTTACATGTTGTAAATAATATTCTTCAATGATAATGTAGTTTGATAAATAACCTAGTTACATTGCATGCTTTGGAAATCTTAAGCTTATTTGTTGTATTTTCAAAAATCAGTATTAGGTTACAAGTTGTACATACTGCAAAGCTAAACTTGTCACTACAGAACATAAAACAAGAGGCTGATCTTAAAGGTACTAAGTTCCTGACAATTAAAGATAAATAAAACAGGAGCTTCAGTAAATGTATCGTCCCTGTGTTCTGAATATCTTAACAGACACATCACTGGATCACAAAAAAACATCCAGGCAAAATTTAGTGACATCTTACATAGTTCCACAAGCTCTATGATCTCAGTCTGCAATATTTCCAATATGAAGGACAGGGCCCCCTTCATGTATTCAATTAAGTAAATTATCATATACTGTATAGCAATAAATACAAATGTGGTAGAGACAGAATGACAAAATGCCATTCACCATTGCTAAACATTAATCTTACTTTTCATTTCTTCACATTTACTAGAAGCACAAAAATGTTTAATAAATACAGAAAAAGATTCTTGAACATCTGCAAAAGAATAAAAATGCACCACATTTGCTATGGCCAAGACAAACAAAAGCAAATGAAAGTAAAATAACACTCACTATTGTAACTGAAAACATGTCTGGTATCTCATAATATTGGTCCAATAACTTTATTGTAATAGTTTTGAAATTTAAACTAAACCCTGTGGGCAAGATGAATACTATAATGACAAAATAATACATACAGTACATAGTTCAAGTAACATTAATATTACTGTAGCAGAAAAAAAATAACACTCAAACGCTTTTCATGTATTCAAACCCCTTCATTGTATTGCTCCTCAAATATTTCATAAGAATGCAGAGATTAATCATAGATATTTTGCCCACTTCACTCCTTTAGCTATGGAAATTCCTTTTTTCTTCTTGAATCTCTCATAGTTTATTGTGATGTTCCTGAACAGTATTTGGGTTACTTAAAAGTAAAACTGAATCTGTTCTGGAATCTTTATAACAATGATTCTACTTTTTATTGCAGAGAGGGCTTGAATTATTCATAAAATAAGGACAAGTCGCCCGGAGGCTAAGAGATTCTTTTCGTTTACGTGTCAGAAGTGTCTTAAAAGACTGAACCAAAAATAAGTAGCACAAAGGAAAAAGTGCAGGCAATCATACTACTGCACAGCTCTATAGTTTTTTTGGCATTTAAAAAAGAAAAATCCAGTCTATTCCTTGGATTCCAAAGGCATAAATCTTGGAAATGGACAAATTCCAGCATTACATAATCTATAATGGAAACAATCCTAAGAACTAAACTTATGTATGAAACACAAACTGGTGTGGAAAACAAATTCTTCTGTTTAAAAATGACAATTCCTCAACCATCTCTAATCCACTTTGACCTTGAGACTGCCATAGACATTTAAGATTTATAATGTAAGAATAGTGATTATAAAACAAAGCTCTAATACTTCAAGGAATTAATTTATGGTATAACTTTTAAATCATCTTCAACAAGGCTCTGCTCATGAAATATGTCATCAGTCCATCTCATATAACTATCATACTCTTTTGCTAAAGCCATAGTGAACAGGATAAGAGTCAGAATTCTAGCCTATTTATTTGTTTTTGGTATCTATAAGGCACATACATCTTTATAAGGAAAGATTTTATGCACTATTCTAAAGATCCTGATGTGATAAATATAAATTCCACCAAAGTAGACAATGACCCTGCAAGCACTGCAGGAGCTGAAACCCTGACAAGGTGTCTGTGTCATCATATTCAGCTACGCTTGCTGGTGATCTGAGTAGAGGCCACCCAGACAGTAGAACAAAAGCCTACTGGCAACCTATTCCACTTACACATTCGAATGCTCAATGCAACCCTTTGCAGAGCACAACAAGGTTGCTTTATCACCTACCGACAGCATATATTCTAGAAGGTTACAGGAAAGATGATTCACAGCCTTGTATTTCTGTTGTGTGAACTATAACAGCTGAAAACTAGACCAACTCACTGTCCCTGTAAGAAAAGTTTGCAGTTTGCTTGTGTGGCTATGTAAGTAACAAGGTGAGGATTACAGAAACAAGGAGCCAGCAGCTGTTGCTTTTTGAGAGATGAATTCCAGGGGTCTGACTGCACTGGTATTATAGGCTATTGTAAAAATCACACCCAAGTTAACTTCCAGTTTATGAAGCCCAGTGTTATCATAATGTGCATATAACAAAAAAAAAATCGAGTTCTATCTACCAAATTTATGCATGGTTACAGAATTGTAATGTTTCTGATCTGGCAGGGTTGAATATTGAGACAATGGTTATAAGGAGTTAAAATAATTTAATCTGACACCAATTTACTTTATAAACACTATATAACTGTTTTAATTTTTATCACCATACCAAAAAAAGAACTTATAGCCCTAGAAAGATTTCAAAGAAGAACAAAACGAGTGAAAAATGATTCGTGGAATTTGTCATATACTGTACAGGATAAGGCATATATAATCCTCTTCAGTCTGGAAAGAGTTTGAGAGGAGACATAAATTAAATATATATGATCTTCAGAGGTACTGATAAGGGTGATTTAGGACACTATTACACAACCTGTAGCGAAACTAGTACATGGGATGACAATTGTAAAATTAGACCTTAAATGTCTGGGCAGTTTTAAGAAACTGTTGAGTGACACTACAACTACTGAACAACTAAATTAACTAAATGAATGAACGACTAAACTAATGTACCTAATAAGAAAAAATGGGCCAAAAGGCTACCTCTCGTTTACATTCTTTCTTAATTTTGTGAAATGTACATTCTATAAGTAATCCTTGATCACAACGTTGACAACATATTTCTAAATTCTCCTTAATTTTCCCTTCCATGTTGTAGATTATAGGATTTGGTCTACTTTTTATCTGTTGAACACAGTAAAACTGTTTAAAACTCCTTTCTGAAAAGGACAAAAAATAATACAAATTTTCAAAAACCCTTACTTGCACATCATTATATGTGTGAACAGACTCAATTTCACTTTTCCCACATTCCCAGAAAGCTGTTTTGAAAATGTATTCTTTCTCCATTTTAGTGAAAAAATAATGATTCTGATGTTAATTATGCTTCATCACAAAAACATTCACAATGAAAACACATTTCTCAAGTTACTCACCAACAGTGTCACAAGGTTCATCTTTGTGGACACAGAAATCAGTCCTAAAAAATTAAAATACACAGTTGTTAATCAAAAGTCACAGACCAAATAACTTAATTTATCTGAGTTTCCACAGTTTTCTTTCAACAGTTTCAGGGTAGAGATAATAGGCAGTAACTACACAATTGCAATCCAGATGCCCCCCGATCCATAAAAAGGTAGTTAAAAGCCAGGTAGGTAGTTGCAGAACAATAAGTCTTACTTGTGTTTAATGTAAATACTTTTAAAAAGTTGGATAATTAATACTAAAATAGAGGATCTTAAAAGGATTTTAGGAGATATTCAACATGGTTTTAGAACAGATAAATATTGCTTATCTAACCTGTTGTAAGCAACAGCATGTTTAGGTTTTCATAGCGTTTTTTGCTAAAGTAACAAAATATCCACATAAACCATTATTAAATATTAAAGGCCGTTCAATCTAGGACAAAACACATATATCTGGGTAGAGAACAAGTTAATGGATAGAAGAAAGAGAGCTCATATAAAAAGTAAATGTTGAAATGAGGGTGATTTACTGTAATCAGTTAAATACCATAGGGTCATGTATTAGGCCTGCTAGTCTTCCTAAACTGAAACTGATTTGGACATATTTAGAAAACAAGTCAAATTCTCAGATGATCCCAAAACAGGAAGATCAGCTGACAGAGAAAGCTAAATACATTCAAGAAGACGATATTTTCAATAGACAAACACAGTGTTACTAGTTTGCTGCCAATCACAATAGACCCTGATGAACATCCCTATTGATAGCAAATGTTAATCAGCATAATTAATGTATATCATGTTTGTTCAGTAAAATGTCAATGCACCTGCTACAAATATGTCTTATTCTTCTTAATAACTTTGTGAATTTGCTGTAGATATAAATAATAACTGAAACTGCTAGTGATTTTTATGCTTGTTACATACTGCAACATGGAAAACACTGTACTTGAAGAAGAACATTATCCTCTAGATAATGTGAGGAAGCAATAAAAAAGCCAAACAAAATGTTAAAATATACAGTTAAAATTCAAGTCAATGGACCTAAAGTTTAAATCCCTTGAAGTACAGTTAAACCTGAACTTTAGTACATACTCATGTGGAATACTGTGTACAGTCTCTACATTACAAATACATTATTTCTTTGCAAATGGTCCAAAGAAGAAAGACCAGATATATTCCTTAAAACCTCATATACTGACTGGCTAAAAGAACTAAAAATGTTTAGTCTTGAACCGGGAGGAGTATAAGAGAATCTGAAAATTCTCTTTCAGAAAAAGTCAACCCAATGATATTTTCAGGATCAGAAAATCATCAAAAAGGGAACATAAAGAGAACTGTTTTTAGAAATGAAAACAAGATGCAGTCATTTACTCTAGAGGTTGTGGAAGAGTGGAACAAGCTACCCAGTCATGTTGCTGAAACATTTTGACGTATATCAAGAAACTGGGGTGGCTTCTTACTAGAATCCAAATGAGCATGATCAGAAAAGTGGCATAACCTTATTTGTAATCTTTCTTCTGTTTTTAAAAGAATAAATTAATCAGCATCATAGAGTCGTGAATAATAATACTTTCATTTAATCAAAACCTCCAGAGAGAAAATAAAAGCATGGCTGTCACCCTTTGGAGAAGCTATGCTCAGATAAGACCAAGATGGGTATGCTTGATTACTTTTTCTCAAGATGAAAATAAATGCTAATATTAAAATTCAACATACATAAAACTAGATGGCACCATGCAGACGGTTTCTTCTCAAAACACAGGTTCAAACCAGGATAGAATGACAATTACCCTTCCCTGCAGGATTTAGTCCTGAGGAACGGTACACAACACAAGTTACACAACTGGAGTTTAAAATTAACATTTCTTCCTGTTAATCACACATAAAACAATCTGCTTGCCCCAGGGTTTATGGGATAATGTTCCAGAGAATCTTTTATCTCTTTATAATATGCAAATTGAAAAATAAAATTATTCCAATTTTTCGTAAACACTTCAAGCTCTGTGAAAACAATCTGAGGCAGAGCTGCTGCTGTAGAGGTTTTCTGTGGGAAACATTAACTCAGGCAGAGCTAATATAGCACTCTGGAGGGCCATTATAATATATGTACAGTAGTATAAGCATTATATACAGTATAGTATCAAATCATGAACACAATGTATATAAGAATATACAGTATGTATGTATGTATACTTATGTGCAAATGTAACACTCCTACCATAATCTGTCACTGAGTAATGTGAAAGTGAAATTTCTACTAGTGCTGAGTAATTGACAAAGACAGATCTCTGGTTCTTCTTAGAGGTTTAACACATACAAGTGACTTGTGTTCCTACTTCCTACTAACAGCCCATGTGAATATCCTGTTAACTAGGCAACGTGTGAACAGCTGTATCTCAGCATCTGGATATGGAGTGAAAGAATGTTTGGAATGTACAGCACACCAGAAAGTGATACCTGGGAAAGCAGTTACATAAAGTGACCTTTGTTGAAATGAGTATAAGAAAAGCAGCTGAACCAATCCAGCAGAACTGCTTTTATTTCTGCATATTATTTATAATGTTTATATTTATTATAATTATTAGATTAATTATTAAATAATAGTGGTTATGTATGTAGATGATTGTTGCCTGCTCCAAATTATTTTGTTCATTGAATTAAGGTTTTAAAGGTGACTATCAGAGATTATTCCCATTTCTGTGGCCTGAATAGTGATACAAATCTTAAAGAAGAAAGGTTATGAAAGCATACAGAGGTTCTTTTCCATAAAAATACAAATTTAATTTCTGTAGTTCAAGTAGGTAGCTGCATCAGCATGTAGGCTGCAAAGGAACAAGTAAATGTTTATTCCATTTCTTTCTATTCCAAAGAGAAGAAAAGAAACAACGGTTCAACTGTGGACCCTTCTTCACACCCAAAGAAGCCTCCACAGCGAAACATCGTGTTTCTTTTCTTCTCTTTTAATGTGCAAGTGACTTTCTTCATACATTTTTCTATGTTGAGGATGTTAGGGAGTATAAGGAGTTAAAACTGCCATCTCAGCAGATTCTACTACGTTTAAATTGAGCATTACTTAAGAGTTTATTGAAGAAGGTCATCAAACGACTTTTAATTACATTGGTCAGCCTGAGTTCACACAGGAAGCTGCTTTGAACTTGCAATTAGCATGTCAAACCCAACAACAAAGTTCAGAAAATTACAGAGGATCGTTTAGTCTAGATATACATAGCCAGATGATGTGTGTGATACCACAACAATGCTGGGATAATACCGTTAGCTCAGTCTTTCCTTTTAATTCAGATTGGCAAGGAAGCAACTTCAGTCACAGTCCCAAACCCTGTAATTTAACAAAACCTAGTCTTACATATCAATCTGTGAGTAGTTTTTAAGTAAAGAAACAAAAATGACCCACATCCTCTTATGTTGATACAGCAAGACTTTGTTTACTCTTACAGTATGTTAGTAAAACAAATATTTTGGTAGAATTTTTAAATTAAAACTAAGGCAAATACAGAAATCTAACTAACAACAAAGCCATCATGCAAAACAAGCACAGTCTGTACACTTGCCCCGAGTAAAAGGAAAGTCCAACTTTTACATCTAATCAGTTGGATTTATTGCTTGTCAAAAGCAGCCATGATTGCTGTACATTTTTTTGGCAATTGCATGAGAGCTAAACATTTCTCTTTATTTTCGACCATTTTCAGAAATTCTCAAATATCTCTTGATGAATGTTTTTGATTTGTTGAATTTAAGGATGAAGTGAATGTGATGCTCGGCAGGGTGGTAGAAAGTACTTGGCCATTTCGGTGCTTTAATTGCATGGAGAACTGGGAGAAGAGGTGGTAGCAGGATTGACGCTAGTTTACAGTGACATCTGAGAACAGATGTGATAAATCTCATGTGATCTGCTCCAAATTGTCACAAAAAGGCAGTTATTTCAGGAACAGGGTTGACAGCACAGCGTATACTCACATGCAAACGTTTTCCACATTTTTCAAAAATGGGCATTAAGGGTTCTCGAGAACCAGAAAAGAGAGAAAAGGGAGTACTGTCAAAAAGTTTATTAAAGAGTTTATTTTCCTGCCAAAATTATATTATGAAAGTGATCATTATTATGTTATAGTGCGTTGCAAAAATATTTGGTCCCTTCCTACAGTGTCCCATTTAGTGAAATTTTTAAAATTATGCATATACTTTTTTTAAAGTTAATATTTAACTCAAAACCTGAATGCTCCAACTGAAGTCTTCTAAGGGTAAGATACGTTACAGAAAATGTCAAAACCTACAGAGAAAAAAATGGAATAATAAGACTAAATAACTTTTCAGACCTGTAAATTTCATATGTGGTAGAAGCAACTTTTGCAGTTATTACAGCCACAAGTCTACATATCTATCAATTTTGCCTATCAAATTGGTTCAGTTCTCACCCAGTTCTTCTTGGCAAATTTAATAAAACTCAATCAAATTACTTGGAGACTGATTGTGAGCAAATCTTTTCACATATTCCCAATAGGATTGAAGTCTGAATCTTGAAAAAGCTACGTATGGTTTTCACATTCTTATTCTTAATCCAGTGTGCTTTTAATTACTGTCCTACTAAAAGGTAACATTTAATTCCACATTTTTTTTTCAAATTGTATTCCAATTGTAAATCTGAAGCAGGTTTGCCTCTTAGATTTGCCTGTATTTTGTTCCATTTCTCCTCAGTCCTGAAAAACTTCTCAGTACTTGCTAATAGGAAGCAGGTCAAAGACCAAAGCAGGTCAGATTTGACTCATGGACTCCCATCTCACCCATTGAACTCTGTAGCTCTTTCAAAGTTTCTGTTGACCTCACAGTTGCTTTCTTAACCAGTACGACCCTTGGCCACCTGTCCACTTTGGAGAGATAGCCTGTTCAAGACAGTGTCTGGGTGCCTTCCACAACTTCAAGTTCAACTTGGTACAGTATGCTTCAATGGTACAGTAATTGCTTGAAGGACCTTACAGAGACAGGTGTATTAATTCTGAAATCATAACTAACAGTATTATTTCATAAAGAGGTATTTTGAATAATTGTGTGCCCCAATAAGGTGATTTTTTTCTCAAATTAATTGAGGTTTGCTACAGCTAAGCATTTTAATACTTATGATATCATGACTTTTCCTTCTTTTGTCTTTCATATTATTTCTATTTTGTTTGTTTTTGCTTTTAATGCAAGGAGCAGGTTTTATATATAACAAATAATATTTGTTACTTTATGGTGTCATGACTGCAAGCTTTAAAGCAACAAAATGTGAAAGTGGTGCAAGATTGTGATTACTTTTGAAAGGCACTTTCAATTTTCTAAATGATAACTAAAATAAAAATATCAAATTCTAGTCACAAAAAGCTCAGTTTCTTCAAAGCCAAAACATCTGAGTTTCTTTCAACACTGCTAAATAAATTACTGTTTTATCGCAAAATATAGAATGATAAGCCTGCAGAGGGCCAGTATTGTCTCTAATCAAAGTTATTTAATGACTTTTAATCTCATCAGGAGCTGTTAACAGGATGCCGTCTTCATGAATGCTACTTTAATTTATCTGACGTGAAGATTATCTTTCCTGTAGACTCAAGAAAACAATACCAGTACTTAGCAGAGATGTTTCACTGAGTGTTTTTTTAAATTAAACTACAGTTCAGAAGGCCAAAATATAATTCCTGTAGTATATGCTCTTGTCTTTCAAAATGATCTCTACATTAAACGCATTAGACAGATGTTCATTCTGCATACTACGTCTTCATAGAGAGGCCTTCTAGGTACTCAGATATCATATTTAACATGAACTGAACAGTGAACAAAAGCCTTCACTGTTTAAACATTCCCTGTGTCCTTTTACATTGGACGCCTTGAAAGATGAATAGCATCTGACATGCTACATGGGAATTATTTTAAACAAAAGAATTCTTATTTCCAGAGAATTATATCAGGTAACAATACCTAAATCAAAATATGGAATGTGTCATTTTCTGCCCATAATAATCCTCCTGAGTATTATGGCAAAGAACTGGATGCAGATTCCCCACTGACAAGGACAAAAGTGAGTAATTAAGACCATTAGCATTATGCTTACAAGATTTTTAATCTTCCTCATAGAAAAAGTCTAAAGACAAGTCTGTCAGAAAATTCCTGGTTGTCATTTGATAGGCAGTGCCTGAAAAATTGCAGTCAAAAGGTCATCTTGACAGCAGGCTCAAAATGAAAAACTGGCTACAGAAGCACCTTGTAACGAACACGGCCACGTCCACAGGGGGAATATCATCCTTCCCTCCAGGTACTTGATTGTTTCCAAGGTAACGAGCGCCCCCATACTCTTCCTGCTGCCAGTGACAAAAGCTCTCCAAAGACCTCTCTCCATGGTGTCCAATCTTCAGCTTCTCCTGTGAGAAACAATCAACCAAAACAGCAACATAAACCTCTTGCACCCCATGTTCAAACCTGGCCTGACTCAAAGGGGAGTCCTGCAAGACTGTTCATATTTAAATTTAAAGCTTTGACAAGGGTTATGATCTCTTTTGTCAATTACCTTAGTGATCTATGGAAATAATATAAACTGGACTTGTATTATGTATATTATATTTGTTTAAAAACAAAAGGGAATTGCGTACAACAGTAATTCCCAATTCCCATAGCTCACATGTTGAGCACAAGCAACAAAAATATTAATCATTTGTTCAGGAAAGGATCATCCACAATTTGTTTTCAAAATAAATCAACGCTCAATACACTGTGAGCAAGTAAAACGTATGTTTCTTTTAGCTCTTCAGAGATATTACCAGAAAAGAACTGGCCTATAATTAGGACTTTACCAATGATGATCTTATCTGCAAAGAAAGAGGCATCCAGTTCTGCTATTTAGATAGTATTATCATTTGTCAGAAATGATATCCCAAAATAAAAAAAACATATTTGCTAAACTCAGCCACCAGTTTATTATAATTTAAAAAGCAACGTATCTGCAATAAAAGGGTTCAGATGGACTTACTGGGCGGCTGTGGAGCAGGACCAGCTTCGTGACACGGATGTTGAGTCTGATCCCCAGGCTCTTATGATGAAACATATTGTAGACCTGTTGGAACAAAGAATTATTGCTGGCCAGCCACCAGTCATATCCTTCTTTATACAACAGCATAGGGAACAAAGTACAGGACTGTGAAAAAAGACTGCACTGAGTCTCACTTGAAAAATAAAACACTGCAGTTTTCCTGAGCACCTGGTTAAATAAAATACAAGCTCATTCAGCTCAACAGTTTCAAAGCTTTTTATGACAGAACATGACGAAAGCAATAAATGCGATTTCAGTACATTGAGAGCAGGTATAAGTTGCTTACACTGTCAGTGGGATCTCTTTAAAATGAAGAGAGATAGAATTTAATAGTATTAAACTCTGTTACTCATAGGAAAAAGAAGTTAAAAATTCTGTACATGATCCACCATAGATATCAAAATCCTCTTAATTAAAAGTTTACTTACTGCTTACAATAAAATGTATCACACTGGACTAAAATATAAAATAGTTCAGGTGGGTAGCTGCGTCAGCATGCGTAGGCTGCAAAGGAACAAGTAATAGGTTTATTCCATGCTGAAAAAAAGAAGAAAGAGAACACAACGCCTCAGCCGTGGAGCCTTCTTCAGGTGTGAGAGGTTCTGGTTCCAGGTTCTTCACACCTGAAGAAGGCTCCACGGCCGAGGCGTTGTGTTCTCTTTCTTCTTTTTTTCAGCATGGAATAAACCTATTACTTGTTCCTAAAATATAAAATGCTTCTTTTACTAGAATCAATGTTTCCTGCTGTGGACAACCCCAAAAAGCAGCAGACATGTAATGGTAGAAAACTATTTTACATAATTAGTTGACAACAATATTGTTTATGGTAACTTCTGGTAATCCTAGACATACAGTAACAATGTTACAGTGACCACCTTGCATATAATGTTACAAACATCCATGAAAAAATCAAAGGTCACACCATCACATATCAAACATGAGCACTCAAAATATCCAATTGTTTCTATGAAAGAAATCAATGGCAATGTGTGCCAAAGGAAAAAGCAGATATTAATTCCACATTGAAAAGCAAAGAGAAAAAAGAAAAACACGATATAGAATTTTCTTGATGTGTATTTTGAAGTCTTTACACAGATTCCACAGCTGAAAATTGTGTTTTCTTCTTTTTTATTTTTCAGCTTGAGGTCAAACTCTACTTGTTCCTTTGTAACTATGGCATGCCATACAGACATACTTTTCTCTACAATCTTTCCACATCATCGAGGTCCTAGTCCTTAAAAACTAGCATTGCAGATTGCATGTGGTCAGCTAGATGCCAAGACAAACTTCTCACTCCCTCACATCTCTCCTGCACTTCGCTGGCTTTTGTTGGCCTCAAAACTGCAAAATATACTTTTTTACAGCTTTGAATCTAAATACTTTTAATCAGCTGGCAGGTTTAGCACTTGGTAATGAGGAACTGCAGGGCGTGAAACATCAGTATGGTTTCTGATACTAGCCAACCCCTCGAGGTGTTGAGGCTAGCCAAGAGAAACACTGAATTCCTGTTCAGTAGAGTGCAATTTAAAATGACTTACAACCTTTTACACAAAGCATGTAGCATTTCACATTTCACACATATTGCTATAGTTTGAGCAACACAGAGCATTCCAACTCCAGCTAAACTTAAGAAAGACAGATGAGACAGGGCAAAATGATGTAAATGTCAGGCTTAGCTATTAAACAAAGTGTAATCTGTATTACAAGTTACGTTAAAACAAGCCAACTGTACTGTGCACAACAGTCTAAGTATGGGCTCCATGCTCATCCTTTAGTAAATGTAATAAACTGATTGTCACAATTCTGTCCTTTTCCTAGTGTTGCCTTCAAAAATACCTTGTGGCAGTTATTAAAGTTTTAGGTTTTAGGATCAAAACCCATCAATTTTACTGAAAGGGAGCAATTTGTAGGATTTTTCATTATTACACTTAAATGAGATTTCCGCAGTTCTTATACATGGTTTAACACACCTCTTCCGCACACTTAGTTTGTGCCTATGAAAGTAGTGATTTTGTTTTGGCACTGCTTGATTGTGTCTGTGGTTTAAAGACCATTGTGTTGACATCTCTTACCATGTTCATGACGGTGAGGATGAACCTCTGCGCAGCCTCAGCTCCGTGATACTGCACCATGTCAGAGTCGGCGACAACCACCGTTTCCACTACATATTCACTGTGCAGCCGGATAGCATTTCTCTTGCTCCTCCCATCCTCTGTTGGTTTGGTCTGCTTTAATTTCTTCTTTCCTGCAACACACCAAATAATACACTGACAGGTCGAAACTACTGTACAGGCAGATAAAATACATGGAAATAAAGATTGGGATTTGATTGTCAAAGAAGATATCCCTAGTTACTTCATGCTGGGCTCATACTGTAATCACAGTAGAAAATTAGCTCTGCCTCAGTGAACCTTTACTAGAAAACACTCAGAATGAATGTTTACAGAAGGTTGTATTGCAGCAACTACAATCTCTACTTAGGATGTCTAAACAAAACTAAATTCCTGTCTTAAGTACATATTTCTCTGCATGTAACAATTAAATACATAAACATTCATTATTTTCTTTTATCTAATTCAAGACTTCTTTAGGCTCTGACTGCATGCATTCTGAAGGTACTGCTCATAATTCAGAAAGCCAGAACAAATATTTATCAAGTACTGTATAGGTACTCTTTCCAATGGTGCAAAAAAAGAAATTTTTCAACAGTTTTTTTCAACATCGGATTTATAGGGAAAACAAAGGAGCGTAAAACTGATTCATCATATTTGTAACTCAGATTTTATTGATATACAGCAGCTTTAGATAAATCCAATAAAATAGAGCTTTTCCAGAAACTTTAGGGAGGAAAAACGAGCTATTATTGTAGCCAGGGTCAATGCTTGGGTTAATGGAATTAGTCTACCATGATCACCTTTCTTGTGCACGGCCTTTCTGCTTTCATCATGACCTCCATATTTCAGTAGCATGTGGAGAAAGAGCGAATAGAGAATTCTTTCAGTGTAGCCTATGTTGTTTTTGGCAGTTCCTTCCTGAAGATTTCAGTCTAGTGATCTGCATTTGTGTGGAGAATCACTTCTTTAAAATTAGTAGTTTCAACAAAAAGTAGTGACAATATCATTTAACTATAGCTAATTTTACACCATAGTAAGAACTTAAACTGTTCTGTGAAGATTACATGATAGGACTACATCTCCACAAAATTCATATAAAATAAAAAAATGAAAATTGTGATTTTTGGAAAGAGCAAAAGAACTGGGCACCACTTTGTGCTGTTCTAGATCACATTTTTTAGCCACTGGCAACATTTAACAAATAATGAATTTTGAGATTCTGTCTCTGGATTTGTAAACATTTTTGATGGGTCCCATGTTGTCAGCAGCAGTAGAGTCTTTTTATCTTAATTAAAGCCAAGAGTTAACAATAATGCAAGCAGCTGGTATAGTTCAACAATCCAAAACTCGCCTTTTGATTTTGAGCAGCCAGTATGTGCCTGGTAAAGGTTGTAGGATGTGCATTATAAGACTGAACAACAGGATGTTACTAGTTCATTCCAATAAGCAAAAGGCCATGCCTTGTAACTTAACAGAAAAAGAAAAGTTTGTGCACTTCTCAAAAAAAGGAGGATTACAGTATATTCTCTATTCTCACAGAGCTAAAATCTTTCTTCTATCGGAAAAAAGAATCCTGTACCCTGGAGAAAAGCTGAAAAAGTGCAGAATTCAAGATAAAGTGGAGTGTGTTATACTGAAACCTCAACCCCCCTGATACTCCAAAATTACAAAATTAATTACTCAAATAACCATCTTATTTGCCAGAAGGCTGTCGCCTTCACCCCGTGGAAATGCACCATCACATGTGGGGATTGTAATATGAAGTAGGCTGCTAATGTTTGAATGCTATGTTTTTAATTCTAGTAGATACTCAATTAATCAGGACAACAGAGTGATTGCTTTCAATTAATCATAAGCAATGCTGATGCACAACGCCTTCACCTTTAGGCCTAATCAAAATCATTGTTTGTGATGAATTAAACATAAATCTAATCAGATCTTGCTTTTAAGTATTTCTGAACGAGTCCCCCAGAAAAGTATTACAGAAAATGTGCTATGATTATACTGGCAAATAACAACTTTGTAACAAAATCCTTTTTAACAATAGCTTAGAATTACCAAATATTTTACTATCTAGCTTGTTTTTAGCTATGATTATACTAGCAAATAAAAACTTTGTAACAAAATCATTTTTAAGATTTCTTTAGAATTACCAAATATTTTACTATCCACCCCTCAGTTTGGAAAATAATTTCTGTGCATTTTAGTACACATGACTCTCATATCTGCTTAGGGATTAAAAGGAAAAGCAGACAGGCTCCCCTCTCCTGTACATCTTTCAAGATATAGATCTTTGATGAGCTAAAAGTTCAGCGGCGCCATACTGGGAGGGAGTGGTATGTCCCTGCAAAAATACAGGAGCCCAAGAAACCACAGGAGTTGTTTATAAAACAGAGATGAGTGAACAGTTTGTTGTTGTTTTCATCATATGGTTTGGCTTTGAATTGTATTCTGGAACAGTACTGGTTGAGCCCAAAGCAAAGGCTAACACAAATTCAAGAAAGAGACTTAAGAGAAGCAGAAGGAGAGGTGTAATCCTGAAAGAGAAAACTGATAGTAACAAACTGCTAATAAGCTGAATAAATGTCACTCACAGTACTGCCAGTGAAACAACAGACATCCTGCCTTGGGGTGAGTAAAGATGAAGTTCTATATTAAATAGTGTAAAGTATAACAGAGGCAGTTTAAGACAAAAACTTAAAATAAAAAAGCCTGATGGTATTCTACCTATATATATAAGGAAACAAGATATGTTATTCAAAAGCTGTTAACAAAACTCTTCCAACTTTCCATAAAGATAGGAGTAATACCAACTGAATGGAACATTGTAATGCAGCACCCACACATACAGTAAATAGATTTACAAAATGTAACAAATAATTACAGAACTGCACTTCTATGACATTAAAAGGTTAAAATGATAATCAAAAATAAACTAAAATTCTCTGTATGGTAATATGATTTTAGAGTGATTCCTCAAACCTGTTTCTGGAAGAACATGGTTTCAGTTGGATTCCAACTGATGTCCTTCAGTGCTTAAACTTTTTTTTTCTTTGTTCAGTTCCGAGTGTCAAATATACTCTAATTCAAGGGTGTTGTTTCCAACTTCAGCACACAGAACGTTACACAGCACTTCTCAACTTGCTCTCTGTTATTTCTGATTAAACAGCTCTTACTAGTTGATCAATGTGTAATGAGAAACTAACAGTAGGTGGGAATGACACTGCAATCAGACACTCCCACAGTGACAGTGAGGTCCAGATGGTTACATTTCGTGGACTATTACTGAATGAGTGCAGTCCTGAAATTCAGACGTTGGTACAGCATTGATAACAATGACCATTCTTATTTGACCTTTTAAAAGCTGAAAACAAATTCACAAATATGTTCCACAAAGAAAACAGAAATCAATGAGCCTTTGATTAATAACTCATCAAAAACCAAAAGATACTGTGTTCCTCCAGGACAAGGGTTAGGAACCACTGCTCTTGGGAAATACAAATGAAAAAGGCAATTCTTGCTTGTGCCAGTAAGCTTTTCAAAAGACATAATTTTCATCTTCTAGGCAATGTAGAAAAGTTATGCAGTAGGAAACTGAGACCCCAGGTAGTATAATCTTTACAAATTGGTCACCTTGAAAAGAACTTCTGAAATCCATCCAAAGAAGAGTAAATAGCTATATTACCGGACTGCAGTGACAGGCTAAAAACCAGAATTGTTTCAATATTTAACAAGAGAAGACGATAATGGTGCCTGATTCATGCATTCGCAATCCTGAAAGAAACTATTCCTATGGATTATTATGAATTTTGGTATGAACACAGAAACACAAACCAGTTGACACAAATGGGGAAATGCATTTAAAAACTGTTACAGGAGGCTCTGTTTTACAGAAAGCATGCCTTTAAGGATTTGAAATATTTTCCTTGAATCGGGCCCTCCTGAAGTCTTCTCTGTTGAAGAGTTCTTTAGCCCATAAATGTATAGCATTCCTTTTTGGCCAGAATGTGTGCTGATCGCTATTCTAGATCATTGGTCTAAATGAAGAAAAAATAAATCTTATATATAGATTCCTAAAGTGTCACAGTCACCTTGTCATGCTATCTTTTCAGAAACAAGACATTAAATCAAATATTTCTTGTATTCACTGTCTGGTGCATGAAAGGTAAGATGAGAAATTGTAAATTTTAAGTCTTAGGTTGGAAATAGAAGAAAGCTGAGGCATCAATGTCGTGAGAAAAAAATTTCAACAAATGCCTTCCATGTTTCAAAAAGACCCTTAACAGTTTGATCTGCACCTCACAGACGGAGATTATGTTCATTCATACTGTATATGTGTGGTAATGTCTGCAAGAAACATTACCCCACACACATTAGTTTCACAGTCTATTTTTGGCCAGTGGCCTGACATTCTGAGTTGTCAACGTACAGGTGCTTACTAGAAGACAAAGGCAGTGAACAGGATGCAACACCTGGAAGTGGCTGGCTCAATCCATACAGGTCGAGCAGGACTAGGATGGGGACAGCCTCTTTGTCTATGGTCCAAATCCAACAAGAAGGCATGTAAAGAGATGGTGGTCATGGAGTTGACAAGATGGAAGAGGAGAGATGTGTCACGGCTTTCTGTCAGGGTGATCTACAACCCTCCTACAAACCTCCACAGGTGGTATGGGATGGAGGAGGCTATAGTGGAGGAGAAGCGATACGACTGGAGGCCAAAAACCCCTAATTAGAGAGAGGCCAGCTGAAAGGGATGGCATGGAGACGTCCCTGTCATAGCCCCGTCACTAGGAGATGTACCAGGGTAAGGGGAGAAACATCTTGATGAATGGAGGTCCCCATCTCCACCATCTCACCATCTCATCAAAAAGGGCTGAGAAAAGCTAACAACTAACTTTGATTTCTTAGCAACTACCGTTTTGTCCAAAATGGTTGACTTTACACTTCAATGTGAAAAATGTTATCAGTGCTACGGATTGTGAGCTTTCCTATGAAAAACAATAGACTAGCCCTACTTATAATAATGCAATAAATAAACCAAGTGATTTTTTTCACACCAAAGAGCTTTCATTGGGTAGCATGTTATAGAGAGTCACAGAAGAGTCAAGCACAGTTTTAATAATTTGTATCATTTTTTAACGTAGTTTCTTTGTGGCTTATTATACTTTCATTGCATGTGCAATCACGTGTCCATAACGGTAATGGTGCCATACTGTAGGTAACTGACCTTTGGACTAGAGTATCCTGCTTGGGTGGGAGAGAGAAGATCAGGTTAAAGAAACAATCCCTTTTTGGTTATTCGGCTACTTGAACCACTGACCTCAGCAGGAAGCTAAGGGGTTTGACTGCAGAGGGGAAATGTAACACTAAGTAATCTAAGGTGGTTGATAGCATCGGACAAGTTCTCACCAACAGTTACATCATAAGATTAGGGGATGCTCTGGGAAAGGGTAGCAACTTGAGTTACAGTCTTGCCAGTGATGCTTAAGGACGGGACCATAGAAACAAAACCACAGGCCACAAAAATGCCACAGTCTTGGTATCAGAGGGCAGCAAATCCATGTTCTAGCAGTGCTGAAATCAGCATTGGCAGCAACTTTATTACACAAACTGTATTACAACAATATTGGGTGAAAATTCCATGTTAGAGGAGAATTAGATGCACCTTTATCAACAATATTTGCATTTAATAACTACCCATTATGCAACATAAAGTGCCTTCATATAGCAGCACAGCCTGTATAGTCAAAAAAATAACCCTCTAAACCTTTAAATAATTTTTAAATAAGTTTTAAATATCAAAGCAACTGGGTGACTGTGTCCTCACAGCTCTTGCACTCTAGGTTTAATAACAGCTGGGGTTGCCCCTGTGTGGGGCTGGACATTCTCCCCATGGAACTGTGGGGTTTTGCTGGGTGGTTGGGTGTCCTACCAAAGTTGTAAACATACTGTATAGGATAACAGTCATCTTTATTTTGTTTCTTAATGTGTGTGCCCTGCAATGGACTGGGTTCCCAGCAAGTACCTAAAATTCACCACATTTTATGGTAATGTAAAAAATAGCATAAACATGCTTTTGAGTTTGGCTTTTTGGTCTGTTAGCATTACCTGCATGTGCTTTGTATAAACTCTTGCTGGAGAGCTCGTGTTTTTTGCATTTTCTTTTGAAATTCTCTGTAATGCAAACTTCCTGCCGTTAACAGATGCCTTGACACACGAACCCCACATCTACAAGATCGATGAGGATTTACCTTGGAAGGAATAAGCACTCAAATAGCCACACCTTGCATTGTTTTCATGACCCCAGGAAAGATTTGAATGTCTACCTTAGCAGCCTAAATGTATAATCTGAGGAGGAAACACCACACAAAGAAAGACATGTTCAAATGTATTAGCATTTAGAAAATGGAAACGCTTACTGCAGTTAAACAAGTTCCAACATTTTTTAATTCCCTCTATTTCGGAAGAAATTCACAACCTAAAGCCAATTTCATCATAACACCTGTCTAAAACTGAAGGACTCATTCCTTAGAAGTGTGCACTAATTGTTGAGAACAATGTGCTTCATTGTTTCCAGGGGTATGATTCTTTTTTGGTTTGGAATGTTATCCTAAAAAAACCAAAAGTTTAATAAACTGCATAAGTACAAACATCAGCAAAATAAAGAGTTATTTTAGTATTATAACAGTAAAGGACAAAACAAAGTGTTTTAAGGATGATAATAAGTTAAAAATAATAAAACGGTAATTTCTTTTGTTATCCTTTTCCATGAGACACACGAGAACTGAGACTTTGATATCTTATGGTACCACGGACGTATTTTTATCATTTAATGGTTGTTGATTTTTTCAGCACAGCACTCGCATACAGGGGTATGAGGGTAACTCTAATAACAAACAGGTCTACAGGTTATTTATTATTTATTTATTTTTATTTATTTTGTTGTCTTTTGTTTTATAACTATTCTGATGTCTGTTTTTGCTTGTCTTGGGATGGACTGCTGTAACACATCAATTTCCCTACGGGATTAATAAAGTATTATCTAACATAGTTAGTTTATTACTTCACAACATTAACAGTTAACACTTTTTACGTAATATAAAGCTTCTTCCATTGCAAGGAATGTGCAAGTCTTTACATACCTGTGCATAGGTATACATCATTAATAAAAATAATAGTCAAATACAGTCATATCAGTCTCAGCAGATACTGTATATGTCTTTTCTTAAAAAGAGTTTACAGTATGTGAATTGCTTGCCACAGTACTAGTATTTAAAACCTCTGTTCTCATTTGCTTAACGTTATACTGTACTGGTTGCAATAAATCCACCAACTCTTTACCTCCATCAATTGTTCTGCTGTTTTTTTTTTTCTGCAATATGATACAATTTCATACATCCAGATTTTGCAGCTGTACAAAGAGCACTTCAGCTGGCTGGGATGTAAATGGTGAACTCTATGAAGTATTCAGGACATGGAGTTTAATGAATATAAAGTCTGTTCCAGTCAGTATCCTGATTCTCTAGGGATGCAGTGGTTGAGGGGGAAAAGTAAAATGGTCTCCACTTATTGAAGCTTTTTAGCAGTCACTAGGGAAGAGGAATCTGGCAGGCCCCACCTCAATCTCAAGCAGACATGAGTGCAGAGGAAAGAATTTCCAAATCTGGCACCTAATATTGCCATTCCTGCTCGAAGCCACCAGGTGATAGAAAACAGTGAATAGTTATAACACCTGTAACTATTTTATTGTCCAAACCAAAGCTTTTACACCAATACAGCTGGAGCAAGAATACAACAGAAGTAAAGTGATAGTCATATAGATATTTCTCAAGTCACTAATTTCATAAAACATTATTCAGAGATAGGAGCTTACAGAATGCATTTATTTAAAGATTATCAAATATTTTAGTGGTATGCAGTAAACATTTGCTATAAAAGTGCACTATCACAAAGCATAAAAAAGAAGTGGAGGTTTTAGTATGGAGAGACAGTAGTAGCTGTAACATCAGTACATCAGATGAAATTATATCTACTTTTCTGACTAATGACTAATTCTGTCACTCTGGATGAAATGCTTATAATATTAAAACCCAAGCCAAAGCTTCTCATCTCAGGACCATGTACATGATATAATAAACTGATTACTATTAAAGGCAATAATTGAGAACATGAAAAAGGTTGCAAACAAGAGGACGCCATTAGACACAATAGTTTTGGAGCTGAAAAAATCTCAAATCTGTCCAGCATTTCTTAAAAGAAGGCAGATTTTGGGCCAATCTGGCTGGGAATCCTTTTCCAAATACCTACAAGTCTATGAGCAAAGAAGCATTTCCCATACTCCATTTGAAATTAATTATCTTTTAAATGTTTAAATGCTTGGACCAAATCTCCACTCAATCTCCTTTGTTCTAGACTGAAAAGCTTGAGCTCCCTTAAAGTATCTGTATGTAACTGTCCCTTAAACCCAGGAATTGAACTTGTTGCCTTTTCTTAACTCTTTCGAAAGATACAATAACCTCTTTGTAGAATGCGGACCAAAAGTGAACACAATATACTTAGTGAGGTGTTACTGGTACATTGTAAAGCTTAAGCATATTGCCCCTGGATGTGAATGCTACATTTTGTGCTGTATACAGTACTCAACACCCTGTTTTCTTTTATATTCCCTCGCTGTATTATTTGGGGACATTGAATATTCTACATAAATTCCCAGGTCTCTTTTATTTGTAGCTTCCTGCAGCACAGTATTGTTCATGCAATATGTATGGTGTATATACTACCAATTTGGATCATTTTGTTCTTATCAAGATGAAATATCATTCATCATGGGTCTCCCCACTCCATGATTTCTCATGTCAAAGTCAAAGTTTCTTTGAAAATCCCTTGATGTTGTTTCTGTGTATGCTACCCTGGAAATCTAACTAGTAGGTGCTTCTTTTATAACATATGGCATGTTATTGATATCTTCAATTGTAAAACCTTAAATGAAAAAAATTAGTTGTCCTGGGTTAAGGAAAGACAAAGTACAATATTGAATGGTACTAGTAGGAAGCAAGTGCAAGTGTTACAGGTACTGAAAGCACTTAGGATTTACAAATCTTCAGGAACTGAAAAGGATGACAAGCACTAACAATAGAATTATAGACCAACAAACTTTATTTCTATTAAATGCAAGGTTATGGAAATTAAAATTAGAACTAAACCACAGGATAATTTGTACGGCAATGGAAAGCTTGGAGATGATAAATTTGATTAAGAAAAGTCAGGCTTTGCTTAACTAACAAGTTAGAGTTCTTTATACAAGCAATACCAGTAATAAATACAGACAGCACATATGGTTCTAAATATCTAAATATTCTTCAAAACGTAGCTCATAAAAAATTAAGTCTTTAACTTGTGGAGAATTAGCATTCAATGTAACCCATGTTACAAAATCGTAATTATTTTTTATAATACCCACCTTTTGGAATTGCCTATTATGTGTTTTCACATCTTGCCTCATGGCTACAGTACAAACCCCAGAACACACAAGACAGAATGAGGAAATATAAGCAGACTCTTCTGACCCACCCACCTCCCAGCCACTGATCAAAGGTGACAGCCCCATGATCCAGTCAGAAGCAGTGCTGATTGGAGGAGAGGTGTGTTCATCATTGGCAGCAACCCAAATCTATAGGCATCTGAGATGCTACAAGTATTGCTGTGTTGCCAAGAGAGTCCTGGTCAACTAATTTCATTCTACCCTCAGCAACACTCAGCTAACTGTGTACCAACTCTTGCTGAAAACAGGTCATAGTCAACTAGTAGTCAACATAACACAGCTTAAAGCAGTGAGTCCTGGACCATAGAACTCACTCACACAGGACCTGCACTCAGGTGAATGCCTTTACCAGCTAAGGCACTCCACAGGCCCCTGTTATTTTAGGATATAAATATCTTTATATTACCATGTTCACTATGTACCTTGTCAGTTTCAAAAGTTTCCCAAAGTTGGGCCTAGTCAGTACTGGGATGATAGATCTCTGAATAAAACCAAGTAGCCATTGATGAACCAGTAGGTGGCACTATTCCATCTGGACCAAAATTTCCAAATCAATGCCCCAGTGATTAGGGACACTAAGCGTAGAAGTTTTATCATTTGAATTAAATAATAAAGATCCCCTGACACCTGGGTGTAGGGGTGCACATACAGTGTAGGGGGTTAAGTTGCACTTACACAATTTGGCCTAAAAGGTCTCCCTTAATTCAACTGGTGAAACAGTTTCTCACTTCCCTACCTGATCTGCTGTGCAGTAACACATCTGGCTTATAGTTGCCATGCATCAGTTGGGTGAGTGCTGCACATACTGTAAGTAGTGGATGAAGTGGATTTCAAAAAGCTATACAAATGCAAATACTTATTAAATCACTACAGTATATGTTGTATACCTAGTTTTAAAGTAACTTTTATTATAGTGAGAAATGTGGAAACAGTAAAATGTACTTAGGCGGTTTTGAAATTATATAATACATGAGTAAAAACTCATTTAGAATATCGCATACTCTTGAGGTCACCATGTTACCAAAAAGTTCTGGAAGCAATTACATTGTTCTTCTTTTAATAAAAATACTGAGTGTCTGCAGTTTTGAACAAAAAATATTACGAGGGGACCTCATTCAAACATTCCATATTCTTAAAGACACTTACAAAGTCAACCCAATGGACTTCTTCAGATCAAATAGTTCTACATGGACCAGAGTGCACATATAGAAAGTATGAGGAAGTACATCTAACATTGAGATTAGGAGTCACTTGTGGTGGTCAAAGTCAGAAACAAGCTACCCAGCCATGTTATCAGATTGATACCCAGGCTATTTTCAAAGTTGCTAGATGGAACTCTTGGATCAATTATCTAAGAAACTAAAAAAGCTACAATTAGTGGATGAAAAAATATAAACACTAGGGTAAATGAGTGACACGTAGTATATTGAAAGCAAAGTGCTTCTACTGAGACATTGATCATCTATTAAAATTAAGGAAAAACTTATCAGCTTGCTCAGGGTCAGCTATTAAAATGCTGGACAGGCCTAGCTACCTACTAGGAGACTAGGTGACTTTGAAAAGGAGTGGTTGTGGGAATGTGATGACAGGTGGTTCTGTAACCAAGACTGATCAACTTGCCGATGTTTCATAAACAACAGTGTCTAAGATGATGTCAGCATTGCTATTGATATCTTTCCCTCAGAGATCAAAGGGCAACAGTATGAAGAAGCACATATTCCAAACTTGTAATATCTATACATTAAATCAAATTGGAAGGCAATTACAGGGAAGCAACTGCCTACAAAATTCAACCTGGGGCATGATCACAAAATTTAATCAAAAATATTCCCCCAAAAACTCCACATAGTGGATACCACAGTCGGGTTGCAGTGGATAAATCTCTCATCTCACAGGCCAATGTATGTTTATAAGCTTAATGGCTTTAAAAATCATAGGCAATGATCTCTGGGACAGAGGAACAATGTGATATAGTCAGATGAATCATCCTTCATGGTCCAAATGGACTTCTCTCATTTTTTAACCTTTATGATGTTCTTAACGGTACTGCATAATCTTCGTCAGCCAAAGTTGCAGCATCCTGCATGGAGGGGAATCTACTAGGATGACAATGTCCCCATCCACAGAACAAGTGTGGTCTCCTAGTGGTTTGATGAGCCTGACACTGAGGTTGTCCATGTCATGGCCTTCTCAGTCACCAGATCATAACCCAATCAAGCATTTGTGGGATGTACTGGATCAACACCTGAGACAGCATTTTCCACCTCCATCAAGAGGGCATGAGTTCACTTATGAACTCCTTGTGGAAAAACAGTGCTACATCCCTCCTAGAGAATTCGAATTGCTGGTAGACTTTATGCCATGGTGCGTACTGGCTGTACTGGTTGCACATGGTGACCCAACACCATATTAAATAACCTTTCAATGATGTTTCCATTTTTTGTCCACTACCTATAGATGGTCAGTATTGCCTTTGTCTAGTTTGTAACATTTCTTATGTTCTAGAATCTTTGTACACTAATGGCACAGTACATAAAACACACAGTAACACAATTATACAGAACATAGTCTTCATAATTACTTTGAAAGTAACCTTTTTAAATGTCCATGGTCTCCAGCTGGATATTATATTTGTTATCCTATTCATCATGAAATGCTAAATCAAAAGACAAAGATACTGACTCTTGAATATGATGAACCGAGGCACTCTCACAAAACTATTTGCAAAAGGCTTTCAGATGCAATGATCAGCAATCAAATTCGTAGCAAAACTACAAATCCCACTGTACAACAGTGTTCCAAAGATTTTTCCTTTTCCAAAGTTTTCTAAAATAAGCAGGGCTGAAGGCTTTGGCTCTATCTCAAAAGATGAGAGGCCTATTCTCATAATATGAATTTCATGGTTCAAAAATCTGGAAACTTGGCAAAAGATGCCACAGGGCTTCAAATATGCAAAACATTATAATGTAAGACAGAAGGGGATAGACACATTTTCATCTGATACCATTCATAGCAGAGGATTAGCAGGTTCAGACAAGAGCTCAATCACTGCAATGCACATAAAAAGTAAGAAACAGCTGTGCTTTCTCACAACACCTTTTCAGTAAATACAGTTGAAACATCAAAGCATTACCAATACTTATAAATGTTGCTATGAGATGGAGATGATTTATTACTTTTGGTTCTCCACAATTGTTAAAACATTACACTGGGACATGATAAGTGGAAACAGTAGCAAAGATTAGCAAAGGAAAATTCAATAAACTTCTAAAGAAGAGTAACACAAATTGAAATTCATATCTACTGTATGTTTTCAAATTAAATTATTAACTTTCCCAAATAACTATCTGAATAGACCAGTTATCATGCAATACTCAGTTATTGTCATTGAAAGACTGAAATACCCAGTAAATTAATTTCTAGCAAATGAAAGTTTTGGGTTTTGACAGAGCAAAAAAGCAATCACAATTGCCAGAGGATGTCATAGTTGAAAACAATACATTATCACTATACAATATCCTCCTAGGTTTATGTGTGGAGAAATGAAGGTGTAACTAGTATTTCTCCTCATCATAATGGCACAAGTTTCAGATACAAAATCATCTACCAACAGTGCTGACTAAATAATCTGGCTGCTATAGATAATTACTCCTCCCACTATTATTTTATTAGCTATTATTTTAACTGCATTTTTAAGTGCATTTTGTTTTTCAAATGTAACCGCTTTTTTATTCTGTCCACTCAGTTTGGATTCACAAATTGTCAGCTCTGCTAACTACTGTACTTAAATCACTATACAGAGGACATTCAAGCAGTCCTTCAATCCTCCAATATGATCACCTGTCAGCTTCACTGACTGGAAAAGTGGAGCATCTTTCACTGACAAAAAAAAGTATGCAGGGGCACAGCAGGTGTTGCATAATGAGCTATGGAGAACCTGACCATCTCAAATCTACCCAAACCCACCAGTGTTCTCGAGCTCTGCACCATCACTTGGGAATCCCCATCACAATTAACAATTAAGTAATGACGCAGCTTGGACTTGATGTAGCTATGGAACCTAATCAATGATCAATGCTCTCAGAAAGCACATTTACCTGTTAAGCATGTTTTATTTGATAGTAAATAAAATAAATTAGTATCTGTTAAAAAACAGTTTGAACACTGTTCATCCTTACCTGGAATAGTTGTGCAGTATTCAGGGTGTGTTTTAGAGCTCCAGGAGCTTGAACGTAAAGATCGTTTTTGTCTAATTACATTGTGCTCCATGCCAATGAAAGAGTTTTGGGTGCCATTCACTGGTTCAATAAGCATCCTCTCCTCTCCAATTTGGATAAGACCAGTCTATAAGCAAAAAGACAATAAATAAAATCAGGATTATGAGAAATGATATCAGAAACAATAAATAAGTACATACAGTAAACCACCCAATAAAGTAAATACATTCTTACACCTCCTTAGTTTTAAATTTAGACAGGTAGGCTATAGTTTGTCACTCAATGTATCATTTCAAAACACACACAAAGAACATAGTGTGAGTATGAACAGAAATTCCAGTAAATATAATTATACTTGAAAACAATTTCCTGCATGTTTTAAAATAAATCTGTTCTAACAGATCAGTTTAAAATGTAAATAAGGCCAGAACTGGACTCATTTTTCCTGCTCTGCATGTGTTCTTACACAGCACAATTCAATGCATCAGCTGAAAGTGTATATGCTATTCCAGAACAATTCAATCACAAATAGACTCAAAACATCTGAATGAAAACTGACAAAAAACAACAAATATTCATGTGAAATTAAAAAATAAAGTACAGATCTCCTGCATAGATGTTGCAGGTCTGTTGTAAGAAAATACACTACGTCTTACAGCAGGTGCAAAATCTTCAATGTAATTCACTTATTTGTATAATAAAATTGTTTAATATCCATATATGATCATTAGGAGCCTAAAAGTCTTGATTCTAACTATAATAAGAGTGACTGGATTAAAAGATGTCTCCGACACCCTCAGGTTCGACATACAATTTATAAGTATGGGCAGGTTATGATAACTCATACCTAATTATATAAGAATGTTCTTGTCCAGTAGTCTTCAACTGAGAGGTCTTTTGAAAAGAAATGTATTTACTTGTTTTGAGGCTAGAACATGTAACAAATATAATTGACTATAGGGATTAATTAATGTGATCTAAGAGTTTCTTTATATAGCTCTTCTTCCAAGAACTGTAAAACACACAAAGCCAAAAAAACATTTCCATTCCCGTAAATCATACTGAATAATTGCCATAATATAGAAATGTGTTTTTTCCTTATAAGATATGCAAGTACACCCATTTCTTTGAAAAAGTATAGCCACATCATGCTGATGAGCCTTAATAAGACCAAAGTAACTTTCTGTGGCAGTATTAATGTAAAGCAGAATCAGAAGTTTCTTAATAGATGGTTCTTCTTCCTAGCAATGTGAAACAGCCAAGGCTAGTTAAAATTAGTATTTCCATAATTAATATAACTGTCTAATATCACTGCAAGGAATCACAGTGGTTGGTACACTAATTAGGAATCTGCTTGTCAAATGTCATATAAACACAAGGCAAAGAATAATGCCACCATTGAACTGTAACAGACCAGGAGTTTTCCCTACCACACACACAGTGCTGTCAACTTCAAGGCACTTACCAAATGCAGTAAAAATAAAAAAAGATAAAAGCATTCACAAAACAGATGTATACAGGAGATTTGAACCCTCTATTTAAGTTCCACTGAGATGCCTCAGGCTTCAGGTGGGAAGAACACTTCAGTGTACAAAGTGAGAACACCCTGGTGTGTTCTGCTAAAAAAAAAGCTTCTCTCTCAACAGATGAAAACATTCAGTCCATACCATACGCCTTTTTGATAATAAAAATATTTACACATAGGAACATATGGCATGCAGTATTAATGACAGTTTTAATTCATTTGCATTCTGTATAACTGGGATTTAAAAATTAATGTGCTAATAAAAAGTGTAAAATTTCACCTGGATGGCCATGTGATGTTTTCTTCTCTCTGTACAAAGCATGCCAAGCTCAGTGATAGCAGTGCCACTTGCACTATACTATCACTGTCTCAAACTACTTCTGTAACTGTAGCTATCACTCTGGATATACAAAGATAAGTGACCCCTCTAATTACAGTTCATATTAACATAATTTATAGGCATCTCAAAAACCAGCTGCACATAACTGCATCAGAAGAAATACATAAAAACAATGCCTCTTCCTATATGTGTATAGTTGTTTTTAATTATTCCATTACCTTTTTCCAGTGAAATAATGATAACAGGGAACATTTGATCACACTGACTCAAATGCCGAACTGAAAACACCCACTGAGCAGCACTAGAGAGATGACTCACTATGTTGCTTCTGAAAGAAGCTTAAATAAAAGAAATAAAGAACAAGTAGGAAGGTATGGGAAGATAACATACAGTATTTTCAAATAAGTCTATTACTACTTAGTTAAGGGCATCTCCTGGCAAGTGTAGCTAGGAGAAAAGGTTGTCAATGCAAACATGTTTGATCTATTTATTATGCTTGACAGACATTACTTTGTTATCACAACATATTAATTGTTCAGTCAAGCACAGAGTTATGCTTTGTTTTGGATATTATTTAAAAGCTCCAGTAAGGAATCTTATGTATATTTTTTCTATTTCAGATGCTACAATTTCAGGGTTTGAAAGAATGTGTCACCAGTTTTTACAATCAGTTATATGATATAGGTGGAAAGGTATAGCTGGAAAAAAAGTTTTTTTCCATCTACATCTTGGTATTTAAAAATAAAAAGGAATGGATGAACAAAGTGATTCCATATAAAGTTATGAGATATTATCAGGCGAATGTGGGTTATTGATTGAGATCCTTATGATCAGAAGCATCTCAAATAAAGAAGAAAACATAAGGCAGAAAACACACACTGAGTACACATTAAACAAAAATGCTAAAACCTGAAGTGTTATGACATCTCATCTTTCCACTTTTATTATTCAATTACTCAATTATTTGCATTTCACATAAGATTTTAAGTGGAAAATTAAATTATATAGTTATATAAACTTTAAGTAGTTATATAAATAATCCCTATTTCCTTGCTGGAACAGTAGAAAACAAAAAGGTAGAATAAGTGTCAGGACAGAATTCTACAGATTGCAGAATGAATAAGAAAGTACAGAAGGTACTTGTTAAGGAGTTCCTTTATCCAAATGCTTTTAAGCAGCAGCTGGGTTATGTTATGTAGTCAGTGCATTGCTTCTCAAATGCCATCTGCAAACAAGCAAAGTCCCACCCCACTGAAGAGACATCTGCTGGTCTTCCAGGCCCCAGTGATACAGAAGGAATGACTTTTAAAATGAAATTCTAGCCTATGTAAGGATTTCTTTCTAAAGCTCAAATGAATGGAATATATGCAGCACAAAGTACAATTTTGACCAATACTTCACTCTTCAGTGAAAACCATAATCTAAAACTGTTACAATAAATCCAATTGCCTCCACTAGGTGGAGATTAGAAGATTCTGTTTACATTGAACGTCTTCCAAGAGCAGAAGAGATTTTACAGTACAAATACAACTGTCTTAAAGTGCCACTGTATGACCTACTGTACATATTACTTCGTAGGCTTGTTTTACTGTTGCTTCAAAAACTTTTGATTTGGCAAAGAATAATGGAATAATGGAACACAAGAGACCATCACAACTCTGTCCACTGAAAAGTCTGCATTTTCACTCATTGTAAGGATATGTAGTCAAATTAGATTGTACTTCATCGGGCATCTATTATAACTCAATATGTGTACTTAATAGATTAATTTTATTTTGTGATTTTAATCATTATATACCGGTTTTTCATTTTATGTCTGTAAAAATAAACCTTCTTTGGACTACTCTCTATGAACTATAGGGCCAAAAAAAAAAGTACCTGTTTTACCAGGTTTTTATTACTATTTACTACTGACAGTATTTAACAAAATGAAATGGAAAACATTTTTGATCATGCAAGTCAAATGGCTTATGTGTATATAATGACATATACAGTATGACAATGCACGTAATTACAAGAGCAACATAACCACATTTTGTACTCACTTCCAGCAAATGTTAAACAAAAAGCTCTAAATTAAAAAAGAACTGACAGCTACAGTATGACAACACGGACTGATGATAAACAGCTCAGAACTGCAGAGATTCTTGGCCACTCTAGAAGTCTACCAATCACAGGCAACAAGAAGGACTGTCCAACTGTAAAATTTGGATCATTCTCAACTAGCCGCTGGGTCAGACAGGAGGTAGCACTGCCCTCACAACGCCTAGGGCCTCAGCAACCCAGTCCAGCCTCTTCAATAAGCTGGTTCACTGCTTATCATAATAGCGTTACTCAACCCTTTCACAGAGTTCATTCACTGACTGCTTGATTCTGCCTCTGTGTAAACTCTATCAGCTTGCGCTGTCTATTCAATTCAAAATACACAACTGCTTCCAAATAGAAAAAAATAACTTACTTATCTATGCCAAAACTGTTAAATCCTTACAAACAACAAACTGTTAGCTCCAACTAATGAAAAAGCAAAGACAAAGAAAACGTCTGTTTATTCTTTTGAAAGTCATTACCCTTGCTAAAAGTTTGCCTTTCAGTGCTTTTTTGTTAACAATACCCACTTCTGCATTTTAAATCTGCCATTACCAAAGAACATCACAATTGGTACAAATAGGAGGTGGCTGTTTGGTGCATCTAACCTGACAATAGACAGGAAGACATGCTGAGCTGTCAGGAAGTGTAGCACAAGACTTGAAATCACACCTGTTGAAATGCCTAAGACCCAGACGCAGTGCCTTAGACCACTTGAACAAAAACAACATCCTCAAAACTCAGATTAAGAATGAGTTTAAGCAGCAAACAGTCTGTGTGTGGCCCTAATGCACCCTTCTGCTGATACACTAGGCAAGGGTGTGGCAGTTCTCAGCTGTCTGGTATTGTATAATGTTGGGCTCAGCTGTGAATAGATGCCATTTGTGCATGGCTATCAGCTGGGAAAACTTGAGTATCAAGTTAGCTGCTCCTAAAATAAATGCACAACTTGTCTATAACCATCATAATTGTATCAGTATGTCAATTACCCTCCCACAGACTTAGATGAAAGTACAAATGTGATTAAAAACTTTTACCAGGCCGCTGCAAGTGCTGAGTGATGCAAAAGAGTTGCTATAATTCAGGACTCGTCCGGTGTAGAAACACAGCTGATTTTGAGGGATATGCGCCAGCCTCGTATTTTTTTTATCTTCGTTATCCTCGATCTTAAAGCCCTCTGAGAGGAATCCTGCATCTCTTTTAAGATACAGATACAGCTCTCTCCCAAACGCCGGCAATCGGAGAAACAAGTTTTCCTCATGTTCCCCGAATTTCGAGTCTTGGCTGTCGGCGTCTGGCAGAGA
The DNA here is from genome assembly GCF_040954835.1 of Lepisosteus oculatus. NCBI lineage: Eukaryota > Metazoa > Chordata > Actinopteri > Semionotiformes > Lepisosteidae > Lepisosteus > Lepisosteus oculatus. The sequence goes on along the minus strand of NC_090700.1, from coordinate 41,802,880 downwards.
GCGGTGTCCCCGGTATCTGTGCCGCCTGCTCCGTCCGGCTCCTTCCCGCAGCAGGTGGATCTCGTCTGGGCTCAACGCAAAAGGGACAACCAAGTCCGTCTCGTCTCCGGAATCCGCTGCTGAAATAAAATAACTTTTATTAGTGTGCATAAATTCTAACTCAAACCGAATTACGTACTGAAGATTTCAACAGAGCTTATTGTCAGAGGTTCTAACAAAAGACACGTGCGGTACAGTCGTCGTACTATAGTCGAATAGTTAGTCAGGGGAACTCTTTCTGAAATGTGTACAGGATTAATCACACAGTTATTGTGTTATGTTGGCTTCTTTTCAACATGAAAACAAATGCAATAAAACAAAAGCTTGAGACTAACACGAACAGAATGGAATGTGTAATTCAGGTAGACCCTCTCATTCAGTCCTCAAGTTTTAGAGTCGGTCGCCAAGTTATAATGAATGGAAAGTATGATCCATCAACTTTAACAATTTCCAGATAACTTTGAAAAACGTTGCCCTTTCATCTTCATTTAGATTACTAAGCATAAACGAAAAAAAACGCACTCGTCTCCAAAAAATATTAAAATTATCGAGCCATGCATAGCAACTAAAGTTCATTTTATACCTCGTTAACCAAACGATGACAATTTCGGTTTCGTGATTTAATGTAATGTTTCATAACTCGCAAATGAATGCAACAACAAATTATCCAAACAGACGACCCTGGCAGAAACCACCGTCTGAACACGAAATACAGTATTTATGCAAAGATGATATTTCAAGAATAATGCATATTTTACGATATATAAATAGTGTAGTCTGATTAAATGAAACTGAAATAATTGTGGAAATAAAATACGTTACTATTTTGATACAGTAACTTACCTGAAATGATACTGAATCCGATGCTCACCAGAAGAGAAGAGAGTAAAAGCTGGAGTGCATGGTTGTCACGCATGGTACACAATAACTCAGTTCTTCAGCTTTTTTGCAGCGGACAGGACGAGCTCGCCTGCAGAGGAAGCTATGGCTGGGGTGAAGTTCTTCAAACTTTGCAAAATTAATCACCACTGCAGGCACACTGAACTTGAAACAACAGACCTGCCTGTTCTGATGTCCATAAACGTCTCCCGTCGGGATTGGGCTAGAAATGTTTTCAAAACAGACCCTCAAATTTGGATTCGCTATTTCTACTGTCAATCACAGTAGTGGGAGGCAACCGTACACGTGGTTTCGGTGGAGCTACAGAAACTGACACTGGTTATTGTGGTTATTTAGGGTTTACTCAGCCTTGCCTAAATATTGCAACCTGTGGTTTTAATTGTGAATCTGCGGCTAGTATGATTTATTCCTCTAATAGTTAAGGGAGGTTTTGGCTCTATATTTCTAAAATTATAAACAGCGCATTTATAATCCATTCATCAATCCATTTTCTAACCACTTCAAACCAATCCAGGGCTGTGGAGCAGCCTATACTGGTAACCAACAAGCACAAAGCAGAATACTCCCTGGACCAGACGCCAGTCTATCATAGGGCAGTTGCAGACATACCCACACTTACAAAAGGGCCAGTTTTCCCAGAAGCCAATTATCTGACCAGTATGTTTTTGGACTATGGGGGGAAACTGAAGGATCCAAAATCACGTGAACACAGGGAGAGCATACAAACTCCACACAGACAGTGCCCCAGGTCCAGAATTAAACCCAAGGCCCCAGTACAGCAAGGTACCATCAAGGCGAACCACCACACCATAATGCAGACCTTGCTTTTTCATGAAGACAAATGAAAATGCAACATTAAAGTAATCAGCAATCGTTTAAGGTATTTTTACCATCAAATGAAGGATTAACTGTGGATAAGAAATAATTTAGCTCATTGTAGCCATAAGAAACTATTCGTTATGTAGTACCTATGACTTGAAATACCCTAAGGCACATAATAATCTTAAATCATTATATGGAGGTAAATATCTCTGAAATGCCTATATTAATATTGTTAATAACCACATTAATTGTAATATAATGCAGCCAACCCAACTAATAATGCAGAGGAAAGTATTTTGTGAATAGCATACTTTATATTACATAAGTCAAGGTATTGACAATGTTTTCTTGTGTCGCTGGTTTAGTTCTCATTTCCTTGGAAATTGGCATATAAAATATACCTATTAAACGGATGCAACAAAACTATATTTCAAAATACACATGTATAAATGTTTAAGATTCTGATCACAGAATGGTGAAGAAATGCAATGTAGCAGTAATCCTCACTCTACCCCAAAATGCTTGAGAAAAATTGGTAATTAAAGCTAATTAAAAACTTCAATAAGTGATTCAATTCAATCAAGTCTTAAGCTCTAGCTTGAGCTCAACCAAATATAATAATTCTTAATGAAATATACAAATAAATGTTATTTCTTGCTGAGTAATGTCCCCATCACTGAGCAGGAAATGTTTCTAACAACTATGCTACTGACATTTACTAATCCGTCTCTTTTTTAAACAAAGAGTTTTAAGAGATCATAAAGCTTAGAAATTGCACTGCTTGTTTGGTTTTGCTAGAAACTGAAAAGAGGATGCTTGTTTCATCTTTGTACCAATCCCATAATGGAGATAATTGCAATCTTTACAATTTTCAATCCCACAAAATAAACAACAAGGATTTGAGATAAAATACAAAATCTGGCTGGCTTGATGCCAAGGTGAAAGAAGTGTGGAACTATCAGAGAAGATTCCTGATTCATGTCTTGACATATCAGCAAGTGAAAAGTAAAGCCTAGAAGAAAAAAAGCACAGCTGTTCTTTTTCCTTACTCACATACAACTTTCTCTACAGTGATTGTAAGCTACATTAATGCTATATTAATGCAGAATATTAATGCATTCTTAGTACTCATTAGACCTAAGAATTTAAAGAGATACTTAAAGTATATATAAGCTATATTCCTATCCACTAAAAATTAAAGGTTAAGAGTTAGATTTTGTTATGTAAATATGCATACTTATTTTAAATCTTTCACTACGTAAATGTTTTTAAGTGCACAGTTAATCAAGTTACTAGACAAGGAAATCTCTGCTCTTATTTAAATTGTAAGAATCACATCAGGTTTACAGGCTAGTTACAGAAAGGTGCAATTGTATTTCAGTTAAATGTGTAACTCTTTAGAAAAATGTTTCATATGTTTGATTCAAAAGTAATAAAGCATGTGGGATCTGGTATTTATAAGATAATGCAGTAGATAAAGTTGTTTATGTACTTTATTTAAGGACATTAGCATTACTAAATTATTTTAATGTCTTTCTCACAATTTCAAGAGTGGATTGGATAAATTAATTGAGATTTCTGGAGCGTGTCAAGATATATCTCAATATTTCTCCATATTCATTGCAGAAATGGAAACTGGTGGAATACATCAATTGCAAGGAGCATTTTTGTACCTAATAAAAAGGAGCCTAAAAATAACAAACATAGAAACCAGAGGCAAATAACACAGAACACGTGGCTGCATTTCAAATTAAATGCCTCTAACAGCTCTCACTTAACTTTTTTTTATCATGTGGTTATTATAAGCAAGTTAATGGTTTGTTGAAAAATGTAATCAAGTTTTGATTACAAATAGACCAGAAATGTATTTTCAGTTTGCAGAATATAGACATACAAATAAGTTATTTGTGCATAGTAAGTGCTTTACTCCCTGCAGGATGTTCACAGTGTTTAATTTTCCCAGTAGGTAGGTCAGATAATTTCCATATCCGAGCCACAGCAGTCAACAGCTCATCGAGTCAGAGCTTATCCTGGCTTCAGTTGTGTTAAACTCAAAACCCTGGATGGGATGCTGATCCATTGCAACTTTTGTAATAGACTAACTCCTAAATAGGGGAACTATTTGTAAGATTATTTAGTTTTATAGTACTGAACTATATGTAACATGAGTTTTAATTATACAGAACTATACTTAAAGGCACAGTTTAACCCAGTTTCACTTTCAAACAGACAATGAATTGTTTGCCTTATACAGTACATGGATGGAGTAGTATAGAACTCATTCCTCATACATGCCAGTACCCAGTTATTCCAAAACCATTTTATCTAATCATTTTTCCCATGCATTAATTAATTATGAATTAATTATTTAGTAAACAGGTGATTTAATGCTCCACATACAGGAGGCATTCAATTTAAAACACAATGTTACTATCAAACATTTTCAAGTTTTGAATATAACAATCCACTATGGAACAATTCGCAATTGAGCCCTAATGAGACATATAGATTCTTGCTGTTATAATGGTGTATTTTGTCGCATGACAAAATGAGATAAAATTACAAAATAACACATTATAAATGAGAGGAGGCCATTTTGAAGAAGTAGGTTTTAGGAGTTTGAAATAAACATAGAAATTTCCTTGTTTATAAAATATCAGTTTTACAACTTTTTAAAAGCTTGTATGTTTATAATATTTCCATTTTTCTGTAGTACAGTATATATCCTTACAGTGTGAAAAATATGTATTTGCTCCAGTACAAATACAGTATACATATTTAACCATTTCACTTACCAAATAAATGAGGAATTATACAGAGCCCCTTGATTTGTATTCTTATTGCTACGTATAAGTTAAACATACTTTTTAGTTTTTAATTATAACCTAGTGGCATTTTCTTTTATCCCTGTGACAGTTATGACAGTTTTTAGTTGGACCTGAATACAGTGCATTTAAGGAAGGGGAAATGGATAATAATTCAGCGCTAAATTTCTTTTTATATTAAGTAAATAGTTACAGCGAGAACAGTTTAGAGTGAAGCCAGTGTTTTGTGTTTTTAAGATAACGTAACAAGCAACACAACAAAGCAACTGATCAGATCTCTTTCTCGATATCCCAGCTACAGTGGCTTGGCAGAAAACACCAATACAGCCTACTATCATCAAAGACATTTTTAGTTTAATTTTTTCCACGTTTTTCACTTTTGTCTTTTATGTTCTGTAAATAGGGAATACTCCATACTGTAAACAGGAAGTGACACCAAATTGTATTTAAAAAGCATGAAAAATGACAAAGCTGGTGCAAATGTCATAGTTAATATGAACATTTGTGGGCTTATTGGTACTTTTTCACGTTGAATTAGAGTTTTGCACCAGAGAAATAATGAATGAAATAATCATTTAAAAAAAACGATACATTGAAAGATTAAACGATTTATCCCAATTCCATCTGATAAATGGAGGTGAAGAACCCGGACTTTTGTGCTTAATTAGAAGTAAATGTCACATGGGAACCCCCTAGTGGACAACAGTGGTTAATGCATGTCCCAAGCTTTAAGTACTGGTCAATCCTGTCTTATGGTTTTCATTACTCCTGGACTCCCGATGTCTTATTTGAATCCTTAATTGAATTTAAAATTTAATTGGTTAAACCACCTTATTCTCCTCCTGCAAATGTGTAGTTTTAGTGTTCGTGTGACGTAGGAATATTTAAATACATATACGGTATTAACTACAGTATTTAACTCAAACTATTCAAACAATTCTAATTATTAAAATATAAAATGTTGGTTTTAATCAAAGAATCAAGAGCTCAAAACACAAAACAGTACGAAAGCAAAACACTGATACAGCACACACTCATAGAATATCTATCTTCAAAGGAGTTAATAAATCAAAAGATTGAATTTAATGTGAGAGATTTTTTCACATTGTTTAACTGAGGAAAGCTGCTTATACATATATATTAAGCTGATTCATAATCTTTAATTGTAGGATCAATGCATTTCACTTAATTGTAGATGAACATTTGCTACGCGTTTCTGATAAATCAACAGAGAGCATTTACTGTACACTTTAGTTTTCACCGTCCCCCTCCTCCTTGATTCAGATGATGAAAGTGTGTTGAATTTAGACGACATGAGAACTAGCTGCTGGTGAATGTGAGGTCTGAAAAAGCCTGTGAAGACTGACAGCTCTGACATTTGCAATGGTCACCAGGATGGAATTAAGCTCCCTTTTACAACATGTGAATGGGTCCCTGTGTAATCCTTTAAAGGGAATCCAACTGAATATGTCCTCGATTTTGTGTATTTCTGCAGGATGGGTCATAAAAAGGATTAAGCTCACTTCCTTCCCTTGATTTCTCATTTTGGGAGCCTCAGGTTTTTGGCATGATTCCTCCTAGGACCTTGATTTCCTCTCCAAGGCTTAAGAAGTCAAGGTTCTGTCATGACAGAGTCAGCGACTAGGGAGCTTAGAGTATTTTCCCACGGGCAAAGAATGCATTGTGTTTGATTTTTAATCAGTCCAGCAGATTACACTAAGTAATTAAAGGGCTTCCAAGCTTATTCAGGTTACATTGTTGCCCCACAATTTATGCCAAGCAATTAAATACAGTATATGTATTCCAGACATGTAAGTGGGTTTTACTACATGCTTCCTATATTCTTATTCTGTATATCTTTAATGTCAATCCAGCCCCTTGATACAGTTTCAAAAAACACGTTTTTCCTAAGAAGGACAGAGAGAGCTGGAGCCTAACCTGGTAGACATAGGTTGTAAAGACTACATCCCTGAAAGAACAAAATTATGTTAAAGGCAGGCACGCACACTTTGGTACAATTTTTCAATTAACTTAGACAAACTTCCTTTCACTGTGAGGAAACTGGAGTAACTATAAAATAGTTAAAATAACTATAAAATTATTAAATTAAAATTTATAACTATAAAATAAAAAACATGCAAACTCCGCACATAAACCTCACCATGTAAGAAAGGTGGGAAAAGGTCAATTCAAAGTTCAGATACCTTTTTGGGGTTAAAACTGCTAAAATATGTCTTAATGTACACAAGACAAAACATGTTAAGTGTTCTTTGCTGATTAGACTAATATTATAAAAACATATTATATTATAGCTGATCCAAATAATCAAAATATTTATTTTATTTGAAATCGCAAGAAATGGTTTAACATAAAATTACATTTCACAAACAAAGGATAATGAGCAAGAGTGGTAAAATGTTCGGCTCTCCGCAGATTCAGCACAGATTTACAATAATTGAGGTTTGCAGAAACAATGAGCCTTGATGTTTGATTCATACAAGAAGGCTTGTAACATTATTGTACAGACTCTGTGCAGCTGTGAAGGTTGGGATCAAGACGTACCTTGTATTTTTAAACTAACTGTACTTTTAATTCCAGTAGTTGTCAGAAATGTGTTGTTTTTTTTATTTTTGTGCTCCCTGTACTCAAAAATAACCATTGCACTAAGGGAAAAACAAACTATGTATAATGCTGGACCTTATCAAGTACCATCTGCAATGTGTTACTTTACTTAATACTCATTTTATATTGCTTCCTTTTTTTATGTCATCTTTTTGTTTCCAGTCAGTGTGCTTCTTCATCTTCATTTAAACCATCAGCTTGTCACTTGAAAGACAATACAGTACACTGGACCCTGAGGGAAAAGGAAGTCAAATTCTGGAGGGAAAATATCATTAACCAAATAGGGGTTAAAAAAGGAGGTGATCTTACAGTGCTCTTGCTGTCTTTTTGAAATTTGCAAAATAACAAAATTGGAATCTAGACAACAATATAATCTTTACACAAAACAGAGCTTTTATATGAAAGGCCAAAGCCAAACATCTGCCAACAGTTCATTTAAAATAAATGGTTCATGTTTTGTCAAAAGAAAACTACAACTATACAGTAACTGGAAAAAAAGATTATTTCAAAGAGATTATTTCACTATTTCTTCACATACAAAGAGGCTCCGCAATATAAATTATCTGTATTATTTCTTTCTACTTTTCAGCCTGAGATTAACTGTTTGTTGGTTTGCAACTCACATGTTATTGAAAATCCCAATTTCAAATCATTTTAAAGTTTCATTGTGAATCTTATATAGTGACAAGAGATTTTGGATATAATATTGCTAAAAGCAAGGACATAAAAATGTTAGTGTTCAACAAAACTGATTACATTCCTGTCAATATGCATCATTTCAATTAAGATCTTAAACAATGATGTGCAAGAGAATGATTTTTCTTACTAAATGCAGAACCATGCGAAAACCAATCAAATAGATCAGTATGCTACCTCTACCGGAACAAAAATTAACCCTTTCAGCAGGTTGTGAATGTGAAATTTATATATGCAAAGTTTGAATAAAAAGTGTAAAATAAAGTACACAGAGATAGAGAGTGGACTTGAACAAGCCCATGAGCCCTGGGCTTTAAAATAATGAAAGGCATTTTATCATTCCCAAAGGTATTTAATTGGATTCTATTTCCTACTTATTTTACTAAGCTGTCACACAAATTATCTTTCTGTGGAATGGACAAAATAATTTTTCATGCTAACAATGATCATACAGAGCTGGCTAATATGCTTTATACATCACAATATTACTGCAGTGCATTAAATCTCACAATGTTTCACATTTTCTAAGGAATAAAGACATACAATGTAATAAGAAATTACAATTTTATACATACTTCAAAGTAGCAATTTTAGAGTTAAAGTACCTCTGATGTCCATACTCATTTTACAGTAACTCTGCAAGCTTATGTTTGCTGCATATCAAAGAATTTTAATTTATCATAAATCTTTACTTAGTCTCCAATGTAACCAATTTTTAACCCATCATGCACTCAGCTTTTCTTTGTTGTAATGCCTACTGTATGGTCATTGAAACACAAAACACTGGCAAGTTCCTGAATATAAACATACATAATCAGAGTTTATTTGTAACATCTACACCAGTTAAACCTGAATGCTTATTTCATGTTGTTTATTTTATCAAGATTTCCAAATAACGTCTTCATTAACCTACCTCAATAAATATTGTTTAATGGTGTCAGTTCACTGTTCAAGTACTTTTAGAACAAAAAATATATATTTTGATGTATCTATATATAAAACATTGTCAGTGAATCAGCTTAATCAGATTCTTTTTCTGATGGATGGACAATCCAAGATGGATCACTAGGATCTGCAAGAGTTATTTTAATGCTGTGATGATTGATTAATTGTATTTAAACTGCCATTTAATTAGCCATTTAAATCATTTTGTTTTAATCAATTAACATTCAATATTCATATACTGTATATTGAAGTCTTGAATACATTTACTATACATTTTTCATATTTCAGTACTTTAAGTTTTAAAGTTAAATCACTACTATGTTAAAAAATCTGTATAAAATAGAAAAGGCTCTTGACCTTTATTTAAAACACAAACACATTTACAACCTACTGTACTACATTAAAATGATAAGGCTACCTAAGAACCATTTTTGCGTAAATATTTTTTTAGATATATTTATGCTTTAAACTTAGTGACCCCTCCCACACACATGATATGTTTATGGAACAAATCAATCAGCAACTTCTCATAACTGAAGTTGGTGTTTCATATTATTATGGTGAAAAAAGGTAAAACAATCTCATTATCATTGGTATATTTAGAAACTCATTCACATAATAACTGTATTTGTTTTCTAAATATTAACCTCAAAAAGATGTAAATCATAATACTGTCCCATGTTAAATACAACACAATGTCCATATAGTAAAAAGTGAATAAAAGGCACTGCTCCTGTAATCCTACATACAATCACATCATTTGGAGGGAATTCTCAGATGAGTTTCAGATGATAAAAAACAGCTATAGAACCATACTGTATATGTATAAATAAGAACCAGCAATTTCATCACATTTATTTTCAATGAGAAATTCAAGATTGAAGCAGTGGAGTAACAGCTAGCCTGCCACAGCTACCACTAATATCAAGCTGGGTCTCATGAGTAAACACTAAACCTTTTTTGTTCCTAAAAAAACATGCTCATATCAGCAATGAGGATGCAGACATAAACAAGTAAACCTTTTATTTCCCGGTTTGTTTTGTACAAGAAACCTTGTAGAACCTTGGTAAAAATTTGCATCTTCTTCAATTATGTTTCATAATGAATGAGAACATCTGTAGGAAAGAGCAATATTTGAGCAAATTCCTTGACAACTTAGAATCTGAGTGTGAATTTTATGAAAAGTTGTTGACATGCTTTGATGGCTTAAGCAATTTTGTTTCTGTAATGTGGTACTGTAGGTGTCCTGCGTCACATCTTCCATCAATAAATCAAGTACGTATAATTTGTTTTGTTCTTGTCTTTTCTCATCGACACTTGTCTCTGACAGAAGGCTTCACACTTCATTGGGGCTCTGTGGGCTTTCTCCAGGACCGTCTCTGAGAAGCTGCAGGTGGTGGGACTGCATCAGTGCTAATGGTTACACTGACTGTCCACAGCAGCATCTCCAACTGCTGCTGCGCCATTCCTCACTTTTCCATGTCCTTCATCTTCTGCTGAATCGCTTACATCCTCCTCCTCTTCATGGTCACTCCTCTCGTCGCCAACCAGCTAGAATCAGGGAGTCAAGAAAAAAGACGATTCCTCATTAACCCACTCATTTGCTTTTAAATCATCACAGCTTTATAATTAAGTCAGAGATTAATGAAGTGAAGTCCTGTCGACTTTCTGTACAGTGGGTTTAAACTCAGCTGTGTTTAAACTTTCAAAATCCTGTGCCAGTGTTTTGAAATTAATTTCCTGAAAAAAGTATGTTTTTCTCTCAGCTTCCCTAGACAAGACTTTAATCCCTTTGTTGGACATGACATTCCATCCTATCATATGAGTACAGAATGCAACAACGTTACTGTGAACCCAGCCATCATTTCTATATAGAATATAAATGGAACCACGTTTTAAAATAAGGATAACACAATGCTATAAATGTTTATGCCTTTATATTTTCCTCGTAGGTATCAAAAGTCCTGCTCTTTCATACTCTAACCTCAGTATTGCCAAATTATACTTTTAGAAGTAATTACTTCAGACTTCTGAAAATGAAATGAAATTAAAAAATAATGTTTTTTGTTTAACACAAATGTTATAGCTAATCTGTCCTTATCAGCTGTATAAATCCCAAAGGCTTCTTACATATATTAAAACATTTAATTTTTAACTTAAAACATTCAGTAAAACACAAGTAATTGTGATCAGCCAAAATAAACTTTTGAGAACTGTAGTTCTGTGAATTATGACGTTCATTAAATCACTCAAGATTATGTGCCTTGAATCAACGGGCTGCTAATAAACTTATTAAGTCCGGTAATTGATTTTGGCACCTTTTCAATTACATTTATCAAGAAACAAGCACCTTGGCAATTCCACGGTAATTAGAAAGCCCTAAACTCACTGAGTCATTTACATCGTCTGTAAAATAGGAGTAAGTAAAGTCTGCTGACAGTAGACATGCCTGAAAATACTGTGCTTATGTATTGCAGATCTAAGCAGGCTGGTCTGTTATGGCATCTGAGAACAAACAGAGAACAGAGAACAAACAGAATGGCAGGATGGTTTTTCCAGAGGAATTTCACACACTCTTTTTTTGTCCACAAAAGTTGGAAAGTTACTTTGTGAAATGTAGTAATGCAGTATTTATTGAGCACAGCTGTTTTGCAATGGGCAGTAAGATGTTTAAAAAGTCTGCATTGTGCTCTTAAGGAAATGCTGCTGAAAAGAAAAACAGCTAGCCTGCCTATTCTTTCTTCTACTCTGTCATGTCTTTAATCTGATTGATCAGTGTTTAAGAATAAAAATATTTAAAGTATAAAATATTTTATCTTTAAGAGCTATCATTAATGTTTGTGTAATATTTTCTGTTTTTACTTCAAATGTATCTAATTAAAGTCAAATATAGATATTGTGATTGTAGACTTTGTGGATATAGGAATGTCCACAAAATAACACAGATGATTATTTTGACTATAAGCAGTTCTGTTGGATACTGCAAATCACACACTACAAATATTAATTTCAGTACACAGTGCCATCCAGTGGCCAAAATAATGAGTTCACAATATGTGGCAATGTATCAATCTCCAGACAAACAACTATAGTTTTTGTTCTTTTATCTACTCTGTATGGCAGCTTCTCTACAATGACACCTTTTACAAAGTAGGGGTGGAGATACTGAAGTTACTGAAGATAAAGTAAATTGGCAAATAAACTTGCAACATTCCTACCTTTCATCTTAACAGAAATAATTTCATCATAAAGCAATAAATAACATAACATTTTAAAAAATCAGAACAGCTCGTATTGCATTTAATTTTATTAACTGAATATACTTTGTTAAAATGATGATCTAATGATTAATTTTCTCAACAAAATATGAGTACTTGCTATCTTGAATTGAATGTAGTACACAAAATGGCAACCAGATAAACCTGCACATGTTTGATGCCCTTCATTATGAACAAAGCCCAGAGATTTGTTCAGACCAATTGGGCTTGCATCAGCTAGAGTAGAGCATGTTTCCAGGGGAAGGAGTCAAGAGTTCTTCCTTTAAATTGCACAGTATGAACTGTATCTTGGTACGTACAGTTTCTCTGTTATTTAGCATCATTATACAAATGTTCCTTACTGTAACAGTATTCCAATACTTACTTTGTATTCCGGATAACAATTTGCCAGACTTTGGCATTGGAATAAATAGAATTCCCACTTATTGAACTGGTATTTTGGCTTTTTCAACCATGAAATTAGATGCTCTAAACTCTTTGGCTAAATTAATTTTTGAATTATCCCTTTTCTTAGAACTTGATATGAATTTTATTATCTATATCTACGTCATGATAGGTCTGAAATTGAGACACCAAAGGCATTTTCTTCTTGTTTTTTTTTTTCAATTTCACCCTACATTGGAGAATCCAGAAAGAGATACAAGGATTTTTAAGCTCTTGACCAGCCACAATGAGATTACGTTTTAGTGACTATACAGTATACTGTAGATTCTACAGTATAGAAGGTCTAGATGTATCTTAAAAATCACACACATGGACAATAACTTGGTTTACAATTTGTGCTTGTGGATGCAATTTCCACAAATACTATGCCCAGCTACTGTACTAGAAGAGTTAATGGGAATTTAAGGACTTCTGTTACTGAGTTACCATATAGTAGCTCTCAAACCCAAGTGAATTTCTTGCCATGTATTTTGAAAGAATTACATGTATTTCTGCTTCAGGCTGTAGAAATCTTTTTCCATTACGGATAAGCCTTTTATACTCAAGAAATAGCTTCATCTCTATCCATCAAAAGTTCAGTCTCCTTCCCTTCACCTCTCTAAGCATTACTGAAATTCACAATCAATGGTAATTGGATACTCAGCATGAATTCCAAGACTGTTTCTCAATTTGTGATGGCAAGGAATAGAGGACCAAGGTGTTTTGAACTTCTTGTGGGTTCAACATTCTCTGAATAGGGAATCCCAACTATCTGAGAGGAATTAAAAACCTGAGAGAGTATTGGTTCCAGTACTATATACCAATGAGAAATAGCTAAAGAGATGTAGAATGGGACTGGGTGACTAAAACAGAAATTTAATAAAATTTAGAATTCATGACCGAGCAAACACCTGGCAGATGAAATCTTATTTAGACAAGTGCAATGTAGATAGAAAGTACAACTTATTGATACAGAATAGGAAACATTGAACTTAAAGAAGCTGCTTATGAAATGGACTGAGAATTGTGTTTATGTTGACACTCTATTGACATCTTCCAGTAAACCTGAGAAAATAAAAAAGGTTAATAGAATGGTAGGACAAATAGAAAGCATAGAATAATTTGATGTTATATTAATATTGTTAAGTTGATCGAAGCATTACAAAAAATGATTTCTACTCCAGAATCACTCAAGAGCAAGGGATTCTGACACACTCCTGACATAAAGTAATGTCCTACATTGACAGGTTAAAGTGAATGACCTTTAATTCTTGAACATAAAAGACTGAGGTAGACCTGATTTAAGCAAACAGAATCTTCAAAGTAGCTGACAAAGTCAACCCAAAGGACATTTTCAGTAGTGTACACAAACTGGTTAATGCAAGTTGAGAATTCTTGGAAGTGAATTTAAAACTAAGAAAGAAAAGACATTTGGGGATTTTAACTCATGACTCTCTATACAGGAGCCCTAACCACTACTCCACACTGCTGCATGTTCACATTGTTCCAGAATTCAGCACAGTAATTCTAACTTTAGAGTTAAGAAAAATAAAACTGCTTGTCTATGGTGAGAGAAGCAACCATATTTTCAACAATGTTCATGTGCAGTTTATTAGAAGCACAATAACATTTTTATTATTCAAGTATTTACAGTTGTGGAATCCAGCCTTGTACTATTAATCTTTTAAAAAGCCAGGAACAGCACATGTGATCCAGCTGGAGTCTTCTGAACTGAGTTGGACTAGAAAACTCACTGACTCTTGAAACACTCACTTAATCTGACTGCAAAAGCTAGTCTACAGCTAACCTCTAAAACAGATTGGTTCTGTTGTATATGATACAATTTAGTTTCCGAAAATCCACATTCAAAATGATATTATATATTTCCCCAAAAATACCATGAGATTATATATTTCTCCCCAAAATACTGGTGCAGGTCTTGACTGACACAACAATGAGACTTGAATGTGCTCTTCCTGTAAATGTCTCTCCTTCAGTAATCGTTCAGTGAAGCTTTGGTACTCTCATGTCCCATTCTGACTGACACAAGTTCACTGGTTCAGGTGGGTGCTCACACCTGAAGAAGGCTACACGGCCGAAACATTATGTTTTCTTTCTTCTCTTTTCAGCATGGAATAAACCTATTAGTTCACTAGTACTTGTGTTAAAATACAAGGAAATTACCTTTTAGTGTTGACTATATATTTACTTGAAATGGAACATAATCCACTTTCAATGAAAAGAATAATGAAAAGGAAAAGTAATAAAACTGGTTTGACAGAGAATATGAGTAGTTGCATCAGCTTACAGGTTTCATTTACAGTGTGTAACAGAAAACTCCTCTTTAATTTAAATACATTAATATGTTGAAGGTGTCACATGACACCTGCCTATTGAAAAGAAAAGACAGAGAGTTCATCTAATGAAACTGACCTACAATATACAAGCTAATATTACTTTAAGAATTAAAAGATTTGCACTGGCCAAAGCTCAAGATATTTCCACTGCATTCTAACTGCCAACCTGTCATGGAAACGTGGTTGACTGACACAAGCACAGTGTTTTATAAAAAAGACTGATGCATTGAGATACATCCTGCATGAGAAACACTGCATAATTCTTCTAAGATTTACAATATTGGATGTAATTATGGAAAAAGAAGACAGAATGCAAAGTGCATATACTGTAGTAGAATAATCCTGTTTTAAAAATGAAGTGTTACCTAAAAAAGTATTGTGTTTATGTGACACATGTAATTGGTAACCAAACAACCTTACAACTATGCAAGTCCAGGCATGCTACAATCTGTGAGTTTGAAACAATACTGTATGTTGAACACTATGGATCCTGGAAAGGATATCATACATGATAGGCATTTTTTTTAGCTAAATAAGGCTATTCATTTCTTCAGACTGCGGCATGAAGTACAGTACAGTTTCATTTCATCCAGTGGCCTACATAAAACCCTAAAGAGAACATAGTGTTTTGGGGGCTGTTGAGAAGGGAAGTGGTTGAGAGAAAAAAAACAAAATTCTCTTTGTGAATGTCTTTATGGCAAGAACAGTTCTTTCTTCAAGAAGAGCAAGAAAGGTTAGCACAGAATGGTCTCCATTGGCATGCAGTTGCTTGGAAACCTTTTCTGACAGGAGGAAACAATAGAAGAAAGGCAACAGAAATGTAAGAGTGCTGTGATCAAACCTGGATAAAGATGCTCTTCACTCGCTCTTCAGGCGAGTTTGAGCTGCTTAGTAATAATCAGCAGACGTTCGTTTGAAAATGGACTGACCAACAATATAATAACCAAAAAACAAAAAACATGTACATGAAAGTTCTAAGGCCATTGAATGTAGATGTACTTACATTTCCAAAGAGGAATTTTTTCAGCATGCACAGAATGAGATAGGCCCAAAAAATGTGCAGGAGCTGCAGGACCACAAGCATCACATTGAAGAAGTAATAGCCAAAGAAAGCTGGGAATCTCTGCACTGGATAGACCCATGTGCAGTGGATGAGCCTGGAGAGAAAACAAGGGAAATAAATAAGAGTAACGGAGATGGTATGTTTTATTGCACTTACATATTTTTTTAATAAAACGTTTTTGTAATATAAAATACATATATTATATTACTCCTACTAATTAAGGCAGATAAATAGCAGTATGAAAAGTCTCATGGCACCAGTACATTGGGTTTTATTAAAATACAACATATGGTAATGCACTTCTAAATTAAGTAACATAAATATTTCATAATGTGCGCCTTGATTTTGATAATTGAACCAATAATTCTATAAATTGTTCATGTGTGAAAAAACAACAACAACAGTCATGAAACATATTGCTACATTTGTTTGCATTGCTATGTTATAGTGCTTCAGTTAAAAGGATGAGGACTGGGCTTTGTTTAAGAGTTTAGAATAAGGTGATGAACAAATTGGAATGGCATTTATCTTTACAAAGTGTATTGTGTGATGTTAGCTGTGGATTACATTGGATTACATAACATAAAGGATGTTTTTGCCGAGTTTCAGAATGTCTTCTGGCCTACAATGTGAATGAAAAAAATCTTTGACCATTCAAGAATGGCAAAGCAATGATAACAGTTCTAATATTTAATTGGGTTTGATAGAAATAAATGTTTGTCATTACTGTACATCTGTATCAGTATTTATTATTTGTAGTTTAATTACTCAGTTCAGTTCAGTAAATCTTTTAAGGCTAATGAAAAGGCTTTGGAAAAAGTCCATAATTTTGTGAAGACCTTTTAATACATCCAAATCTATGTGTCCATCCATCCATTTACTAACTGCTCTGTCCAGTACATTGTCACAGAGGAGCCAGGGAAGACAGACAGACACAAACAAGCAAACACCCACAACAAGGCCAATTTTCCCAGGAGCCACTTAATCTACCACTACGTCTTTGGACTGTGGGAGAAAACCCATGTGGGAGGTCACCCAGAGAAAACCCATGTGAACACGGGGAGAACATACAAACTACACAGACAACACCCCAGGAAGTGAACTCAGAAACTCAGTACTGTGAGGCAGTATCCAAATCTATATAGTTCAGGTGGGTAGCTGCGTCAGTATGCGTAAACTGCAAAGGAACAAGTAATACAGTAGGTTTATTCCACGCTGAAAAGAGAAGAAAGAAAACACAACATTTTTTGTGTTTTCTTTCTTCTCTTTTCAGCATGGAATTAACCTATTACTTGTTCCAAATCTATATGTTTTCCATCAAATTAGTTATTTGAATAAAAGTTGGTAAAATTATGCCCTGAACATAAATAAAACAAAAGTTGACAAAAAATCAATACCATTATTTAAAAAGTGAAAATGACAGGTTTGTTTTCTTCTAAACTAAACTAACCTGTACTAACAACAATATAGAAAGCAATCTTTTTAAACAATGTTAAGACCTGACAGGGTCTAAGACTTGTGCATTTTAAAAATACACTCAAGGACTGAACTTCAATTCTGTTTACAATTCTTGACATTACAATACAGTTCCCTTCAGATCTACTCTAATAGAAATGACAGGACACATATAAGCTCTTTGACAAAACCACTTACATTATAAACATTATAACATACATATTTTCAGTGAAATGAGTCAAGTTAATGTTTTTAAAAATAAAAAGTGAACTAACCAGAAATATTTGTGTCTTACCAAAAAGGAAAGATGATCAGTCTGGTGATGAAGAATACCAAAGCAAATAACACAAACAGCAAATTGCAAGCTGTTGTCCATTTGGCATAATTAAACATCTTTGCTGACTAGGATGAGAAATAGAAAAAAAAATATTAGAAGACATGCAAATAGTATCTGAATTAATTATCACATCACAGCTCATATTCATGCTTGTGCTCTTCCTCTACATATAGACAGCTGCAGTCCAATGGACCAATTAGTCTTGGCTTTGCAATAGAGCTTTATCAAAGTCCAAGATTTGCACTTTGTTTAGTAGAAATATTTGAAACACTATAGCCAGAATCAAAAGTTACCATGAACAATGCACATGGCTTTGCTTGTTTCCTCAAAATAAAAAAATAAATAAAAAGAGCTGAGTTTGTTGTTTAAAAAACTATCTATTTGGAGAATATAATTATATATTACCAGAAGCTTACTTCTGGTATTATGAAACTTACAATTAAGAACTCATAAGGAGTAATTAAAAAAATGTAAGACACTCATGTTTCTATGTCAAAACTGATACCGCTTATATTTTTTCCATTGTCTTTGTGTTCAGACAGCTTTGCCAAAACAGCTTATGATGGCTGAAAAAGAGCCTAATAGATTAACAGGATACTGTGGTGTATTTACCAAGTCAACATTACTTACCTCCAGTAAAACATCGGAAGCATCATGTGTAACCATCACAAGGGTCCCGATACGAATGTAATTGGCAAACCAGGAGAAGCCCAGCAGAAGAAGTGTTGCCAAGTGGTGCACAATTTGCTCTCTAAAGTCCTTGCCATTAGAAAGAGAAACAAAAGTCAAACTGTTGACAAATGTCAAAAAAAGGACAGCTCACAAAAAATGGGATTAAACAGCTCACCAGGGCAATCATTCCTTTGCAAGTATCTCAAACTCAACAACTGCATAATCATTTTATATAATACTGAAATGCTATATGAAATTGTATTATTTTACAAATGGAACCGATGACTAACAAAGGAACTTCTCTAAATAAGTACTTTTAAAAATACTGTTTTTTTTACTTGCACAGCTTTGCTTTTCCCTTATTTTAGGGGACACTAAAACATAATAGAGATTATGTTGAATTAAAAAGCCTCTGATAAACTGTATAATAATAGATAAAATAGTTGCTTCCCAAACTGAAGTTGTAACATTTAGGCTTACATTTATCTTATCATATAAGAATGGTACATTCAGAAGATTTTACAATCATACTTACCTTCCTTTTGACATCAAAAGCAACTCTGAAGAGCAGAGACCAGTAGAAGCTCATCTCAATTATGTAATACCAGTACTGGGACTCCATCAGTGACTGCAAAAACACAGACAATAACAATATACTACTTATCAGGGATAATAACACCAAAACTCTTATGTTTGTTATAAATTTGCAGGAATATAATTCTGAATCACATTTTGTTGCCAAAATGTGGAAAATTCCATTAGAATATTGTATTAAACAAAATATGTGTATTTATGACATGAGAAATAAATTTTCAGTAGTGGAATTAAAATACTTGATTAACACCTAAGCCCCAGACTTGAATTCCTACACTTTTAAGATTAAGCTTTAGGCAGTCTTGAGATTAGTTCTGTTTTTCTTTTAAATAAGGAATAAATATTTACTGTCACTTTAAGCATTAATTAAAGCTGTGTAAATGACCCATGTAGTGATTTGCAAACACTATCAAATTTATCATGAAACTTGTCAAACCTGTCAGTATTTCATTCATGCTGTTAATGCTAAACATTGAAAAATCAATTTTGCATTTGATTTAAGACAAAAAAACATCAATATATATAAGTTTGTGTATTTGTTTAAGCTAGTTGAACTTTAGCATGAACGTTGTAACATTTTTTAAATTCTAAACTAAAATGATGATTGAGCCAATAGGATGACAACATTGTGGTTCAGGAAATAGATCG
Source organism: Lepisosteus oculatus (assembly GCF_040954835.1). Taxonomy (NCBI): domain Eukaryota; kingdom Metazoa; phylum Chordata; class Actinopteri; order Semionotiformes; family Lepisosteidae; genus Lepisosteus; species Lepisosteus oculatus. Next base: position 41,783,204 of record NC_090700.1, on the reverse strand, counting down.
ATGAAAGGAAAGAACAATTCATAAAAGGCATATAACATAACAAGGAAAGGTAACAACTGCAAGTGTAAGACAGAAAAGGTTTAATCACACAACTGAACAGACCTATAAATGAAGATGCCCAATTTCGACTACTGTAGCTCTGCAGATTGTTCCAGTAATTGTCAGTAGCAAATTGAAATGACTTGCTCCCTAAGTTGGTAGTTTACTCTTAGAATGTTTAGTTTGACAAAAGTACTACAGTGTACAGTATCTTAAATTTTAGGATAGTCCAGAGAACCTTACTTAATAAATGATTAAAAATGGTAAACTGTAATAATAAACCAGAGTGCACTTGGAAGACTGATAGTGAAAACAATGCAGAAGTATGTTATTATGTGTTTTGCATTTAAAAATCTGAAAATTAATTGAAACCAGTGCATTTGCCTAGTATGCAGAGGACCAATTAATCAAAGAATGAATGTGATGAATGTGATAGTGGCACAAATGATCAATCTTATGACAAAATGACATCAAATTTTTCAATAGCAACTCTAGTGGCTATTCTGTAAACAAAATTACCATAATCCAAGAGTAGAGAAATTTGAACTGGAGGAACACGTAAAACAACATTTGTTGTGATGACAGAAATCAAGTTATTAATGCAGGTCTTGAAAGTTAAAGCAATGCCCATCCAGATACCTAGATATTTATAAACCATAACATGCTTTTGTTATGAAGTAAATATCTTCCAATCATTTTTAAACAGTCTGAATTATTTTAATTGAACACCATATATTTAGTTTTATTAGTTTAGCAGGAGACTCAGTTTATAGAAAGCCTGGAAAGCTTATGAAAACTGACAAACTCCCTATATAAACAACAAACAAAAAGCCTTTTATAAAACTATAAAGTTAGGGTCACGTTTTCTAAGAGTAGATTTTAGAGCTGTTATATGAACATTTGCGGATACTGTATCCAGGTGCAGAACAAAAAACTGACAGCATATGAAATTAAATATAGTTGGTCAAGTTATAACAAAGAACTGTTACCTTTTTAATGATCTTAGATGGTCAGCAGATTGGATATTATATGAACAGTAAGTGTAATAAAACTAGTTTAATACCATCATAACCAGCAGACTATAAGTACTTCTAGTTCTCTAACTCAATATTCCGTTAAACTGAAGGGACTCTGTACCATGATTATTTCAACTTGAATCGACATTATTTTAAAGTTAAAGTTTTTTTATTAGCCACAATATTGTTTTCTTAAGTAATACTTTCTGTAATTAAATCTTGTACATGAGAGTGTAATGATTTGCTTTCAATTAATCAGTCACAATCTTTTATGATTGTTAAACAGGTCAAAGATTTAATGGCTTTCATATGTATGATATTTAATTTAGAACTCTCAAAGTTCCTTTATTTCTAATTTGTCTGAAGGAAAGCCAGTCAGTGAGATTCTTAGAGACTATAGCTGTCTAGAATAACAGAGTATCTTGCTTAATAAAACTGACAGCTCAGGGATAAAACCTGGGCAATTTTTGACTCTAAACCTCACAACAGATGCGTATTATTAATATTGCTAAAACAAACTTTTAAACAGATTACCCACCTCATCTTCTACTGATGGGATAAAATAAATTTTGCTCCAGATCCTAAAACTTATTTTAGATAATATCACAGGGGAAGGACACCCTTTAAAGTAGCCTCTAACAAACAGTATAAAAAAATGATCACTAAGAATCTCACAAAATACAGTTAACTGCTACTTGTTAGGAGTGTTTGCAAGTGTGATGATAAGTAAGGCAAACTAAAGAGACAAGTACATTCTTAAAGGTTTGGTTATAATCAACAGCGGGCCACAATGATCACACTAGCTTTTAACACCCCAATTGAAGTTGGTAGAATTTCCTAAATTCATTCTCCCATGAAATAAACTTAGTGCTCAAAAATGGAACACAAAATAAGATCAGTATATAAAGTTATGGTGGATGCAGCAGTAGAGGACAGTCCATAGCTCCCTTATGTTTGGAGACCTGAACTTTTATTAAGAAATCCTTTTCCCTATGCTGATTCTAATTTTCAGTGAACTTTCTGTATTCTCCCTGAACATTTCATATATCAGGGGAAGTTAATTGTTTCAATACTCTTTAATGAAAACTGAATTTAGAATTGTCAAATTATAAGAGAGAATTTTACTTTTACAAAGATCAGATCACAAATGTAAAATGTAAAAAATAATGTCATGCAAGATCCTGATTTTCCAAAAGGTTTAAAACATTAACTAATTAGTAGCTAATTACGAATATTAGTGAATGTGTGCTTCTTTAGAGATTAAGAAACTATTTACTTTAAGATATCCTACCGCTTAATTTCTGCTAGTCTTAAATGATTCGTTTACCTTTATACTCTTTGTCATCCTTAGTAAAACTCTTACCACTTTGCAAAATCAAGTATAGCATCAAAATGTCAGGGAAGGAAAATATTTAACTCTTTGATTTAGAAGTTCAGGATAATTTCTTTCATTTTCTCCACTACAGACATTGAGAGCTAGTGGTATCTACTGTATGTGTGTTGATAACATATACATAATAAAGAACTAACAGTTCAAGAACAGAATCAGAGTACTTGAGATACTGGGTTTGCATTTGTGAACAAAAAAACTATTTGCCCCGAATATTTTACCATCTATGCCTGTACATTATAAGTAAAACACATATATTCCTGACTTCATACAAAAAACACGTTTACATATCTGCAGTGGAGGACAGCTAACCTAACCGTTATGATTCTGTCAGAGATATCAGTGTTATTAATATTCATAAAACATGGGGATAGACACACCTGTTTTGGAAAGTCATCCCACACTTGTTGCATGTCATAGAACCATGGTTTCTAAAGAAAAGAGAATTATAGGCAATAGTTACAAACACAATTTTTGAAATAATCATATAAACAAATATGTGATAGTAAAAAGATTTGTATTTCACCATATCATTTAAATGGTATCAACAAAAAAAACCCCATGAAAGTCTGGATCTGCAGCTGTTATTTAACTCCTTTTCCTTAATATCCTTTACATGCCAGCACAAAGCCTGAACCAACCCAGAAGGAGACAATTCAGAGAAAACCTGTTCTCTCTGAAATTGGGCATCTTTCCTTCTTTTTTCCTGTTTTTTAATGTTGATTCCACCTGTTCATGTACTAAAGCGCAGCACTTAAGTCTTTTCAATTCAGAGGGGACATACTCTGCACATTCTGTTCACTGCTGTGTTGACTACAGCGTACCAAGGGCAGTGAGTATAAAACCTGTTCCTGACATAAGCAGTTCCAAGGTGCAACAGTTACAAAATAAATATGAAGCAGATGCCTTGCAAAAATATCCAAACTTATCCTATGGTATCCCATTTTGTGAAATTACAAAAAGATGAATACACATTTTTTAAACATAATAATTTATTATATTACAGTAAGGTCAGAAAAAGCTGAATAAATATGTTAATTGCATAAACATTCAGACTCATGAACTCAATATTTGGTAGAAGCACCTTAGGCAGTAATTATACCTGCAAGTCTCTACCAGGCTTTATCAAACTCTCTCAAGTTGCTTGGGAACTGCTTAGGAACAGCAGTTTTTATGGTTTTGCAAGTCACTGTATCTACAGTTTTGGTCATCACTTTACAAAAAAGATACATTTTTTTTATTAGTTCTGAGAAGAGTGACCAAGTACATTCCCAGCCTAAAAGAAATGAATATTTTTAGTCTTGGAGAAGACAACAAAGGGACCTGATTCATTTATTTGATCTACTTAAAAGTATTTGCAAAATTAACATAATGGACTTCTTCAAACTGCATAGTGAAACACAAATCTGAAAACACAAGTAGAAAGGATTAGGAAGTGCATTTAGCATTGAAAGCAGGAGCCACTTCTTTACACAAAGGTTTGTGGGAGTCTGGGACAAGCCGCACAGTCAAGCTGTCAAAGTTGTTACTCTAGCTTCTTTCAAGACATGGCTAGATGAAATCCGAGGATCAATTAGCTACTAATAATTAAAAAGACACATATACCAAATGTTTAGTTCAGAATATTTCTTATGTTTTAATTTGATTGCCATTTATCAATGTTGTTTTCAACATTACTTGTCTAAAATATAGGTAAACAAACACTCCGTTTTTCCAGAACTAACTGTTTAGCTTTCGTTCATTTTTCTTTCTTCACTATCCCATTGTCATCCTTGCTGCAGCTCCTGGGCTTGTTCTAAGAATTTATAAAAACAAAATTCTTGTTGTTTTCTGAAAGACAAACCTTAACAGAGAACATTTTGTTGCAGTACTTACATCATAAAGTGCCACTAAGCCTCCAATGAATGCTGACAAATAAAAAGTGAATCTCCAACTGCAGTGACAGAGAAAATATGTATTACAAGTTTTGAAATTACAATATAGCACTGATATTTATTTTAAATACTGATGCTCAAGAAGGAGTTTTTATGTTAATGAGGCTACCTATGCAATTTCAGTTTGAATGTACCCACACTTTCTCTGTCTAGAATGCATGCTGTACATTCCCTTCAAGATTCCTCTTCACAGTGTTGTCACATGTCTACAGCAAGATAACTGTAATGTTTAGGACAGTTTTCTTACCTGGCCTCCCTAAACTTCTTCAATATTCCTGGTCTTTCTTGATTGCGTCTCCTCCGAAACCATCTTTCCACTTGTCTCTCAGACCAGTTGCATTTTTTTGAAAGGCCATTAATTTCTGACTGTATGAAATATATATATACTGTATATGTCAGATAAGGGCCAAAACTAATCATGAACTTTGTATGAAAATATTATATTCAGTTATTTCAAAATAGAGGTAGTTTAAAAAAGAGCTGAGTTTCCTGCTCTTCTGTATTTTTCCCCAGACTTTGCTAATGATCTTATTGTGTATGTACTGAAGTTACATATCAGCATGAAATTATCCTGTTGAAACATTGCAACATTAAGACATTGAATTATATTTCTATGAGGAAACTGCATAGACTGAAAAGAACATTGGTATAATAAAATCCATGCAATGTGATGCTAAAATAAGACATAAGAATCTGATCAGAGGGATTAAGGCCATAATACCATACCAAATCCACCATAGAGAACATCCATATGAACTCAACTCTTGTGTTTGTGAACATCATAGAATTAGAAAATCATGACTCAGCTTGATTTATTAGAATATCTGCATGGATACCATAATTAAAAAGACTACTTTAAAAATTTTATGAGTAGTGATTATATTCTCTCATGCATTAGGTTTACATGTGTTTTCAGCCATCAATGATGCGCTGCTTAGAAAGGCATTGAATCCACCCGCTAAGACCTTTATTTTAGTTGAAAACATAGTCTTATTTATAATACTTGACCTGGTCAAACACTGCATAATTTTTTTTTTCCCAAAACACATCATATCATATTCCAAAATAAAACACATACAGTACATTTCAGGATAACAGTTACAAGTAGTTTTTCCAGCAGTCAAGTTACTGCTTATAACTTAGTTCTTATTTTTGAAGGATTAATCCATCATCACCTAGGCTAATAGTTTTCTGTTTCAATAGGGTAAAATATTTTTTCTTTTCTTTGTGTTTGACCTTGTCAAAAGCTTCAGTAAATCAGCTTAATCAATATAGTGCAATATTGCAGTACAATACAATAAAAGGGGGGCTTCATCATGATAACTATCAGTAATTTGGTGTGGAACCCTACAGTTCTCAGAAACCTACTTGTGTTGGGTTCTTGGAGTTAGAGCAGAAATACTTCTCTAGGACAGGGTTTTGGACAGCCTTCAGTCTGACTGTATCTTTGATTCCGAAGCATTTTGCTACTGGTGTAGCTATAAGCCTGCAGGAAATAAAAACAGAAATGAGAGAAATCCCAAGACATCGATGCTGCATCAAAATATGTGGTAACAGGGCTACTACAATAAAAGGTGGCATTGTAACACATACAGGTTTTTATCACACTGCAAATAAAGGCAATGCTTAAAGTGTAATGACAGTCAGCTTTCAATTATATTTTCTCTATCAATCATTCTTCAGACAATCACAGTTACAGCATAGTGACAAAGTACAACATAGACTAGTTATTGCAAAAGGATAGAACAAAATACCTGCTCTTGTAACAAACTAAATTGTAGAAACTCCACAGTGTAGTGTTGTCCAAAATTTCTAAATCTAAATCAATGGCTATTCTGCACTTGGCCTAATTTTTACCTAGTAATGTTATGACAGCCATTCAAAATGCTTCCCTTTCCATATCTTACCTTTCAAAGACATGTCGAACAATAAGGAAAACTACTGCATATAGTATTGTGATGTATAGATGTGATGGTTTGGCATAGACACGTCCATCTTTGTCTTCAAGATCAGCCCACGTCAGATTAACTGGAAGCCAAATGCGGTGCCACCAAAACCACTCATGTATGGTCTGGAACATCCTATTAACACTGCGAAAAAGCAAATTATGACACCCACATGACTACTTGTAATCAAGTGTGATGATATAGTCAAACAGGAATATATATGTCAAGCCATGAAAAAGGGCTCAGGGAAAGAAACACTATAACTATCTTTCTTAAATCAAATGCAAGGGGCTCTTTAGTAAAAATATGTTCATCCATTGAGCTAAAGAAACGTTTTGCTCCTTGATGCTAAATAAGCCTCCCATTAACTGGAGTGTTAAATTTACACAGAAGGGATTTATTTTGGTCTCTGTATTCCTATTAAGATACATATTTTAGATTATCTTAACTCTTATATTACCAAACAAATAAGATGGGTCAAATGAATCACCTCTCTTTTATTGTTAGTTTTTTTCAGCTTTTTCAGTGTAGAATATTGAATTTTAGTGATTGTAGTTATACAATTAATGTAGTTAATAATAGTTATACAGATGTAGTTGATTACTACATATAGTTTTCAATAACAGCTTGGCCAATTGTGTAAAAATGAGAAAGCAAAACACTGAGCAACAGTGAAAATAAAGTAAGAAAAAATAATTTCAAGTTTTGTTGAAATAATTTCTGTTGGTCTGAAAAAGTATAAGTTAGAAAAACAACACTGCTTAATACAATTGTTTAAAACATTGCTTAAAAAATTTCTTCATTGTTTTTGAAAGTGCATTTTAATTTATTATTTTTCCATTTTTTCAGGCTTAGCATTTTATAACATTAATGAAGAATTTGCATGTGTATACCACATTTCATCGCAATGAATCTAAAACACTTCACATATTGGAGGATCAACATATGCAATGTGAGTAAAGCACTCACAAAGGTGGAGAACTGAAAATTAATTTAATTAATGGGATTAATTTTGAATTTAAATTAAAACAATTAGATTATATAAATCTAGAATAGAATTTAGTTATAACACCAGGGTTAACACTCCTACTTTTGAAAAAGTCCCATGGGATCTTTAATGATCAAGCAATCAAGACCTTAGTTTAAGATCTCATCTAAAGATTGCATACCTATGGAACTGTGTCCCTGGTCACCATGGTGTGGCAAGGCTACTTGTCTAATGACACCACTTACAGCTGTTTTTTTCTTAGATGTCTCCCAATAACTAAGCCCAGCCTTGCTTAACTTTTTCAGATCTGAGGAGATTGGCATACAAGAGTGAGATGCTACTCTCTATTTGTAATAGTTAGTAAATTGAGACCTTCATGAGGTAGCCATTTTCTCACTACTAAACATTTCAAGTGGATTCCAAGTTGCCCTTTTAAACTGAAAAGAAATAAAGACCAAGCATGAGACTTAGCAAAAGAGGGATTGAACTATAAGGATACTGCTTCTGTATGTGCAAAACAACAGAAACAATTAAAACAACCATCACAATGGATGTTTAACATGGATGTTAAATTGTATTCTCAGTATGCACATCTTGCTCTAGGTAACATAAGTATGGCAATAAGGAAAGGGGGACTTTTACATACAGTACTATTGACTTGCATTCACCAAGGTACTGTACAGTGTTAACACTAAAAAAAGATTGGTAAAACAAACAGTGCACAGCATATTTGTTTGCGAACTATTGGAGGCTTGTATTATATGCAGGGCTGGGCAGAGTGAATTGCACAGCTCCAACTCTGTTTTGACAAAATGACTTTCAGCCATACTGGGGATAAGCTACAGTAAATGTTCAAAATGAAATGTTCAGATGTGCAATTTAGAACAAAAGAACATTAACCTTGTGTTTGAATGTACAGAAAACAAACATAATAACTGCATACAGGGTCAGGGTCAAGCACATGAACACATAAGCATGGTTAATGTTTGAAGGTAATGCTACAGTATGTCAGCTGTAAGAGGGCAGTAGGTTCAGGCAAAAGTGTCTGAACTATGTTTCCCAGAATGCTGTGGGGAATAAGCTGTTGCCCTCAGTCAACTGACAAGTTGGTGGAAGACAAATGGTCAGGTGACAGTTAAAAACAACTGTTGGTTTCTGGTAATTTGGGGTCATTGGGGCACAGAGGACAGGTCCTCTGTGTTCAGCTTTCACTGGAGTGAAGGAAAAAGGAGGTTACCGACTGTGAGTCAATGGAATTGTGGAACCTGCCAGTTGAGTTTTTGTGGAGTCTCAGAGAGACTTTGGGTTTGTTTTGAAAGTTGGTAAGCATCAGAGCTGCATGGCCTACTTGGTGAGCACTGAAGAAGATAGTAGGTCTAAAAGGAGCTTGGTTTGTGTCCCCTGCACTGTCAATAAAGAGCACTGATTTGTACCTTACGGCTACGTTTGTGCCCATTTTCCTGGGCCCGCCTATCTCAAACATCACGTTATGGCACACCAACCAAGGTGTGTCGGCCTGCACAGAGTGAATCTATCATATGAAAGGGCGTGTTCAAATAACCCATACAGAAGAGATTATCTTTTTATCTTTTATCTTTAATATCATTTAAAAGTGTTTAAATGTCATTCAACAAGCTTGCATTGCAGTTTGAAGAAAACAGGCAGCTATAGGTTTCAGATTATTCATAACTTGTGCGTACTTCACTTGCTCCTGCAATCTCGATGACATACTGCTAATGTCACCTTAATTAAGGTGGAAAGCAGAACACCTTACATTTTTGTTTTCAGTGTTCTAATATGAACACTGCAATAAACCTTGACATAAGGATGCCTATTTCTGAAAAATAAAACAAATGTAACATCTCTCATCAGTTTTTGAGAGATTTTGAGAGAAAATAAAAAGAAACTCTGTAACATTTACATATAAAGCCAAGGTTTTTAAAAGTCTTTAAACATGATTCATAGATAATGAAGCCCTAACACAACTTTCATACAAACAGAAACAATATTTACTTGTAATAGTGAATATCAAGTCTTGTTGAAGATATAAATCACAGTTCCTTGTCTAAACAAGTCATATGTGCAAAGCTGAACCTGACAACAGAATCAGAAAAATAATCAAACAAGAATGAGGTTTGTGCCTATGAAAACATAATGCAGTGTTAGAATGTGGTATTAAGAGTTTTCTATTTTACAAGCAAAAATAGTTTTGTAAAACCTTTCTGACAACGGGAGTCTCAGAACAGTCCTTGGAACTGGTCCTGCTTCACTGAAGTAGCACGTCATAGCCCAGGGTTAGGGATAACCTCCATGAAACCTCTTGCATTATGCATGAGAAAACCATACATGTAATGCCCTCAAACTGATTTTAAAAAATAATTCACCAATTCAAATGTTAAATTACTTAACAAAGTAATAAAGGTTATTGTCTTCCAGCTGCTTAGTAAGAAATTAGTTTGAAATCTGTTTTACATCAATAAATATGTCTCATTTATAGTACGTCTCATTCTTCCCTGCATACATTTTCATATAAAGGTTTAGTTCTTGTACATTCTGATTAAATCTTTTTTTCGAAAATATGTTTTCATTATGAGCGGATCCAAATTAGAAATAACCCTCATCAGAGTAGCCTGAACCTAAGGAATAGTTACTATCGTGCAAACTTTGGTCATTAATAAACTCAGCAGACTTAACAATAAACAAAGGAATAAAGGAATAAACTTGTTCCTATGCTTTAACCACACCTTGACCCTACTACAAAGCCAATTCTAGATTCTAGATGTGGAAGCAAGAGAAACTGACATTGCAAACCTTTTATAATAGGCAGTTGCAAGAAACTAAATATTGGGTTTATAAAAAACATTAACATGTTATATACTGTACAGTTATTTGCAGGTTAAAATTTAAACTGACCGAACTAAATAGATGTATTATATAAAGGTTAGGGGTGTTTTCAAATGATAATAATTTAGGATAAACTAATATGATAGAAAAGAAAAACTGAAAAAGATTTAGATAATAAACAAGACTTGGCAAACACCTGGCAGATTATGTTTAATGTAGAAAAAAGTCACATACAGGAAGGAAAAACATATACTATTCAGAATGGGAATCACTGAGACAGTAGAGGCTGCTTATTAGAACATTGTGTTTGTAACCACATAATTTGAATATTTTAAATAATGTAGGGCAACAATTAATATGGTAAACAATGTTTTTGTACGGTATGTTAAAACGTTGTTGCAATTTTGGTCACTAGTTTATAGAAAATATATTGGTGCTCTAGAATTATTCCAGAGAACAGCAACCAGTTTTATCCCAGGGCTTAGAGGAGTGTCTAAAGTACTAAACCATCTTCATCTTGAACAAAGAAGACTGCAAGAGGACTTCATGTAAGTATTCAAAGTCTTTAGAGCCACTGACAAAATCAACCCACAGGAATTCTTCAGAATGAACAGTAAAACAAGAACCAAAGGATATCAGAGTATACTACAGAAAAATGCATTTAGAACTGAGAACAGGGGGCCATAATGTACCTAAAGAGAGATGTAGTGTGGAACAAGCTACTCTGCCATGCTGTTGAAGGCAATACCCTGGCTTCTTTTAAGATCCTTGGATCAATTACATTGATCTGATATTCTGCTCTCATTTGTAACCACTCTGGGTTTGCATAATCTGACCTCCCTTTAAAATAAAAGTTGACTCATTTTCACAGTGCATCCTACATTGCAATTAATTTATTAAAATGTGACATGGCAGCTATTTGCCTACTGAATTACAACATTCCTTGCAAGCTGCTGAACATTGGAGTGGATAACTTTTGAAAGGGAGCTTTGTTTCATGTATTTCGTGGCTGAAAGGTGAGGTATGGTTTCCTGTTAACCTTATAAGGACAGGAAAGAGAAGATGAATATTTTGGTAGGGATGGGGTTAATACTGACCTGATTTCATTCAGAGATCATCTTGATGAATGAGGAATTACTAAAGGACCAAGTTAGAAACCTCTTCACTGTACTGTGTTAAAAAATCATATACCGTATATATGTCTAGATCAAAGTGTAATTTTATTATTAGATTGTCATTGTTTCTTTATTGAGTTTGCTGTAGAATTTATACACATAGCAATATACACATATCTATATTATTCCCAATTTAAAGACAACCATCTCAGGAAATCAACAGTGCCTACTAACTACAGAACATGTCAATTAATGATGGTTTTCACAGGTAAATATAGTTAAAATTATAATCATAATAAAAAAGGCAATTATTTAAAATGTCTTTAAACACGTACATTGGAATCTACTGTACATGGAAGAGCATTTAAAATTGAAAACAGGTGGCCCTACTTTTTACCAAGGGTTGTGTGAATTTGGAATAAGCCACCTAGCATGCAGGAATTTAACCTTGAATAAACTAATGAAAAAACAAAACAACTACATGATCTAATTAGTATTCCTTATTTATAACCCTTCTTTTGTTCTCAGGAAAGTCCTGCAGTCCAAATGTAATGCAAAATCTTGGCAGAAGAAAATGGATGTTGCAGAAAGACAGCCAGAAAGACGTGTGGAAGATGAGATCACCTCACCATATACAGTACAGAAAAATGAGGAACTACAAGGATTCTTCCAAGACAGGTATAACTTGAAAATCAACTGAATTGCGAAACTGCAGAAACACACACTTCTACGCACAGACTGTGCTTAGAAGATGTTTTATATCTATTTTTAAACATATAATTGTTTAAACATTTAAATATGACAAGACCTAGAATAATGCATAAAATAAAGAGTCATCTTTGTCCTAACTCTGAAGCATGAAAAAAACACTTCAGACACAACTACACAATAAAGAATAAATTACGTGCATTTTTTATTTTAAAAACTTGGCTGCTCTTTGTATTCCCTTATTATAAATCTGTGACGGAAATCACTATGAAACAGAGTTTCATTATGAGTCTCCTACTCAGATCATAATTCTGATATTTTAGACTGATTGCAATTTAGCTTTTGTGACTAGTTATTTTAAGGATTTGATGGATCTTTCTTAAGATTTCAGAAACAATTTCCCATTTCACCATTGTACAGTAAGTTAAGATAAAGCATTTGATGCAATATGTTATACTGTATATACTGTACAAACTGTATACATGGGAGTATAGAACAATTTTGCTAAATCATTTTCCTACTCCCTTCCATAGAAATAGTAGAATGTAGTCATAGTGTTAAATTTCCATCATCTTGTGCAAGCATTACATTAATTCAGAGAACGTGAGGAGAACTGAACTAATAAGCAAAACTAATGGCAATAGTAAAATATACATTTGCAATTTATAATTCATTCTGAATGAATACATTTGCATTCTCTGAGATTTAAGAGAAGACACAAAGGTAAACCATCACCATAGAAAATATACTTACTATAAATCTGATAAAGAAAACATCTAAAAGTAAAACATCTTGATTTTCAGCTTATAACATTTTGCATTACAAACGTACATGACTGTTTACTTTGTATATATTATACAGTATTTAACTATATATGGGGATCTGCGCTTTATAAAGAAGCAAGTTCAACCGTTTGGAAAGTATTACCAATAGCTACAGTATACAATACTGTTAAAATCAAATCAGCACTTATTTAATCACATAGGAATTGTACAATGTTGGAAAGACTGTCAACATACAGTATGGGGCCGACAATTAAATCATATTTTATTTTAATGTTTGATCTCTGAAAGCAGACACTGTTTAAAACAGCCTATAATGTTTCGCAATAGGAATGTAGTCCTGCAGAGAATATATTGGCCAAAGCACCTGTTTTATCTTGGAAGGAATGACTTACAAAAGCTTCTCAGACATTGCTCTAAAGCAGAAGTTACTGCCCACTCATAATAATTTATAAATACCAACATAAAAATTACCTCCCCTAATAAGACAAATTAATTTCCTTTTAGGCGAAAAGGATACCACTTTTACCTGAAACAATCAGGAAGTACTAAACATCTGTATTCTCTCAATGAAATGAATATTTTGCACCACAATAAAGTAAAAAACACATACTATGTCTATCAATCTCAAAACCGAGTGACATCTCAAACTGGATGAACCTTCAAGAGTTGGTTAAACACAAGGATCTCTGAATAAGTCATAAAAGTTTCCTAGCCTTACTTCGGATGATATAAACATCAGTCATACCTATTACCGATACTATTACCTATTTGGAACACAAGCAAGAGACAGCATAAAGTTTACTTACCTTTTAAAAGTCAAATCCTGTTAAAGAACAAGGCAGACAAGAAGCAAGTCAGGTTGAGAGTAGGTTTTAAAGTGTCAGGTCAGAGTCTGATAATGAGAAACCAGGAAAGCATGACAGTTGCACACACCCGGCCACTCTTTGTTTGAAATTCTTTAAAGTCACACCCAGCTAAGTTGCAATTCACGTTTTTTAGGTTACCAGCTGTGTGACGTCACAGCTAGCTAATACTGCTTAATGGCTCTGCCTCACCTTCAGGAGAACATGCCCAGATTAAACCACTGTGACTTAACTTTCTGTGCTTTATGATAAAGTAAAAAACAACATTTCTAGGGAACACATTTTCATAGCAATTAAGATAATAAAAAATAATGTGAAGGACAGAGAATAAAGGTAAAAACTCACCCCAAAGTTAAAAGTTCAGTTGTCTTAACTGAAGTAACAATGAAACCCTCTTAAAATGTATTCCAACTGTCAAACTGTCTGTTGGGTTTAGTAATAATGGCACAATCAGGTACCTTTTTATTAAGGAGGAGGAAAGGTTTTCTTGAAATTAAGTCATTGCTCAAAGAGGACGCTGAATATAATAAATGGAACATCTTCCCTGAACAATAAATCACTTTTTTATTGTTTATAGTATCTAATCTCCAAACTTTTTCTTGTTTTTTAAGACCTCTTGAATTCTAATCATTAAGATTCGGAATAACTAATGCCTGATGTTATAAAATTCCCATTATGTTGTTTTTGCTTTTTTCTACAGTTTTTTCATTATTTTGATATGCTAATAGAATTAGTTATACAGTAAACCCTCAGTTTAATGGACTCCAATAAGGGGGAAGGGGTGTCTTTCATTGTAGTTTTTTTCACCCCCAAAACAAATTATTATATTAGAATATATACTATATACTGTATATGTGCTTATGGATCTTCTCTTATTTATTAACAACTGCAATCAACAGTCAATACAAATTCTGTCTGTGCCTTTTATCATAAATATACAAGCTCTTTACTTGATGGGTCACACATATATTGTATAAATTTAGCAAAAGCATACAAAGCACAAACATTAATGAAAACACTTCTGCCATACTAATATAAAGATTGATGTTACAAAATAAAAAGTGAAATATTTAAACCTCTGATACGGACTCCTAACTTAGTAATGTTAATCTATGACAAAATAATGAACATTCAAGGTGAGTTATGTTGTACATTTAAGAAAAATGAAAACAGTGTAAACATGGCATTGTGGTAAATGCTTTCTGAACATGTCCTTCATTCACTACATCCACTATTTGCTTCAATATGCATTAGGAGTTTAAGAAGAAATTTGGGCTTGTAAGGAAATAGATGTCTTCTTTCCAACCTGGAAATCACTTTCCTAAGCCTTATGAGAGACACAACAGTTTTCTTGAATATTGTAGGAAGGGCCTGATGTTCCTTCTGCAGTTTCTCCTGACTGCCTAGGGATGAACTTAAATAAGTTCTTGGATCCTTTGTAACTTCATAAAGATTTGATGAGCTCAGTTTCTTTCCTTTAATGCAAGTACTTTTAAACTCTTCAAAGTTTGTTTCTTTGCTGGTTGAGGAGTATGAAATGTTCAGTTCTTCTGGTTCAGACTCTTCTGAGCTTGCATAATCAACCAAGGGACCAAGTGAAGATGTGATAATCCCACTGACTGAGCATTTAGAATCATTCCACTTTGCATCATTTTTTTCTGAGCTCAAAGCAGGATCCACTGAGGACATCATCTTCCAAACAGGTTCAATACTTCCAGAATATAAGGAAGCTGCAGAATGTTCTCCACTGGTAAATTTATTAACAGCATGTTGTGAGGAATATTTTTCAAAGTGCTGACAAATGTAGCAGAAATCTTGCCAGTTTTCCCGGAGAATTTTTAAATATCCAACAAAGTACTCCAAAAAACAAGTTTCAGTGGAAATTAAGAAGTCCAGGAGAACAGTGTGGTCAAATGCTACACTGTTCAGAAAGAATAAGAAATGGCAGTGGGGGTTACAGCCATATTCATGGGTCAACTGAACAAAAAGTTCTGCATCACAAACTTCAGTGTTGCTCACTCTGTAACCAAACATAAAGACAAATGAAAGATCTCCTATTAAATACCAAAATATTAGTAAATGGGCTTAGCTCACAAAGGGTGAAAATATATTCTTAAAATTAGAATATGAAATTATATTATATAAAATTATTAGTACAGATCTGTTCTGTTCACGCCTGTTACTGAATCAAAAGAACCAGTTGAGGTCGTTCGACCACCTGGTGAGGCTGTTCCCTGGCACAGCCTCCTGGGAAAAGTCCCTGGGGCAGGCCCATGAACAGGAGGAGCTGGAAACTGTTGCTGGCAAAAGGGAAGTCAGGTCTGTCCTGCTCAACCTGTTACTACAGTGACCCTCACCAGGAGTAAGTGGGTAGAAAATGAGATGAGAAAAATCTTTAGTTCCGCATTAAACCTACCTTCTGAAATGCAAATACAAGGTAAGCATGGCTTTTGCTGCCTCCATCATGTCATCATCCTGATCCAGAAACACCACAGAGACCCAAGAGCAGGGGTGACAGAGCTGCTGCTCTGTAGCGTTTAGATGCTTCTTCAGGAAAAGCATCAATGAGGGCAGATATCCCTGAATTTCGAAACCAGGTACAGAGCCTAGAGAAACACAGGATTTACAGAGAAATGTTAAAATCCAGATTCAATTTAAAGGGTATTATAAATGGAACTGGTGTTTCAATTTTGCTATTTTTTTACATTTCTGTAATTCTCAACTAGATCTTAAATGTAAACATTACTGACTAAATCTGTTTGACATTCATACTAAAAAGCCTTTCCACCCTAACAAGAGGGATTACGTATTACACTCTAAGTTAAAAATGTTCAAATTCTACATTAAACAAATATTTCCTGTCACAGTTCTGCCTGAATCTGATTACCTTGTGGCTGCCCTCTGTTGCATAACAAGTGCATGAGTCTCTATTTTTTAGAAAGTTCCTTCTAGCATTTTGAAGATAAATCTGAAACTCAGTTTAAAACTCTTGTCTCACCTGCATGCAGGACTTTATATTCCAGTGACTTGATCAATGTCAAGATTGCTGCCCTGAGCATCACACAATCTGCACTTCCCAAAACATTTTCACCTACGATACTAGTTCCTCCAAAATAACTGGGATTTGAGCTCACAGAGACACTCTGAAGCCAACCTGAAAAAGGTGACTGCAAAACAGCAGTTGCCAGCATTAACATATCACTGTCCAAAATATCATCTCTCAATAATGAACCCTTTACTTGTCCTATAGAAAAATCTTCACCAGCCTTCTGGAGCAGACATCTTTTCAAAAGGAGAAGCATTTTCTTTTTCACTGAACAGTGAACAGGGGAACCAACTAGCTGCAAGGCCAATGATGCCTGAATGAATAAAAGTCTTTGACTTGAAGCCAATGTCTTAAGCTTGGTTCTTGCAGCAATGAGAACTTCAATTAAGTCAATGAAGGAGGCCAAACTTGTTTCAAAACCAAATTCATATTTTGAGGAAGTTGAGAGCTCTTGACTGAAGTCAGCGAAAGAAAACATCATTGAATGCAAGGCAGGGAACACCAGGTCTAATGAAGTCAAAAGTTTCCCCAAAATTTCTGGAAATGAAAAAGTAATAACATTAGCATTCATAATTTATAATTAATAAATGTACAGTATGTGTAACATCATGAAATTGATCAAAGTTCTACTGATATCATACTACTAAAAACATCCATACCCATTTTTTGCTGAAATACTCCTCTCAAAAGACCCTTTATTACAAATGTAAGAGACCACAAACATCCATTCATCTCATTGTCAGGGCAACGTTTCAATAGTGTCTGTAAGCACATCTGTTGCCAGTGAAGATCAAACGAATTCTACAAAAGAAGAGCATGGCTTGTGTTACACTGTCAGTGACTAAAACATTGAAAGCCCGTACAAAGCCAAAACTACACATTCAATAAATAGCTAATACATTATTGCTTCTAGGGATCTAGGTAATGACCATATATGACATGTACAGTACAGTCTGCAAATACTACTTAACAGCACCCTATATTCAAACAAAATGTGCCAAATGTTTTTTTTAATACAGAATGAAATAAGCCCATTTGACTTTTCTATGATACCTTCTGGACATTATAATACTCACAGTCGAGCCAATCTGAAAAAGCACAAGTGATGAAGCACATTTCACGGCTAGGTGTGATAATAACTTGTCCTGGATCCCAAATAAAGAAACCTAAAAAAAACACAAAACATGTTTCCTAAAATGACAAACCAAATGACATAACAAAACATTTTCATTAAGTGAAGGTTTATCCTTTTATTCTTGCTTTTTTAACTTCCATAATAATAGATACTGTAAACTATGATTTTGTAGCAAAATGTGGCATACTTAATCTTTTTTACTAGTGTTATTCAGAAGTTTAAACATGATATTACAATACTGTATACTTGCATTAGTACAAAAATGAACACATTCATAGATACAATTAAATAATGTACACCTGCTGATGCGGGATTAACGCTAGGAAAGAGAGAGAGTTATAAAAGAGACTCACAAGTTTTGACATGAGGTCCTTTTCTTCCAGTAATATTCTCAAGATATCATAAAGACTGCTATGTTCTCGGCTGATACAAGACTGCACTTTCGAGCTCATTATCTCTATTAAACTCAGCACGAAGCACATCATTTCCATTTGTTTTTCACAGTGATTATTTTCATTCATTGAGGTGACTGGACAAGCAAATGACATGTGCTGTGCACTTTTGTTGCTGTGCTGGATCGAAAGAGAATTAACTGAGGCTTCAGGCCAGTGGTCAGAAATGCCTTTGTAAATGACAGATGCTACATCAAAGTCCCCCTTGTCCAAGGTCACTCCTGCTAGCAATCTTCTGTATATGTCTTGTAAAACTAAAAAACTGTGATCCATTTCAATTTTTTGTCTCTTCTCCAACGCGTTTTCCCAAGGTGAACTACTGATCTTATGCTGAAAGACATTTCAATGACAAGAGAACTTCTTACTTCATTGTCCCAGGTGGAAATTCTGATTTACAGCTAGATAAAAAGATGTACACAATACAAAGTACATTTAACAGAACATGAATCCATTAATAAATTAAACACATACTGTACAGGAAAACACTCTTGTTCATCTCCAAAAAATGTTTGTAATAGTTCAATACTTTCCTCATGCAGATGTTAAGCATCTAGTTTCAAGCATGAGAACTGTTTCAGTACTGGAGGCAAATTTCCGAGTTGTCTCCCCATCTACTGTGTATGTTTAATATCTTGCACTCATAAAAAATATGTAAATAAAAACGTGATCTAGAGTCAATTTTTCATTTCATTTACATTATTTTAGATGCATTCACTAATCTATACTAATCACTATTAATAGATTCAGACAACCAATTTCAGCACATAATCTTAATTCAATATTCTAATATTCTAACTTCAAAGGCCATTCGGATTTGGACCCCTGTATTATCCACTGCTTCTAGAGAATCTTACATGCCAGTTCCCCCCCTCCTAAATACGTACGGTTTTGGCAAATTTTTCACACTATACTGGGATGCAGTAAATATGTGAAAACAGAAAAAACCTCTTTCAGACCCGATAAAAAAAATCTGTTTATGTGTTTAACCCCTCATACCACATGTCGCTAAACTATATTAAAGTATTGTACTAGATAACTTGTTTTAATAGTATGAATATACATTAATTGGCTGAAATTACACAGTAACAACTAGAGGCCATTGTAAAAAAACTCGAGTGCATGATTTACTTATGAACACAGCTTCCGTTCTGAAGAACTAGCAATTACTTATTAAATGCCTATACAGTATATACAATTTCAAATAACTGACAGTACCAAAACCGTCAGAATATCTGTTTACATACAGTACGAACACTCCACTCTACCTCTAATCACACCTGCCCTGGTTGTTTCCTCTATGTCGTCATCGCCATGCGCTGTATTTTCATTGCTCATTCATATGTGTTTCATGGGTATTGTAGTAAACGTAGGATTTTACAAATGGCCTCTACCTTCATAAAAAAAAACCGAAACAAGCATTTTATGAAGCCCCGCATAATTAATTTCCATTTAAATAGAAACTACCACTCTTCATTACATTTATTACTACATTACAGGACAATATCTTTGTTGTGTCTGACAGATGAAGAGAAATGCATTGCCCGACTTTCTTTTCCGGCGCATCATGGGAGAGGAAGTTCCGCTGCTGAGTGGCTGCTGAGAATGTCATCTACTTACAGTACAATGTAAAAACTGATGTTTCATATTAAATACGTTTCTTTTTAAAGCGACTCCATTTAACACGTTTGAATTATTTCTACTATGTATATATTACTAGTAGAAGTGCGGTTTGAATTTATAGGTTGTTTATGCATATTGGTACAGACATAAATGTGGAGTGATTAAAGAGCGGTTTCTGTTTGAGGTTTGCAGTTGTGCTTGAATCGCCCCTTGACAACTATGTTTATAAGTCCTCAGTAATTCGACAGCACTTCCTCTAAGAGAGTTCTTGTAGCAAAGGAGAATCTTTTCAATGTATTTTCCTTCAGTTAAGTTTATTTGGTGGTGGTGGAGGGGAGACCCCATTACCTGTAAAGCGCTTTGAGTGGAGTGTCCAGAAAAGCGCTATATAAGTGTAAGCAATTATTATTATTATTATTATTATTATTATTATTATTATTATTATTATTATCTGTCATATGCACACGTGCAATGAAATGCTTATTTGCATGTATGCTTCGATACAAAGACAGATAAGGTGTCTTAATATTCTTTTCACCTAAGAGATTGTATCTGTATCATTTGGTTTCCAAGCATATTTCAAGATATGTAAATTTGAACAAAAAACAATATCACACATTTCAGACAGCCGTGCTCCCCATCTCTCACAGTACATATCCGCCTTTCATTCTTGCCCTGAAGAAACTTAGGGGATACAGTATTAGGCATCTGCTAATGATGCAATGTCTGACTGTTCAATTTGGTATCCACTGCCGATTTCAAGAGAGGTGACTGCTGCTGAAGAAATACAGAGGATGATCAAATATTTATTTTATATTATTTCTATTGTGTACTATGTCTCACTTGCTGTGCTGTGAAGTCTACTCCCTCTTACTGATAAGAAGAGCCTGCAAGTAGGGGTTGCTTAGCTATTATCAGTTGCTCAAGGTCCTTTTCTTCTAAACAAGTTGTTTTTGTATTTTTTTTTTTACTTTTCTATCTTTGTTTAGCAAAGCATTCTGTTAACTGAGCAGAATATAAAACTCTGCTTGGCATTAAGATGTCAGAAAAAGTGTAATGGATTTGTAAAATTGTAACCCTCTGCGACTATGGCACTTTCCCAAAGCTACTCTCCCCTGCTTGCCTGAATAAAATAAAAACACCCTCTTGAAACCTGAGTAATCCATTCTAAGTCTGAACCATTCCCTTTTCCCTGGAAGATTTATTTTGCTTCTAGTTTGATTTTTATTGTTACAGAAGGTGAGCTTAAATTAAAAAAATGTTTACCCGGAATCGGGTCAACAAGAATCTTATTAGTCAGTCTGATACCAATACAATAGGAGCTCATTCTGATTTGATCAACACTGGGGTGATAAAGAACCAATACCTACTGTAACAATTACTACTGGCCAGGAATGGCATCAGATATGGAGAAATGGTAAGTTTTATATTTTATGTGTTTCTGTCATTAACAGAAAACTATAATTCACCATGCCGAAAAAGAGATTTAGTAGTTAAAAATACTACAATGATGTACATTTGCACATTTGTGAATACCCTGAATGTCAAATAAAATGGATACCAATAATACAAGGCACAGTATACTCTCCAGTAGAATTTTTTAATTCTTTAAGAAATTCAGACAGTATTTTACAGCACTATTATGTATTATTTTTGGTACATAAGCATGGTAACATTTTCTTTTCTACACAAAGTTTGTCAAGCTTATGGATAAATTATATTTGCATGTATTTATCTAATACATAATTGTTTACTTTATGTTTGACGTGTAAGCAAGTGATGGTGACACAAAGGAGACAAGCCTGGAAAGGTAGACCACAACCATGGAAATGTGTTTACACTAACACACTAACAAACTAACACAGCTCTATGACCTGGGTAATATCCTGCCATGTTTGTACACGTTTTGCACGCTTTCCCTTGTCTGTATGGGTATTCCATGCATCTTATGTTAATTGGCAGCAGTAAAGTGTCCTTTAGTGTGTATGTAGGTGTGACCGTTGCGGTTCCGCGCAGGCTCGTGCCCTCGCCCATCCACCCCACCGATTCATCGCACAACACCTGGGCGCGAACCCGGGTCTCCGTCAAACGCAACAGGGAACCAGCCGAGTGAGCTAAAGGAGACCTCCCTCAGCCATGGCGCCTGAGGTCCCCGCAGCGCTCCGCTACATAGGCTCCAGAGTACCACACGCATAAAGATTGAAGAACTAAGAATAGCGAGTAATCTAAGCATTGCTGTTTTGAAATAACTGCTGAATGACTTTGGAATCCACCCATCCAATTTCTAAATGCTCATCTAATTTAGGATCATGGGGGAGCTGGAACCTATACTGGCAAGCAACAGGCACAGGGCAGGATACACCCTAAATGGGACTCTAGTCCATCACAGTGCAGACATACAAAAATGCACACACTCACACTTAGGGGCAGTCTTCCCAGAAGCCCATTAATCTACCAGTATGTCTTTGGACTGTGGGAGGAAAGTGGAGCACCTGGAGGAAACCATGAGGAAACATACAAACTCCACAAAAATTACCCAGGATTCAAACCTAGGGAACAAGCACTGTGATGCAGCTATGCTAACCACCATGCCACCATGCTGTCCTGTATTAAACCATTCAGGCTGTATTTTTTCTACACTTTGGACTTGAAGAAAGGAGAATGAGAGTTACTAACTAGTAACGGATTAGTCAAGGGTAGTAGGACCAGTAGGACCTTGCTGGACCAGGACTTATGCATGGAAGTGTTGGCACCTGAAGGACTGGAGCATCACCTGCCAAGGTAGCTGAGAAAGGAATCCAGACACCACACTCCCTTTGCCTTAACATAAGCAGACATGGTCTCCAAGAGTTGCTGCTGTGTAAGTAATGCAGATGTTTGTTATAGAGAGGCATCCTCGGCTAAGTGAAGAGTGAGAGTGAAAAGGTGAGTTTAAGTGAATAATGTGAAGTGTAAAAATTGAGAATTGGGTGACAGTTAATCAAGTTAAATACCCCAGTGAGAGTGAATCACAATAAGCGAATTTTGTGATATAGATCTTATAGAGGATGGTAGCTTGCACAAAGTGTTGGATCATAATAGTCCCATAATGGTGGCATTAATATCTTTCTTAAAAAACCTTTTGTGTAAAAAAGCCATACAGTATGTATCATATCAAGCAAAAGAGGACAATGTGCCAATCAAAAAGTAGACATATCTGCAAAACATTACTTTGCAGTCTCAAAGCTAGTAATTGGGAGTATCAACCATCATTTAAATAGTTAAAGGGGTAGCTGCGTCAGCATGCGTAGGCTGCAAAGGAACAAGTAATAGGTTTATTCCATGCTGAAAAGAGAAGAAAGGAAACACAACATTTCGGCTGTGCAGCCTTCTTCAGGTGTGAGAAAGACAGGGCAGACAGCAAAGATTATAAAGCATAGGAAAACAAAAGCCGGGAGAGTGGAGGAGGCGGGAGCAGGGGAGAGGCAGAGTGGCCACTCAGGTGGTGCGAAGTCGAGAGAGGTCATTAAAATAATGATTTTGCTTAGATTTATGTATAAGAAAGTGTGTGCACTAACTAAGAAATTAATTAATTTTCCGATATGGTATTTCTTCAGTGCATGCTCCAAAGCTCACAATTATTTCCTCATGGTGTATTCTGGATACCTGGAACCTCATTTACTACACATATAATGACCATTCAGAAGACATATACTGTATATACTATAGATATATCTATCCAGGAATAGGAATGAATATGTCTACAGGATAATGGTAATAGGCTCCAGTTTCAAATCAAAATCAAAATCAAATCAAATCAAAGTTTATTTATCAAATGCACAACAATACAGCGTGCAGCAGTAGTTGCTGGCAATGAAATGTCTTTTCTGTGAGCTCACAAAAATCACAAGAATAACATAAATCACAAAATTATCGTTACGAAAATAAGGTTACATAATAATAATGTAATAGAAATTGAATAAAACTCAATTTGAATAGAGCTGCTATGTGTCCATGGTGTGTGCAATATATTATGTCCAAGTAGTGCAGTATGCAGAGTACAGGGAAAACTGTATGTCCATGTAGCCATTACGGGTGAAGCTAAAGGAGGTGCAGGTTGGCTGTTAAGCCAGTTCCCCCATGATCCTGAATTGGATGAGGCGGTTAGAAAATATATAGATGAAAGTCTGTCTTCCATT
The DNA here is from genome assembly GCF_040954835.1 of Lepisosteus oculatus. NCBI lineage: Eukaryota > Metazoa > Chordata > Actinopteri > Semionotiformes > Lepisosteidae > Lepisosteus > Lepisosteus oculatus. The sequence continues at coordinate 41,759,145 of NC_090700.1, read as the reverse complement.
TTAGATTTGGATTGTTTTGTTTTAGGTCTTTGTATTTTAGCTTCAGCAATGTTTTTTTTTTGTCATAACTATTTAAATGTGGTGAATTATCTACAACTTAAATGATATTGAAATGTTTCTGTGAGTAAAAATGTCTGTAAGTGCATACTGGTATGTATTGTATGCATGTAAAGTTTCTTTGGAATTTGATCAATTCTCTGTAAACAATTATTACTTTTAAAAATAAATCTTGTGAGTTTAAATTATACAGTATGTCTCTTCTCTGTCATTGATGCTACAGTTGTTCACCAAATTAAAGAACCCTGTACTTTTGGAACTTCCAGACAAAGAATTGAGAGGTTCTAGTTCTCTATAGTACTAGATAGCATAGAATACTGTATATTGTCTTTTAATTAAATGCTAAAGCATAACCACTACAAAACGTCAGCTACTGTACAATGTCTCCTTCTAGAATGGTTAGCATTAAGACATTAGCAGGGTTTACCTTATCATCCTTATCAACCTTATCATCCAGGTGGATGCTGCACATTGGTGGTGGTGGAGGGGAGTCCCCATTACCTGTAAAGCACTTTGAGTGTAGTGCCCAGAAAAGCACTATATAAGTGTAAGCAATTATTATTATTATTATTATTTACATGTGTATTTATTATTTTTTAAAAACCTGTAGAAATTTGTGTGATCTGATAGTAACATTGATTGTATCTTCATATTTTGCACCACAGGAAAAAAAAATAGGGAAGCAAAACATTGTGAACTCTGAAACATAATCTGTCTGGATAAAAAATGATTTTTCTTAAAGGTTAAACACATAATAATAATAATAATAATAATAATAATAATAATAATAATAATAATAATAATAATAATAATAATAAACTTTATTTTATATAGCGCCTTTAAAGGTGGCTTCTCAAAGCGCTTTACAGGATGACAATAACAATAAATAAGAAGACTACAACAATAAATAAGAAAATTTCACAAGACAGGACACAATTATAATTACAGCAATACAACAATAACAATAGAGGAGACCGTGGAAGATGGTATTAAGAAGAGCAGAGGGGTGAAGAATGGAACCAGTTAAGTAAAGGCTTTTCTGAAAAGGAGGGTTTTGAGTCTGGATTTGAAGGAGTTTAGAGAAGGTGACTCTCTAATATCCTTGGGCAAGGAGTTCCAGAGCTTGGGGGCATAGCAGGAGAAGGCCCTGTCGCCCATACAATGTAGACGGGCTTGGGGGACAGTAAGGAGGGCAGAATTTGAAGAGCGGAGGTTGCGAGGTGGGGAGTAGGGCGATAAAAGTTCAGACAGGTATTGAGGTGCCAAGCCATGTAAAGCCTTGTAGGTGAGCATGAGGATTTTAAAGTCTACGCGGAATTTGACCGGAAGCCAGTGCAAGGACTCCAGGATAGGAGTAATGTGAACACTTGCACTAGATCTGGTCAGGATTCTGGCTGCTGAATTTTGGACATACTGCAGCTTGTTCAGAGTAGATTTAGATACCCCAGGGAGCAGAGCATTGCAGTAGTCAATTCGAGAGAATACAAATATGTTGATCAGCTTTTCAGCCACAGTTAATGATAGCATAGGGCGTAGTCTTGCGATATTTCTAAGATGAAAAAAAGTTTTGACAGTATGCTGTACATGTGGGTCGAATGTTAAGCCAGAATCGAATATAACCCCAAGGTTTTTCAATTTTGATTGAAGCTCAAGTACAGAGCCATCTACAGACAGGGTTGCAGGACTGGCTTTACGAAGTTGATGGGGGGTACCAATAAGCATGACTTCAGTCTTGTCACAGTTAAGATGAAGGAAGTTTTGAGTCATCCAAATTTTTATGTCAGAGATGCAATTAGATAGAATAGAGACAGCCACATCAGTGTCGGGTTTGGTATGGATGTATATTTGAGTATCGTCAGCGTAAAAATGAAAGCTGAGGCCATGTGATCTTAAAAGCTGACCAAGTGGGAACATGTAAATGCTGAAGAGCAAGGGGCCCAGTATTGAGCCCTGAGGGACACCAGACTTGACAAGACCAATTTCAGACCTGTACCCATTGAGAGAGACAAAGTGACAGCGATCAGTGAGGTAAGACTTAAACCATTTGAGGGCAGTGTCAGAGACTCCAAACACAGTCTCACATGCCATATATCTATTGCTCATAGACCAAATGTACAATTTCCTAACATGGCAGATGCCTGAAGATTTTTCTTTTTTGATTTTGATCTATTGTACATGTGATTTGTGACAACATTCTTACCTGCACTCAGAATCTATCAAGAGGGTTGGTTAAAATCTGGAAAGGTGGAACAATGAAATGCCGTGGCAGTAACTGAACAGATTTTAGTAATTTTCTATATTATTATTATAACATATTAATCATATTAACATATGTGGTTCTTGTCCTGCAGCACAATTACGGGGGAAAGTAATCAGCATACTGTTTACTGAAGGTATTAGGGTTCAGAGGCCTTTGCCCAATCTTTAAAGATCTTTGCCCAAGAACCGTTTCACTTTTTCCTGACTGGTACAGGTGTCTTAGATTAAAATACTAATTTTGTATCGGACTCAACTCCAAGGAAAAGGAATCGCCTCTCAAGTGTCCACCCCTTTTCATTACTTTACTGTAAAAAAGAGTTCAGATGGCCTTTTATTGGTGGCAACATCAACACCATAAATTGTAACAGGCTGGGAAAATTAGTGACGATAACAATACAATTATTGTAGCACATCACATAAGCCTAAATGTTTTCTACAAACTAAGGTTTGTAAAAAAGCCTAAGAGCATTTTGGAGTGTGAATTTCAATTATTCCCATTTAAGAGATTCTTTGTTGGAGATGTTTGTTTTATTGTTGTATTGATTTGTTGGACATACATTAATACATTTCTCCAAGGTGATAATAATGTTTGAATTTAATTTATGGTAACCGAGAGTTGTTTTAAAGTACTGTATGTACAGTATTGACCAGAAATGAAGAGACAATAGTATTACACTGTTCTCCGAAGATGCCTTTTGTAACAGAGTAAACCTCTTTTCAAATCGAAAGAAAACGGCCCTGCGACTTCTTGCATACAGTACCTACACAGTTATTCTGATTAACGTAATCGTGTACTGCAAACGTTGCTAAACGTGCTGAAATTCAAAAGTACATGAAAGCTACTAACATGTCAAGTTTACAGATAATACCAATATAGGTGGATTATCAAACACAAAATTAAATTAAAAAAGATCTTGATAAGATTCGTGACTTGGAAAACAGCGGGTATACAGTATGTGGTAGACGATGCATAATGTAAACAAGTGCAGCTGGTAAAACTGAGCTATAAATACAAAATGGAAAACGCAGAGTTAGAAGAACTTATGAAAAAAAATCGATTGCTTCATCATTTACATTTTCAACGCGGATAAGGAATTAAAGAGGCACACGAAACGTTACAATATACATCATAAGAATTGGGACCGTGAAGTAAAAATGGCTATTCTTGCTGTATACTCAAGCAGTTTAGATTTAAAGATGAATAAAAGACAAAAGTCAATAATATCTTTTTTTTATTTCTGGGTATTTCTACTAATATATGCTTTAAAGTTTTAGACCACTTTTATTAGTAGTGTCCCACCCCCGCCTGGGGTAGGTGAGCTATTGGGTACACATTAACTTGAAGTAAAATTATATAAGTATTTGGTTGCAAATACTAATTGTTTTTTAAGCAAACACTGTATAAAAAGTATAAAATTAGACGAGAAGTGTTATTATTTAAAATACTAAAACCTGTTCAGTTTTCTTTAGCGTTCCGTCGTTCCGGGTTTTACCCAGTCTATGGGAGAGCTTCGACAGGGATCCCGCAGAAGGTGAAAAAGTCTGTTTCGAACTTTGCAGGTTGACAAACTGAAACAAAGTCACTTATTTATCTGAAATGTTTATTTTCAAATATGTCAATTTATCCATTGTATCCTGACCCCAAAACAGAAATTTAAGAAATCGTAAAGTTTTCTGAAACTGAAAAATGTTTGATTTTCAATTATTTTCCTAACCAGAATTAAAATAATTATTAAAATCTTAAATTGAGAATTTTAATTATTGATTATTTAGCATGCATTATTGGTACCCTCAAATAGGTGTACAAAGAAATACAAATGCACTCCGGTCTCCAGTACATCGCATATCACCTCATAATGGCAAGACGGATTACTGTATATCTGCCTAAAGGAAAAAATAAATACATCGTGGAGTGTTGCAAGGAACGAAAACGAATTGATTTTTTTATTGATACTAGTTAAAATGGATTCCAGTGTGAAAATAGGAACGTGTACGAGAATCTACTTGTTAATTCAGCCAACACACAGCGGCGGATCGGTGAAGAAAGTCAATGGAGATACTGGATCCTAAAGTGCTTAAAGAGCGCCAACATTGCTGATAGTCTGTATACTAAGAAAAGTATTAAATATATATTTTAACTATTTACAATATACTACTGCCGTTATATAGCTTAGCATATTATTGTTATACAATACTGCATTATTGATAACATTTAGTTTAGGTTACCAAATAACGACACGTTGTAAAACGTCAGATATTTCCTGATAAGAGAAAATAAAAAAAATCTTGTAATCTTTTAAAAATCGTTAAGTATAACACAAACTCCCAGTGGGGTGTTCGTTTAGGCAGCAATGAAAAGCAAGTTTCCCCTCTGTTCTTTTATCTCTTTTAATGTCCGCAAATGAACTAGACCTATTGTCGCGACGTCGCTGGCGGTCACCTGTTTTTGCAGCAGTTTGTCCAACTAATTTACGGCAGCTCGAAAACTGATGTTTCTTGATGCTGATTGGTTATCATGCGATGGTTCCTTCCCAGTAACCCTTCTGAATTGGGTTGGTTCAGTAAAGTCAATATAAATTGAATCAATTATTCATTTTTATTTTTAAAAAACAATCTATTGTATCAATTGTGTCGAAGAAAACAGCAACCACAACGTTATAGAGCCGGCGTTTTGAAATATGGGCGCCGGTGCTTTATTTCGATTGTTCGAAACACCAGGGGAAAAACTCTAAAATACAGTCCTGTGGAAGGTAAAGTCTAATTCTGCTTCAGTAATCAATTTATCCTTTTTCGTAGCACAATTTCAAGTTTAGTATTTTACACACTTACCAGTTAAATCCGGATTATCGAATGGTGAGGAGATTAAAACAAAACAAAAATAAAACTGCTCAATTTGAACGGAAGTCTGAAAAGGGGAGACCTGGAAGGTAACACTCTATTGTTTGTATAATAATGGTCCTCTTCACTTCAGAACTCTTGTATTGTTATTTTACAAATTTGAAGTTATATAATTGCAGCTCTATGACATCAGGGGCTATCCTTTGAGTGACTCGGATACAATATTGACATTTTATTTGCAAAACAATGTGACAAGTGCAGTAGGAGCACAGGTCTGCATATAGTGTATAGCGCACACAATATTGTAATGCTCTAGGTTTGGGTTTGGCTATTACGCATTTAAACTGAACAACATCCTAACGAAACAGTATTACTATTAGACACGGTGCTCCTAAAAGTTATGTTTAAAGACTAAATCAGGTGTAAGTTTGCGCTTTTTCGATAATTGTATATGCCTCTCTGATATTGGTGGTAGTCCCTTTTGACGAGGCAAAGGTAGAGACAGTGTTTACAGCTTCACCGGCTTTTTAGTTGACTGTTGCATTGAGTACTTAAACACATCAATGGTAAGTATTTTAGCATCAGCTATAGAACTATTTGGAAATAATTGATGTTGAGTTATTGTACTGTATACCATAACTTGGACTTGAAACCATGAACTTTAAAGGAAAAAGTACATACTCTGTAAACAAAGTAATTATACATACTGTAGAACCATTTGTTCTACATTCTAAATTCTTTTGAGTATCTATCTAGAAATCAAGTATTTGTATGTCCCATACTACCACAAATAAAAAGGTGTTAACTGATTAAATTAAAATTTCAGTCAAGAATGCAAATTTATGGACAACTTGTAATGGTTTCTGGCTTATTTCTTAATTGAGAATTGTTTTACTGTGGCAAAATATTCTTAAACAGTAACCATAGCCAGCATAATAATCTCTCCTAAAAGAAAATGCTAGTGGTGTTTCATTAATAATTTATTTGCAAGAATTAAGTGGTAAGTGGACCAGACCCATATTGTTGTAATTCCGCTGATTGCCAATATATAGTACAAAGGTAGCAGACAAAAAACGAAGAAAAAAAAACAAAAACATGTGTAGTTGTTTAATAGGACATTGGGCCACCATGTGTAGCCAGTATGGCCTGTATGTGCTGTGTTGTAGAGTTTTCCAGTGTCTTTCCTATTTTGCCTCCCACTTCAAATTAATGCACAGATACAACAATCCTGGGCTATGCGCTTCCTTCTACTTGTGCCCTTTGCAGTAACTATCTTGCTCGGAGATTTCCATACTGACATCTCTGTAGAGAGTTGCTCCTAAAACATCAGTAAATTGAGCTGCCTTGGTGTCTGAAAATCCTACAAAATGCATCTCAACTTTTAAAGCAAGAGGTCAATTCTTAACCATAATTATAGGCAGCCAAGGTCTGGACAGCCCTTGTGTACCTGGCCTTAAGGATGCTGGGATGTTATTTACACATGTGGAAGCTTTAACTTTCAATTTACTTGGTGTTCAACATATCCCCAGTTGTTGCCATTGTTTGTACCTTATGCTCTGAACTTTAGAGATTTACAACACTTTTGAAAAGTGAGGATAATGTGAGATATCAGACATGTTATTTTTTATTTGAAAGAAGTTATTTTTTATGGAGCATTCTCAGTATGAAGTTGGTAATAAAGGATATATTTTTCCCTTGTCTATGAACTCTTATTGACATTATGCATTGTGGTCTTTTTTTTAGATATGTGTGTCAATTGTCTTGAATGATGATCACCTCTGGAAGATGCATTAGTATGTTTAAAGGGCTAAAAAACTGTGTTGCACATCAAGAGCTTTGAAACAAGGTAATATGATCAAATTTTTAATTACAGAAAAAGTGGTTAAAGACTAAGGTTTGATGTCAGAATTGCACACTGAATACTAGTGTAGTTTGACCTAGGTAGCATGTGATGTGTTGTATACTACATTAATAATATTGTAGACTGCATTTATGGATGTTTTGTCCATAAATGTGAATTATGCACTTAGTAATGATGTTTCTTGTTTTAGACAAAAATCTGAAAGTCCTGATGAATCCCTTGTAACGAGATGTAACAGGATGCTTCATCACCACTGTCGAAGGAACCCTGAACTGCAAGAAGAGCTGCAGATTCAAACTGCAGTTGCAGCAGGAGATGTCCATACGGTGCGCAAAATGCTGGAGCAGGGCTACTCTCCAAATGGCCGTGATGCCAATGGCTGGACCCTGCTTCACTTTTCAGCAGCAAGAGGGAAGGAGAGATGTGTCCGAGTGTTCCTGGAACATGGAGGTGGGAAATGTGGGAAAATTTACCTAATTTTTTAATTTGACTCTGAATAAGTCAGGTGAATAGAGTTGAGAATAGTTTAGGTCATATCAATAGATAATCTTATTTGAAGAGAATCTGAGTTAATGTTAACATCACTAGGTGTTCGTACTGGTATTGTCTGATAGTCTCAGAACAAAATATCTGAAATAGTGTTTGCAACAGTGAATCAAATGTTGCAAAAATAACCATGTGTGAGAGTTTTCCTTACCATTAATCTCAATGCATTTTCCAAGCAGAATTACTCAGTAATCATAAACATTTTTAGGAAGAATATATAGTGAATACTTACAGATATTGATATTAAATGCAGATGATGGTGAAGACAAGAAAGCAGCTGCAGAATGTTATAAAAGGGATGCATAGCGGTATAAACATATCGAGACACTTCAATAAAGGGACTTTATTGCTTTAAAAATTTTAAATACTAGACGAATACAGTTGCAAGAAAAAGTTTGTGAACACTTTCAAATTACCTGGATTTTTGCATGAATTACTCATAAAAATGTGGTCTGATCTTCAACTAAGTCACAATAATAGACAAACACAAACTGCTTAAACTAATAACTCACAAACAGTTGTACTTCTTGTCAGCACTGAACACATCGTTTAAACATTCACAGTCTAGGTTGGAAAAAGTATGTGAACCTCTAGGCTAATGACTTCTCCAAATGCTAATTGGAGTCGGGTGTTCCAATCAATGCCCTATAAAAAAGGCACACAAAGGTTGGTTACAGGTGGAGTCTGCTCTTCTCAAGAAAGAGCTGTTCATGTGAATCATGCCCCGATCAATAGAAATATCAGAGGACCTTAGAAGAAGAATTTTAGAGATGCATAAAACTGGAGAATGCTACAAAAGCATTTCTAAAAGCCTGGGTGTTCATCAATCCACAGTAAGACAAATTGTCTACAAATGGAGGAAATTCAGTACTGTTGCTGCTCTCCCTAGGAGTGGGCGTCTTGCAAAGATCACAGCAAGAGCACAGCAATGCTGAAGGAGGTGAAAAAGAACCTTAGGGTAACAGCAAAGGACCCGCAGGAATCTCTTGAACTTGCCAAAGTCTCTGTTCATGTGTCCACTATAAGAAAAACACTGAAGAAGAAGATTGTTAATGGAAGGACACCACGGAGGAAACCACTGCTCTCCAAAAAAAACCATTGCTGCATGTCTCAAGTTTGCAAAAGACCACCTAGATGTTCCACAATGCTTCTGGGACAATGTTCTGTGAACGGATGAGACAAAAGTTGAACTCTTTGGCAGAAATGCGGAGTGCTACGGTATGTTTGAAGGAAATAAAGCACTGCACACCAACACCAAAACTTCATCCCAACCATGAAGCATGGTGGAGGCAGCATCATGGTTTGGGGCTGCTTTGCTGCCTCAGGGCCTGGACAGCTTGCTGTCATAGAGGGATAAAAAATATCAATGAACTGAAACAGGTTTGTAAGGAGGAATGGTCTAAAATTCCTCCTTACCATTGTGCAAGTCTCGTCAGCTGCTACAGGAAATGTTTGGTGGAGGTTGTTGCTGCTAAAGGAGGTTCTATCAGTTACTAAACATAAGGGTTCACATACTATTTCCAGCCTGGACTGTGAATGTTTAAACAATGTCTTCAGTACTGACAAGAAGTACAATTGTCTGTGTGTCATTAGTTGAAGCAGATTGTATTTGTCTATTATTGTGTCTTAGTTGAAGATCAGACCACATTTTTATGAGTAATTAATGCAGAAATCCAGGTAATTCCAAAGGGTTCACAAATGTCTTCTTGCAACTGTAAATACAACTAAACTCTTTATAGAAGTGGAAGATTACACATAAAGCTTAAAGCAAAATTTTCTAGAAAGCCCAAATATATATTATACAAGGATTTGAAGAATAAATCACAAGGTCCTCTAATTGGTTAATGTAACCAAAAAGAAAATTTATTTGAACAACGTCCTGTCAAGCAAATGCACTTTCAAAATAAAGCTGTTAGACTTTGTGTAAAATAAACTGATTAATCTTAGTAAAGTGTTTTGATAACATTTATTCTGTTTAGGCTGTGTCAGACCATGTGTTTTTCTCCACTAATGAACTGAAGCATGAATGGAGAAAAGTTTGCACAGCTTTTAAGAAAAAATAGTGCTGACTATGAAATTTGGACAATGGGTTCATAGGATATGGTAATTTAGCAATGTTGATCTTAGCTATCACTGATTTACAGAATCTGTCTTAAATGCAGCCATATAAGATCACTTTATTAGCCATATACAATATTCAGTAATAATATGTAATAAACATATATTTAGTAATATGACTAATATACATATTTAAAAATTCCAACACCTCAGGCTGAACTTTCCAACAGAAAAAACATTGAAAGAACTAATCCATTTCCGTTAAGAATGGATGCAATTGAAGGACAAATAAAATACAGAAGAAAATATTTTCCTTCTTTAACAGTTTTGATGGCAGCTGGGTTCACAATCTTAGTTCTCTCTTATTTTGTTTTGGATAACAATTACATTTTTTTTGTGCAATTGTGTTAATGATCATTATCATGAATTGAATGTTCTGGGACAGTTACAATTGAGGAGGGATTTAACAGCTTAATGTTTACTTATTTTAATTTAGCATTACATTTTTAAATAAGCTCTTCAAAGGGAAAAAAGTGCTACTGCTACACATCTCTCTGCAGATACTGTATATGCATAAGAAGAGCAGTAGTGATGTTTTTTGCCAAGAGATGGCAGCATATCACTTAGAATAAACAACTTTAATAAAGTTTATGTAAATTATGTATTGTGTGTGATTTTATAGGTTCCTCTGTAAAATTAATAACTTGCATTAAAAAAGTAAAGTAAATGGTAACCTAGTTTAACAATTTTAACCAAATCAAGTTTAAGCAAATCTCGTCGTCCCCGATATATATTGGGGATAAGGACCAGAGAGTTGAAATATGTCATTTCATTACATACTGTATATAGGAGAATTTTTCTTCTCAAGAACAATGTAAATGTGAAGGTTTCATGACCTTAAGAGTGTAATTTTGCTCAACTTTTCCTCTAACTTAGTGGGATGGTTTTATCATAAGAATTAATGGAATCGAGTCAGGCTAGGGACCATAAGTTAGAGTGCGTTTTACTTGTAGCTAAGCAAATACAGTACAGAGTGTCGTGTTAAGTAGAAGTTACATTCCTAAATAATGCAACTTGCAGTGAAATGACTTAGAAAGTGAATTAATATCCATAGGGAATAGTATTATTAGCCAGAGATATGTCTTGAATGGGGCCTAAAGGTTCATAATCTAAGTCATGTACAATACCATTGTCAACAAAACAAATTATTAGATTTTGCTCTCCACAATATATTTTAATTTCCATAACATAATTATCTTCATACCACCTATGTTCCTGGCTTTTGGTGCAAAACAACATAGTGCAGGTCAACTTATAATGGAGACCACCTTAAGTGTATTTATCCAAGAAAACAATTTAATATGCTGCGCATATTATGATATATTACTTTATTAATCTTGTATGTTTAATACATATACAATCAAGTGTCTTGGGAATAACAGTGCACTGTTGCTTGTTGTCTTGAGTGTTGACAGCTTGCACTTTCTAACTCACCCTTAGGACCATTGACAGTTTTTAAAAGTTGCATTATTCTTTTTCATTAAGAGAAGTTAAAATATATATATATATAATTTAACTAATGGTCTTTTTACACACATACGCATAGTTACTTTTGTATTGTCTCAATGCATTCACTTAATCCTTTCTGATGGATTCTTATTTTGTGTTTATTTCCTCTTTTTTTAAGCTGATCCAACGGTGAAAGACTTAATAGGTGGCTTCACAGCTCTGCACTATGCGGCTATGCATGGCCGGGCACGGATTGCGCGTTTGATGTTGGAGTCAGAGTACCGAAGTGACATCATCAATGCCAAGAGTAATGATGGCTGGACTCCCCTCCATGTGGCAGCCCATTATGGTAGGGACTCGTTTGTCAGGCTACTCCTGGAGTTCAAAGCTGAGGTCGATCCACTCAGTGATAAAGGCACCACACCACTTCAGCTGGCCATTATCAGGGAGAGGTCCAGCTGTGTGAAAATCCTGCTGGACCACAATGCCAACATTGACATCCAGAATGGCTTCCTTTTACGCTATGCTGTGATCAAAGGCAACCACTCTTACTGCCGTATGTTCCTCCAGAGGGGGGCAGACACAAATCTGGGGCGCTTGGAAGATGGACAGACTCCCCTGCATTTGTCTGCTCTCAGGGATGACGTTCTCTGTGCTCAGATGCTGTACACTTACGGGGCAGATACTAACACCAGGAACTATGAGGGGCAGACACCAGTGGCAGTGTCTGTCAGTATGTCTGGAACGAGCCGGCCCTGTCTGGATTTCCTACAAGAAGTCACAAGTATGCCTTTATTATTTTTGTGCTTTATTATAAAAAGTTAAGTTTTCATTTAATGCAAGTCATGTTTCCATTTAAAACATTTTTGTTAAAAAAAGCACATAGAAATCAAAACCTGTGTAGTTTCAATTACATGAATTTGAAAAATGAATTGAAATTGGTTTGAAACAAGGAATTGGAATTAAAAAAAAAACTAGAACTGACCTCAAAATGGGTAGAGGCCTACAATATAGTAACTTTTTTTTTTTAGAATTAATGGGTTCTCTTAGGACCCAAAGGTACAAGATCTATTTATACAAGATTTGACTGTAATGTAATAGTGTTTGTTATGCAGTGCCTATCACGAAATCAGATTTCTAGGCGTATGTCAGACCTTCTTGCCTGATTAACTTAAGTAAAGGAAAAGAGCTCCCCTAAGGAAACAGCTGCCTAACAATTCAATCCAGTGTTGCATACCGGAGAATCTCACTGTGCCCGAAAAACAATTAGAAACAATAATTCTAATATTTGCAATTCATGAATAGGTGATGGCTCGCTTTATCCAGTATTGAAGTTCAGCACCCACCTGGCATTCTGTGCCAGTTGTCTCCCTACATAACAGATCAGGAGAAGAAAGGATACATTTCTTAATTTGAATATTGGGGGAAATTTAGAAAGAACAGTGTTTACAAGCCAGCAACCTTACCTATTTAACCTTACCTATTTAACAATGTGCACATTTCAGCATTTTGTCAGTCCTATTCTTTCCTGTAAGGCAGTTATTACAGTGGCAGCAAAGAATAAGTATAGAGACTTAAAAATGATGACTTAATCCAAAAGTAGATATTGTGCTGCAATGTAAACAGCCTAGACTATATTTGGATTTTGCCTGACTTGTAAGTAATGTTAAATTTAGATATTAAATCCCCCGTCCGGAACAGGAAACATTTTAATTCTTTATAGTACTTTATTATATTTTGTATTGCACTTCTGCTCTCCAAAGACAAACATTGTTTAAATGAACAATTTTATCAAATCCAAGTGTTTAGCACAGGTAAGTGCAGGGTTAAAATCCCTGCATTTTTTCTTTAAATAGTGTGTGCTTTAAGCATGTGTTACTGGCAAATGAAATAGACACAAGCAGCTTTTTAATAGCAATTTCTATTTTCTGATAATTACCCTAAAAATAATAATAAAATCTTTCTTTATGTTTGCTATATATGAATATTACTGTTTTCTTGTTTTCAAAAGTCCCGTATATGATTTAAATTATGAACTATTTCTCTATTAAATTAAAATTAATAATTGATAAAATTCAAATGTAGTATAAATATGATTGTGGAGTAGATCTTCCTACAGTAGCACATTTTCCTATAGACAAGGAAGCGCAGACTGGTGAAAACTCACAAAGTGAACTCTCTGCAGGTACAGTAGATTAGAATCAGACTAGATTGTCTGAACTTGAATCAAGCTCCAGATACTGTGACACATTTGCTGTATTAATTTGTTCACACTTGCGGGCCTTTGTACTGTCCTACTTTAAAAAATGGCTTTACACAAACTTACAAATATAGTGCACTACAGTGCTCAGTATATGGACCTTAACACCCAAAACCTAGTTTTGGAATAATTTTCCCAAACAGTAGTAAAACTACTTGTAAAGGAAAGCTTCAATCTTTTATCAGCTATTCTGTATCACCCTTGATTCGGCCTACTTGCTGAATCCCTCCTGAGAATACCACTGACATTCCAGAGTCAATTTTCTTTTGCCATCTAGGGACTGTGTAGAACAATCAAACACGTGCATTTGATCTGTTGTTTCTTTATAAAATAAGTCAGTACAAATAAAATAATGGATGTTGCAGTAGGGAGCAGCAGTGTTACATGTGCATGTCTCAGATCTCGGCAAGGTTCCAATAGGAACCGCCTGTAGCAAGGTGAGGGTACCTGACGTTGGCATGGCAGAATGAATTGCACTGTTTAATTTTGCTGAATCTACTTAGTTGTAATTGTGCTTGGCTTTTGATTTACAGAAAAGTGGAACTTTAAAAATATTAATCTGCAGATGTCATTGTTATGAAAAAGACTTGCTTTTTTGAAGGGAAAAAGTCTAAAGCGCCCATATCAACTACTCAGAACTCCCAAAACAGAATTACAATGTTATTCTCATCATAAAGAGTGAAATTACTTTATAATTTAGGTTGTAGACCTGATACTAAAAGGTCTAATTACAAACAAAAAATAGAACAGGGATTTTTCAACGTTCTCATATGCAACACATTATAATGATCAGTGTGTGATTCAGTATTCACTTACACAACAATGAAAGGTATGAAAAGGAGACGGCCTTACCTGGAGCAGTAATGATTTACTTAGCACAATACCAGCATTCCTTTCCATTTACTGAACTTTGATATCAAGATATCAAAGAGATTTGTCTTAGGCTGCAGTGTTAAATCAAACCCATTTGGAACTGGATGATCCTTGTGATCGGGTTTCAGATAGGTTATGGATTACATATTAAGACACGCAGTAGCCTAACTGCGAATGCTGTTTATTTCATCCCATCATTGTAGGTTGTATTGAACACCTGCTTTAGAGGAAGACACTACAGGGGCTTTGTTTGATCTGCATTTCCCTTAAAGAAATAGAAAAGGTAGTTAAAGTGACATGACAGGCATGCAGATGCGCAGAACTTAGTCTGTGTTGTGTTTTTTTGAGACAATGTTTGTTTTTGACTATGTCCAATACAAAAGAATGCTGGAGGCTTAGGTCCCATTAATCCAATAATGTTTTGCTTATGTAGGTGAAAAGTAAATGCAGCCTCTTGTGAATTACTTTGAGTTTCTTGTTTTGCTGTTTTAATAGGACTGTAGCAGACTGTAGGTAAACTTTGGTTTAATTTGAATTTCTTTTAAAGACTATTAAAATCAATTTCCCTGAATGAATCACAAAACTTGTTGATTAAAGTACCTAAGGGTAGCAGAAAATGCAGATTTTTAATGTACAGAGGAATGAAGCATATTTTTTACTGTGTGGCTCATAAAATAGAGACATTACCCAATAACCCAATTAAACAGCATTATTGACTAAATGTTTTACGTTTGCAGCAAACATCATTAGGATTTGACCATTTATTGTGTTAAGAGTGCCTGCTTGAAGTTCTTATTTTAGCTTGTGAACATTGTCAGCTCTTATCATTTTACCTCTGCCTGGGAACATGAGGATTAAATACAGAGTTTCAATGTGGTTGATTTGCCTTTTATTCAAGGATTTCTCAACTTAAGTCAAAGGTTTGTTTAAGGGCAGGCTCTAATCCCATATTTATTGAGAAGCAATCAGGAATAAGTAAGCTCTGTAGACACCAACATCTACCGTAATAAAAGGCAGCTGCTTAAGTAACCAAAGAATTTTCGGGCATGACCTTAGACTTCAGTTAGCAATTCCTGTAAGGAGGACCAGGATGTTTGGAAAATCCCTTTGATTCTTTACAAATTGACACCTGCTAAAAATATACTGTTTGTAATTTTTTTTATTAATATATAACCACTTTAGTGGCATGTCTACTTTAATAATTTATCATAATTTCAGGTTTTAAAATAGTTTATGAATGTTTTGTATATAGCTTTAAGTGTTTGGTTTTTTTCTGGTGATTTTTAGCTATTTCTAAATGGTTATCTGAACTGTAATTTTATCTCTGTACATTATTTCTGTTTCTCTTTCAGGACAACCAAGAAATTTGCAGGACTTGTGCAGAATAAAAATTCGACAGTGTATAGGACTTCAGAATTTAAAACTTCTTGATGACTTGCCAATTGCCAAAGTCATGAAAGACTATTTAAAACACAAATTTGACAGCATCTGATCCGTACAGTCTACACAAAGAAAATGACTGCAGACTTACATCCTCAATGAACTCCTATGCAAGTGCTGACTTTTGTATGTGAAAGCTCTGAACAAACTTAGATTTTGTATAAGCTGCAGTCTTACCTTTGTTTTTCACCCCAGGTTTCATGAAAATTTGCTTTATTAAAGATTTTTTATGAAGATTTTTTCCATTTTAACAATATTCATACAGCTCATGGGGAAAACAGAAGTTCTGAATCTTTATTCTATAGGCTATATAAATTATTTAAAAATTGTGGTATCTGTCTGGCTCCTGAGGGCAGCAGTAAAGTGGGAAAATGTTATTGAGAAACTTGCTACTTTATGCTATTTAAAAAAAATGAATTTCATTGTTTTTTTTAAATTTAAATGAAGCATTATGCTCTGTTAAACAAGTTGTTTTCAAAATGTTTTCTTAAAAGTAAGGTTTTCTCAGAGTAACCATTCTCAGATTGTGTGTTCTGAAAGTAAATGTTAGCCTTGTAATTTGAAATTATGGACACAAATTTTTACCTATTATAAACTGAGTCTAACCGTAATTTTCCAATTCAGCAATTTTGTGAGAAGTAATTGTAATACTGAAAAGTCTCAAATCTGAAGGCTATTCACATTTCAACCTCCTTGACTGCTTTAGGGTAGGCATTACAATCTTTCGCTTATTTCCAACCAAATACTTTTTTGTCATGTGGACTATGTCTAGTTTTGGCAGTATGCAATGGTTTCGGAGTGTAGAATGATGTCACATTGTTTTGTAAAGCAGGATATAAAAAGTTTAAATAATGATTGAAAAATTATTTCTTTCAGTATTTGGGAATAATTGATTAATATTCAGATACTGCCCAGTCACAAGAGCTTTTCCTAGGTCATTTTATCAAGGGTGAATATAAAGTGTGTGGACATCGTGTCTGCCAAACTGTTTTCATCTGAGTTTAACTTAGCCTGACCTTTTAATTAAATTTAAAGAACAGTGCAATATAGGCTTCCCCTTCAACACCAGTTGTTGGTATAGACAAAATGTAAGCAGGATGGCTTGAAGTAGCTAGATTTATTTTTGAAGAAAAGCAGCAAAGTAATTTATGAACCAGGCATGAAAAAGAAAATGTTTTCATATTGTCACAGGAAGGGATTAATTTGAGAACATGCAGTAGCTTGTACAATTATTCACCCTCCTGCAAAGTTTACACATGTTATTGTCAGCTTACAACCGGGAAACTTTCAAATAGGACTTTATAGGTAAAAGATTAACAATCCATAAACTGATTTAAAAAATGGTGAAAGTTGATTTAAAAAATTTAGATGTTCATATTTACATAAGTACTCAACACCTTTGCTAATGCAACCCTTAATCAATTAAGATGTGGAAGAATTTGATGACACACTGAAACCTTTGCATAAATGTTTGACTCAAGAGTAAATATGTATGTCTGTCTAAATTCCCTTAGACCTTTACTGCATTTCAAGCAGCAACTCACTAGTGATGTGATATATCAATCAAGTTCTATGTCTAACAGTGGAGTCACTAATTTAGTGGCAAGAAAGAAGCCTTTATGGGAAAATAGTTATCTTAATCTCATATTAGACATGTGGCAGAAAGTTTTGGGGTGAAACGAGAAACAAATGGCACTTTTTAGTCTATATGTAAAGTGATACACCTGGTGCAAGCCCAACACAGCACATCACATTTTCAGCACATTCCAAAGGTCAAGCATGGCAGCACCATGTTATGAGGATACTTCTTACCAGCAGGGACTGAGCACATACAAGTGTATTCTACAGGAAAGCAATTAATTGAGTGGCACAAAATCCAATAGAAAATATATGGCAAGCTTTGGAGATTGCAGTGTAAAGTACAGGCCTTTTCCATTGCTTTAAGCTGGTAGAGACATAAGAAGACAGCATTAATTCCTGCCAATGGTGCTTCCACTGACTTGGGATTGAATTGTTGAATTGAATCTTTTTTCTGGGTTTCCCTAACATTCTGGTTTTATCAAATATGACAGCATTCAGTTTGATAGCTATAGTTTTGTATAAAACGGTTGATGTGGGAAAGAAAAGTATGTATTTCTTGGAATATATCAAAATGTGATGATACTGGCAGGTGGGTGAATACTTTTACAAAACACTATATAAACTTTTTTTTCCTTCTCTGAAGGTTTTATCCCTCAACTTTTTCAGAGTATGGATAATGCAGAATTAAATTGAATTGGACTGTTTATCCACTCATGAGCAAAGTTTAAGAACATAAGAAAAGAGTTAGGGAACAGCCTTGAAAACGCATTTGGGTAGAGTGTTCCAGACTCCCACAACCCTCTTTGTAAAAAAAGTGCCTCCTGTTCCTAGTTTTAGATGCTTATCCCCTTTCTTCTCATTTGTGTCTTCTAGTTTGCATTTCATCACTGATTCTCAAGTCATCCCATGGGTTGAACTTGTTAATGCCCTTGAGCATTTTGAGTATTTAAATTGGATCTCTGTCCTCTCTGTTTAAGACTAAAAGGCTTTAGTTTTTTTTGTCCTTGAGAGCGCAGCATTCCTCTACCTTAGACTGATTTAAACATTCCATTTTATGGCTCAGTTTTATACGCAGTTCTTTTGAACAAAGCAACATTTTACTTAATTCCACATCAATAATACAAGGAAAAAGGCACTGCAAAGACATAACCTTGGCGTTGTGGTACATGGGGAAATATGCACAAAAAAATGCTAAGAGAAACAAATTCTTTACTAGGAGTATTTTAAATAGCGGTTAGTGAGCAGAAGGTGTAATATTGATTAGTGAAAGCATTTTTCAAGGAGTCTGCTGTTATGTATAAATGAAAGACTTAATCCTATCACAGAAATGTAAATATTTGTATTATAAATGTACAGCAGATATTTTTTTAAGATTATTTAAAGCTTCAATATTTCATTCTAACATTATAAGGAAAAAAGTAATTGTGCTTGGTCTGATGTGGCTTTTTCAGTGTCTGTTTGCACAGTGCTGAGGTCTTTGAAGTGATTGAAGCCATTGTGTTTAACCAGAGTGATTGGAATTCGTTTGATCCATAATGGGTACAGTGGATGAGGGATTAAGGAGTTGGCGAACAGTAGTGGCCAGACCCGAAGAGCAAAAATGCACTGCACCTGTTTAATTATGTTTCTGTATCTTAAACAGTATCTTAAACACATGCCTTAAGTGTATGATAAGACCAGACATCTTCAGCAAAGGTTGTATCCTTTGGTAATGTCCTTCCACATTAATTGGACAATGGATAAAGAAAAGTTTTAAAACTTTGTTATATTAATTTTTGGATTTTCCAGAATATAACTTATTTCAGTGGTGTTTTGATTTTTTAACTTGACAAAATATAATAAATGTTGGTTTTGAATGGTGCTAATCACACAGAATGATATAGAAATGTTTTGTGACATTTCCCTTTGTTTTTTTCAAACATAGGTGAAAGGCTATAGGAAATGTGATTCTTTGAGCCCTAGGTCTAGTTACTGATGGTCCTATAAAAAACAAGTATTCAGCCTTCTCTTAAGAGTTGTGTAAATCACTTATTATTGGCCAGAGGCAAAAAATATATTTTCAAACATTGATCACTTAAGAAAGAGCAACACTCTTTGCATATTGTCTTGCTCACTTGGTAGTTTCGTAGCTGTTTGAATCTAAAATTGTGTTCAGACATCTCTTGAATGATTCCAGAGTTTGTGCCACAGCCATCTGAAATGAGAAGCCTGTCTCTAATGCTGCCAACAGTTTGTGTTAAGAATTGTATTATTCTCCATCTTAAATTAATTACATTTTAGTTTCCAGTTGTCAACCTCTGTCCTTGTTTCACTGATTCTAAAATAATGCTCTGGGTTGATATTGTCCATAAGCTTTAGGATTTTATATACTTAGATAAAATGTCCTCAACCACCTTTGTTCTAGAGTGAAGTAATTTAGCTCCTTTCCCCTATCCATATGTAAGAATCCCCTGAAAACAAGAATAATAGTTTTTGGAACAGGTAAAGGTTGACAAACAACATTCTGTCTCTTTTCTTTTACTTTCAAACATGGAATAAACCTTTACCTGTCCTTTTGTAGCCTATACAGCACATATTGACACAGATACAACTACGTACTTGGAACTTCATAATCCTTTTTGGTCTTTGTACTGGGACTTAAATATCCTTTTTGGTCATTACTGTTTTCACATCTATTAACAAAATAATTGCTTCTAAATTAATTTCTCAATAAAATAGTTCTGGTCTTCACAGTGCATTGCAGTTCTTGAAGAGTATCACAGAACTGTACAACAAAGTGGTGATAAATTGGTTCAGCCTTCAAAAGGCACTTTTGTCCATTTGTCTTTAAGTGTAGTTTATTGGTAAAAGTAGCATTAAACTTTCTGTATCAATATTACAATTTATTAAATTATGCAGCACTCTTTATCCATGCTTTTCCAAAAGCAGCCATTGCTATCAGCTGTCGCAAGCTTAGATATCCGTCTAATTTATAAAGAAAAAGTCATATTAAATATTTTGAAAGAGAATTGTCTAATTTAGCTTGTATAGAGATTCTTTTCAGCAGTAAAGAAGAAACATCTTCTGTTCACCTCCAGAGTCTTCCAAACTACCAACTGCTGAATGGTGGGGAAAAAAATAAACAGTGCTGAAAACTGTCTGATCATTTGTAAAATGTAAAAATCTGTGAATAAAAAAGGGAACTTACAATACCTTGCTTCTGTGTCTCGGAAATGTGGATATATCTATAAATACCCGCAGGCATTAAAAACACAACAAATTCAAAATATGTATTTTTAATGACAGCTAATTATACTGGGATAGTAAAAATGCCCCTTTTCATATTCTTACTTTTTTTGCAGATTTGGAAAAACGTATCTACTATTTTCTATAAGAAAAATATTACTGCACAGTTAAATCCAGTTTTTTCCCTATAAATTGATTTCTTTGATACCAGATTAGTCATCATAATGACTAATTTTATCATAATGATCTTATCTTAAATTTCATCTGGAAGATCCAATCTGATCCAATGCCAGTATAATTTTGTTTAAAAAAGAAGTTATTTCTTAGAGACTGAATTTAAAGGAAACAAAAGCAAACATTTTTTGGTTTTTAACATATTCATTAATTCTTTGCATTTCCACCCTCTCTTTTTAGAATTATGTCTGGTGATGTCCAAGGAGTAATTGGAGTACTGTACACTAATTTTCAGCAACTCTAATTTTGCCACATAGATACCACTGAAAGCTAACTTCTAAATATTTTTACTAGTCACTAGGAGTAATTAAAACTTTTTTGTTTTTGGTATGACATAAAAATACCATCAGATATGTTGCTATGAAAACTCACAAAAGCATACACATTTTCCAGAACATTTCGCGGCCAGTATCCCTTAGCATACAATAGATGTTTTTCCTTTCTAGTTCTGAGGAATGTGGTCATGAATACACAGGTTTCTTATTTCTTCAAAGTGTGCACCAACATATAACCAACCAAATATTGGCAGAAGTGACCTAATAGAATTGAAGATTTATTTACGTATTGCTTTACAAAAAATTAGGTGGTTTCATTGAGTGACTCATGGGTAATATTACATGAGAAAACAATAACATTTTTCTGAGATAATGTGGTCTCAACCACAGAACTTTTCAAAGCTTGTATTGTTCCAAGCCTATTGGGTATGAAAGAAATTATGTCAGTACTGTTTCTAAAAATACTGATAACGTCACTGGAGGACAATCAAGGTAACTCCCTAGGTAAATCTGAACAGATAACCATACCTATCTAATGGAGTAAATTCCATTTTATAAATATGAATTGTATGTTGTGAGCTAAATGGTAAGGTTCTGGCAAGATTGGAGCTATGCAAAATGATGCGTTGATGACAATGGGATTTCTGTTACCTATAATGAGAAAAGCTTAATCACCAAAACTCAAAAGGGAAGCTTGTGTAGAAGACAACAGGAAAACCTTTACAAAGACTGCTGGTAACCTTTGGACTGATTTAATGATATGATATGGAACAGAGAATAAAAGGAAAATGCAAATCTAAAAGTGGGAATATGACTAAAGGGCATTTTTATCTCAGCACTGAATTAAAATGTTGCATGTCAGTATATTGATGCATTTTAATGTTGAATAAGTGTTGAGTGGTTATAGGGCTCTGTAATTTGTACCTCTGTTAATCACAAGCATGTTAGTGTTAGCATAACATTGACCTAAGCAATATTTTAGGGTGGTTACAGCCTTTACTACTGTCATGGAAATTGGTCCTATGGACTCTAAACAAATTGACTATTGGATATACTAACCATAAACCTGTGTTTGATTATGTTCAGTTTGTTTACAAACCTTTTGCCTCTCAGTCTTCTTGAGAGTCAATTTTTATGGATGTATGCTTTCAATTGATAGGTATCTTTATTTTGGCTATTATGTTAATGTTATTTACTACCTTTTTGAGTAAAAGGATATGTACTTAAGCATTACTGTCTGTGCATAAAATTCTCAAGAGTGAAATATGTTTTTTCAACATCTTGTTTATGGGGCTACTGTGGAGTTCTTTCAGCTAGTGTTCAGTCACTCTTAACATTAAGAAATATTTTAAAGTTTATTAATTGAAATACTGTGATATCTGCCCATTGGATGCAAAATAGTTGTATATTATCCAGACATTTTAGAAATTGTCATACAATTTCAAAACATGTTCAACATGTCTTCCTTTGTGTCACATTCCACAGGGTTTACAGTCAAATTGCAATCCAATCTGAAGTAGGCCAGTAGGAATTGAAAAGACTTTCTTGTTTTCTGCCTTTAAATCCTCAGCAGCATGTGTTTTAGCTTGAAATGCTATCAGGTATCCCCACAGGTAAAAATCACAGAGATTCAGATCAGGTGACACGGGTGACTAAATTGGACCTCCACCATCTATTAAAGGTATGTGCAGAAAGTTGTTAGTGCATTACAAAGTTCAAACTCCTTGAAATGTTTCTCTTCACAATCACAACAGATTTTTCACAATTAGCACTATTAAAAAGTGTACAGTGTACTATATAATGGTAGCTGGATTCTGGTATTTCATCTTAAAAGTATAATTTCTCATCCCTTTTGTAGCTTCATAATCTTAATTCATGACAAAGGTTTTCAATATTTTACAGAGGTCTGCATCATCTCAAGAAAAAGTGGGTATTTTGTGTGTTTCTTTTTTCATGAACAAAGAGTCCTCTTTTTCCACATAGACATAGACATGCATGCATTTTCACTTTCCTTCTTATGAAAAATGCAACACATTTTTCATTCAGCTGAAAGAACAGCTCAAAAATGAGTTTCACTTTCATCACCACTGACACATGACTACAGCAAAATACAAACGTGTATGAGTGTGGAAAAGTGCTAGACCACTTCCAAAAAGAGTTTGAATTTGAGTACAAAATTACCGTGTAATTCACAAAAATTAATAAAATCATTTTGCAATGTACAGCAATGTACAGTTTGTACATTTTGCTCATTCAAAAAAAAAAGCCTGTTTCCTTAGTGCCAAGTTCAGATAGCCAATTCCTGTGCTGGGGGTGCTGATGGAAGACATCAGACAGAAGAAGGGAGAAATGATAATTAAGTGAAAGATACATATATCTTGGAGGCAGAAGATCATGCCATGTTCAATTAATTCATAGGGACCAGGGCACAATAGAACAGCCACTCAACCCAAACTTATACAGTATGTCACTGAAAGGAAACCAGAGAACCAAGTGAAAACCT
Source organism: Lepisosteus oculatus (assembly GCF_040954835.1). NCBI lineage: Eukaryota > Metazoa > Chordata > Actinopteri > Semionotiformes > Lepisosteidae > Lepisosteus > Lepisosteus oculatus. The sequence continues at coordinate 41,735,626 of NC_090700.1, read as the reverse complement.
ACACAAACATGTGAAGACTAGGTAATCTCCACAGTGAACACAACTGCATACCCAAGGCAGTATTGAGCCTTGCTATGCCACTACATCACATGGTAGAATATTCCTGCTTTTAGGCAAAATAAGAGAAACTGCTCGGTCATACATCTCTATAATTTATTCTGCAGCTAGCATTTTATGAGATTCTAAATTGGTTGATTGCTTCCTCCAAGTAAAATTATTATTATACTTTATAGACCTTTAACAATTGAATCTTAAAGTGCTTTACAGTAGGTGTAAAAAACGATGCAGATGCAGAGGTCAGGTCCTACATTTTGTATGTAGTTAAACAACTAACATCTTGCAGTTGCATGTGTCTTGTCTGGAATAAGAATGAATTGTTAAGAAATGTCGCATTTGCAGATAGGTGCTTGTCCTCATAATGGAAGAGACAGGACACGTTTGAGATCAGGAGGAATCATCTGTTATTTCTAAGTCACATTACTTTCTTTAATACTTCTCTTTACTCTTTTTTGTGCATTTGCCTTTCTCTGTCAGGTAAAGTTTGACATAGGCAAATAAAGACATTTCTCTTGTTTGTAAAGCAAGTATTTAAGACCAAGACCAGTGAAGATGTATTTCCTTTCTTGTAAAACGAATGCTCAGATGTTCCAGGAATTCCTTTCATTCCTTCTAGTTTTCCATGCAAGGGACATTCCACTGGAGAGATATTAGACATTCTTGTTTCCCGTATCCTGAGAGGCTTTCATAAGGCATTCGTTTGCTTTTCATTTAACAACTAAAAACACGGCTCAAAGTCTTAGTTTCTGGGAATTGTTGTGGCTTAATGCTGTGACTTAATAAAAGAAAAACCCAAGCTGTTGTTATCTGACTGGAAATATTGTGTGTATAAAACATTTGTTATCAAATATTAATTTTCCCTTGAAAGCACCTAGTTTTTCTGCCAGATGTACAGAGCACTGATGCATGACGATCTGAAGGGCAGACTGTGGAATTCCCTCCTGCTGGCTTACTCATATAATAATCTACACTACAGCTAGATTGTCTTGTTACAGACTTCTCTACTATACTGTATGTCATTGTGTGCTGCAATGTAAAGCCCCGATGGGGATTACGGAATATACTACAGGTGTGCCAAGGGCTTAGAGAACTAAAAACCTTCTCAAAGGTGGAAAAAAGACGGTTTATATGAAAGAGAGAGATGTGATATAAGATTTTGAAATAAGATAAGTAAAATTAAAGATTTCAGCAAAAATAAAACATCTCTCTTCAGTGATTACCTTCCAATTCAATTCAGTTATTGTCTTTTACTACTCCATATATATGTTGTAGTCTTTGTAGTCTTTATGAAATGTAGAACATTGAAGAAAGAAGAGATTATTCCCTCGGCTCTATTCATTCTTTGTGAACTCTTCAAGTGATATTCAACTACTCTAGGTGCTGCAGATGTACTTTACCTCATGAACAGCAAATCCAAAATTGAATGGTAAAGTACACACACAGGAACATTTAATTTAAAATGTCCTTATAAGGTAGGTAGTAGATTATAAATCATGCTCCTTTCCTCTCTGAATGAAGCTACAGTACACTCTGGTTGATAATGGGTGTATTATAGAACAGTTGTTCTCAGATAATAGGGACTTTGTCCATGTAGTTTTGAAGAGAACCTAAAGAGATCAAAGCATGCTTGCTTTTTTATGCCACCTGTGTGCCATATGTCATTATAGTTATAAAAATAGTTTTGACCAATTAGTGATATACCACAAAAGTATCCTGGCAGGACTCTACTAAGGTATTTTAGAAACAATAGCTTTTATTTTAATACACAGGTCAGATTTATAGTTCCTCTTGACCCCATCTATGATTGGGCTGAATTTTCATTACTTCAACATAAGTCATTTTTGTCTCAGTAGTAGCTTGTTGTTTTTCTTTACCTGTTTTTTTTTTGTCACATTTAAGTTTTAAACTTGTTTAAAAACTTGGATTTATTGATGTTTTAAAAAATGAAAAGGTAGAATCATTCTGCTACAGAACTTTCAATAACTGGTTTAGTCCTCAGCTTGATACTTATTTTCCATTTTATGTTTTAAGAATGCATATTACTGTACAAGTAATGTTTGTAAGATTCATTTTGTTCTGTACAACTCAATGTACAATATCATTCAGTTTCCCCAGGTATATCCATTGCTGTAGTAATATACATTTCGTGGTGAAAATATTTAGAAATCCCCAACAAATAAGGAAGTTCCTAATACTTTGGCCAGTGAGTATACACAACCAGGTAAGGTATTCCTAACTAAACATATTTTGTGCATTCCTTCATGACATTACTGTTTTCAGTGTGTTCTTCAAAATTCCAGATTTGTTTTAGTATGAGTAGTTGAATGTATGGTAAAAATAAAGGTTAGGAGTGGAGGAAGGTTTATGCTTTTTGATTAACTCACATCTGGGCAGCTATAAATCTTGTTCTCGTGATTTGTACTCTCACTAATTTTATTTTATTTACACCAACAAAAGACTCAATTATAAAGTAAAGCTAATAGCCTAAGCCTAACGATTTGATCCAAAACATAGAGTAGATTTAGGCCTTGTATACTGTTTGTTCAGTAAGCACACAAAGCATATGCAGTCATTCTGAAAGTTCTTGATTAGCTCTGCTTTTGAATCACAATTACATCACAGAAATGGAATTCCTTCTGAAGGCCTTGTTTTGCATGTCTTAAAGACCTTCAACACATACTATTATAAACAATTTTGAACAGAAAGGTTAATATAAATGACAGAAACAAAATATTTATAATTAGAGATAATTTGTAAGTTGACTTACTGTACAGTTAAATTACCCATTAAATTGCAGATTTGTATTATTCCTTTATAAAGTTTTATGATTAAATGTTATCACATAGAATACACCAGTGTATATTTGTATTATATATGTACCATACACATAATATATGTTAACATCTAACATATTTTAGTATAAGTAAAACATATATATGATGTTGATATTGGCAATAAGATGAAAAAATGGCACAAAGCTGCTAGTCTGGTACAAAACTGGTTTAGAGCTGAGACAGGAGTCAGACAAGAAGCTGAATAGCATGTTGGCTCTGAGTCTGGTCAGACAGTCGGGCTGAATCTGGCAGGGTAATCTTCTCTAGGCAGACTGGTTGTGCTGAAAGCAATTTCGTGACTTGAAAGGAAGCTCAATAACAGAGCACTGGACCATTGGCAGATCAGGTATCTTTTCTGAATGTATGGTTGTGATATTTGTTTATTTTTTATTTTTTTAAGTAGCAGAGTGCTTGTTCCCTCAGTGGTTTTAATAAGAAGTTACTCAAACAAATGGTATTAATTGCCATATTTCTTTTATATCAAAATATTATTTGAAATATTTCAGCATGGGGATTTGACTACAATATTTGTAGTTAAAGTAGGAGTAAATAGTCAGAACTGCTTCAATTCTGGAATGTTTGTGAGCTTTCTTGTATGCACAGCTCTCTTTACATTTTTACTTTAGCATTTCTATGGGGTTTAAGTCTTGGCTTTGACCTGGCCTTTCCAAAATCCTGAATTTCTTCTTTTATAGCCATTCTATCACAGATTTGTTTTTGTGTTTTGGATCACTGTCCTGTTACATGATCAACGTTTGGTTCAGTTTTAGCTTTCAGACAGATGGTTTCACACTTTCCTATAGAATATATGATAAAGTGTGGAATTGATGATAGACTCAATCATCGTAAGGTTTCCAAGTCCCTAGGCAGCAAAGCATGCCCTAACCATCACCTCACTACCACTGTGCTTGGTTGATGTTTGGTTTCAGCCTCTTCTGGTCAAAGGCAGTGTTTGGTTTTCATCAAACATGATCTTTAGCACTATGGCCACTTCTGGTTTGCTTTTGACTGATCTGTACAAAGCACATTGTTCTGTACATCTTGTTTTTCATTCCATTCAAGTGATGTTTTGCAAACTTAAGCTGTGTAGCAATACTCTATTTGGAAAGCAGGGGTTTCCTCCTGGCTATCCTTCCATTAAAGCCATTCATATTCAGTCTTTTCCTGAGCATCATACACTCAGATCTTAATATTTTGTTAGGATGACCACTCTTGGGTAGAATGGGAATGTTAATTTTTAAATCTTGAGTTTTCTCCACTTTAACATCATCTTATTGTGGAATAATGGACTAAAGCACTTGAATGCTTAAGACCAAAATGAAAAGATTTCTGATTTTATAGACAGGAGAAATTACTTCCTGATGATAACTAATCATTTGCACATGATTTGGTACACCTGATTCTCCACACTGTCTTAACTGAGTTGGTAGAACTGAGGGTACACTTACTTTTTCACACAAAGATGTTTAATGCTGACTAATTTCTAAAAAAATAAATAATGACAAAGTAGAATTTTGAATTGCAAATAAGAATTTGATTGCACTGTCAAATAAAGCTTTTACTGTTAGGACTTGGTGAGGACTAGGTGAAGGTCACATATGTACTGTATAAAAAATATGTTAAACCAAAAAGAAGATTCATATAGTGAATATGTTGCATGAATATTTCACACAGGTTTTAACCTGTAAAGAGTAACAAGTTCAAGTGGTTTAACATAATTAACACTAAGATTTTACAGGTGCTTGAGCAGATAAAATCTAGACAATCACAAGATCCTGACAAGAAAAACAACTATTTCGCACTCATACTCAAGGAAATGAGAGGTGCTATTCACAGACCTCTAGATGGTATATTTTAACACACACTTAGAAATGCAGCAGTACCAGCAGATAGCAGAATTGCAAATGTAACTCCAATTTATAAAAAGATGGATAGAATTGCTATCCATCTATCCAACAGCTAGATCTTTGGAAATTATAAGAAGAGCTAAAAAAGTGTGATATTTTTTATCACATTTTTAGCATTTTAAGAAATGACCAACATGGATTTAAAAAGGGAAGGTCTTGTTTAACTTGCTAGAATTGTTCAAATAGTACAAAAACTCAAGCACATGATAGGATATATTTAGACTTCCAAAAACTTTTGATAAGATTCCTCATAAAAAAGCTGATTATCAAACTAAAAGCCACAGGAATCCTAACCAAGGCCTGGCTAAGAAACACGTAACAATGCAACATTTTACTTGTTAAACTTATTACTGGGCAGATGTAAGCAGTGGTGTGCTACAGGGACCTGCTTTGGACCTGATACTCTTCCTAGACTTAGACTCTGATATAGCTGGCAAACTAAATTTGTAGGTGATACAAAAACTCTGGGAGTAGAAAAAGTAAAAATTGATACAAGGGAATAATATTGGAGACGTGGACAAAACCATAGACTGGGAACACACATCAGAAATTCAATTTAAGCATTTATGAGTACAAAGTGGTCCACACCCGTAGTAGACGTACACTATACACATTACATGAGAATTTCCGAGCTGCAGGAAGCTTTGGATTAAAGGGATCTGAGTGTACATGTACATTTGTATGTATCCACATCAGAACAGTGTTGCAAGGCAATATAAAAGCAAACATAAAGTTATATTAAGGTATATTACAAAAAAAATGTAATTCGTATCTAGGTTATGCTCAAGCTTTTCAATGCTTATATCAATTCAATGTTATTATCACCCACTCCATCCCTCTTTTTAAAGGTCAGTGACATTTGGAGGCTTTCTTGCTTCATAATTTTTTCTTGCCAAAAGAAAGTAATTAGTTTAGGTCTGTTTGAAAAAGCTGAATAATATGCTACAAATCCTTTTAAAAACATGTTTATAAAGTACATAAATATTATTTATTTAAGAGGTGGATGGCAAGGTTCAGTTCCTCGGGTGCTACCTTTGAGGAGTTTGTATGTACTGTATTATGTATGTTTGCGTGAGCTTCCTCCAGGTGCATTGTTTTCTTCCTACAGTCCAAAGACATGCTGGTAGATTAATTGTCTCCTGTAAAGTTGGCCCTGGTGGGAGTGTTAGTGTCTTGTGTGTGTCCAGTCTTGACTGTCTGCCTGCCCATGGCTTTCCAGGATAGGCTGCCACCCTGACCCTGAAGCGGACACATGGTTATTGAAAGTGATGTTATGATGATATTTAAGACCCATGTGAAAAAGGAAAATCACAGATACAACAGGCTCCTCAAAACAGTTAGCCAATGTGGCATTAAACCACATTTTCCCAGGAAAAATAACAAATCAATTACAACAGTATCATACTTGATATATTCACAGTGTGAAGTTTTATAAATATACCTATTTATAAAACTATGTTTTATAAATACCTATTACCATTTACCATACTACAATTCTATTGCTTTAAGTTCACCCTTTTAGAAAATAATTTTTAACATTTTAATGTAAGAATTAATAAGAATTTGTGATGTTGCATTAGAGAATGAGTCACATAAAGTCTCTATAGAGCAATAACAATAAAACTATGCTGATCTATGCAATGACATAATGTTAAGGATAATGGGTAAAAAACCATGACATGTTTGGCAAAAGGGGGGTTATGACTAAACTAGAACTCAGAGTGGAAAAATATCTGGGCTGAGCTCTGCGCTACTCAGATAATGGCCTAGGCATGGTCAATGCAAGGAGTAGGGCAACTTGCAGTTACACCCTCCATTCAGGCTGCCAGTGATTCGTTTGGTAATTATGGCAATATTGCTGTTGAGCAGCTTTCAGCCTTTTAGCTTTGTGTGGAAAAGAACCATTATATTTTATAATGAAGGGTTCTAATGAAAGCCTCACATACAGCAAATCAGAGATAAAAGGCACCATGAGGTCATTAGAAAATATACAGTACTAGACATGTATGGATAAACATAACTCTACTCCTTTAAAATTTAAACTATAGAACCTAATACCTTCACGTAACTGACAAAATAAAAAGCATATAAATTGTGAACATATATGCATCTATCTTTCAATAAATCACCTACCGGTGGTACAGAATTACTCAGTAAACAGTAGCATCATTGTATAACAGTCTGATCGTTTTGCTGATGGATGACATTCTTCTTTTTTACATAGGAAAGTTAAAAATGTGATCAAAGAAATTAATTTATGATGGGTGGATGAGCATAGATAGAAAGGGATAAACAATAAGACCTTGATAACAAAATGGACTTTAAATTCAAGAATGTGTCACTATATGACATTTTATTTAGTCTTACAAATCAGCATGTGCTGAATTATCTTAGAATAAGAAGAATAAAGCTATTTATTCATTAAAGCTACTTCCCATGGAGATATTGTAAGAATGGTATTCAAAGCAAGTGAGGTTATTAATTTTCAAACATTTTTACTTCTTGACATGGATTGTGGTTTACACTGGGGTTTAACTTGGTCCACTGTCTTTTCCACCAAACCCTCACATGGGTGGCAATTTTACCTCCAATATTTCCGTCTATCCTCAGGGAGGAGACATAAGAGTAGTTGTAAACAATCCTTCAACTTTATTTGTATCCAGTTTGGCACTGCACATTAGGTTTGTTTATCCATCAGTGGATTTGGCAGTCCCAGCCTGTACTAAAAAGTGTGGGTGAGCCCACACTTTATAGAGAAAATTCTAAATAAACTAAACTGAATCTGTTTATATGATGTTCTATCATAATTTATTGGTAGTTGGAAACACAGATATGTGCTGAAATAGCTATTTGAATTTCTATATTGTTTACTTTTAGAATTCCAAATATTTTGAGGCTGTCATTTCCCATGAAACAGTACTTTCACACACAGGAACTATTTTCATTTCATGGTTTGTGTATCTTGTTTTCAACAGATAGACTGCCACGCCTATGGTCTGTCTGCATTTGAAAAAGTAAAACTGAGTTGCTCATGGGCAAATGATTGGTTGTTAACAAAATAATCAAAGAATGAAGACTTGAGCTAAAGCAATAATGCAATGACGATGCAAAGAGAGAATTAATTAAGACTCATGAAATGTCAAGTGGAGCTCTGGGATTTTTTATACATCAGTCTCACAATAAGGTTCTTATTTAGAACATAATTCAGTAGTTAACACTAGTAAAACTGTTTTAATTAATATAATGAGAGGTGTTGAAAACACATCAAATGAGAATTGGGCCAATAGGATTTGTTGCAATTTTAATGCCTCTCAGTATCTTAAGCATAGTATCATAATTTATTCTACTCAACATTTTAGTGTGTACTGGCATTAATGTCAGCCATGATAATGTGGTCACTAACTTTGCAAGGGTTTTTTAATTAAGATGTCTGATGTTGTCATGTTTTACTTTGTGTTCATATTCTATCCCATTATTGATAAAAGCAGATTGTGAAGTATTGCTAACTATCTTGTACTCTAAATGAAAAATCAAAAAGCACCAGAAACTGAACAAATGTGAAGGCAATATATAGAGAAATAGAAAACATCGAAGGAATTAGAAAACAGGTAAAAAATTAATTTCATACAGAGAAATTTCATGCATAACAAGTTACAGCACAGAAACATATGAAAATGTATGATCTTTTCCTCAAAAGCATCTACGTTGCTTATATAATTGAAGAGTTGGGTTGACAGTTTTGTTTGACTGAACCTTAAAAAGCACCTCTTGAAACAGTATTTTCCAGAGCAGAAACTAGTTTGGCCAGCCATTAGCACAAAAAAATTGTTTTATTGTCAGAGGATATAAATAGAAACAAAATATGTCCCTAGTATTGGCATATTTTGCTACTCGTTCAGACACTTATCCCCACCACAACTTTTCATCTCCTTATCCAAGTACATTTCTCTCTATTGTAAGCTACCCCCCATTTCATATAATACAGAATCACACTAAATGCTACCAAATGTCAGATCTGCCTCTACCACAGACAGAGCCATCCATAAACTCTTTTTCCTGTCTTTGTGCCACTTGTCATTTAAGGCACTTTTCTTTGGCGATCAAATGACTTCTCATACAAAAGAAAGTAATGTTAAATCTACTCTGGTGCTTTTGTGGCTTGCCAAGAGCTGACCATAGTTAAAGTGAGTTTATTATAGTTTGCCTTACGTTAACATTTTCTTTCACAATGTAAAGAAATCAATGCTTGCTTACTTGTATATAAAATCATTTAGAATTAGCGGTGCACATCTGTAAATACAATGTTGTTTCATATGAGTTGTAATGACCAAAATGACCACAATTGGACAAGACCGAAAACAATTCCTTTGTGGAGACATTGCAGTTCAGTAAGTGTCAGCCATGGTTTAGCAGTGGGATAAAGGGGCTATCAGGTCTGGATGAGTTTCAACAGATCTCCAGACAGACAAAGCACTCTAAGAGCCCTTGTCAAGGACACTAGCTTATACAGGTAAATGAGTCCTTTCTGAATATTGGGAGAGCTGGAATGCCATATTGATAGACTGGATAGCTTAATTTTTCCAGACAGGAGACTGTTTAGCCTTCCAACAAACATATTTTCCTGTCAATATGCTATTCATTCGATGTTACACTCATCGTGTTACCAAGTTTTTCTAGACAGTACTCATGGCTTTCATAAAGTTATAGATAATTTACTTTACTTTCACTGTTTCACTGTCCTTAAGTTATCACGAATGGTCACATTTTAAGAGGAATTAAAAGTAACTCTACTCCAAGATGTTAAACAAAACATGAACAAAAATTCCTGTGTATCTTGGACTCTCTAACGGCATAGTATGTGTTGGAAAATGAGTTGTCTGTACCTAACAGGTTGCAGTAGCAGTAGAGGTTCATCTGGTTTAAAGATGTTATCCACATAACATTGAGCAGTGAGACTAACATGATATCATGACAGATCTGTAAGCAAAGCTCAGAATAAACCAATATTTTTCTGACAAAATTACATTTCTTCATCTTCTTTGACTAAGAATTTGCTGCCCAAAGCAAGTTGATATTGATGAATAAAGATTTGATCATGATAACACACTACTATTATTGTAAATAATAATCTGTTGGACAGTTTTGTTGGTACAAGGTTGATTTTAACTTCCTATTATTTAGATGGTTTTAAATTTAAGATGTCAATATCTTTGAATTAAGATCACTGTTACTTTGTGTAGAGATGGAAAAACAAAGTTCAGTTGACTCTCAAAACAATAGAATGTGTTTCTATTGTTATAGTGGACAAATGTTGAAATGATTCATTAAGATAAGAATATTTATCAAGGTGTTTCTCTGTATATATTTTTTTCTATTTTAAACAGAATGATATTGTAACCACCTAGACTGTCAAGCTATCAGGGAAGTGCTTTATCTTGGTCTTTTTATAAAATGAAACGTTTATATGGAAAGGGACACTTATACCTTTTAAAAACAATACATCTATAATAAAATGAATAGCCAATGTTTTATGGTTGGTGACAATATAATGAAGTTACTGGACTTGCTGCTGTTTTCATGAATACACATACAGTGTTATAAGTATTTATCCATTTTTTTGTAATAATCACCAGTTTAAAAAAACACCCCACCTTACAGTGTCCCCTGGCAAATGAAAAACACTTTTCTTTAAAATGTAAAAAATGTGTGAGGTTCCATATTTCCTGTCTGGCATAGGAAGTTGATACAGACAAATTAAACTACAACAATCTTTTATCATGGACATGACAATAGTATGCCCATCATTTGTATCCATGATGGCTTGGTTGAATGGAAAATAAGATACATAGGTGCTTAAAAGAAGATCACTGTGAATGTCAATGCTTTTTTATTTGTATATGTACAATTCTATATTGCACCACAGTTTTTGTAATACTATTGTTTGAATATGCCACTTAATAGTCATAAGCACTGTTCAAGCAGAAAAAAAGTGTTACTTACTGAAATTATTATTTTATGCTTTGTGTCTCTACTTTTACATGTTGTGGACAATGAGCTCCTGCATACATTATCATACATTTGAATGTGCAGATCAGCTCTGTCTTGGTCTACTTTGTTTTAGCTTTCTTTCTTTGATTTAACATTTCCCTCTTTTAGATTAATATAATAGGATTCTTTATACTTAATTTTTATTAAGAATCTGCAGTCTTTAACTACAGAACACAAGGTTGTCAAAAAATTGATAACGTTGATCACTTTAAAGACAATACCTTGCCTTACCCTCACACCTATTTCTTGTTTTTTGCATACCAGACAGGATAATCTGGCAGCTCTCCTGCATTTCTTAATTACCATACTGTACCAAGTGCTTTCTGACATCTATATTTCAACTCCCATCTGATGTCCAAATGTTGGCCATGTGCTTCTGGAAATTTTATAATTGCTTAGGGCATGCATTCTTTTGTCATGATGCAAATCTCTCTGGAATAGAGTATCATTCTTTGCATATTATTAAAGGATGGTTTCTGATTTTCTCTTTTCAAGCAGAATTGTAATACAATTGGGAAAAGCATATTTCCCTTCAGGCTGTAATATGTGAGTATTGTTGAATTCATTTAAATTTCAATTTTTCTCTGGTCTGTGACAATGAGAACGCTATGGTGTTTGCTAAAAAGTTCTTCATTTGCACAGAGCAGCACTGTATTTGGTAATGTTTTTAAGATGTTATGATTGTGTTAATAATATCATTATAAAAGTTACTTTATTTAAAAGATGAATCACAAAAAGGAAAAGTCTCCAAACTGTCATAAAATGCATCCATAATGTCTTTACAACTACACACTGAAATATCATGTAAACCCTTTCATGAGTCGTATTAGGTGCCATAATTCAAACTTGTGGTACTAACCTGTAAAGAGATCCTCTGAGATTAGAAGATATTTCAATAACTGGCACCATCCCTTGGCATGTCATAAAGCTTTCAACCTTTCTTATTAAAAAAAACATGGTTTTGGATTTCATCAAAATTATAAAGGCTCTCTTTTTTCAGAAAGAGTTATACTGCAGCAGTGTTTCTCCTTCCTTTCTGCAGAGGGAAATATTAACTTAACTAGATTACAACCATGCCCTTGTATTGGTAATAATATAGACAAAGTTGTGCATACTAAGTGCTTTGTAAAACAAAAGATGACATTGACTTTGCAGTTGAAAGCACTCAAGCTTTCCTGGTGCCCCACTAACAATCCACGTAGGCCAAAAGGGGAAATGTAAACATTGTTCAGTTATTCAATCCTCTACATTAGAGCACTGCTTTTGACAAGGATCCCTGCATCCTCTCACAATGCAGTTGCATTCCGCTTTTCTAAGATGGGATGCTGATATACTTCCCAAGTGACACACAATCTTACAGACTGCTTTTCACTTTAACAATTGGCCACTGTGACAGCCAGGCATGCCACATTCAGCCCACCCTCTAGGCAAAGCCAAGCACCAGGAGAAGAAAGCAAAACCAGTCTTTTACCCTTCATCTGCTCCCAACACTCCCAAATCAGCCAACTGCTTAAAAATAATAGCTTTCAACTGAATAGAGCATTGTGCATTTGATGAGCTTACCATTGTGTGCCATCCTTCCTACTTCTCTCACATCAAAGCCAAGTGCAGCTGCATAGTTATTCCTGCTTTATCACTCCAACAATACATCTGCCACTTCTGTTGTTTGTTATGTTTTATTATTTAAACCTTTGAACAAATATTCTTATAAAGTCTACATAGATACAAATCATGTATACATTCAGAGCTTTATACAAATTTAAAGGAAATACGTCATGTACTCATGAATTAAGTGTCTATGTTGATTATATAAAGAACTCTAGATTTTTTAACAACTGAAAGGTCTGATATTACTTCCACACCATGTTTGTTAGACTATTTGGCCTGTAAAATGCTTGACAGTAAACTAGTTTATATTTTTTAGGATGTGAAACTAAAATGAAACATGTTAATACAACGGGACATCTAGGCAGTGATGTGATACACCAGGCTGTGAACTTAAAATAGTTTTATTGCTATTCCTACAAGGCACTGTGATGGTATGTAATGTATATTATGGGGATGCACATTATTTAACTCTTGCTGTTTACAATGCTGAGGAGAGTGGAACTGTATATAAAGAATTATTTTTCCACCCTTTGCATGCATAAATTCAAAGTTATCAAAATTATAGAGGACAGAGAAGACAGACCCAAATGGTTGAGGAGGGAGGTGTTCAAACACACATTTAAAATTACACCTTCTCTGTGATGTTTTTTGTATATTAACTTTACATGTGAGGTTCACAATAAAAAGGATGTGTAAATATCATTACATGCCACTACATACAGCATATGCCAATCTGCCCATGAGGGTTAATTTATTTTGATGATTTACAGGATATCAGATTACTTTCAGACTGAAACAACTGACTGAATCATCCATTCTCTATAGATTCTAGATGGTAAGTTCATCTAGTTCATCCTAGTTCATCACCAGGACAGAGAAGATTTAATCATTTTGAGCAGGTTTGTTTTTTCTAAATATAAGTAGAATGTAGATTCTGTGTAGGAATTTTATTACTAGTTTATAAAATCAAATATCACATGTGACTATTGCACTGGAATAGTCAAAAAACACCATTAATTAATTGGTTATTATATAGTATATAGTAATATAGAAAGTATACTTTCTTTGCAGATTTGTACATACTGTAATCATTGTGAGGAATCACATCAAATACAAAATATTTCTTAATTGATGGAAAAATAAATGTAGTAATAATATTTCATATCTATCCTATGAGGCTCTATGGATCACAAAATATCGAAACTAATTTTTAGAAATATTTAGCATCTTGTAAAATATATTTTTCAAATACCGGTAAAATGTTTTTGCTGTTTTGACATCTCCTGGCATAAAGAGCATGGTCCCAGTAGCTTCTTGAACATTTAATGTTCAATATAATGTACGTTACTTGAATTGCACTGTGGCTATATATCAAAGACATCTGAAATGCATTTAAAGCTTGGTTCCAATAAAATTTCATTTCCATCCGCCTACTGTCAGCAAGTTACTTCTTGATTAAGGTGGCAGCAACAAGGAGCCTGTTCTAGAAGCAAAAGTTCTAAAATGGGACTATATACTGGATGGGACTCCAGTCTATCACAAAGAACACACACAAGCACACAGGGACAGTATGTACAAACTCTGCACAGAAGGAGCCACAATCCAAAATTGAATCCAGGATGCCAAGAGCTATGAAGCAGCTAAATTAGCTGCCACACCACAGTGCCACCCTTTGTGGTTTCAGTAGGACTGTAATATACAAGCCTGTTCTATTACTCTTTAGAGTTGGCTCAACAGTACTGTGAGAATCAATCAAACCATTGTTATACTATTTAATTATATACATATCAAACTGCAGGAGGCCTCCTGAGCGTCCACAAAAACATTCTAATCATGAAACTATTTTTAACATGGCTGCTATGTCTATATTCACTAGACCAGGTAAGGAACAGTCCATATTACATATAAAAATTAAATATATATTTTCCATTTCAAAATATCTTTAAGATTGCTGTAATGAAAATCCTCCCATTCTCTGCTTACGGTATAAGAAACCACTATCTGAAAATGGATAATAATAGTGTCTTTATTCCATACCTTTTTTCAATATTTTAATTGTATTTATTAATTATACATATAAGAACAAAGGAAGAACATAGAAAAAAGCCTGTTTGGTAATAGCTAAATGTAACTGATCCAAGAAGCATAAGTTCTTTCTTGAAAGAAACCAGGGTATTTGTTTCAATAACATGGCACATTCCCACAATAATCTGTGGCCCTGATCATTACTTACAGGACCCCTAAATTGTGGAACAATCTCCTCAAACGTGTAAGCATTGCCCTGATGGTTTTAGCATTTAAACTGTGGCTCAGAATCTGCTTTTCTGCTGCTTCAGACTATTTTTCCTTAAACTATAATCCTAGTTAGGGCTGCCTATGGTTGAAGGATGTTATATAATATAATTCATTTTAAATTCTAATCTTCCCTCCAGTTACTATAACTGACCAACAGGGGACATTTAATGGAAAATATAATTGATGGACAACTGACAAGTGGACAAAGAGCTTTGCAAAATGGAAAGTTCAGAGAACGGATTTTAAATGGGTTTTTAGGCTACTACAGTATGTAATGTCTGGGGTTAGTGCCTATAAAACTATTTGCACCAGGGCCAATGATTGTAGAGTTCCACAGCTGATAATAATCCCTTGAATGCAAAGGGACCACCAATGTGCAGCCCCACCTGGACACATCAGATCAAGTAAAGAAATTAGGAATTGCTTCAATAACTGAATTTAGGAGGAAATTTACAAAGGCCATGAAGTACATGCCCAGAGTGGAATTTAGCCAGAATGCCACTACTCGAAAAATTCAGTGGGACCTTTAATCAGTCTCTAAGATTAGTCTCTAATCAGCATAGTAGACATTGGCAGAAGAAATTCAAATCCAGAAGGAAAAGTACCATCTACTGGTCCACCAACACCACTTGTAGCAGCAACCTGGTTTTCTCTGAAACTCACCCAGGTTTAAATTTACTTAGGTTCTGAGACCTCATTAGTTGTTATTTTATTAAGGTATTTTTATTTCATTGGACTTGCATGAATGCATGGATGTTAATGCTTCTGTGTCATATCTCTTGGTTCCTGGGTTGAGCTCTGGATTGACACACATTCTGTGTGGAGTTTGCATGTTCTTCACAACTTTTCCTGAGTTGTCTTCAGGTGCTTTAGTTTCATTCCACCATCCAAAAACAAGCTGGTTCTGTGGAGTTGTGTCTCTGTATTGTCCCAGTGTCAAAGTACCCTGTGAATGATTGGTGTCCAGTCCAGTGTTAGTTGTACCTTGCAACCTATATTTCCAGTATAGTTTCCGAACTGCCACAACCTCTACCATTGCCTTACTGATAATGGCTGGCTATACCTGCATATTCTCATTTATGTTGTATTTACATTGAATGTAAACCTTGTATATATTGTATATTAGACTAGATAAGGGTGCTCATCATATAAATGAAAGTTTATAAATGTTAATAAATTCTTTAACTTACATAGTACAACATCATAGAGTAAAAAAGACAACTGTCAAACTTTTCCAAAGTTTATGCGTTCCGTATATCCAGTTTCTTACTTTTAAAGTCATTGTTTTGATTCACATTTAAAATTTAGTCTTTTTCAGACCCTTCACCAGCAATGATACTACATATTGTGCTTCTCTTTAGATTTTACATTAGCTGTCTGGACAATTTATGGTTAGATCAGATTTGAAACTTGATCTTCTGCCAGCAGTAAAGGGTGTTGATTGATTCTGTATGGAATCTAAATTTCTTTTATTCAGTATTGTTCTTCAGTATGCTTGCAAATTGCTCTGATCTTAAATACAAAGCACTCTCTCCCTCTTTTAATTGTAAGACTATTATCCTGAATACAAAATGAATTGGTGAGAGATGCCTGGGACAAAATCTCCTTTACAACATCAAAGGCAGTGACTTCCGACCTGTCAGCTATAGGCATGTGAGGTCCATGTCAGAATCTTGCAAAGAGATAAAGGGAAAGTGAAAAACACTTAATGAAACATTATTATTGTACGTGATTCCTTTGAAGGGTTTTATTATTTTAATTGCAGAAATGAAGACCAATATCAGCTTTTATTTTGTACTTAAGGGAGGAGTGTTGTATCTTGATAAGAATGCATATTATAACATCCTTCCTTGTAAATTTATTTCAGGTTTACTGTGTTTCAGAAAGGTGTAAGAAAATTCTAGGCCATAATGAAATCAAGGTGTCTTTGTCAGACAGAGTACTGTGGTCACAAATGCTATGATTTTATATATCACAACTGACACCTGGATCTGAAAACTCTCAATAGAGGTAGAGTGTCCAGTGGCTGTTGTTTACTACAGATCAGTTTGTGACATACTGTACATGAAATTGTCTATGTAACTGAATAATTAGACTTCTCATTACCTCTGCTGAATGATCGAGTACAAGGAAGCATTATTCTAGGTATTTGGAGCAGTTACTATTTGACTTTGTCTTTCATTAAATTATCTGCATAATCTGTAATTAAGATAAATCCTGTACAGTATTTCTTTCAGTCAGACTTCCCTAAAAAATAAAACCTTTCTGGAAGTCTTCAAATGTATTACTTTAATAGTTAACACAAATAAAACATAAACACAATAGAAAAAATTACAATAAATAGCAAAATGTAACAACTAAACATATATTAAAACCTATAGGGCCTTTTTATAAAAGGTTCAAGGGCAATAAAGTGTACTTTATTCATGAGCTTATCAAAATAATCTTATTTTAATAAATCCTTCAGGTGCTTAAACTCCCATAAGAAGCAACAGAGATTTAAGAACTTAAATGTTTTGAAAATAATGCCTATAATGTGTAAATAGTGCCTTTTCTTTGCGCTTTTTTATTGAGATACAAAAAGCAGGCTGGAAGGATTTCATATTTGTTTACATGTATACTCAAAAACATTTGAAGAGCAAGCCTCCTTCGGTTACAATTTAATTATGGTTTGATACTTTGATAATATTCTAACTAATGAGATGAAAAAAACAGACTTTTTAGGGCTACAGTATTGAAATTCAGTGTAATCCACCTGACTGGTTATAAGGTCAAGGCTGACAAAACCCCCCTCACTCGCGAAGAAGGAATGAGTCAGGGAGCTGCTGCGAGGGTGAAGATGGGGCAGAGGAAGAGGTTTGAGAATGCACACAAAGTGGATCAATAGGCAAGATACCATTTCATATAAAAGATATTTATATGCAAGAAAGCAGAAGCAGGTAAAATTAAAATTTAACCTCCTCTTGAGCTTTGGTTAACAAACTGAATTTCAGTAGTTCAGTCAAATTCTAATTAATGTGATGAGACAACAGACCTTAATATAGTGTATTCAAACTTGGCCTGAGGAATGTCCTGCAGTGAAAGATGCTGTGCTAACCCAGAAGGAGTAGTGAGCAAGTACAGTATGGCATTGGCTTTCGTCATCCCAATGTGGAAATGTTATGGCAACCGTTAAGCACTTGCTTATGCTGGTCGGTGACATTTGGATGCCATGGCACATAGAGTGAAGGGAGTAATACGAATATAGAGACATAGGGCTAAATGTGGAATTGAGCTTGAAATACTGAATGTAAACACCCTAACCTGTCTGGGTTGTTTACTACAACAGAATCAATCCTTCTTGGGAATACGCTCAGTAAACCTGCTGAGCTACATGTTTCCCTGACAACTCATACCAGGAGTATTCCCTTGTTACAACCTCACACTACATGAAGGCTTGCCTATGCAGGATACCTGAACCCTTCACTTACATACTCACAGCTTTGGGATGCTGACAGCATATGACTTATGACTGAGAAAGCTTATCCCTTTCTTACTCTTCCTACGACACATGCCCTGTTTACCCCACACTCCCTTTGTAACCACATCCTAAGTTTAATTAAACAAAAACTGATTTAATTTAACTTATCTCCTTCCAGTGTAGAGAAATAGCTTATTTCACACTCTTGTCTTGATTCTTTCTGATGGGAAAAGTAGTGCCTAACCTGGTGGCGCTAGAACAGCTTCCCCTTGATGAGGTGCTTCTTCCTTATCCACAGGAACAGACTGAAGCTCAAAACCCATGCTGTTCCCCCTACAAGTCCTCCCTTCCTTTGGCACCACCCTTCAGAACATACATAATGGAGTCTGTCTACCCTATAACTGAGGTATAGCTCTAAACCTAAACTGGAGTGCATTGACTAAGACTGATATTTCACACCGGCTTTTCTCTCTCTTCCAGACACTCTCCAGGATTTATAACCAGTGTAACCTTTCCATCTTCTGGGGTGGGGAGAACTGTATTTATCCTGTATACGCACAGCAGTATAACCCACTACTCTGTAGGTCTTGTTTGACTTGAACCACTGTACCATCACGTGTAATTAACTGGCTGTCCAACAACAGCTACTGAGTTTGCTACCATTTCATGCTATTGGTCTCTCAGTCCTTGTACCTAATATGATAGCGCTGGGATAGTTTACATCAAAGAGTCACATTCGTTTCAACCAGTATAAAAGACAGGAGCTCCTACCTAATGAGAGCTACTTATGAGAAGAGCTAACCCTTGCTCCTCTCCTACTCAACTTACTTTCACTCAGAGCAGTCTCTTCAAATATTGCCTAAACCAACCACTCTCTTTTCTAACCGAGGGATATGCTATGTGGACAGGTGGCTATTGGCCTTCTACGTCCCTTGCTCTAGTCGTAGACATTCTCTGTCTGAGGTTCTGTGATGTTACTTCATACATGCATATGATGTAGTACCAGTGCGAATCAGTACCATGAATCTGGAAATCTATAATTCCTTAATTATAACACATGCTTATCAATGTAAAAAAAGACTCTTTCTAAAAACATTGTACATCCACTTGATAAAAGCTTGGGGTAGTTAAATAGAGACAACTCTCTTCTCACAATGGGATCTTAAGTCTTTGCTGCCATTGTACAAAAAGATATACAGTGAGCTTCATCCTGCTCTGTCACGTTTAGTGTAAGCTACAGTCTCCCTGAATTGAAAATGTACTGGACAATTGGTGTTGTTACTTGCTACCTCAAACTCATTTTTGAGTGCTACCTCAAACTCATTTTTGGTTTTTACAGAAAAAAAATTGAATTATATTGTTCCCATCACCATCTGCTCAAAATGATTTTTTTTTAACTGTAATGGTATGTTTGCATCTGGGGAAGGTTTTTTGTGTAGTTTGCAACAAATGAGAAGCTTCTTCATCCTCAGAGGGGGCTGAAAAGAGCCTTTGTTCATGCTCTGAACACCTGGGAGTGGGAGTTATCTCAGGCTAGCTCGTGCTCTCAGGCCATCACACTACAGCTGTGTTGGAGTCAGATCGCTCAATAGTGTCTGGGCTATAGGGTAAAACAGTGCAAATATGATCACACTGGCCTCAAAAAACTGCATTTCATCTCTCAGTGTTGTCATTGTCACAAAAAGCAAAGCATCTTCTCAAAAGTTATTTTCCCATTATTACACTGTTGAAGAGATTCATACATCGCAGGACAAAGGAAAGAATGACAACATTTTAATTTTGTGGGCTGCTCTTGATTCCACTGTTTACAACTATGTGTTAATTAATCCATCCGTCCCCTTACTAACTGCTTTATCCAATACAGGGCCGTGGGGAAGCCAGAGCAACCAATAGGAGAAAGTCAGGATATACCCTTGATGGAATGCCATTCCATTGTAGGACACGCACAAACACAAAGAGGAACACTCACACCAGGCCTAATTTTCCCAGAAGTCAGTTAAATGGGAACTGCAACTCCATTTTTATATTTCGGGATTAGAAAGAATCAGCATTGATGAGTGCATTTCAAACTACAGTAAAAGTAAAATGTATACAAAAACTTGTAAAACCTCCAATTATCATGACAAAATAGACAAGATTTCCAGGTACAGTATGCGCAGCACCATATTCTGTGATTCAGAATGAGGCAACAAAACTTGTGGTGATGTGAAGCAGTCCTATTACATTGTAAACAAACAGGCTTGTGAATACATCTCTTTTAATCCAATTGAATTATTGCTTTCGACTTCAAGATGGTTTTGCGGATAAATGGAACTTACTTGTTAACTCTGCATGCAAATCACGTTGGAAACTTTCTGTGGTGAAATATGTGCTGCACAACCTATATTTAATTCACTTGTACATCACATTACATTGGTTATTACAGTGACTAGCAAGTGGGAAGGGCTGCATCATGTCACAATTCATTGGAACTCTCGCTCTCACCGGTGGCGAGACCAGGGGTTTGCGACAACAAGGCGACTTACAGTACTTTCACAAAGTTCACTGTTTTGTGCTTAATTAGAAATTTGTATTTTTTACTATATAATCATTGAATTTATTTATTTTTATTTATTTAATAGCCGAGAAATTGGGACTGCAGTTTCCCCTTCAACCTACCAGGATGTCATACAAACTCCACTCAGTTAACAAACCAGATCCTGGATTGATCCTAGGGCCCCAGCACTGCAAGGTAGCTCACCACAATGCTTCCATTGCCACTTGTATTAATTAATGCACTTTACAAATGTTAAAACAGCATTAATGATGAGAGAAGCATTGGGTAATGTATGCAGAAATTGATTCAATTAGCAGAAAGACTGTCAGAGTGCCAGAGTCTCAGAGTATTACAGAATAAACAGAGCTTAATCCAATGCCAAAAGGTAAAAGGAAAAGAACAAATTTGTTTTGACTCTGAACCCTTCTTCAGGTGTGTGAGATTTTCTTCAGTATTTTAAACTTACAAATGTTGGTTATTTCAATAATTATAATGATAATGATGATGATAATGATGATGATTTTATTAATTCATTACCCTATTCACTCTATTAATTGTCATATAGATATTGAGATTCTGAAAACATATTCTCCAGTCCTAGAATCTTTCAGCTTCTTGACCTTTTGTTTACATTTCTTAAGGGATTTTACTTGGAGGAAGCAATAAACTGAAATTTTAGAATCTTGTAAAATTTTAACTACAGAATTAATTATACAGATGTATGACCATGCACAATAACATCTTTACACTTCCCTCAAAGTACTTTACAGGTAATGGGAACTCCCCTCCTCCACCACTAATGTGAAACACCCACCTGAGGATTAATACGCTGAACAATAGCCAATAAGTCATTCATGCACAGAAGTTGTAATAATTTTTTTCCATTCATCCATTTTCTAAACCAATTTAACTAATACATGGTTTTAGTGGGAACTGGAGCCTATAGTAGCAAGCACGGGCACTAGGCAGGATACATGGGCAGCTAGTACATCACAAGGCAAACACACACTCACACAGAAACAATTTTCCAGAATCCAATTAACCTACCAGCATGTCTTTGGACTATGAGAGAAAACTGGAGCAACCAGAGGAAACCCATGTGAATATGTAGACATGCAAACTCCACACAGACAGCACCCTGGGAATTGAACCCAGGGCCCCAGTGCTGTGAGGCAGCAATGGTAACCACTGTGCTTCCCACACATTTTTTCTGTTTAGTTCACATTTCTGCTTAAATTAAATGTCTCTTAAAAAACATTCAGTTGTTAATGAATCCATATCGTCATATGGAGTATCATCTGCAACTGTATATCAATTGTCCTTCACCTTAGTTTTACTTAAAATAAGATTACTAGGTAGATTATGTAATTATAACATAAAGAACTTAAAAAACTAAGAAATTTAAGGTGTATTCAAATTAGCTTCTGATCTTATACTTCTTCAAATACATACTATTACCAACAGTAATGTTACCAACAAAAACCTGAAAAGGTGCTTAAAACGTTTCTTATGCTTATCATATAAGCATCATATATCACCACAGAAACCAAAATACAATATTAATGCTTACAAATGTCAAAGTAATATTAAAGTGGGACTTCTAAGATAAAATACTTCAGAAAATAATGATCATGGTGATGATGATGTTGTTTTACAAATGACAAAATATTACATTCTTGTCACAATCGCATGTTTGTCTGCGAAACAAAAGCAAAACTTATTACTACTATTAGTATGCTGTATTTCATTACTTTAGTAATTTCGTTGTATTGAGACAGAGTGGGACCAGGTGCATTATTCTTCATTAATGAAAGGTGCGGAACAGCAATCAACTAGTGCCCGCAGACTTGCCTGACAGATAAACACCTCGCCACAACTTTCCCACCGCCTGATTCTCCCAACAAGGAAGAAAATGAAAAGCTCTCATTTGAACTGGGTTGAAATGTATTATTATGTACAGGTGGAAGCTATTGCGATCATAATTCTTAAAAAAAGATAAAATGGTTTGTGAAACAGGGTAGGTAAGTAAGACATTTAATTTTGACAAATCTCTAGAGATCTTCGATAAAGAAATTTTCAGAAACTCATTACGTAAACACGGAAAGAGACCCTTACTAATATTGAGATAGGTTCGTGTAAACATAGCATTTAATTTTTTTAAATTAAAACCAATAACAACAAAAATTAGCCATTGTATTTGTATGTTGAATTTTGTTTAAAAATCGTAATTATTGAAAGTTTTAAGGTATTTATAAGACAGGATAATTATTTTTTTAATTCTTATATCTCAGTTAATCTCATATCGATCTATGCTATTAGTAGCGTATAATGTTAGGTCAGTGTATTTGATTGCATTGTAGATATTTTTTCACGGAAATATTACCGTGTTCAGCTATTATTTAATGACTCTATTAATTATTTAATGGTTATAGCTAATTTAAATGATCCTTAGTTTAAGAGTTAAATCATCCTAATTCTAATCATTCTAATTCTTTCATTCTTTATTTGTTCCGGTCTTCTAGACTACTTTATCCATTATCCCCTTTCCCCTTCTGCCTCTCCCTCGCAGCCCACTTCCTCGACTCTCTCGCTCACTCTTAGTCGCTATCTCATTATTAAGTGTTAGGAGGTTGCTGAAGTGAGAAATATGCCTGCGAAAGCTCGTTGTCCTCATTAAACTTTGACAAGAAGAGTGACAAGAAGCAATGGAGAGGAAACAATGCCAACAGTGTTTGAGTATGAGCCCAGAGATGGGAAAGTCTTTGTCCATCTGAACAAAAGCATTTGGTTGCATATGTTAAACTCTATTAAACTCTGTCAGACCCAGGTGCAAAAACCAACTTGTCGAAAAACATCACAACTCCTCGCACCTTTCCGTGCCTGATGAACGGTCCCCAGTCATTCCTAATCAGTTCATAACCCTCAACAAGGAACAGATCAAAGGTGGTCTATTTCAATATAAATATTATACTTCAATGAAATTCACAGTTACTACTTTTATTACATGACTGTAATTCCAGTTAATTAGAAACAGCCTTATTTTTTTTAACACGGCGGTGTGCTAGAATGTTATTGGTGTTAAAATGTTCCATAGAACTCCAATTTCTATTTCTTAGCGGTAGGAATACTGTAGGGATAGGCTATGGTCCAAGATAGGAGTTTACATTTCCCAGTTTTGTTTTTAAACACAGATATTGTATACGTATAGACGTATAGACACGTATTTGCGACTACACAGGCGTATTAAGTAAATGCATATGAAAGAAAATCCTGCCCTTTTTTCCATTTTAAGCTCGAATATGTTAAGGGTTTGTAAGCACGAGAATGTAAAGATAATTGGTAACTGGCCTACAGCAGAAGGTTTAGAGGGATAGAGTACAGCGCTGAAACCATGGACAGATACACAATTTGATTTACTTCTCCCAGCCTCGTAACTGTATTGGACTAATAAGCAAGCACTACTAGTATACTTTTAAAAAGTTACATCGCATGATATGGCTGTAATCTTGTTTCTGCAAATGAATGTACAATTGCTTGTCAAGTACAGATGTTCTATGCGATTAGTTTTTCTTCTCATCTGGGGATTCCATCATATTTCCTACAGTATCAATTAAAAAAGTGTGATAACGTTTCATGTTACATTTGACATTATATGTGACATTTATTGTGAGCTAAGGCTTACTGTACTTGACCAGGAATCTATTAAATTTCCCATTTCCTGGAATTAGGCAAGATTAGTCTGCAAATCATTCATAGCTTCATTACATTTATAATGGATTGTTTATACTCTTTCGAAGTAGGTCTATAAAAGGTGGCAAGAATGAACTTATACAGCACATTTTCCGTCTTGGTTTATTTGTTTTGTTTGTTGTGTTTTAACCCTTAAAGTGTTAAAAGCATAACTTACCAGTCACGGCTCTACAAATACCTTTTTAAAAAACGTCAGACTTCGGAGTCTTAAATATTATATCCAAGATGTATGAATGAACAACACTCTGAAGGTTATGCTATAGGGGCGGAGTTTTCATGTTCTCAGCAGTTTTCCACTAAGATGGGAGGATCTAAGGTTTCTTATAAAGCTCGCTGGTTGTATTACAAACATCCAGACAACAGCGCGGTGACCCGGAGCAAGCAGATTCATTGCCATCCAGCAACCTTTCAGTCATGGCAGCGAACGGGACAGTAGAGAATGGACAACCAGAGAGAAAAAATCCTTCACTTCCCCATCCTATTAAAAATCTAGAAGTGAGATACTCTAAGGTAGGGTGTGTCATATGTTGCCTGTGAACCATCATTTACTTTGACTATTATAAAGAAGAGAAAAAAACGAAATCTTAATTTATGTAATAGGCTACATAATATCAATTATTTTTGGTCATGAAAATATTTTAGTAATTGGTGATCTTAAAGCAATCATTTTATAACTTTGAAAGCGATGTAATCTACTATTTAAACTCAGCTATTGGTCGAGTGTTTTTTTATTCAGGTATCTCATTTCTAGTAGACTTAATCGTGCATAAATCATGTCAACTCATCTCCAGGTACAGTATGGTCAGTATCTTAAAGGTTCTTAAATCACCGTATTTTTAATTATTTCCGATGATTGTACCTTAAAATGTCAAAAAGGTTTATATTCTTGCTAATGTCACATTTCTGAAAATATACAATACACCGCTTAACGTGAAAAATCTAATGCCAGCTTGTCCAAGGCTGGTAATGTAAGTATCAAAATAAGCAAATCAGTTGTCTGGCTTCTTGAACGCAGCCGTTTGCAGTATCTGTTTTTGAATTGTTTCTGGAGTATCGGCTATTAATGTTCAGGGGTTTTTTTTTGGTTTGGAGTCCGACTTGCTCCGGTCTCCTTCCATGAGCCAAACACAAGCTAACTCGTTTGGTGTCGATTAATTGCCCCGTGTTCGCGCCAGGCAATGGACAAGGGTCCTTTCCTGGTCATCGTTGCTCCCAGTTCCTACAGTACCTGGTCAGACTCCGGTTTACCTCGACCCTCCAGGATTCTAGGATTGCTAATTCCTGCTATGTACCGGTTTGCTTTTAACAACTACACATTGTATACTGCGACATGTAATGTTCGGCGACGTTATACTAAATCATGATTAATTCACACGTCTCCATTGTTGGCATGTATTGATTTACATGCAGAAGTCATGCTACAATACTCAAACCTGACAAAGACAACTTCATATTTTATTAAATAACCTGTTTTTATGTGTTAAATAAGATTTTCATCAATAACGAATGGCATACGTCTGTGAGTGGGAAGAAGTTTGCGACGTACAATCCAGCAACAGGAGCAAAAATATGCGACATCGAAGAAGCCGATCAGGTATGTGAATTTGTCTTAACGATGGTTAAAGATTTTAATATTTCTTTTAAAATTTGTTTTTTTAAAGTAGTATTAGTGTAGAAATCATGATAGTACAGGCACGCTTCTACTTCATAAGTCTATAAATCACACCTGTCTGCTAATACAGAGTACGGTATATGTAAGATTTCGGTTACTGAGTTAATTACTTAGAATTGTAATTTTTTAATGTTATTTTAAGTTTAAGGATTCATGTTTCTCAATGTTAAAATGCATATTGTGTTAGGAAAGAAACTAATCTGCAATTAAATATTATGTTCAAGAAATGGCCATTGCAATAAAAATAATATAGTAATGAAAACCTGTCAAATTTGTTCTTAAACAGGACAGGTAATGCAGAAAATAACATAATGCATAATAATGTATTTTCTTCCTACAGATACAAAACTTGAGAGGAAAATAAATTGTATTAATAATTATCTGTTACTGCTGCTGATCATTATTCCTCTTACACACATATTTGTGCTTTAAGTTTTTGTGTTGTTATATTATCACTGTTTTTTTAGATTTTACTGTAGTGACAAAGTTTGTAAATAACATCTCAAGAAGATACCTCGCTGTAAATTCTTGAAATTAATATGACAAACATCATCCTGATCAACATTAAGTAAGTTCTCTGCTATGAAGCAAAATATAATAGTTTTAAATAGTATAGCTGCAAAATATTTTATAAATAGAACAGAAACCATAAGATTATTTTATTCAATTTATGTAAAGTGATTAACACCAATGTCCAGAATTTATTATGTGCAAAAAAAGAGATTGGAACAAAACACAAAACTAACAGGATTTAGATTTTGGCACAAAAAGTAATTTAGCATGGAAGCATGGCATTTTTAACATTTTTGTTTTATCATGAATGGGGTTTATCATTAAAAATGCCAGATTTTTTTCTCTTCTGAATATGTAAAATAGACCTTTTCCAAATATACACATATCCAAATAATCTTGCAACACAGCAGTTTAATTCCCCTTAGAATATCCATAGTATTTAAAACAAGCTTTACATACAGTACTATTGACTTAAAGAGACAGTACCTGTCTTAGCGCTGTCCACTGTAACATGTCTTCCACAGGCGGACGTTGATAAAGCAGTGGATGCAGCAAGAGCAGCATGGCAGAGGGGCTCTCCATGGAGAAAGATGGATGTCTCAAGTCGAGGGTGTCTTTTAAACAAACTGGCAGATCTCATTGAAAGGGAACGAATGGTGTTTGCTGTAAGTTCCTCTTATTGTTATGTTTTTTAAAATTTCTCCCAGTCTTTCTTTCTTTGTTAAAGTGTTATGCTTTTTAGCTTTAACATGGGTTGTGTTCATACCTGCAGTTAACATTGTTCAGTTTGTAATAAGCACATTAAAAATAGCACACATCAAGAAGGACAGAAGTGATTCTTCTGAAGGTACTCCATCTATACTTATTAACTCCTAGGTTTTGCTTTTCTGTCAGAATTTTCTGGTAGACTTTTTCTGGTAGTTTTT
Source organism: Lepisosteus oculatus (assembly GCF_040954835.1). Classification (NCBI taxonomy): domain Eukaryota; kingdom Metazoa; phylum Chordata; class Actinopteri; order Semionotiformes; family Lepisosteidae; genus Lepisosteus; species Lepisosteus oculatus. Next base: position 41,708,020 of record NC_090700.1, on the reverse strand, counting down.
GTAAAGCATGGCACTGCAATTTGCATTCCTTCTTTATTGAACTCTTTATTGTTCTTCCAAGAGGTATTTGCATAATGTCTTGCATAAAATAACTACTCTGTTACCTGTTAGGACCTCACTGTATGTTTTGTTCTTACACATATCTAAATATAACACATCTTGTAGTGTCACCCAAATGTCCTTTTATACGATAAAACCTAAAAGTATATTTTTAATAATCAAAACAAAGGAAAACATCATAAACCATGAAGTAATAATAATTATAATAAACTTTATTTTATATAGCACCTTTAAAGGTGGCTTCTCAAAGCGCTTTACAGAATGACAACAACAATAAATAAAAAGAATACACAAGATAAAACACAATTACAATATATAGATGAGACCGTGGATGGTGGTACTAAGAAAAGCAGAGGGGTGAAGAATGGAACCAGTTAAGTAAAGGCTTTTCTAAAGAAGAGGGTTTTGAGTCTGGATTCTAAGGTGTTTAGAGAAGGTGACTCTCTGATATCCTTGGGGAGAGAGTTCCAGAGCTTGGGGGCATAAAAGGAGAAGGCCCTGTCACCCTTACAATGTAGATGGGCTTGGGGGACAGTAAGGAGAGCAGAATTGGAAGAGCGAAGGTTGCGAGGTGGGGAGTAGGGTGATAATAGTTCAGACAGGTATTGAGGTGCCAAGCCATGCAGAGCCTAAAAGGTGAGCATGAGGATTTTAAAGTCTACATAGAATTTGATCGGAAACCAGTGCAAGGACTCCAGGATAGGAGTAATGTGATCATTTGCACTAGACCTGGTCAGGATTCTTGCTGCTGAATTTTGGACATACTGCAGTTTGTTCATAGTAGATTTAGATACCCCAGCAAGTAGAGCATTACAGTAATCAATTCGAGAGAACACAAATGTGTTGATCAGCTTTTCAGCCACAGTTAGTGATAGCATAGGGCGTAGTCTAGTGATATTTCTGAGATGGAAGTGTTTATTTGAGTCCTTGTCAAACCAGGTAATTGGTCATTAAACTAAAATTTACATGGCAGTATAGAGTGCCTGGCTCACTTTTCACATTTTGTTGTTTTTAACATTGCGGACATTTCATATTAGTGTATATACACAACATGCTCCACACATTCAAAGAAAAAGCATAGAGAAGTAAACAGTTAAACTGAATGAAAAATGGAAAACCCATGATTACATAAGTATTCCAACACATTTCTGTAACTAGCCTAATTTAATTCAGGTCCATTAAATTATTTTAACAAGCCACATAATTAGTTGAGTGACCTCCTCCATGTGTGTCATAATGGTCAATCACATTATTTTACAATATATACACATAGGTCATCTATGAAAAGCCCCTTAGTCAGGTAGTGAATTTCAACCAAAGAATTTTATTAAAAATCCATGGAAGGACTTGAAAACCATTCAACCATAAAGGTCATGGAGCTCTCAGAACAACCAAGGGATAAAATTGTATATATACAATTTAAAACACAGTTCAGGAGAAGGATTTAAAGAAAGATGCTTAATATGGTAAAGACGACCATTAAGAAGTAAAAGACACTTCGAAACACTGCCTAGATCAGACTGTCCCCTCAAACTGTCCTATAAAAGTAGACAACAGGTAAGGGATGTATATAGTAAAGAATTGTATCTTTGTACTTATTTTGCCAAAATATAATGTTGACATTGCTTTAATGCAGTTTTATGTAAATTCTAATTGCAAAGTATCTTTTATTTTTCTTTGATTAATTTGGTGAGTTGTGTATAACAATAAAGATAATTAAAGGATTATCATTCTGGTTTTCAAATGTATAAAACCTGTTAGAATAGCATTAATGGCTAGTGCATTAAAGTGTTTTAGATTGACAATAATATATATATATACAGTATATATAATGATATTGTTCTGTTAGGTGTTTGATTGTAGTGACTTTTAATTTGTATTTTTAAAGACAAGTTGGTCTCTATACTGAGTTTGTATAATTACTCAGTATCTCTTTAAAAATATATATTTTTCATTTTAGTATTGCATATCTCAGTAAAAATTCACTTACTCTAAAAATATTTAACCTTGTATTAAAATTATGTTCTTATTAAATGCAAATTACTTTCAGATGGTTGTTTTTAAAGCACTATATAAAATAGAGTATTATTGTTAATCCCTGGTTTAACAGACTTTGCCTTACTGGACTACGGATTTAATGGACAGATTCTGTTAAAGGGTAATTTTCTCTTATAAAATCAGAAAAATCAGACCTTCCCTATAATTAGGAGAAATACACAAATAATAAATCATGGTAAAAATAAATATTTTACGGGTTTAAAATTCAGAATTATCAGTGGATCCCTATAAGGGGTATGTAATTTTAATAACTATTTAATAATTATTTATGATGGTTGTATTATGTGTTTTCTGTGCTTTAACAACTTTTATATATTATATTTATGATATTACAGAAAAATCTTGTGTATTTCTTATCAAAATGGCACAGGAAAAAAATATTGACTGTGCTGATTGTTAAAATCACTCTATATCACTCATATTAATTGTTAAAAAATAAGTAAAAAGATTCAAATATATATAAATATATATCATCATGATTTATTAGACATTTGGCAATAAAGCACACTCCTTTACCCCATTGTAAATTAAACTGAGAGATTACTGTATTAAAATAACTGTTTAGCTGGTGAATTCTAAAAGCATGTATCTGAATTAAAAGTAGAAAATATATAAGATACAGTAGATATATTTACTGTACTTTTTCTTAAGTACTTTGCTGTACTGAACTACTGAATAAATAGACTGACATATTAAGGTAAAAAACAGAAACTTGTTTGGCTTAAGTCTTAAACATACATGATATGAAGAATAAGTAAGTATACAGTATGTACAGTGTATCAGTCTGCAAGAGTGAGTCAGAGACTTTACTGCTAATTTACAAAAGTGAGCTGTTCCTCAATTGCAATAGCTAGTTTTCCATTTCTGGGCACACGTTCAAAAGGCTGTTTTCTGCTGCCCTGCTGTCAGGGTATAGCTGCTGCTGATTCTGCTCAGGCTTCTGGATGCTTCAGGAATGTTCTTCCTCAGTTTTTATTTTAATTATTGTTATTGTTTAATTATTATTGTCTGGTGTGGTGGCCATGGTTGTTGTCTCACAGTTCTTGGGACCTAGATTGTATTGCTGCCAGGTGTGTGCTATCTTTGTGGAGTTTATACTGTATGTTCTCCCTGTGGAAACATGGTTTTCACTAGGTTCTCCAATTTCTGCCTACAGTCCAAAGACATACTGTTTAGGTTAATTGTCTGTTAATTGTCCACCATATATACTGTAAGTGCATGTGTTGATGTGGTCTAATAAAGACTGGCATCATTCTGGAGTTTTGAGCTCCAATTCCTCTTCATGTTTTCACATTCACAACAGCGCCAATTATACTGAACCCACATTTTTTCACAGGCCAAATGAATGGTATCTTTTATTTTTTAAGAATTTAGAGTATTCTTATTATTCAGAGTTCTTATTATATGTATTTTTAAATTAATGCAGACCTTGGAGACAATGGACACTGGAAAACCCTTCCTGCAATCGTTCTTCATTGACCTTGATGGCTGCATTAAAACTCTGAGATATTATGCTGGCTGGGCTGATAAGATACACGGCAAGACAATGGCAGTGGGTAGGTCTGTAATACTAGAAATGAATATAAAGACCGTATTCAGAATACAGAGAGTTGTGCTGTCTGTTATAGGTGCATAGGTAGATTGGAGATCATCTGAAGAAGTTAACCAACTTCTTTTTTATCTTATGAACTTCTGATCATATGATAACCTCACCTGAAATTTTTATTTAGAGGCCATATTTTGTGATGAGTTAATATATGGATAAGAAAATTAGGTGAACTGATAAGAAAAACTTACGTTATTATAGAAAGTACTTTTTCACAATTTTGAGCTGATTAATTGTTAGTTTCAAAAATTGATCCTGAATTCCATACTTATTGTAACTTTTAATCACTCTAGATTACTTATAGAAATGGGAAAATACATGTAAACAATAGTTATTGTGTATAGGTGTCAAAGTGTGTAATCACAGAGAAACAATCACTTTAGGAAGTATATGAAATATTGGATTTTATTTATTATAACATATGCAATAGACAGGTTTTGGGGTCCAGGTAGAAAAGACAATGCAAAATAAATAATCTAATCTAAAAATCTAATAAATCAATCAAGATGCAACAAACAGTTTCTATATACTAGGTGCAATCTTTCTCAACATTTAATTGTTCTTAATAAAATGCTGCATTTCTCAAATACTTAATGTATGATATATTAGTGGTGTACAAATATGACAACAATTTGAATAGGAAAATAGTGGTACAATAATCTAAGTGATTTAGGGACAAAACTAAGTTACAAAACGTAAATTGAAAGAACTGTGAAAAAAGGATCATTATGATTTTATTTTTTGTGCTCAATTATTAGATCTCATATCTTAAATTGTGTGCATAAGGAGAGAATGTGTTTTGATGGAGGAAGAGAACTGTGTTTTCTGTTGCATCTTAAGGAGAAACAGCAAGTCACAAGCTGGTTTGTGGAATTTGCCTTCTCCAGGCTTCAGCCATTTTTAGATTTCCAATTCATTGAAACAGTGAGTTTACAGAGTACTAAAATATGCCGAGATGTTAATTACAAAAAACAAAATTATTACATTAGTATGTGTTCTACTAGTGTGCTTTATCACTTTATCCCAGGATATAATTAAGATATTTAAAATTAAATTAGACTTCAGATCACCATAAAGTACCTTGAATCACTTCCAGGTGAATTCTGCATAGAGAAAGAGAAAGTAATGTTTTTCTGTTTTTTTTCTGACAGATGACAACTTTGTGTGCTTCACTAAACATGAACCCATAGGTGTGTGTGGTGCAATCATACCAGTAAGTATAAGTAAAAGATATCCTTTCTCTGAAGTTGAAGTTGATCAGTGTAGTGGCATATGCCATGACTGTGGATGTAACATGCTTCAGATGAGGTTCTGAGGAAATTAATTTGCTGCATATCACTAGGAACAGGGTGCTTGTGTTTTAGGAACATACAGTAGGTAGTTTCAGGTCAGAATGTAAAGCTCAACACATTGGGATGTGGGCTTATTCAGAAGCCACTGGAACTTTATTCCAATTTATAAATATGCTGTGAATTCAGTGTAAAATCTTGCATTATATATGCATTTTATTAATTGCCAGTGTGTACAAAAATGCAAGTGCCAATATATGGTAGATCACAATACTAACTTGTTGAAAAACATTTGATACAGTGACTATGATCTCACTGTTAACATCTCTTCCTTTTTCCCTTTGTATGAACAATAGGCAGAGTCTGTGAATTCATTGATCATTGTTCTTTACTTCATTTATTGGCCGCTCTCTGATAAGAGTGATGTTATCTAAAAGCACACTGTGGCATAGGTGTAAAGCAAGCACAGGGGAGTCAAGGTCAGGTGTTTCCTTGTACTGCAGATTAACACTGCAGTGTAACAGAATCTTTGGTTTATTAACTGTAGAAGATGGCAGACACTTGACAGGAACATCAAACATACCAGAGGTGGTTTACAAAATGCATAGGCTGAAAAAGCCTACATGCAAAGGAATACTTGTACTGACATAAAGACTTAAGAAGGGGAAACACAGTAAGCTCTTGTGAAGTATTTTATATTGAAAATGAAAATTGACAATGATAAATAGATACTTTATTGATCCTGTGAAGGAAATTGCAGTGCAACAGCAGCTTAACACAGACAACACAGCAACAGTGTAATGAACGATACAATAATAATAATACAATACATACAATACAATCAGCACAGTGAGAAGTGCACTAAGAAGAGTTACTCACAGTCCAGAACACACAAAGAACAAACCAGAACAGAACAGTACACAAAAAAATTGTATTGCACAATATAAATATAAATGTATTGCACAAGTCCCTGGCATATTTTTTTCCACAAAAACGGTTGTAAACGGGAAAAAGAAAAGGAACAGATGTAGCAGTTTTCTGTTCAGTCCAGAAACAGGTCACTGTCAATGTTGTCTCTGCCCAGACACAAAGTGGATGCGTTGTATAGTCTTATGGCAGAAGGCAAGAATGACCTCCTGTAGTACTCCCTGTTGCACCGTGGATGGATCAGTCTATTGCCGAAAGTGCTCTTCATTTCCACTAGCATGTCATAGAGGGGATGAGAGACATTGTCCATGATGGCCTCTAGTTTGGACACCATTCTCCTCTCAGCCTCTACCTCCAGGGGGTCCAGGCCAGACCCAATGACAGAGCTTGCTCTTCTGATGAGCTTGTTTGGCCTGTTAGAATCCACTGCTTTAATCCTAGAGCCCCAGCATACCACCACGTAGAAAATGGCGCTATAACAATGAGTTCCTTTTAAAAATAATAGTCAGCAATATAGCAGTCACTCCACAAAACATTTCCATTTGGCAAAATCAGTCTGGCAAATCATTACAAGCCTTTAATTGACTACAGATTTTTTCAAAGGTTTTTGTGCTCAGATGGGACCAAATGGAAACATTTTGGTCTATGATATTGTGTTTGGTTAGATTCAACACTGTACATCTCTCAGGCAACACTATCCCTACAGTTGGTATTGGCAGCATCGTGCTTTGGGGACTTCTCCTCAGCAGGGACTGGAAAGCTTCTTAGGATTCAAGTAAAATGGACAGAGCAAAGTACATGCAGAAACTAGGGGGACGCCTATTTTAATCTGCTAAAGACTTAAAATTGGGGTGAAAATTAAACTTTCATCATAATAATACACAATGGCCAAAGCTACACTAGAGTAGTTTAAGAATAAAAAATTAATGTCCTGGACTAGCCTAATTAATGTCCTGATCTGAATCCTACTGATAATTGGGGAAAAGATCCCCAAGCAGCATGAGACAGCTTAAGCCAATCTGCCAAGGAAAATAGGCAAAAATTACACCAAGCTGGTTGGTCCACCAAGTTGGTAGAGACTTATTCAAAAGACTGGCTCATATAAATACTGTTAAAGTGGCTTCCATCAAAAATTGTTTTCACATGACTAAGTACTTATTTAATTGACATATTTCAGTTTTTCCATCCCTGCTATTGTTCGTATTGCAGTAATATATATATATATGTTTTCCATGCAGTGGAATTTCCCTTTATTAATGTTCATCTGGAAGATTGCACCAGCTCTTTGCTGCGGGAACACTGTGGTCATCAAGCCTGCAGAGCAAACTCCGCTCACAGCTCTCCACATGGGTGCATTGGTGAAAGAAGTGAGTCTACTTTATTGTATTAAGCTCAACAGCATTAAGCATTTAACTGTTTATTTTGAGGTATGACTTGGATAGGTTTTTGTTGGAGTGTATTATAGTCAAAGCCAAGAGCCAGGAAAAGCTAACATAATCCTATGTCTTTATGACAGAGGTAGGTTTATCATTAATATTTCTTATAACTTATAACTGCATTAAAAAGTATTTTTAATTTTTCTACAGTATATGACCCGTCAATAAATTTGATTTATTAACTGATTAGTTTTTTTAATCACACATAATGACTACAAAAACCATTACTCAGTTTTAATGATTCACATTTTGTTTTTCTACCAAACAGGCTGGTTTCCCCCCTGGAGTCGTGAATATATTACCAGGATTTGGGCCAACAGCTGGTGCAGCCATATCTAACCATATGGATATCGACAAAGTGGCATTCACTGGATCTACAGAAGTAGGTACATTTTAACAGATAGTATAACAGGCTATTCAAAATATCTATGTTTTAATCTCCCAGCTGTGTTTAGGGCATTAGGGCATATTTTAAGTAAATCTCTCTTGCAGAGTGGTTTTATCTCTTGAATAATTGTAATCAGGTGCACGTTTGAATTTGTTTCAGATTTTATTCTTTAATTACTGACAAAATAAAACATATTATGCAATGATGCCTTTGAAAGTCATGTGGTCACAGAACATTATTTTGTGATTTCTTTAGTGTTGTTTTTAGTATGGGAAGAACTGGAAATAACTGCCTTCATTTCAGGTTGGAAAACTAATCAAAGGAGCAGCTGCTAGAAGTAATTTAAAAAGAGTGACCCTGGAATTAGGAGGGAAAAATCCATGCATTGTCTACGCTGATGCTGATTGTAAGAAATATTCATTTTCCTTTCATTTGAAAGATTTGATTCCAATTTTAGATAAGAAATATACTATAACATTTTTAAACTGATAAAAACATGGTGATTTTTAAAACCAATTTCTTGCATAAAATAAAATAAAAACTGTTACCAGAGTAGGCAGATTCAAATTTCATTGATCTGTCTCAGATTATTAACATCCACAAAATATAACAGCTACCAACTTCATGATGATAAATCCACTGAACTCTGCAATCAGTTGCAAGTCATTGTATGAGACCAAGTTGATAATGTACTGGTTCCCCTGCAGTGCAGTTGGCTGTGCAGGAGTCCCAACAGGGTGCATTCTTTAACCAGGGCCAATGTTGCACTGCTGCATCACGAGTCTTTGTTGAAGAGAAGATCTACGAAGAGTTCATCCGTTGTAGCGTAGACAATGCCAAGAAACTTGTTGTTGGGGACCCATTTGATCCTAGAACGTCACATGGACCACAGGTAATTTTGAACATGCAGGCTAAAGGTGGTGGATGTTCTTAGAGAATTTTAAAGACCCCATATCATGTTTGAATGTTTCTTATAGGTAAAATCCCGATACCCATCTCTTGAAAAATGTGGTATGATATTGTGGAGAAACTGTAATTCAGAAACAATATCTTTAAATTATGCAATAAGACAACAGATATAGTAACATATTCACATCTTTCTAAATGCTTTATTCCTCAAAGGATAACTGAATACTTGGAAACTTTTTCTCAGCATTGTAAAAAAAGGAGAAGAAGAATCAAATTCTGTTTGCAAGATAAGTCTACATAATAAATATATTTAGGTCCTGGGTTTGATTGTGGGCAAGCTCTCTTTTGTGTGGAGCATACTCTTCCGGTGTTTTTTCTAGGTAGTTTGGTTTTCTCCCTCCTCCCAAAAACATGATAGTAGGTAATTGCATCTCTGAATTGTCCATTCTATGAGGAGAGGATCTGGACTAGTGTAGCTGATTTATTCAAATTGTCTAGAATTACTTATATGAATTTGAGTTTCTGGGATACAATTCTGAAATATCATTGATTCTTATTTGCCTTGTCTAGGGAACCTACAGATGCATAGATATATTTTTCTCAATTCCTTTTTTACATCTTTGGATTCATTGGATCCCACACAAACACATTAAATATATGTGGCTCCTCGAAAGTTTCTTCTGTGGTTGTGGTCAAATATGATGTTCGGGTGCATACAAGCAGGAGTTTAATCAATAAGCGCCAGGCAGCCAGAAACAGGGAGGGAAGGATTTAGCCCTTATATTTTAGCATATTATTACTGTAACTTTGTTTATAGTTTTTAACAATAACAATTTTAACTAATCATAAAAAATAGGCAAAACTCTCTTCCAGTCTGTTAAAATAATTTCCCTTTTTAGTTTTATTTTAAAGTAGAAAAAACAAGGATTTCAAAAATGTTTTTGTTTTCATTTGGATATTATGAGGCTTTTCAATATATTATCTAAATTAAATTATCTTATTCCAAGAAGAAGGGAAACTAACACCAGCAACAGTGCTATTACAATAAAAAATCTTTAGTTATTGCAAACATTTAAAAACATTTAAATATTATAATTTCTTAGAAATTTAAATTTTATATTCAAATATTATGTGCATAGTTATGGAAACCATGGTGCTATACCCAAGATAACATGCTAAGTCAGTGCTTTAGCATTCAGTGCTTTGAAAAAAGTAGTGTCCTGCTAAACAACATGTAGTGAATCTATTTTGTATTAAACTCATCTCTGCACAGAGGCAAGATGTAATTCACAGGAAAATTATTAGGCACAAGTACATTCTTAAGACTAAGGCAGATGAACCTTTTTTTAAGTGGAGTACACAAGATCGGTTTATTTATTATTCATAGAGTACCTTGAAAAACCTTGCAATGTTTCCAAATTACAATTTTTAAGTTTAAATAGGTTTGTCCCCACATGTTTCCTAAATCAAACTTTGAATTTCAGTTTTGTGTCTCCTTGAAGATGGAAATGAAAGAGAATTATACTGAATTATCTTCAACATTAGGCTAACATTCCCCCAACTTATGCCAAGTTCTTATTAATTTGTTTCAAAAGTATTATATGTATTATGCAACAATGAAAGCATAACATTTCCTTAGATTTTCCTTATCTTTCTGCATTCCAATAAAGAGTTGCCTTTGTTGGAATATTGGTTTGTTAATTTTCTTTCTAGGACAACCTATACCATTAGTATTACATTATACTCAGTTCTGTTTTACTTTCTTGCTCAATTGGTAGAAAATGTATTTTTTTCCTCTTTATGTTTATCACAGATTGACCAGAAACAGTTTGATAAAATTATGGAGCTGATAGAGAGTGGGAAGCGAGAAGGTGCTAAGTTGGAGTATGGAGGCTATGCCATTGGAGACAGAGGCCTTTACATTCAGCCTACAATATTTTCAGGAGTTAAAGACCACATGCGCATTGCCAAAGAGGAGGTACTGTATGCTGTTTGTTACAAGTGTGTCATGAAACATTTATGAAGTATTTTAGGAAATTAAGTTATCTGATAATTGTAAAAAGCATGCGTTACATCCATAGGACTGGTAAAATAACCAAAGCGTCTATCTTCTTACATCAGATACAGAGATCATGTTATCTCTCCTTTTTAGTAGTTTGCTAAAACCCTAATTAAGGAAGCAAAGAGGTGATTGGAACTGTGTGCTTTACAGGGGAAACCTTGCTGACCCTTTTAAAGGACAGTGGCTAGAACTCCTATTTTTAGTGACGATACAGCAAATAGGAGCTGCTGCAAGGGCACAGATGGGGTGGAGGAAGGGAATTGACAACAAAAAGTGCAAGACAGTGTTGTAACAGAACGAATAAGGTTCTTGATCCCGAGATGAAGTAAAACAGATGTGTTTATTGCATGCAAGGAACAATAAAGCCGAAGTCTTGTTTCCCGCAAGAAACAACAAAACCGAAGTATTGTTCACCGTACTGGTACAAACTTTTGGGTTATATAGTGTTTTCTTCTCCGTTTCTAACGTCACTCGGTCTGATGGTAAAGAGGGGGGTTCATGGTATTTGGCCAGTTTACGATGTTCTGGACAAATGGTCAGTTTAAGATTACACCCAGGGGGGTTCCTAGCTTGCATCTGCAATCCTTATCAGTTAACCCCCTTTCCTGCCATAAACCCCAGCTTGTGACTTAGAAGTCTAAACCCCCTACAGAAAGGATTAAATTCAAACCCCCGTCTTCACATCTTTCTTCATTCCCCCCTTATAAAATATGGCATACGTCAGTGTAGCCTATTTTTATACATACAATGTCAGGGCAGATCTTTCCTTTCTTGGCGAACAGGTATGTATTGCGATGACATTGTACGTTCCACGATTATAGCAAGATGTGATACATGTTTTTGTGCACGTGATGATTACAATTATACATATAAACAATACTATTCCTACAAATAAACACTGTAAAAAGGTTCCACCCCAGGCCCCAAACACAGACTTTACCCAAGACCCAATTCCCCAATTTTCAGCATAATAGTCCTGATATTTCTGTCCTCATTGTAAATGTGTTGGGCCAGATCTGAGATGTGCTCAGAATTATCAGGAATATATGTGCAGCATTCAGTGCCAATTACTGCACAAGTTCCTCCTTGGGCCGCCAGTACATAATCTAAAGCTAGTTGGTTCTGCTTGGCCACTGTTCTGTAGCAAGGGCTACCATCTCATCATTAACAGCCTTCAGACTAGATGAGGTAGAATTTGCTAATTCCTCTAAAGTCGAGGCCATTTGAATTAACTCTCGACTCAGAAAGTTCATGCCGGCTTGTGGAAATATTATACTTAAATAATATTCCTAATCAGCCAGTTTTTCTTTGTGGTCTGTGGTTAGGTCCGAAGGGGCTGTGGGTTTGAACACGGATATGAGGAACCACATATCCTAAATAACATGAGCCAGACCACTGGGCTGGCAACCATGGGTAGGCTCGTTTTCCACAAATGAAGTATGTTCCGTTTGGCGCTCCCCATGCCTCTGAAAATAAGAAGCTTATACCGAATTGTGGGGTGTGCCGATCCCATCCTGGAATTTGGAAGGTAGAGGTGGATATATTTGCGATGGTAAGGTTGCAACGACTCCATCCAACCAAGTGCAGACCATTAGTGTGCTGAAAACATATGTTTCCCTCACATACCTTATTTAGAGTCAGGTATGGTGGTGTATGGCTTCTGTTATATTTAGGAGCATAAGAGCCTGTGGGCTCTAAGCCTCGCTCCTGTAGATATTGTAATGTTGTGCAGGTTAAAGTCGTGTTATGGCAACCCCCATAGTTTGTCATATTAAAATCTCCTAAATTATCCCTCCAAATGATCATGCCTATGACTTCCTCGAGACGCCAAGGAATGGCCCCCATAGGAAGTCCTCCCTGTACATATTTGGGTAATGCGGCACACACCCAGCAGGCACTTTGGTTGGTTTTCTTAGCTGTCAGATAGGAGAGGCCTAAAAAGAAATTAATTCCATGTTCTCCTTTGTGGGAGAGATGATCATTAATCCCTGCGGAACATAGTCCTACAGCAACAATTATCGTTATTTACAGAAATGATTTCATTCTGAGTCTGTAACTGGGGATGAGGCTCGTCGGCAGTGTGACACGTGGATCCAGCGATCTTTTCCTTCCACTCGAACCGCAGACTAGGTTGTCAACAGGATCTGGTAGGGTCCGTCCCACCTGGGCTGGAGAACCTGTGAAGGAAATTTCCTGATCCACACCCACTCTCCTGGGATGAGGTTGTGCCCTCCTTCAGGTGGTGGTCCCCACGCCTCCAGGACCTGCTCGCGGGCTCCTTGGGTGGCCTCTGTCAGCAACTTGCAATAATACAAAGGAATGGTTGATCCATCTGAGGAAACCCCAGTCTCAGCACCTGTAAGAGAGCTTGTTTCAAATTATTACAGGCGGCTTTTGCTGCGGGAACCAAGACAATCTTGTCCTTGTACTGCACTCCCCCCTTAAGCAGATCTGTTAAGAGTTGTGCTCACCCCGTAAAAACATTGCACCCAGGCCCTGTTAAAATTTCACAATGCTAGACACAAAAGGGCCTTATCATAACTGCTTCTATTAGACACTCTAAAGCTGAAGCAACTCAGACTTGTGGGTTTCCTCGTCAGGGGAAGCACTCAGAATACCATCAACATACTGAGCGATCACAGTCAGTTGAAACCACGTGATACCCTGTTCTGGATAGTCATTCTTTGTAATGCATAATATTCCACCCCAATAGATCTGGAATAAAACCACCCATTAAAATCTGGTACTCAACTTGCTGTCCCAATACTCCTGTGGCCTCCTGCCGTCTTCCCATATACATTAATCTATAGCACACTGTTGAACAGAGGAGTGAAACAAGCATGACAGTAGTGCTCTAGTATCCCCTAACAGAGAAACCAACACTCCATTAACAGTACATTTTTAACCACTGGACTGGGACAGACTTAGGGAGGCTACAAGGGATTTACAGGATCTAATCGTTAGGTAAACAGATCTTCTCACAAGACGTTATTCTCCCCAGTGTCGATTCTAAACCTACAGTGTTTCAGCATGTCTGGTTTCGAGACATTCGAATAAAACCAAATTGTTTCCACTATTGCAACTAATTGTATAAAAATACAAAAACTGTTTAACTACTTTTACGTCCACCTGTACTGTACTTATACGTTTCAGACGCTCTTATATTTTCCAATCTTCTTAAGTTGATTTTCGTCAAGTCTCTTTAGTTACGTCTCTAGCCAGTCCCGCTGGCTAAACACACTCACACCGTCATTTAGTATACCAAAACTCACAGTTACACACATAAATGCCGGCACACAAATTCATAAAACACACATACACATCGAGAATATATTTTTCTCTTCGTACTACAATGTGCTGTATTCTTGTATTACTTCTACATTAATCCTTTTAATTCCTGAAGCGCACTCCAGGTTCGCTGCATTTCTAATTTCGGGTGCGGTGCATTAACCCACCGGTCAATATCTTCCGGTTTTGCGTTTGATCTTATGGGGGAATCAGGGAAGGTAGGTGCGAGTGTGGACCCCCTCGACGGGGTGCTAGACACTTAGAGTGACGCTGTCATCAACAGCGCCAGCCCCCACTGCATCAGGCCCTCTCCCACTTAGGGTGAGAGTACAGGTCTGCGGGCGCCCTCTGTTTAAGGGAGTTCCTGTTCCGTCTCTATCACTCTCGTACCAGGTGTCATCCCACTCAGACCCCTCGTCTCCATATGGTCACTGTGGGAATTGATCCCAATTATTTTCATTTCCTGCCTGTCTTTTCCCCTATGGGAGAGCAGGATATAACACATTAACTAGTGCAATGCGACCAGGAACTAATTCTTCTTTTAGTTTCCGATTCTCCTGCACTGCCTCTTTTCACTTTTGTTTATACTCTTTCGTAGCGAGTAAAGTATCTTTTCTTCCGGGTTTTTGTTTTCCCCGTAAACACACTTTTAAGTCACATCCCAATTTCTTTTTTTTTTCTCTCATGTATCTGCCACCACTGGTGCCGGCCGTGCACCAGGGTGGGAGCTACATGCTTGTGCTTTTGCCAATCAATACTCATATGCTTTCTTTACAGGCGTCTTCGCCCCAAATTCCCTCTGACAAACTCAGCTTTTCCCATATTTTTCTCCTTCTTTTCCATCAACTTACACTTTTCCGATATATAAACGGACCCTTCCACCACTTTCTCAAACCATCAGTTAGCACACATGTTTGGTCTCTTTTACTTTTGTCGTGTGTGAGGTAACAGCTCATACAGTAAGGGGATGCTTTCACTTGAAAAACCTGTGCATTCCTGCACTCATTCAGCCAAGGGCGTCTGTTACCTCCAGATCTAAATGCCTCTCCGAGACTTTAGAGAGGACTTACACCGCACTGTTCACAGGTAAGGAACGAGACCTCGAAAACCCCCTTTCTTGATCAGTAATTCACCATCCTCAGAACGCCAGCATCGCTGCTTTTGCCCCGGGGTGGACTTACGCACTGAGCTCAATCAGGGCGATTCTCGGGTCTCAACTTCCTTTAAATCCTGCTACTTAATGCTTTGCTCTTTTATTATGAGGTGTGTTTATGTTAGTGTCGTGCATGTGTATATGTATTTCACAAACAAGGAAAACACCAAAAACATACATACATATATATCTCTTCTACTCCCGTTTCCTTTAAAACAAAAAACCACGCCACGCCAATCCGTGCACAATCAAGGCATAGCTAATCTCAGGACCCCGGGTGCAATTAAGGCCCACACCAATCCTGGATTATACGTGCATTTAATGTACCACTCAGCTCCAGAACCGCGGGCACAATTAAGGCCCACACCGATCCTGAGCCTCAGAACTCCGGGCGCAATTAAGGCCCAAACCAGTTCTGACCTTCAGAACTCCGGGCGCAATTAAGGCCCACACCAGTCCTGAACTACGTGCATTTAATGCACCACTTGCTCTAGAACCCCGGGCGCAATTAAGGCCCATACCGATCCTGAGTCTCAGAACTCCGGGCGCAATTAAGGCCCAAACCAGTTCTGACCTTCAGAACTCCGGGCGCAATTAAGGCCCACACCAGTCCTGAACTTCGCGGTAAGGGTCCAAAACCTGTTCAAAAACTCCATGCGCAATTAAGGCATACACCAGCTTCGAATGCCTGTACACAATACCGCGGACCGCCTACCAGACAAAATTCTGGGCTTACAGCAAACAACCCCTTACATACACCGGTGTCTTCCCCGGGCCAGAGGAATACAGGAACTCACGTTTACTCTGTCATCTCGGGCGATTCTCGCAGGGAGCAGAGACTTCCCAATCGGTCAGAGAGAGTCGGGACTTTTTTTTTAAAAAGAGGAGTCCTTAACTCTTAGTAATGTGAGCGCTGACCATCTCTCCTGCCGACGGGAAGTTCTGCGCCTTCTGGAGCATCCGCCGACTACGCCAAATTTGTTGTAACAGAACGAATAATGTTCTTGATCCCGAGATGAAGTAAAACAGATGAGTTTATTGCATGCAAGGAACAATAAAGCCGAAGACTTGTTTCCCGCAAGAAACAACAAAACCGAAGTATTGTTCACCGTACTGGTACAAACTTTTGGGTTATATAGTGTTTTCTTCTCCGTTTCTAACGTCACTCGGTCTGATGGTAAAGAGGGGGGTTCATGGTATTTGGCCAGTTTACGATGTTCTGGACAAATGGTCAGTTTAAGATTACACCCAGGGGGGTTCCTAGCTTGCATCTGCAATCCTTATCAGTTAACCCCCTTTCCTGCCATAAACCCCAGCTTGTGACTTAGAAGTCTATACCCCCTACAGAAAGGATTAAATTCAAACCCCCGTCTTCACATCTTTCTTCAACAGAAATGTTAGGGCAGGCGGTAGAGGGCATCAGAGTTTGATCTCCTCCCCAACTTTTGTTTTAAACTCCAATTCAATAGTTTAGTCAAACTCCAAGGCGGAGAAGACGTGTGATTCAAATAGAGAGCTTTATTGGATTTACCAACCTGAGTAGATCAACAAGTCTGTAATGATGGTTGTCATAAATATCCAAAGAAACACAAGGGACCCTGTAATGCTGATGTTGAATTTATAATCTACCAAAACTGAAGATAAAATACAAATGAGGGTACAGTTAACAGATCAAATACAAATAAAATAAATATAGAGAGAAATAAAAGGTTTGAAGAACTTTTTGATAGCATTTCCAAATCAACCAGACAGTTGGCACGTGCTGCGCCAGAGAATAGGGTTTGTGTTTTGGTTGTCACTGCTCTCCAGCTCCTAAGCAGCACTGTGCATGATTTTTTATTTTGCAGATCTTTGGGCCAGTACAATGCATATTTGAATTTAAAAGCCAAGAGGAAGTCATTGAAAGAGCCAACAGCACTGAGTATGGTTTGGCTGCTGCTGTATTCACTAGAAGTATGGATAAAGCACTGACTCTGTCTTCAACACTGCAGTCAGGTACCATTTGGTAGGTTTTAGACTCCATTTTAAATCTTACTGATTTATCATATAAATATATCCAATAAGTTTCTAGTTTTTAGAAATAAGTGTTAAATAATGTATTGCCTACCACTATCATGGTCTATAAAAGATATGAATTTTGATAGGATCTTGACATTCATGAGGGTTCAGTACATGTAACCAATGTGAATAGCCAAATTTACATATAACCAAGTGATCCTCTATACCATTGCATAATGTACTACAATATATTGTATAGCGTGCATGGTTAAAAGACAAGTAACCCTGCCTTATATGATAATTAAAGTATTAATGCATTCGTTTTACGTTAATGAACATAACAATTATCAAATATACAATAGTAATCACAAACTCCCACTAATCAGCTAAAATAAAACAACACCGATCCCTCCTCTGTGTCCAATGGATGTCTGCACTTTCTCTCTGCCTTTATGATTAGCATGCTACACTGTATTGAAAAGCGTGATAAAACTGACAGTGAGCCTGACATTCCTCATACTGCCAACACAGAACCGGAAGCATTTGTTATAAAACAAAAACAAGATCATGATGAGATGGGGTCATTGGGTCATGATTACATGATCAGGGGGCAGCAAGACACTCACTTACTACTGTAGCTAGATTCATCTCATGATCCTAGTCAGCAGTGCAGCTCTGTTCTTACATCCAAGATCCCATCAGCCAGACTGAATCGAGAATAAATTTGCGAATGTTACATTTGCATATGTCTGATGAGGAAAGTATTGAATGTGTGTAGTTAACTTAATTACTGAAATGATTCTGATCTGTTCTGTTGTCTTACAGGGTGAACTGTTATAATGCTCTTCATGCTCAAGCTCCATTTGGTGGCTATAAAATGTCAGGAAATGGCCGGGAACTGTAAGATCATATTGCTTTAATTTTGAAACATTTGGTTAATTAATAACTTCATAACATAATCCATTCATAATTCATAATCATCTACTATGTCAGGCAATCTGTTTTACATTGGATTCTAACATCATCCACTCTTTAAATTTACCTCTTACTGTTTCAGTTATGTTGTTACTAAGTTGCTACTGAATTGGAATTAAGTTGCTCTTCACACCCTTACATTTGCAAATGTGAAATACATACATCAATATGTAGACATTGATTCATTATAAATAATTCTTAATATTCTTGTATCTAAGAAATATCTCCTGTTGTTACTCTGTTTACAGTCATTCACTATATGGCTGTCCAGTGCATGTTCTTTGATATTAAAATGTCCATGTAATTTATGTGTAGAATACACTAATAATTGACTAATGAATACACTAATATGAAAAGAGAATAAAAATCTTTTAATTTTAAAAATCACTAGGAATATTTTCTTTTTTATTCTTTTTAGTGGTGAATATGCCCTCGCAGAATACTCAGAGGTCAAAGCAGTCACCATCAAACTGACAGAAAAGCTCTCCTAAAAGAAGAATGGCTAGAATGATGGGAGAAAAAACTACTGATGTTCCAATCTGCTTTGGAATATGGACACATGGAATACCAATCTGACTGACACAATAGCAGTATGTTAAGAAAATACATTTCCACGTTTTGGAAATCATGAAGGTTGTATGATAACAGGTTATCTATTACCAGAGCAGTGTTCTTGATTTCAAACACATAGGCTCATGAGACTCTTTATTTTTGTATATAAAATGTATATACCCTGGAAGGGTGACCTGAACTGAGATATAATTTTAACATTAACTTGGTTATTTTGAGGAATGTCAGGGCTGACTTTTAAAGTAATTGTTCTTTATCTTTATATAAGACAAAGGAGCATAAAGTAACTGTGATTACTACTGTTATCAAAAGCACCATGTGCCGCCTTCACGGGGATTCTTTTCTTTAATCTAGGTATTCCAGTGTAAATGCTATGGAACTGTTTTTTTCGTTATATAAATTCTTATTTTGTACAGAATGTATTTTAATTTATCTCAATTTACTGTAACCAATCAGTACCCTCTTTAAAAATATTGACAAGAATCAAGAAGTAAAAATGCCTGAAAACTCGCATTATAAGACTGGTCCATTTTTAACATTTTAGCACCAAATAGAATTCCTGTTTAATCAGTGTGATATAGCCCAGCATCAGTTGATCAGCAAATTTTCCATCCTGGTGACCCAGGTATGTAACCTGTTTCATTTAAGTAATGCATTTAAAGATAGATTTAACAGTTAGCTTAATTCTTAATTCTGTTATCTGGCCTCTTCCTCTCTCCTGTGCATGATTTATCCCCTTTTCTCCACTACTCATTACATCCATTGCTCATAACCACTTCACCCTACCCAGGTGACAAAATGAAGCCTAACAGAAACATCATAAGGTGCCAGGTAGTACTGTAGTCTTACAGTATGTGCTACTTCAGGTCATTGGTCCAATGAAGAGTAGTCTAATAACACACCCAGGATATCATTTACATATAAATAAATCTAGTCAGTAGAAGGGCTACAAGTTATTTTTGGTCTGTCTCCATTTTTAAGTGAACTTTCATTGTTCAGGTGACATCTAGTGGTTGAACTGTGCAACCACCCTTTGTGGTAGTCAGGGTGGTTTTAGTTGGGTTGTGATATTTTGCCATGGAGTATAGTGGGATGTTTTTTTCTGTGCCCCATATTATCACTTTCAGAAATATTTTTCCATGTTTTAATACATGGACAAATATTTCTGGAAGAGGTGTTAGTGGGGCCAGCACCCCGCGGTCCATGTAGGTCCTAATGCCCCCGTATAGTGATGGGGACACTATACTGTAAACAGGCGTGGTCCTTCAGATGAGAAGTAAAACTGCGGTCCCGACTCTCTGTGGTCATTAAAAATCCCAGGGCGTTTCTCAAAAAGAGTAGGGGTGTAACCCCGGCGTCCTGGGCAAATTTCCCATTGGCCCTTACCAATCATGGCCTCCTAATAATCCCCATCTATAAATTGGCTTCATTACTCTGCTCTCCTCCCCACTGATTGCTGATGTGTGGTGAGCGTTCTGGCTCACTACGGCTGCCGTCGCATCATCCAGGTGGATGCTGCACATTGGTGGTGGTGCAGGGGAGTCCCCATTACCTGTAAAGTGCTTTGAGTGGATTGTCCAGAAAAGCTCTATATAAGTGTAAGCAATTATTATTATTATTCTCAATATTAAACAAGGGATTTTATGTGCTTAGTTCCACCTCAACATGCCAAAAGGATGATGGTAGCAGCAGTAGGACAATGACCCTAGTGAAAAATAAAGTTCAAACTTGAGAACTTTTTTTCTCCATTTCTTCTCTTATATTTTATTTTGATAAAATAACTATATTAAACTAAATAAAATGAACCTATGGAAGTGGCCATAACATAAGTTGTAACTACAGACAAAAAACCCACAAGAACCCAGTCAGGTGGAGTTCAAGCTATTGCAGTCACAAAAATATGTCAGGAACAACAGTGGTAGAGAATAAAAGCACATTTCAAAGCGCTAAAAGGGGCACCTATGCAATATAAGACATTTTATAGGCACTTTATATTTAAATGTTTATTATTAATTATTAGTATTATTATTAAGCCAAGAAACCGGTTTACTTGATTACAGAAGGGATATGGATGCGGGAGAACAACAAGGAAAAGAGAGTGAGCTGTATAAGAATATGTTTCAAATAAAGAACGAATTTTAAATCTGGAGAAAAGTGTAAGCCTTTGTGTAACATTACAACTGGATAGAGCAGCGCGAGTGGTGATTTGTCAGAACTCATTTGCAAGAGACCAGAGAGTGAAAACTGAAAGACGATAATGAAATAATTGAGTACTAGCATGTGGGGCTTAATCAGTCCTGGCTAGTCAATAATGGGAAAGAAAAAAATTGTAGAGGCACAACAATCCCAGGTGAAGCTGACATACTACATCCCTGGCAAAAAGGGGCTGCTACACAGCCCATCGGTCAGAAAAAAGGAGAAACTGGATAGCGAGACCCCTGAAAAGGGAACCAAATGGGCTTGAAAGGCAGCCCTCAAGAGTGCCAGGGCTGAAGGTTGGCAAGTTCAAGGGGCAATCTGGCCCTTGACAGTCGATTGACAGTGAAAAGAGTAGATGCGGAATGGACTGCAGGCTTGAATCTGAGGCTGCTGTGTTGGGTGATGTGGTGAGCAGGCAAGGAGCTGAGACCCCATAGGCTGGGTGATTCTAGAGCTGGGGCTGCTGCAATGGGTGCCACCGAGAGCTGCGCAGAGCAGAGCATTGGCAAGGGGCTGCTGAGACTGCTGTGCAGAGCGAAGGCTTACTTGATGCCAGTCCGCCAGTCAGAAACAGGGAGCCTCGGGTACAGATGAAACCTAATGGTGAGTCTTCCAAGAGGGGAGCCGGACATATTCAAAGCCCTGTCTTGAGGCTGCAGTGCTTGCTGCACAGAACAAAGTGCTGGCTTGAAGGCAAAAACTGCTTAGCAGAGTGAAGTGCTGTCTCAAAGCCGAAATTGCTGCCAAACACAGTCCGTCAGTCAGAAACAGGGAGCCTCGGGCATAGGTGAAACCGAATGGTGAGCCTCCTAAGAAGGGAGTCGGATGGATATAAGGACAGAAAACAGCTGCACAGCCGGTGGGTTGGAAAAACAAGGGAGCCTAAGGTACAGGAGAAACTGAATACCAACCCTCCAGAAAAAGGGAATCAAACAGGTTTGTAGAGCTGGCTTGAGGCTGTAACTTCTGCGCTGATTGAAGTGCTGTCTTGCTCAGCAGAGATATGTGAAGACTGAAAGCAGTACGGCCAGTGAGGAAAAGCAGCACATTGACTCTAAACAGAAAAAAGGAACTTTAATAATAAGTAGGAAATTGCTAATGTACATGGATCTGGTCACAGGAGCAAACCCTACTCTGGAAAACCATGAGCCCTCGTGACAATGTGATGGTTTTCCGGGGGAACCGCTAGGCAAAGGACACTGTGAAAGAATGAAGACTAATTAAACTAGAATTCACTTGTGACCATGAAGATTTGAGGTATTATGCTTTTACTGTAGTCATAATTTTTCACTGCCTACAACTGTCATTGTACTAAAGGCTGTGGACCTCGATCCGTGTTGATTGGAGGTGGTGCAGAATGTGGATGACTCCATGGACGCGGCATACAGTACCCCGTTTTGCTGTCTTTTAGCCACTACTGAAATATTAAACCAATTCTTATTTAACATTTTTATTTAACAAAAATGTTTTGACCACAGTTTTATAAGGCAGTGTTTTAGATACATGTTCTCTAAATGGTCAAATAGGAAAAGTTTGAAAATACACTTTCTACATAATAAACATTCCTATTCTTTGCACTTAAAACCAAAACAAAATTATGTTTAGCACACAGCACCAAACATGCTTAATTTACTCGTAATTTCAGCAGCACCTAACAAAAAAGAAATGCTATAAATACTTTAGTTGTTTTTGGCTAATATGGAGTCATGTGGGTAATTTTTAGACCACAGTTTTACCAGGCAGAGATGTAGATGAATGTTCTCTAAAAGCTCCAGCCACTAACTCAAATGTCAAAAATGAAAGATTTGAAAACATACTTTCTACATGGTAAACTCTCTTAATTTTTGCATTTAAAACCAAAACAAAATCCTTAACCATAAATAGCATAAAACATTTTTATTTTACATAATTTCAGCAGTAAGTAAACAAATGAAGAAATTCTGGAACCCTTTCACCGCTAACATACTATATTTAAAAATCTTTAAAATTGTGACTTTAAATGTGTTTGGCTGATTTGGATAACTTTTTGGTCAATGTCTTAGAAGGTATTGTAGATGAATGTTCTCTGAAAGTCCCAGCTAAGAATAGGGTTTGAACAACACCTAGACATTTCATGATGCATTTGCTGTGTTTTAGGATGCATGTGAAATGCAGGAAAAGTGTTGGTTTGTTGTTTTCTCAAAAAAGAAACTTGGCCCAATTTTGCAGTTTTTGCTGACCCATGCACATGCCAGTCAAAAATAGCTAAAAATGAAAGGTTTGAAAAAAAAAATCAAGTTTGAAAACATATTGTCTACATGCTATACTCTCTTAATTTTTCCATTTAAAACCAAAATAAAATAAATACCTTTAGACAAGCTTTAGTGGTAACTGTAATGTTCTATACACATCATGCCATGTTGCATTTATTCAGTAACTGACTTTATTCTGTTGCTGTCTTTGCTTAATATACTCCCTACGGAAACCCAAGATGATCATTTAGTGCATGTTAACTCATATCCTTACATCTTGGCTATATCACATTTTTTTTTTGACAAACTGAAGCACACATGCAAATGAACAGCTTTTGAATTTAAGGAAATAGGAACACTTAAACCATTATATTTCAATGGCAGATACAGGAACAAACAATAACATAATAATAATTAACAAATAATAATAACTTTGAACTATATCCAAAATATAACATGACTGTTCTGTAACATTACCTAGTACACAGTGAAAACAACATCAAACGTGTCAAAATGTGCTCTACTTTTAATCCCCTTCACAAGCATCTGTTGATATTGAATTTTTTTTAATTATTATTTAGAGATTAAGTCTTTCTGGGGCTTTTACAGTTCTCCCTGACCTCTTGAGAGGCACATTATCTGGTATCCGACAGAGCTCTTGACAATTCATTTTGACCGAAACTTCATCCTCGGATTCCATCTGTCCTGTTAGGTGAGTCTGATATTTCTCTGGTGGGGCCTCTTAGCCACTGTAGAACCTAGTCAGGAGTTTTTAGGAACTCTGTGTGATTTCTTCTCTCAACTGCTCCTCCATCTGATAGTAATGCAAAAGATCTTGCAGGCACTTCTTGAAGCACAGTACCCATTCGATTCCATTCTCTCTAGTCTGCATTGAACACAATGACTTTGTCTCTGCTCTCAGTGGATTTGTTCGAGCTAGGGTTAGGGTTAGGTTGAAAACAACACCTAGACATTTTGGGATGCCTTGGTTGTACTTTAGGGTGCATTTGAAATAAGGGAAGAGTGTTGTATCGTTGTTTCCACGAGAAATTTGGCCAAATTTTGATATTTTAGCTAAACACCGCACATGTCAAATAGTGTCCGAGCTCGGGTTAGAGTTAGGTTAAAAACAACACCTAGACATTTTGGGATGCCTTGGTTGTGTTTTAGTTTGTATTTGAAATTCTGAATGAGTGTTGTTTTCTTGTTAACTCGAAAAAGAAATTTGGCCCAATTTTGATATTTTAGCTAAGCCTCGCGCCTGTCAAATAATGTCCGAGCTAGGGTTAGGGTTAGGTTGAAAACAACACCTAAACATTTTGAAATACCTTTGTAGTGTTTTAGGTTGCATTTGAAATTCTGGAAGAGTGTTGTTTTGTTGTTTCTTTGAGAAAGAAATTTGGCCCAATTTTGATATTGTAACGCTTACGGCCGACAAGCACTGTGTGTAAGAGCCAGCGTACCAGAGCGGGTGACGTCACCGCCCTTCCCTGTGATAGCAGGACAACAGCTACTGGGCTGTGGAGAGATCTCTCTTTAGCTCACGGGGCTAGGTCGCTGAGGAGAGACGCGGAAGTCCCGGGTTCGAGCCCCGGACTGTGCAGGGGTTGAACAGATGCGGCAAGGGCGCCCGCCTGAGCACCCGTTGCGTTACAATAATTTAGCTAAACCCCGTGCCTGTCAAATAGTGTCCGAGCTAGGGTTAGGGATATATTGAAAACAACACCTAGACATTTTGAAATACCATTGTAGTGTTTTAGGTTGCATATGAAATTCTGGAAGAGTGTTGTTTCGTTGGTTCTTTGAGGAAGAAATTTGGCACAATTTTAATATTTTAGCTAAGCCCCGCACTTGTGAAATAATGTCCAAGCTAGGGTTAGGGTTAGGTTGAAAATAACACCTAGACATTTTGGGATGCCTTGGTTGTGTTTAGGGTTGCATTTGAAATTCTGGGTGAGTGTTGTTTTCTTTTTTCCCCGAGAAACAAATTTGGCCCAATTTTGTGATTTTTAATAAGCCCCACACCTGTCAAATAGTGTCCGAGCTAGGGCTAGGGTTAGGTTGAAAACAACACCTAGACATTTTGTGATGCCTTGGTTGTGTTTAGGGGTGCATTTGAAATTCTGGGTGAGTGTTGTTTTCTTGTTTCCTCGAGAAACAAATTTGGCCCAATTTTGTGATTTTTGCTAAGCCGCGCACCTGTCAAGTAATGTCTGAGCTAGGGTTAGGGTTAGGTTGAAAACAACACCTAGACATTTTGTGATGCCTTGGTTGTGTTTAGGGTTGCATTATAAATTCTGGGTGAGTGTTGTTTTCTTGTTTCCTCGAGAAACAGATTGGTCCAATTTTGTGATTTTTGCTAAGCCGCGCACCTGTCAAGTAGTGTCCGGGCTAGGGTTAGGGTTAGGGTTGTGATTTTTGCACCTCTCCAGTAGTGTCCGGGCAAGGGTTAGGGTTAGGTTGAAAATAACACCTAGACATTTTGGGATGCCTTGGTTGTGTTTAGGGTTGCATTTGAAATTCTGGGTGAGTGTTGTTTTCTTGTTTCCTCGAAATAGAATTTTGACCCAATTTTGTGATTTTTGCTAAGCCGCGCGCCTGTCAAATAGTGTCCGGGCTAGGGTTAGGGTTTGGTTGAAAATAACACCTAGACATTTTGGGATGCCTTGGTTGTGTTTAGGGTTGCATTTGAAATTCTATGTGAGTGTTGTTTTCTTGTTTCCTCGAGAAACAAATTTGGCCCAATTTTGTGATTTTTGCTAAGCCGCGCGCCTGTCAAGTAGTGTCCGGGCTAGGGTTAGGGTTAGGTTGAAAATAACACCTAGAGATTTTGGGATGCCTTGGTTGTGTTTAGGGTTGCATTTGAAATTCTGGGTGAGTGTTGTTTTCTTGTTTCCTCGAGAAAAAAATTTGGCCCAATTTTGTGATTTTTGCTAAGCCGCGCGCCTGTCAAATAGTGTCCGGGCTACGGTTAGGGTTAGGTTGAAAATAACACCTAGACATTTTGGGATGCCTTGGTTGTGTTTGGGGTTGCATTTGAAATTCTGGATGAGTGTTGTTTTCTTGTTTCCTCGAAATAAAATTTGGCCCAATTTTGTTATTTTTGCTAAGCCGCGCGCCTGTCAAGTAGTGTCCGGGCTAGGGTTATGGTTAGGTTGAAAATAACACCTAGACATTTTGGGATGCCTTGGTTGTGTTTAGGGTTGCATTTGAAATTCTGGGTGAGTGTTGTTTTCTTGTTTCCTCGAAATAGAATTTTGGCCCAATTTTGTGATTGTTTCTAAGCCGCGCGCCTGTCAAGTAGTGTCCGGGCTAGGGTTAGGGTTAGGTTGAAAATAACACCTAGACATTTTGGGATGCCTTGGTTGTGTTTAGGGTTACATTTGAAATTGTGGGTGAGTGTTGTTTTCTTTTTTCCTCTAAATAGAATTTTGGCCCAATTGTGTTATTTTTGCTAAGTCGCGTGCCTGTCAAGTAGTGTCCGGGCTAGGGTTAGGGTTAGGTTGAAAATAACACCTAGACATTTTGGGATGCTTTGGTTGTGTTTAGGGTTGCATTTTATAATCTGGACGAGTGTTGTTTTCTTGTTTCCTCGAAATAGAATTTGGCCCAATTTTGTGATTTTTGCTAAGCCGCGCGCCTGTCAAATAGTGTCCGGGCTAGGGTTAGGGTTAGGTTGAAAATAACACCTAGACATTTTGGGATGCCTTGGTTGTGTTTAGGGTTGCATTTGAAATTCTGGGTGAGTGTTGTTTTCTTGTTTCCTCGAAATAGAATATTGGCCCAATTTTGTGATTTTTTCTAAGCCGCGCGCCTGTCAAGTAGTGTCCGGGCTAGGGTTAGGGTTAGGTTGAAAATAACACCTAGACATTTTGGGATGCCTTGGTTGTGTTTAGGGTTGCATTTGAAATTCTGAGTGAGTGTTGTTTTCTTGTTTCCTCGAAATAGAATTTTGACCCAATTTTGTGATTTTTGCTAAGCCGCGCGCCTGTCAAATAGTGTCCGGGCTAGGGTTAGGGTTTGGTTGAAAATAACACCTAGACATTTTGGGATGCCTTGGTTGTGTTTAGGGTTGCATTTGAAATTCTATGTGAGTGTTGTTTTCTTGTTTCCTCGAGAAACAAATTTGGCCCAATTTTGTGATTTTTGCTAAGCCGCGCGCCTGTCAAGTAGTGTCCGGGCTAGGGTTAGGGTTAGGTTGAAAATAACACCTAGAGATTTTGGGATGCCTTGGTTGTGTTTAGGGTTGCATTTGAAATTCTGGGTGAGTGTTGTTTTCTTGTTTTCTCGAGAAACAAATTTGGCCCAATTTTGTGATTTTTGCTAAGCCGCGCGCCTGTCAAATAGTGTCCGGGCTAGGGTTAGGGTTAGGTTGAAAATAACACCTAGACATTTTGGGATGCCTTGGTTGTGTTTAGGGTTGCATTTGAAATTCTGGGTGAGTGTTGTTTTCTTGTTTCCTCGAAATAGAATATTGGCCCAATTTTGTTATTTTTGCTAAGCCGCGCGCCTGTCAAGTAGTGTCCGGGCTAGGGTTAGGGTTAGGTTGAAAATAACACCTAGAGATTTTGGGATGCCTTGGTTGTGTTTAGGGTTGCATTTGAAATTCTGGGTGAGTGTTGTTTTCTTGTTTTCTCGAGAAACAAATTTGGCCCAATTTTATGATTTTTGCTAAGCCGCGCGCCTGTCAAACAGTGTCCGGGCTAGGGTTAGGGTTGGTTGAAAATAATACCTAGACATTTTGGGATGCCTTGGTTGTGTTTAGGGTTGCATTTGAATTTCTGGGTGAGTGTTGTTTTCTTGTTTCCTCGAGAAAAAAATTTGGCCCAATTTTGTGATTTTTGCTAAGCCGCGCGCCTGTCAAGTAGTGTCCGGGCTAGGGTTAGGGTTAGGTTGAAAATAACACCTAGAGATTTTGGGATGCCTTGGTTGTGTTTAGGGTTGCATTTGAAATTCTGGGTGAGTGTTGTTTTCTTGTTTTCTCGAGAAACAAATTTGGCCCAATTTTGTGATTTTTGCTAAGCCGCGCGCCTGTCAAATAGTGTCCGGGCTAGGGTTAGGGTTAGGTTGAAAATAACACCTAGACATTTTGGGATGCCTTGGTTGTGTTTAGGGTTGCATTTGAAATTCTGGGTGAGTGTTGTTTTCTTGTTTCCTCGAAATAGAATATTGGCCCAATTTTGTTATTTTTGCTAAGCCGCGCGCCTGTCAAGTAGTGTCCGGGCTAGGGTTAGGGTTAGGTTGAAAATAACACCTAGAGATTTTGGGATGCCTTGGTTGTGTTTAGGGTTGCATTTGAAATTCTGGGTGAGTGTTGTTTTCTTGTTTTCTCGAGAAACAAATTTGGCCCAATTTTGTGATTTTTGCTAAGCCGCGCGCCTGTCAAATAGTGTCCGGGCTAGGGTTAGGGTTGGTTGAAAATAACACCTAGACATTTTGGGATGCCTTAGTTGTGTTTAGGGTTGCATTTGAATTTCTGGGTGAGTGTTGTTTTCTTGTTTCCTCGAGAAAAAAATTTGGCCCAATTTTGTGATTTTTGCTAAGCCGCGCGCCTGTCAAGTAGTGTCCGGGCTAGGGTTAGGGTTAGGTTGAAAATAACACCTAGACATTTTGGGATGCCTTGGTTGTGTTTAGGGTTGCATTTGAAATTCTGGGTGAGTGTTGTTTTCTTGTTTTCTCGAGAAACAAATTTGGCCCAATTTTGTGATTTTTGCTAAGCCGCGCGCCTGTCAAATAGTGTCCGGGCTAGGGTTAGGGTTTGGTTGAAAATAACACCAAGAGATTTTGGGATGCCTTGGTTGTGTTTAGGGTTGCATTTGAAATTCTGGGTGAGTGTTGTTTTCTTGTTTTCTCGAGAAACAAATTTGGCCCAATTTTGTGATTTTTGCTAAGCCGCGCGCCTGTCAAATAGTGTCCGGGCTAGGGTTAGGGTTTGGTTGAAAATAACACCTAGACATTTTGGGATGCCTTGGTTGTGTTTAGGGTTGCATTTGAAATTCTGGGTGAGTGTTGTTTTCTTGTTTCCTCGAGAAAAAAATTTGGCCCAATTTTGTGATTTTTGCTAAGCCGCGCGCCTGTCAAATAGTGTCCGGGCTACGGTTAGGGTTAGGTTGAAAATAACACCTAGACATTTTGGGATGCCTTGGTTGTGTTTGGGGTTGCATTTGAAATTCTGGATGAGTGTTGTTTTCTTGTTTCCTCGAAATAAAATTTGGCCCAATTTTGTTATTTTTGCTAAGCCGCGCGCCTGTCAAGTAGTGTCCGGGCTAGGGTTATGGTTAGGTTGAAAATAACACCTAGACATTTTGGGATGCCTTGGTTGTGTTTAGGGTTGCATTTGAAATTCTGGGTGAGTGTTGTTTTCTTGTTTCCTCTAAATAGAATTTTGGCCCAATTGTGTTATTTTTGCTAAGTCCCGTGCCTGTCAAGTAGTGTCCGGGCTAGGGTTAGGGTTAGGTTGAAAATAACACCTAGACATTTTGGGATGCCTTGGTTGTGTTTAGGGTTGCATTTGAAATTCTGAGTGAGTGTTGTTTTCTTGTTTCCTCGAAATAGAATTTTGACCCAATTTTGTGATTTTTGCTAAGCCGCGCGCCTGTCAAATAGTGTCCGGGCTAGGGTTAGGGTTTGTTTGAAAATAACACCTAGACATTTTGGGATGCCTTGGTTGTGTTTAGGGTTGCATTTGAAATTCTATGTGAGTGTTGTTTTCTTGGTTCCTCGAGAAACAAATTTGGCCCAATTTTGTGATTTTTGCTAAGCCGCGCGCCTGTCAAGTAGTGTCCGGGCTAGGGTTAGGGTTAGGTTGAAAATAACACCTAGAGATTTTGGGATGCCTTGGTTGTGTTTAGGGTTGCATTTGAAATTCTGGGTGAGTGTTGTTTTCTTGTTTTCTCGAGAAACAAATTTGGCCCAATTTTGTGATTTTTGCTAAGCCGCGCGCCTGTCAAATAGTGTCCGGGCTAGGGTTAGGGTTAGGTTGAAAATAACACCTAGACATTTTGGGATGCCTTGGTTGTGTTTAGGGTTGCATTTGAAATTCTGGGTGAGTGTTGTTTTCTTGTTTCCTCGAAATAGAATATTGGCCCAATTTTGTTATTTTTGCTAAGCCGCGCGCCTGTCAAGTAGTGTCCGGGCTAGGGTTAGGGTTAGGTTGAAAATAACACCTAGAGATTTTGGGATGCCTTGGTTGTGTTTAGGGTTGCATTTGAAATTCTGGGTGAGTGTTGTTTTCTTGTTTTCTCGAGAAACAAATTTGGCCCAATTTTATGATTTTTGCTAAGCCGCGCGCCTGTCAAATAGTGTCCGGGCTAGGGTTAGGGTTGGTTGAAAATAATACCTAGACATTTTGGGATGCCTTGGTTGTGTTTAGGGTTGCATTTGAATTTCTGGGTGAGTGTTGTTTTCTTGTTTCCTCGAGAAAAAAATTTGGCCCAATTTTGTGATTTTTGCTAAGCCGCGCGCCTGTCAAGTAGTGTCCGGGCTAGGGTTAGGGTTAGGTTGAAAATAACACCAAGAGATTTTGGGATGCCTTGGTTGTGTTTAGGGTTGCATTTGAAATTCTGGGTGAGTGTTGTTTTCTTGTTTCCTCGAGAAACAAATTTGGCCCAATTTTGTGATTTTTGCTAAGCCGCGCGCCTGTCAAATAGTGTCCGGGCTACGGTTAGGGTTAGGTTGAAAATAACACCTAGACATTTTGGGATGCCTTGGTTGTGTTTGGGGTTGCATTTGAAATTCTGGATGAGTGTTGTTTTCTTGTTTCCTCGAAATAAAATTTGGCCCAATTTTGTTATTTTTGCTAAGCCGCGCGCCTGTCAAGTAGTGTCCGGGCTAGGGTTATGGTTAGGTTGAAAATAACACCTAGACATTTTGGGATGCCTTGGTTGTGTTTAGGGTTGCATTTGAAATTCTGGGTGAGTGTTGTTTTCTTGTTTCCTCGAAATAGAATTTTGGCCCAATTTTGTGATTTTTTCTAAGCCGCGCGCCTGTCAAGTAGTGTCCGGGCTAGGGTTAGGGTTAGGTTGAAAATAACACCTAGACATTTTGGGATGCCTTGGTTGTGTTTAGGGTTACATTTGAAATTGTGGGTGAGTGTTGTTTTCTTGTTTCCTCTAAATAGAATTTTGGCCCAATTGTGTTATTTTTGCTAAGTCGCGTGCCTGTCAAGTAGTGTCCGGGCTAGGGTTAGGGTTAGGTTGAAAATAACACCTAGACATTTTGGGATGCTTTGGTTGTGTTTAGGGTTGCATTTTATAATCTGGACGAGTGTTGTTTTCTTGTTTCCTCGAAATAGAATTTGGCCCAATTTTGTGATTTTTGCTAAGCCGCGCGCCTGTCAAATAGTGTCCGGGCTAGGGTTAGGGTTAGGTTGAAAATAACACCTAGACATTTTGGGATGCCTTGGTTGTGTTTAGGGTTGCATTTGAAATTCTGGGTGAGTGTTGTTTTCTTGTTTCCACGAAATAAAATTTTGGCCCAATTTTGTTATTTTTGCTAAGCCGCGCGCCTGTCAAGTAGTGTCCGGGCTAGGGTTAGGGTTAGGTTGAAAATAACACCTAGACATTTTGGGATGCCTTGGTTATGTTTAGGGTTGCATTTGAAATTCTGGGTGAGTGTTGTTTTCTTGTTTCCTCGTAATAGAATTTTGGCCCAATTTTGTGATTTTTGCTAAGCCGCGCGCCTGTCAAATAGTGTCCGGGCTAGGGTTAGGGTTTGGTTGAAAATAACACCTAGACATTTTGGGATGCCTTGGTTGTGTTTAGGGTTGCATTTGAAATTCTGAGTGAGTGTTGTTTTCTTGTTTCCTCGAGAAACAAATTTGGCCCAATTTTGTGATTTTTGCTAAGCCGCGCGCCTGTCAAGTAGTGTCCGGGCTAGGGTTAGGGTTAGGTTGAAAATAACACCTAGAGATTTTGGGATGCCTTGGTTGTGTTTAGGGTTGCATTTGAAATTCTGGGTGAGTGTTGTTTTCTTGTTTTCTCGAGAAACAAATTTGGCCCAATTTTGTGATTTTTGCTAAGCCGCGCGCCTGTCAAATAGTGTCCGGGCTAGGGTTAGGGTTAGGTTGAAAATAACACCTAGACATTTTGGGATGCCTTGGTTGTGTTTAGGGTTGCATTTGAAATTGTGGGTGAGTGTTGTTTTCTTGTTTCCTCGAAATAGAATATTGGCCCAATTTTGTTATTTTTGCTAAGCCGCGCGCCTGTCAAGTAGTGTCCGGGCTAGGGTTAGGGTTAGGTTGAAAATAACACCTAGAGATTTTGGGATGCCTTGGTTGTGTTTAGGGTTGCATTTGAAATTCTGGGTGAGTGTTGTTTTCTTGTTTTCTCGAGAAACAAATTTGGCCCAATTTTATGATTTTTGCTAAGCCGCGCGCCTGTCAAATAGTGTCCGGGCTAGGGTTAGGGTTGGTTGAAAATAATACCTAGACATTTTGGGATGCCTTGGTTGTGTTTAGGGTTGCATTTGAATTTCTGGGTGAGTGTTGTTTTCTTGTTTCCTCGAGAAAAAAATTTGGCCCAATTTTGTGATTTTTGCTAAGCCGCGCGCCTGTCAAGTAGTGTCCGGGCTAGGGTTAGGGTTAGGTTGAAAATAACACCAAGAGATTTTGGGATGCCTTGGTTGTGTTTAGGGTTGCATTTGAAATTCTGGGTGAGTGTTGTTTTCTTGTTTCCTCGAGAAACAAATTTGGCCCAATTTTGTGATTTTTGCTAAGCCGCGCGCCTGTCAAATAGTGTCCGGGCTACGGTTAGGGTTAGGTTGAAAATAACACCTAGACATTTTGGGATGCCTTGGTTGTGTTTGGGGTTGCATTTGAAATTCTGGATGAGTGTTGTTTTCTTGTTTCCTCGAAATAAAATTTGGCCCAATTTTGTTATTTTTGCTAAGCCGCGCGCCTGTCAAGTAGTGTCCGGGCTAGGGTTATGGTTAGGTTGAAAATAACACCTAGACATTTTGGGATGCCTTGGTTGTGTTTAGGGTTGCATTTGAAATTCTGGGTGAGTGTTGTTTTCTTGTTTCCTCGAAATAGAATTTTGGCCCAATTTTGTGATTTTTGCTAAGCCGCGCGCCTGTCAAGTAGTGTCCGGGCTAGGGTTAGGGTTAGGTTGAAAATAACACCTAGACATTTTGGGATGCCTTGGTTGTGTTTAGGGTTACATTTGAAATTCTGAGTGAGTGTTGTTTTCTTGTTTCCTCGAAATAGAATTTTGGCCCAATTTTGTGATTTTTGCTAAGCCGCGCGCCTGTCAAGTAGTGTCCGGGCTAGGGTTAGGGTTAGGTTGAAAATAACACCTAGACATTTTGGGATGCCTTGGTTGTGTTTAGGGTTGCATTTGAAATTCTGAGTGAGTGTTGTTTTCTTGTTTCCTCGAAATAGAATTTTGACCCAATTTTGTGATTTTTGCTAAGCCGCGCGCCTGTCAAATAGTGTCCGGGCTAGGGTTAGGGTTTGTTTGAAAATAACACCTAGACATTTTGGGATGCCTTGGTTGTGTTTAGGGTTGCATTTGAAATTCTATGTGAGTGTTGTTTTCTTGGTTCCTCGAGAAACAAATTTGGCCCAATTTTGTGATTTTTGCTAAGCCGCGCGCCTGTCAAGTAGTGTCCGGGCTAGGGTTAGGGTTAGGTTGAAAATAACACCTAGAGATTTTGGGATGCCTTGGTTGTGTTTAGGGTTGCATTTGAAATTCTGGGTGAGTGTTGTTTTCTTGTTTTCTCGAGAAACAAATTTGGCCCAATTTTGTGATTTTTGCTAAGCCGCGCGCCTGTCAAATAGTGTCCGGGCTAGGGTTAGGGTTAGGTTGAAAATAACACCTAGACATTTTGGGATGCCTTGGTTGTGTTTAGGGTTGCATTTGAAATTCTGGGTGAGTGTTGTTTTCTTGTTTCCTCGAAATAGAATATTGGCCCAATTTTGTTATTTTTGCTAAGCCGCGCGCCTGTCAAGTAGTGTCCGGGCTAGGGTTAGGGTTAGGTTGAAAATAACACCTAGAGATTTTGGGATGCCTTGGTTGTGTTTAGGGTTGCATTTGAAATTCTGGGTGAGTGTTGTTTTCTTGTTTTCTCGAGAAACAAATTTGGCCCAATTTTATGATTTTTGCTAAGCCGCGCGCCTGTCAAATAGTGTCCGGGCTAGGGTTAGGGTTGGTTGAAAATAATACCTAGACATTTTGGGATGCCTTGGTTGTGTTTAGGGTTGCATTTGAATTTCTGGGTGAGTGTTGTTTTCTTGTTTCCTCGAGAAAAAAATTTGGCCCAATTTTGTGATTTTTGCTAAGCCGCGCGCCTGTCAAGTAGTGTCCGGGCTAGGGTTAGGGTTAGGTTGAAAATAACACCAAGAGATTTTGGGATGCCTTGGTTGTGTTTAGGGTTGCATTTGAAATTCTGGGTGAGTGTTGTTTTCTTGTTTCCTCGAGAAACAAATTTGGCCCAATTTTGTGATTTTTGCTAAGCCGCGCGCCTGTCAAATAGTGTCCGGGCTACGGTTAGGGTTAGGTTGAAAATAACACCTAGACATTTTGGGATGCCTTGGTTGTGTTTGGGGTTGCATTTGAAATTCTGGATGAGTGTTGTTTTCTTGTTTCCTCGAAATAAAATTTGGCCCAATTTTGTTATTTTTGCTAAGCCGCGCGCCTGTCAAGTAGTGTCCGGGCTAGGGTTATGGTTAGGTTGAAAATAACACCTAGACATTTTGGGATGCCTTGGTTGTGTTTAGGGTTGCATTTGAAATTCTGGGTGAGTGTTGTTTTCTTGTTTCCTCGAAATAGAATTTTGGCCCAATTTTGTGATTTTTTCTAAGCCGCGCGCCTGTCAAGTAGTGTCCGGGCTAGGGTTAGGGTTAGGTTGAAAATAACACCTAGACATTTTGGGATGCCTTGGTTGTGTTTAGGGTTACATTTGAAATTGTGGGTGAGTGTTGTTTTCTTGTTTCCTCTAAATAGAATTTTGGCCCAATTGTGTTATTTTTGCTAAGTCGCGTGCCTGTCAAGTAGTGTCCGGGCTAGGGTTAGGGTTAGGTTGAAAATAACACCTAGACATTTTGGGATGCTTTGGTTGTGTTTAGGGTTGCATTTTATAATCTGGACGAGTGTTGTTTTCTTGTTTCCTCGAAATAGAATTTGGCCCAATTTTGTGATTTTTGCTAAGCCGCGCGCCTGTCAAATAGTGTCCGGGCTAGGGTTAGGGTTAGGTTGAAAATAACACCTAGACATTTTGGGATGCCTTGGTTGTGTTTAGGGTTGCATTTGAAATTCTGGGTGAGTGTTGTTTTCTTGTTTCCACGAAATAAAATTTTGGCCCAATTTTGTTATTTTTGCTAAGCCGCGCGCCTGTCAAGTAGTGTCCGGGCTAGGGTTAGGGTTAGGTTGAAAATAACACCTAGACATTTTGGGATGCCTTGGTTATGTTTAGGGTTGCATTTGAAATTCTGGGTGAGTGTTGTTTTCTTGTTTCCTCGTAATAGAATTTTGGCCCAATTTTGTGATTTTTGCTAAGCCGCGCGCCTGTCAAATAGTGTCCGGGCTAGGGTTAGGGTTTGGTTGAAAATAACACCTAGACATTTTGGGATGCCTTGGTTGTGTTTAGGGTTGCATTTGAAATTCTGAGTGAGTGTTGTTTTCTTGTTTCCTCGAGAAACAAATTTGGCCCAATTTTGTGATTTTTGCTAAGCCGCGCGCCTGTCAAGTAGTGTCCGGGCTAGGGTTAGGGTTAGGTTGAAAATAACACCTAGAGATTTTGGGATGCCTTGGTTGTGTTTAGGGTTGCATTTGAAATTCTGGGTGAGTGTTGTTTTCTTGTTTTCTCGAGAAACAAATTTGGCCCAATTTTGTGATTTTTGCTAAGCCGCGCGCCTGTCAAATAGTGTCCGGGCTAGGGTTAGGGTTAGGTTGAAAATAACACCTAGACATTTTGGGATGCCTTGGTTGTGTTTAGGGTTGCATTTGAAATTCTGGGTGAGTGTTGTTTTCTTGTTTCCTCGAAATAGAATATTGGCCCAATTTTGTTATTTTTGCTAAGCCGCGCGCCTGTCAAGTAGTGTCCGGGCTAGGGTTAGGGTTAGGTTGAAAATAACACCTAGAGATTTTGGGATGCCTTGGTTGTGTTTAGGGTTGCATTTGAAATTCTGGGTGAGTGTTGTTTTCTTGTTTTCTCGAGAAACAAATTTGGCCCAATTTTATGATTTTTGCTAAGCCGCGCGCCTGTCAAATAGTGTCCGGGCTAGGGTTAGGGTTGGTTGAAAATAATACCTAGACATTTTGGGATGCCTTGGTTGTGTTTAGGGTTGCATTTGAATTTCTGGGTGAGTGTTGTTTTCTTGTTTCCTCGAGAAAAAAATTTGGCCCAATTTTGTGATTTTTGCTAAGCCGCGCGCCTGTCAAGTAGTGTCCGGGCTAGGGTTAGGGTTAGGTTGAAAATAACACCAAGAGATTTTGGGATGCCTTGGTTGTGTTTAGGGTTGCATTTGAAATTCTGGGTGAGTGTTGTTTTCTTGTTTCCTCGAGAAACAAATTTGGCCCAATTTTGTGATTTTTGCTAAGCCGCGCGCCTGTCAAATAGTGTCCGGGCTACGGTTAGGGTTAGGTTGAAAATAACACCTAGACATTTTGGGATGCCTTGGTTGTGTTTGGGGTTGCATTTGAAATTCTGGATGAGTGTTGTTTTCTTGTTTCCTCGAAATAAAATTTGGCCCAATTTTGTTATTTTTGCTAAGCCGCGCGCCTGTCAAGTAGTGTCCGGGCTAGGGTTATGGTTAGGTTGAAAATAACACCTAGACATTTTGGGATGCCTTGGTTGTGTTTAGGGTTGCATTTGAAATTCTGGGTGAGTGTTGTTTTCTTGTTTCCTCGAAATAGAATTTTGGCCCAATTTTGTGATTTTTTCTAAGCCGCGCGCCTGTCAAGTAGTGTCCGGGCTAGGGTTAGGGTTAGGTTGAAAATAACACCTAGACATTTTGGGATGCCTTGGTTGTGTTTAGGGTTACATTTGAAATTGTGGGTGAGTGTTGTTTTCTTGTTTCCTCTAAATAGAATTTTGGCCCAATTGTGTTATTTTTGCTAAGTCGCGTGCCTGTCAAGTAGTGTCCGGGCTAGGGTTAGGGTTAGGTTGAAAATAACACCTAGACATTTTGGGATGCTTTGGTTGTGTTTAGGGTTGCATTTTATAATCTGGACGAGTGTTGTTTTCTTGTTTCCTCGAAATAGAATTTGGCCCAATTTTGTGATTTTTGCTAAGCCGCGCGCCTGTCAAATAGTGTCCGGGCTAGGGTTAGGGTTAGGTTGAAAATAACACCTAGACATTTTGGGATGCCTTGGTTGTGTTTAGGGTTGCATTTGAAATTCTGGGTGAGTGTTGTTTTCTTGTTTCCACGAAATAAAATTTTGGCCCAATTTTGTTATTTTTGCTAAGCCGCGCGCCTGTCAAGTAGTGTCCGGGCTAGGGTTAGGGTTAGGTTGAAAATAACACCTAGACATTTTGGGATGCCTTGGTTATGTTTAGGGTTGCATTTGAAATTCTGGGTGAGTGTTGTTTTCTTGTTTCCTCGTAATAGAATTTTGGCCCAATTTTGTGATTTTTGCTAAGCCGCGCGCCTGTCAAATAGTGTCCGGGCTAGGGTTAGGGTTTGGTTGAAAATAACACCTAGACATTTTGGGATGCCTTGGTTGTGTTTAGGGTTGCATTTGAAATTCTGAGTGAGTGTTGTTTTCTTGTTTCCTCGAGAAACAAATTTGGCCCAATTTTGTGATTTTTGCTAAGCCGCGCGCCTGTCAAGTAGTGTCCGGGCTAGGGTTAGGGTTAGGTTGAAAATAACACCTAGAGATTTTGGGATGCCTTGGTTGTGTTTAGGGTTGCATTTGAAATTCTGGGTGAGTGTTGTTTTCTTGTTTTCTCGAGAAACAAATTTGGCCCAATTTTGTGATTTTTGCTAAGCCGCGCGCCTGTCAAATAGTGTCCGGGCTAGGGTTAGGGTTAGGTTGAAAATAACACCTAGACATTTTGGGATGCCTTGGTTGTGTTTAGGGTTGCATTTGAAATTCTGGGTGAGTGTTGTTTTCTTGTTTCCTCGAAATAGAATATTGGCCCAATTTTGTTATTTTTGCTAAGCCGCGCGCCTGTCAAGTAGTGTCCGGGCTAGGGTTAGGGTTAGGTTGAAAATAACACCTAGAGATTTTGGGATGCCTTGGTTGTGTTTAGGGTTGCATTTGAAATTCTGGGTGAGTGTTGTTTTCTTGTTTTCTCGAGAAACAAATTTGGCCCAATTTTATGATTTTTGCTAAGCCGCGCGCCTGTCAAGTAGTGTCCGGGCTAGGGTTAGGGTTAGGTTGAAAATAACACCAAGAGATTTTGGGATGCCTTGGTTGTGTTTAGGGTTGCATTTGAAATTCTGGGTGAGTGTTGTTTTCTTGTTTTCTCGAGAAACAAATTTGGCCCAATTTTGTGATTTTTGCTAAGCCGCGCGCCTGTCAAATAGTGTCCGGGCTAGGGTTAGGGTTTGGTTGAAAATAACACCTAGACATTTTGGGATGCCTTGGTTGTGTTTAGGGTTGCATTTGAAATTCTGGGTGAGTGTTGTTTTCTTGTTTCCTCGAGAAAAAAATTTGGCCCAATTTTGTGATTTTTGCTAAGCCGCGCGCCTGTCAAATAGTGTCCGGGCTACGGTTAGGGTTAGGTTGAAAATAACACCTAGACATTTTGGGATGCCTTGGTTGTGTTTGGGGTTGCATTTGAAATTCTGGATGAGTGTTGTTTTCTTGTTTCCTCGAAATAAAATTTGGCCCAATTTTGTTATTTTTGCTAAGCCGCGCGCCTGTCAAGTAGTGTCCGGGCTAGGGTTATGGTTAGGTTGAAAATAACACCTAGACATTTTGGGATGCCTTGGTTGTGTTTAGGGTTGCATTTGAAATTCTGGGTGAGTGTTGTTTTCTTGTTTCCTCGAAATAGAATTTTGGCCCAATTTTGTGATTTTTTCTAAGCCGCGCGCCTGTCAAGTAGTGTCCGGGCTAGGGTTAGGGTTAGGTTGAAAATAACACCTAGACATTTTGGGATGCCTTGGTTGTGTTTAGGGTTACATTTGAAATTGTGGGTGAGTGTTGTTTTCTTGTTTCCTCTAAATAGAATTTTGGCCCAATTGTGTTATTTTTGCTAAGTCGCGTGCCTGTCAAGTAGTGTCCGGGCTAGGGTTAGGGTTAGGTTGAAAATAACACCTAGACATTTTGGGATGCTTTGGTTGTGTTTAGGGTTGCATTTTATAATCTGGACGAGTGTTGTTTTCTTGTTTCCTCGAAATAGAATTTGGCCCAATTTTGTGATTTTTGCTAAGCCGCGCGCCTGTCAAATAGTGTCCGGGCTAGGGTTAGGGTTTGGTTGAAAATAACACCTAGACATTTTGGGATGCTTTGGTTGTGTTTAGGGTTGCATTTTATAATCTGGACGAGTGTTGTTTTCTTGTTTCCTCGAAATAGAATTTGGCCCAATTTTGTGATTTTTGCTAAGCCACGCGCCTGTCAAATAGTGTCCGGGCTAGGGTTAGGTTTAGGTTGAAAATAACACCTAGACATTTTGGGATGCCTTGGTTGTGTTTAGGGTTGCATTTGAAATTCTGGGTGAGTGTTGTTTTCTTGTTTCCACGAAATAAAATTTTGGCCCAATTTTGTTATTTTTGCTAAGCCGCGCGCCTGTCAAGTAGTGTCCGGGCTAGGGTTAGGGTTAGGTTGAAAATAACACCTAGACATTTTGGGATGCCTTGGTTATGTTTAGGGTTGCATTTGAAATTCTGGGTGAGTGTTGTTTTCTTGTTTCCTCGTAATAGAATTTTGGCCCAATTTTGTGATTTTTGCTAAGCCGCGCGCCTGTCAAATAGTGTCCGGGCTAGGGTTAGGGTTTGGTTGAAAATAACACCTAGACATTTTGGGATGCTTTGGTTGTGTTTAGGGTTGCATTTTATAATCTGGACGAGTGTTGTTTTCTTGTTTCCTCGAAATAGAATTTGGCCCAATTTTGTGATTTTTGCTAAGCCGCGCGCCTGTCAAATAGTGTCCGGGCTAGGGTTAGGGTTAGGTTGAAAATAACACCTAGACATTTTGGGATGCCTTGGTTGTGTTTAGGGTTGCATTTGAAATTCTGGGTGAGTGTTGTTTTCTTGTTTCCTCTAAATAGAATTTTGGCCCAATTTTGTGATTTTTTCTAAGCCGCGCGCCTGTCAAGTAGTTTCCGGGCTAGGGTTAGGGTTAGGTTGAAAATAACACCTAGACATTTTGGGATGCCTTGGTTGTGTTTAGGGTTGCATTTGAAATTCTGAGTGAGTGTTGTTTTCTTGTTTTCTCGAAAAACAAATTAGGCCCAATTTTGTGATTTTTGCTAAGCCGCGCGCCTGTCAAGTAGTGTCCGGGCTAGGGTTAGGGTTAGGTTGAAAATAACACCTAGACATTTTGGGATGCCTTGGTTGTGTTTAGGGTTGCATTTGAAATTCTGGGTGAGTGTTTTTTTCTTGTTTCCTCTAAATAGAATATTGGCCCAATTTTGTTATTTTTGCTAAGCCGCGCGCCTGTCAAGGAGTGTCCGGGTTAGGGTTAGGGTTAGGTTGAAAATAACACCTAGAGATTTTGGGATGCCTTGGTTGTGTTTAGGGTTGCATTTGAAATTCTGGGTGAGTGTTGTTTTCTTGTTTTCTCGAGAAACAAATTTGGCCCAATTTTGTGATTTTTGCTAAGCCGCGCGCCTGTCAAATAGTGTCCGGGCTAGGGTTAGGGTTAGGTTGAAAATAACACCTAGACATTTTGGGATGCCTTGGTTGTGTTTAGGGTTGCATTTGAAATTCTGGGTGAGTGTTGTTTTCTTGTTTCCACAAAATAGAATATTGGCCCAATTTTGTTATTTTTGCTAAGCCGCGCGCCTGTCAAGTAGTGTCCGGGCTATGGTTAGGGTTAGGTTGAAAATAACACCTAGACATTTTGGGATGCCTTGGTTGTGTTTAGGGTTGCATTTGAAATTCTGGGTGAGTGTTGTTTTCTTGTTTCCTCAAAATAGAATTTTGGCCCAATTTTGTGATTTTTGCTAAGCCGCGCGCCTGTCAAGTAGTGTCCGGCTAGGGTTAGGGTTAGGTTGAAAATAACACCTAGACATTTTGGGATGCCTTGGTGGTGTTTAGGGTTGCATTTGAAATTCTGGGTGAGTGTTGTTTTCTTGTTTTCTCGAAAAACAAATTAGGCCCAATTTTGTGATTTTTGCTAAGCCGCGCGCCTGTCAAATAGTGTCCGGGCTAGGGTTAGGGTTAGGTTGAAAATAACACCTAGAGATTTTGGGATGCCTTGGTTGTGTTTAGGGTTGCATTTGAAATTCTGGGTGAGTGTTGTTTTCTTGTTTCCTCGAAATAGAATTTTTGCCCAATTTTGTGATTTTTGCTAAGCCGCGCGCCTGTCAAGTAGTGTCCGGGCTAGGGTTAGGGTTAGGTTGAAAATAACACCTAGACATTTTGGGATGCCTTGGTTGTGTTTAGGGTTGCATTTGAAATTCTGGGTGAGTGTTGTTTTCTTGTTTCCACGAAATAGAATTTTGGCCCAATTTTGTTATTTTTGCTAAGCCGCGCGCCTGTCAAGTAGTGTCCGGGCTAGGGTTAGGGTTAGGTTGAAAATAACACCTAGACATTTTGGGATGCCTTGGTTGTGTTTAGGGTTGCATTTGAAATTCTGGGTGAGTGTTGTTTTCTTGTTTCCTCAAAATAGAATTTTGGCCCAATTTTGTGATTTTTGCTAAGCCGCGCGCCTGTCAAATAGTGTCCGGGCTAGGGTTAGGGTTAGGTTGAAAATAACACCTAGACATTTTGGGATGCCTTGGTTGTGTTTGGGGTTGCATTTGAAATTCTGGATGAGTGTTGTTTTCTTGTTTCCTCGAAATAAAATTTGGCCCAATTTTGTTATTTTTGCTAAGCCGCGCGCCTGTCAAGTAGTGTCCGGCTAGGGTAAGGGTTAGGTTGAAAATAACACCTAGACATTTTGGGATGCCTTGGTTGTGTTTAGGGTAGCATTTGAAATTCTGGGTGAGTGTTGTTTTCTTGTTTCCACGAAATAGAATTTTGGCCCAATTTTGTTATTTTTGCTAAGCCGCGCGCCTGTCAAGTAGTGTCCGGGCTAGGGTTAGGGTTAGGTTGAAAATAACACCTAGACATTTTGGGATGCCTTGGTTGTGTTTAGGGTTGCATTTGAAATTCTGGGTGAGTGTTGTTTTCTTGTTTCCTCGTAATAGAAATTTGGCCCAATTTTGTGATTTTTGCTAAGCCGCGCGCCTGTCAAATAGTGTCCGGGCTAGGGTTAGGGTTTGGTTGAAAATAACACCTAGACATTTTGGGATGCCTTGGTTGTGTTTAGGGTTGCATTTGATATTCTGGGTGAGTGTTGTTTTCTTGTTTCAACGAAATAGAATATTGGCCCAATTTTGTTATTTTTGCTAAGCCGCGCGCCTGTCAAGTAGTGTCCGGGCTAGGGTTAGGGTTAGGTTGAAAATAACACCTAGACATTTTGGGATGTCTTGGTTGTGTTTAGGGTTGCATTTGATATTCTGGGTGAGTGTTGTTTTCTTGTTTCAACGAAATAGAATATTGGCCCAATTTTGTTATTTTTGCTAAGCCGCGCGCCTGTCAGGTAGTGTCCGGGCTAGGGTTAGGGTTAGGTTGAAAATAACACCTAGACATTTTGGGATGCCTTGGTTGTGTTTAGGGTTGCACTTGATATTCTGGGTGAGTGTTGTTTTCTTGTTTCCTCTAAATAGAATTTTGGCCCAATTTTGTGATTTTTGCTAAGCCGCGCGCCTGTCAAGTAGTGTCCGGGCTAGGGTTAGGGTTAGGTTGAAAATAACACCTAGAGATTTTGGGATGCCTTGGTTGTGTTTAGGGTTGCATTTGAAATTCTGGGTGAGTGTTGTTTCTTGTTTTCTCGAGAAACAAATTTGGCCCAATTTTGTGATTTTTGCTAAGCCGCGCGCCTGTCAAATAGTGTCCGGGCTAGGGTTAGGGTTAGGTTGAAAATAACACCTAGACATTTTGGGATGCCTTGGTTGTGTTTAGGGTTGCATTTGAAATTCTGGGTGAGTGTTGTTTTCTTGTTTCCTCGAGAAAAAAATTTGGCCCAATTTTGTGATTTTTGCTAAGCCGCGCGCCTGTCAAGTAGTGTCCGGGCTAGGGTTAGGGTTAGGTTGAAAATAACACCTAGACATTTTGGGATGCCTTGGTTGTGTTTAGGGTTGCATTTGAAATTCTGGGTGAGTGTTGTTTTCTTGTTTCCTCAAAATAGAATTTTGGCCCAATTTTGTGATTTTTGCTTAGCCGCGCGCCTGTCAAATAGTGTCCGGGCTAGGGTTAGGGTTTGGTTGAAAATAACACCTATACATTTTGGGATGCTTTGGTTGTGTTTAGGGTTGCATTTTATAATCTGGACGAGTGTTGTTTTCTTGTTTCCTCGAAATAGAATTTGGCCCAATTTTGTGATTTTTGCTTAGCCGCGCGCCTGTCAAATAGTGTCCGGGCTAGGGTTAGGGTTAGGTTGAAAATAACACCTAGACATTTTGGGATGCCTTGGTTGTGTTTAGGGTTGCATTTGAAATTCTGGGTGAGTGTTGTTTTCTTGTTTCCTCGAAATAGAATATTGGCCCAATTTTGTGATTTTTTCTAAGCCGCGCGCCTGTCAAGTAGTGTCCGGGCTAGGGTTAGGGTTAGGTTGAAAATAACACCTAGAGATTTTGGGATGCCTTGGTTGTGTTTAGGGTTGCATTTGAAATTCTGGGTGAGTGTTGTTTTCTTGTTTTCTCGAGAAACAAATTTGGCCCAATTTTGTGATTTTTGCTAAGCCGCGCGCCTGTCAAATAGTGTCCGGGCTAGGGTTAGGGTTAGGTTGAAAATAACACCTAGACATTTTGGGATGCCTTGGTTGTGTTTAGGGTTGCATTTGAAATTCTGGGTGAGTGTTGTTTTCTTGTTTCCTCAAAATAGAATTTTGGCCCAATTTTGTGATTTTTGCTAAGCCGCGCGCCTGTCAAATAGTGTCCGGGCTAGGGTTAGGGTTAGGTTGAAAATAACACCTAGACATTTTGGGATGCCTTGGTTGTGTTTGGGGTTGCATTTGAAATTCTGGATGAGTGTTGTTTTCTTGTTTCCTCGAAATAAAATTTGGCCCAATTTTGTTATTTTTGCTAAGCCGCGCGCCTGTCAAGTAGTGTCCGGCTAGGGTAAGGGTTAGGTTGAAAATAACACCTAGACATTTTGGGATGCCTTGGTTGTGTTTAGGGTTGCATTTGAAATTCTGGGTGAGTGTTGTTTTCTTGTTTTCTCGAAAAACAAATTAGGCCCAATTTTGTGATTTTTGCTAAGCCGCGCGCCTGTCAAGTAGTGTCCGGGCTAGGGTTAGGGTTAGGTTGAAAATAACACCTAGACATTTTGGGATGCCTTGGTTGTGTTTAGGGTAGCATTTGAAATTCTGGGTGAGTGTTGTTTTCTTGTTTCCACGAAATAGAATTTTGGCCCAATTTT
This sequence comes from Lepisosteus oculatus, assembly GCF_040954835.1. NCBI lineage: Eukaryota > Metazoa > Chordata > Actinopteri > Semionotiformes > Lepisosteidae > Lepisosteus > Lepisosteus oculatus. Next base: position 41,663,357 of record NC_090700.1, on the reverse strand, counting down.
GTTATTTTTGCTAAGCCGCGCGCCTGTCAAGTAGTGTCCGGGCTAGGGTTAGGGTTAGGTTGAAAATAACACCTAGACATTTTGGGATGCCTTGGTTGTGTTTAGGGTTGCATTTGAAATTCTGGGTGAGTGTTGTTTTCTTGTTTCCTCGTAATAGAAATTTGGCCCAATTTTGTGATTTTTGCTAAGCCGCGCGCCTGTCAAATAGTGTCCGGGCTAGGGTTAGGGTTTGGTTGAAAATAACACCTAGACATTTTGGGATGCCTTGGTTGTGTTTAGGGTTGCATTTGATATTCTGGGTGAGTGTTGTTTTCTTGTTTCAACGAAATAGAATATTGGCCCAATTTTGTTATTTTTGCTAAGCCGCGCGCCTGTCAAGTAGTGTCCGGGCTAGGGTTAGGGTTAGGTTGAAAATAACACCTAGACATTTTGGGATGTCTTGGTTGTGTTTAGGGTTGCATTTGATATTCTGGGTGAGTGTTGTTTTCTTGTTTCAACGAAATAGAATATTGGCCCAATTTTGTTATTTTTGCTAAGCCGCGCGCCTGTCAGGTAGTGTCCGGGCTAGGGTTAGGGTTAGGTTGAAAATAACACCTAGACATTTTGGGATGCCTTGGTTGTGTTTAGGGTTGCACTTGATATTCTGGGTGAGTGTTGTTTTCTTGTTTCCTCTAAATAGAATTTTGGCCCAATTTTGTGATTTTTGCTAAGCCGCGCGCCTGTCAAGTAGTGTCCGGGCTAGGGTTAGGGTTAGGTTGAAAATAACACCTAGAGATTTTGGGATGCCTTGGTTGTGTTTAGGGTTGCATTTGAAATTCTGGGTGAGTGTTGTTTCTTGTTTTCTCGAGAAACAAATTTGGCCCAATTTTGTGATTTTTGCTAAGCCGCGCGCCTGTCAAATAGTGTCCGGGCTAGGGTTAGGGTTAGGTTGAAAATAACACCTAGATATTTTGGGATGCCTTGGTTGTGTTTAGGGTTGCATTTGAAATTCTGGGTGAGTGTTGTTTTCTTGTTTCCTCGAGAAAAAAATTTGGCCCAATTTTGTGATTTTTGCTAAGCCGCGCGCCTGTCAAGTAGTGTCCGGGCTAGGGTTAGGGTTAGGTTGAAAATAACACCTAGACATTTTGGGATGCCTTGGTTGTGTTTAGGGTTGCATTTGAAATTCTGGGTGAGTGTTGTTTTCTTGTTTCCTCAAAATAGAATTTTGGCCCAATTTTGTGATTTTTGCTTAGCCGCGCGCCTGTCAAATAGTGTCCGGGCTAGGGTTAGGGTTTGGTTGAAAATAACACCTATACATTTTGGGATGCTTTGGTTGTGTTTAGGGTTGCATTTTATAATCTGGACGAGTGTTGTTTTCTTGTTTCCTCGAAATAGAATATTGGCCCAATTTTGTGATTTTTTCTAAGCCGCGCGCCTGTCAAGTAGTGTCCGGGCTAGGGTTAGGGTTAGGTTGAAAATAACACCTAGACATTTTGGGATGCCTTGGTTGTGTTTAGGGTTGCATTTGAAATTCTGGGTGAGTGTTTTTTTCTTGTTTCCTCTAAATAGAATATTGGCCCAATTTTGTTATTTTTGCTATGCCGCGCGCCTGTCAAGGAGTGTCCGGGTTAGGGTTAGGGTTAGGTTGAAAATAACACCTAGAGATTTTGGGATGCCTTGGTTGTGTTTAGGGTTGCATTTGAAATTCTGGGTGAGTGTTGTTTTCTTGTTTTCTCGAGAAACAAATTTGGCCCAATTTTGTGATTTTTGCTAAGCCGCGCGCCTGTCAAATAGTGTCCGGGCTAGGGTTAGGGTTAGGTTGAAAATAACACCTAGACATTTTGGGATGCCTTGGTTGTGTTTAGGGTTGCATTTGAAATTCTGGGTGAGTGTTGTTTTCTTGTTTCCACAAAATAGAATATTGGCCCAATTTTGTTATTTTTGCTAAGCCGCGCGCCTGTCAAGTAGTGTCCGGGCTAGGGTTAGGGTTAGGTTGAAAATAACACCTAGAGATTTTGGGATGCCTTGGTTGTGTTTAGGGTTGCATTTGAAATTCTGGGTGAGTGTTGTTTTCTTGTTTCCTCGAAATAGAATTTTGGCCCAATTTTGTGATTTTTGCTAAGCCGCGCGCCTGTCAAGTAGTGTCCGGGCAAGGGTTAGGGTTAGGTTGAAAATAACACCTAGACATTTTGGGATGCCTTGGTTGTGTTTAGGGTTGCATTTGAAATTCTGGGTGAGTGTTGTTTTCTTGTTTCCTCAAAATAGAATTTTGGCCCAATTTTGTGATTTTTGCTAAGCCGCGCGCCTGTCAAGTAGTGTCCGGCTAGGGTTAGGGTTAGGTTGAAAATAACACCTAGACATTTTGGGATGCCTTGGTTGTGTTTAGGGTTGCATTTGAAATTCTGGGTGAGTGTTGTTTTCTTGTTTCCTCGAAATAGAATTTTTGCCCAATTTTGTGATTTTTGCTAAGCCGCGCGCCTGTCAAGTAGTGTCCGGGCTAGGGTTAGGGTTAGGTTGAAAATAACACCTAGACATTTTGGGATGCCTTGGTTGTGTTTAGGGTTGCATTTGAAATTCTGGGTGAGTGTTGTTTTCTTGTTTCCACGAAATAGAATTTTGGCCCAATTTTGTTATTTTTGCTAAGCCGCGCGCCTGTCAAGTAGTGTCCGGGCTAGGGTTAGGGTTAGGTGGAAAATAACACCTAGACATTTTGGGATGCCTTGGTTGTGTTTAGGGTTGCATTTGAAATTCTGGGTGAGTGTTGTTTTCTTGTTTCCTCGAGAAACAAATTTGGCCCAATTTTGTGATTTTTGCTAAGCCGCGCGCCTGTCAAGTAGTGTCCGGGCTAGGGTTAGCGTTAGGTTGAAAATAACACCTAGACATTTTGGGATGCCTTGGTTGTGTTTAGGGTTGCATTTGAAATTCTGGGTGAGTGTTGTTTTCTTGTTTCCTCGAAATAGAATTTTGGCCCAATTTTGTGATTTTTGCTAAGCCGCGCGCCTGTCAAATAGTGTCCGGGCTAGGGTTAGGGTTTGGTTGAAAATAACACCTAGACATTTTGGGATGCCTTGGTTGTGTTTAGGGTTGCATTTGAAATTCTGGGTGAGTGTTGTTTTCTTGTTTCCTCGAAATAGAATTTTGGCCCAATTGTGTTATTTTTGCTAAGCCGCGCGCCTGTCAAGTAGTGTCCGGGCTAAGGTTAGGGTTTGGTTGAAAATAACACCTAGACATTTTGGGATGCCTTGGTTGTGTTTAGGGTTGCATTTGAAATTCTGGGTGAGTGTTGTTTTCTTGTTTCCTCGAAATAGAATTTTGGCCCAATTGTGTTATTTTTGCTAAGCCGCGCGCCTGTCAAGTAGTGTCCGGGCTAGGGTTAGGGTTAGGTTGAAAATAACACCTAAACATTTTGGGATGCCTTGGTTGTGTTTAGGGTTGCATTTGAAATTCTGGGTGAGTGTTGTTTTCTTGTTTTCTCGAGAAACAAATTAGGCCAAATTTTGTGATTTTTGCTAAGCCGCGCGCCTGTCAAGTAGTGTCCGGGCTAGGGTTAGGGTTAGGTTGAAAATAACACCTAGACATTTTGGGATGCCTTGGTTGTGTTTAGGGTTGCATTTGAAATTCTGGGTGAGTGTTGTTTTTTTGTTTCCTCGAAATAGAATTTTGGCCCAATTTTGTGATTTTTGCTAAGCCGCGCGCCTGTCAAATAGTGTCCGGGCTAAGGTTAGGGTTTGGTTGAAAATAACACCTAGACATTTTGGGATGCCTTGGTTGTGTTTAGGGTTGCATTTGAAATTCTGGGTGAGTGTTGTTTTCTTGTTTCCTCGAAATAGAATTTTGGCCCAATTGTGTTATTTTTGCTAAGTCGCGCGCCTGTCAAGTAGTGTCCAGGCTAGGGTTAGGGTTAGGTTGAAAATAACACCTAGACATTTTTGGATGCCTTGGTTGTGTTTAGGGTTGCATTTGAAATTCTGGGTGAGTGTTGTTTTCTTGTTTTCTCGAAAAACAAATTAGGCCCAATTTTGTGATTTTTGCTAAGCCGCGCGCCTGTCAAATAGTGTCCGGGCTAGGGTTAGGGTTAGGTTGAAAATAACAACTAGACATTTTGGGATGCCTTGGTTGTGTTTAGGGTTGCATTTGAAATTCTGGGTGAGTGTTGTTTTCTTGTTTCCTCGAAATAGAATTTTTGCCCAATTTTGTGATTTTTGCTAAGCCGCGCGCCTGTCAAGTAGTGTCCGGGCTAGGGTTAGGGTTAGGTTGAAAATAACACCTAGACATTTTGGGATGCCTTGGTTGTGTTTAGGGTTGCATTTGAAATTCTGGGTGAGTGTTGTTTTCTTGTTTCCTCGAGAAACAAATTTGGCCCAATTTTGTGATTTTTGCTAAGCCGCGCGCCTGTCAAGTAGTGTCCGGGCAAGGGTTAGGGTTAGGTTGAAAATAACACCTAGACATTTTGGGATGCCTTGGTTGTGTTTAGGGTTGCATTTGAAATTCTGGGTGAGTGTTGTTTTCTTGTTTCCTCAAAATAGAATTTTGGCCCAATTTTGTGATTTTTGCTAAGCCGCGCGCCTGTCAAGTAGTGTCCGGCTAGGGTTAGGGTTAGGTTGAAAATAACACCTAGACATTTTGGGATGCCTTGGTGGTGTTTAGGGTTGCATTTGAAATTCTGGGTGAGTGTTGTTTTCTTGTTTTCTCGAAAAACAAATTAGGCCCAATTTTTTGATTTTTGCTAAGCCGCGCGCCTGTCAAATAGTGTCCGGGCTAGGGTTAGGGTTAGGTTGAAAATAACACCTAGAGATTTTGGGATGCCTTGGTTGTGTTTAGGGTTGCATTTGAAATTCTGGGTGAGTGTTGTTTTCTTGTTTCCTCGAAATAGAATTTTTGCCCAATTTTGTGATTTTTGCTAAGCCGCGCGCCTGTCAAGTAGTGTCCGGGCTAGGGTTAGGGTTAGGTTGAAAATAACACCTAGACATTTTGGGATGCCTTGGTTGTGTTTAGGGTTGCATTTGAAATTCTGGGTGAGTGTTGTTTTCTTGTTTCCACGAAATAGAATTTTGGCCCAATTTTGTTATTTTTGCTAAGCCGCGCGCCTGTCAAGTAGTGTCCGGGCTAGGGTTAGGGTTAGGTGGAAAATAACACCTAGACATTTTGGGATGCCTTGGTTGTGTTTAGGGTTGCATTTGAAATTCTGGGTGAGTGTTGTTTTCTTGTTTCCTCGAGAAACAAATTTGGCCCAATTTTGTGATTTTTGCTAAGCCGCGCGCCTGTCAAGTAGTGTCCGGGCTAGGGTTAGCGTTAGGTTGAAAATAACACCTAGACATTTTGGGATGCCTTGGTTGTGTTTAGGGTTGCATTTGAAATTCTGGGTGAGTGTTGTTTTCTTGTTTCCTCGAAATAGAATTTTGGCCCAATTGTGTTATTTTTGCTAAGCCGCGCGCCTGTCAAGTAGTGTCCGGGCTAGGGTTAGGGTTTGGTTGAAAATAACACCTAGACATTTTGGGATGCCTTGGTTGTGTTTAGGGTTGCATTTGAAATTCTGGGTGAGTGTTGTTTTCTTGTTTCCTCGAAATAGAATTTTGGCCCAATTGTGTTATTTTTGCTAAGCCGCGCGCCTGTCAAGTAGTGTCCGGGCTAGGGTTAGGGTTAGGTTGAAAATAACACCTAAACATTTTGGGATGCCTTGGTTGTGTTTAGGGTTGCATTTGAAATTCTGGGTGAGTGTTGTTTTCTTGTTTTCTCGAAAAACAAATTAGGCCAAATTTTGTGATTTTTGCTAAGCCGCGCGCCTGTCAAGTAGTGTCCGGGCTAGGGTTAGGGTTAGGTTGAAAATAACACCTAGACATTTTGGGATGCCTTGGTTGTGTTTAGGGTTGCATTTGAAATTCTGGGTGAGTGTTGTTTTCTTGTTTCCTCGAAATAGAATTTTGGCCCAATTTTGTGATTTTTGCTAAGCCGCGCGCCTGTCAAATAGTGTCCGGGCTAAGGTTAGGGTTTGGTTGAAAATAACACCTAGACATTTTGGGATGCCTTGGTTGTGTTTAGGGTTGCATTTGAAATTCTGGGTGAGTGTTGTTTTCTTGTTTCCTCGAAATAGAATTTTGGCCCAATTGTGTTATTTTTGCTAAGTCGCGCGCCTGTCAAGTAGTGTCCAGGCTAGGGTTAGGGTTAGGTTGAAAATAACACCTAGACATTTTTGGATGCCTTGGTTGTGTTTAGGGTTGCATTTGAAATTCTGGGTGAGTGTTGTTTTCTTGTTTTCTCGAAAAACAAATTAGGCCCAATTTTGTGATTTTTGCTAAGCCGCGCGCCTGTCAAATAGTGTCCGGGCTAGGGTTAGGGTTAGGTTGAAAATAACAACTAAACATTTTGGGATGCCTTGGTTGTGTTTAGGGTTGCATTTGAAATTCTGGGTGAGTGTTGTTTTCTTGTTTCCTCGAAATAGAATTTTTGCCCAATTTTGTGATTTTTGCTAAGCCGCGCGCCTGTCAAGTAGTGTCCGGGCTAGGGTTAGGGTTAGGTTGAAAATAACACCTAGACATTTTGGGATGCCTTGGTTGTGTTTAGGGTAGCATTTGAAATTCTGGGTGAGTGTTGTTTTCTTGTTTCCACGAAATAGAATTTTGGCCCAATTTTGTTATTTTTGCTAAGCCGCGCGCCTGTCAAGTAGTGTCCGGGCTAGGGTTAGGGTTAGGTTGAAAATAACACCTAGACATTTTGGGATGCCTTGGTTGTGTTTAGGGTTGCATTTGAAATTCTGGGTGAGTGTTGTTTTCTTTTTTCCTCGTAATAGAAATTTGGCCCAATTTTGTGATTTTTGCTAAGCCGCGCGCCTGTCAAATAGTGTCCGGGCTAGGGTTAGGGTTTGGTTGAAAATAACACCTAGACATTTTGGGATGCCTTGGTTGTGTTTAGGGTTGCATTTGAAATTCTGGGTGAGTGTTGTTTTCTTGTTTCAACGAAATAGAATATTGGCCCAATTTTGTTATTTTTGCTAAGCCGCGCGCCTGTCAAGTAGTGTCCGGGCTAGGGTTAGGGTTAGGTTGAAAATAACAATAAGACATTTTGGGATGCCTTGGTTGTGTTTAGGGTTGCATTTGATATTCTGGGTGAGTGTTGTTTTCTTGTTTCAACGAAATAGAATATTGGCCCAATTTTGTTATTTTTGCTAAGCCGCGCGCCTGTCAGGTAGTGTCCGGGCTAGGGTTAGGGTTAGGTTGAAAATAACACCTAGACATTTTGGGATGCCTTGGTTGTGTTTAGGGTTGCATTTGATATTCTGGGTGAGTGTTGTTTTCTTGTTTCCTCTAAATAGAATTTTGGCCCAATTTTGTGATTTTTGCTAAGCCGCGCGCCTGTCAAGTAGTGTCCGGGCTAGGGTTAGGGTTAGGTTGAAAATAACACCTAGAGATTTTGGGATGCCTTGGTTGTGTTTAGGGTTGCATTTGAAATTCTGGGTGAGTGTTGTTTCTTGTTTTCTCGAGAAACAAATTTGGCCCAATTTTGTGATTTTTGCTAAGCCGCGCGCCTGTCAAATAGTGTCCGGGCTAGGGTTAGGGTTAGGTTGAAAATAACACCTAGATATTTTGGGATGCCTTGGTTGTGTTTAGGGTTGCATTTGAAATTCTGGGTGAGTGTTGTTTTCTTGTTTCCTCGAGAAACAAATTTGGCCCAATTTTGTGATTTTTGCTAAGCCGCGCGCCTGTCAAGTAGTGTCCGGGCTAGGGTTAGCGTTAGGTTGAAAATAACACCTAGACATTTTGGGATGCCTTGGTTGTGTTTAGGGTTGCATTTGAAATTCTGGGTGAGTGTTGTTTTCTTGTTTCCTCGAAATAGAATTTTGGCCCAATTTTGTGATTTTTGCTAAGCCGCGCGCCTGTCAAATAGTGTCCGGGCTAGGGTTAGGGTTTGGTTGAAAATAACACCTAGACATTTTGGGATGCCTTGGTTGTGTTTAGGGTTGCATTTGAAATTCTGGGTGAGTGTTGTTTTCTTGTTTCCTCGAAATAGAATTTTGGCCCAATTGTGTTATTTTTGCTAAGCCGCGCGCCTGTCAAGTAGTGTCCGGGCTAGGGTTAGGGTTAGGTTGAAAATAACACCTAGACATTTTGGGATGCCTTGGTTGTGTTTAGGGTTGCATTTGAAATTCTGGGTGAGTGTTGTTTTCTTGTTTCCTCGAAATAGAATTTTGGCCCAATTTTGTGATTTTTGCTAAGCCGCGCGCCTGTCAAATAGTGTCCGGGCTAGGGTTAGGGTTTGGTTGAAAATAACACCTAGACATTTTGGGATGCCTTGGTTGTGTTTAGGGTTGCATTTGAAATTCTGGGTGAGTGTTGTTTTCTTGTTTCCTCGAAATAGAATTTTGGCCCAATTGTGTTATTTTTGCTAAGCCGCGCGCCTGTCAAGTAGTGTCCGGGCTAGGGTTAGGGTTAGGTTGAAAATAACACCTAGACATTTTGGGATGCCTTAGTTGTGTTTAGGGTTGCATTTGAAATTCTGGGTGAGTGTTGTTTTCTTGTTTCCTCGAGAAAAAAATTTGGCCCAATTTTGTGATTTTTGCTAAGCCGCGCGCCTGTCAAGTAGTGTCCGGGCTAGGGTTAGGGTTAGGTTGAAAATAACACCTAGACATTTTGGGATGCCTTGGTTGTGTTTAGGGTTGCATTTGAAATTCTGGGTGAGTGTTGTTTTCTTGTTTCCTCGAAATAGAATTTTGGCCCAATTGTGTTATTTTTGCTAAGCCGCGCGCCTGTCAAGTAGTGTCCGGGCTAAGGTTAGGGTTTGGTTGAAAATAACACCTAGACATTTTGGGATGCCTTGGTTGTGTTTAGGGTTGCATTTGAAATTCTGGGTGAGTGTTGTTTTCTTGTTTCCTCGAAATAGAATTTTGGCCCAATTGTGTTATTTTTGCTAAGCCGCGCGCCTGTCAAGTAGTGTCCGGGCTAGGGTTAGGGTTAGGTTGAAAATAACACCTAAACATTTTGGGATGCCTTGGTTGTGTTTAGGGTTGCATTTGAAATTCTGGGTGAGTGTTGTTTTCTTGTTTTCTCGAAAAACAAATTAGGCCAAATTTTGTGATTTTTGCTAAGCCGCGCGCCTGTCAAGTAGTGTCCGGGCTAGGGTTAGGGTTAGGTTGAAAATAACACCTAGACATTTTGGGATGCCTTGGTTGTGTTTAGGGTTGCATTTGAAATTCTGGGTGAGTGTTGTTTTCTTGTTTCCTCGAAATAGAATTTTGGCCCAATTTTGTGATTTTTGCTAAGCCGCGCGCCTGTCAAATAGTGTCCGGGCTAAGGTTAGGGTTTGGTTGAAAATAACACCTAGACATTTTGGGATGCCTTGGTTGTGTTTAGGGTTGCATTTGAAATTCTGGGTGAGTGTTGTTTTCTTGTTTCCTCGAAATAGAATTTTGGCCCAATTGTGTTATTTTTGCTAAGTCGCGCGCCTGTCAAGTAGTGTCCAGGCTAGGGTTAGGGTTAGGTTGAAAATAACACCTAGACATTTTTGGATGCCTTGGTTGTGTTTAGGGTTGCATTTGAAATTCTGGGTGAGTGTTGCTTTCTTGTTTTCTCGAAAAACAAATTAGGCCCAATTTTGTGATTTTTGCTAAGCCGCGCGCCTGTCAAATAGTGTCCGGGCTAGGGTTAGGGTTAGGTTGAAAATAACAACTAGACATTTTGGGATGCCTTGGTTGTGTTTAGGGTTGCATTTGAAATTCTGGGTGAGTGTTGTTTTCTTGTTTCCTCGAAATAGAATTTTTGCCCAATTTTGTGATTTTTGCTAAGCCTGGCGCCTGTCAAGTAGTGTCCGGGCTAGGGTTAGGGTTAGGTTGAAAATAACACCTAGACATTTTGGGATGCCTTGGTTGTGTTTAGGGTAGCATTTGAAATTCTGGGTGAGTGTTGTTTTCTTGTTTCCACGAAATAGAATTTTGGCCCAATTTTGTTATTTTTGCTAAGCCGCGCGCCTGTCAAGTAGTGTCCGGGCTAGGGTTAGGGTTAGGTTGAAAATAACACCTAGACATTTTGGGATGCCTTGGTTGTGTTTAGGGTTGCATTTGAAATTCTGGGTGAGTGTTGTTTTCTTGTTTCCTCGTAATAGAAATTTGGCCCAATTTTGTGATTTTTGCTAAGCCGCGCGCCTGTCAAATAGTGTCCGGGCTAGGGTTAGGGTTTGGTTGAAAATAACACCTAGACATTTTGGGATGCCTTGGTTGTGTTTAGGGTTGCATTTGATATTCTGGGTGAGTGTTGTTTTCTTGTTTCAACGAAATAGAATATTGGCCCAATTTTGTTATTTTTGCTAAGCCGCGCGCCTGTCAAGTAGTGTCCGGGCTAGGGTTAGGGTTAGGTTGAAAATAACACCTAGACATTTTGGGATGCCTTGGTTGTGTTTAGGGTTGCATTTGATATTCTGGGTGAGTGTTGTTTTCTTGTTTCAACGAAATAGAATATTGGCCCAATTTTGTTATTTTTGCTAAGCCGCGCGCCTGTCAGGTAGTGTCCGGGCTAGGGTTAGGGTTAGGTTGAAAATAACACCTAGACATTTTGGGATGCCTTGGTTGTGTTTAGGGTTGCATTTGATATTCTGGGTGAGTGTTGTTTTCTTGTTTCCTCTAAATAGAATTTTGGCCCAATTTTGTGATTTTTGCTAAGCCGCGCGCCTGTCAAGTAGTGTCCGGGCTAGGGTTAGGGTTAGGTTGAAAATAACACCTAGACATTTTGGGATGCCTTGGTTGTGTTTAGGGTTGCATTTGAAATTCTGGGTGAGTGTTGTTTCTTGTTTTCTCGAGAAACAAATTTGGCCCAATTTTGTAATTTTTGCTAAGCCGCGCGCCTGTCAAATAGTGTCCGGGCTAGGGTTAGGGTTAGGTTGAAAATAACACCTAGATATTTTGGGATGCCTTGGTTGTGTTTAGGGTTGCATTTGAAATTCTGGGTGAGTGTTGTTTTCTTGTTTCCTCGAGAAAAAAATTTGGCCCAATTTTGTGATTTTTGCTAAGCCGCGCGCCTGTCAAGTAGTGTCCGGGCTAGGGTTAGGGTTAGGTTGAAAATAACACCTAGACATTTTGGGATGCCTTGGTTGTGTTTAGGGTTGCATTTGAAATTCTGGGTGAGTGTTGTTTTCTTGTTTCCTCGAGAAACAAATTTGGCCCAATTTTGTGATTTTTGCTAAGCCGCGCGCCTGTCAAGTAGTGTCCGGGCTAGGGTTAGCGTTAGGTTGAAAATAACACCTAGACATTTTGGGATGCCTTGGTTGTGTTTAGGGTTGCATTTGAAATTCTGGGTGAGTGTTGTTTTCTTGTTTCCTCGAAATAGAATTTTGGCCCAATTTTGTGATTTTTGCTAAGCCGCGCGCCTGTCAAATAGTGTCCGGGCTAGGGTTAGGGTTTGGTTGAAAATAACACCTAGACATTTTGGGATGCCTTGGTTGTGTTTAGGGTTGCATTTGAAATTCTGGGTGAGTGTTGTTTTCTTGTTTCCTCGAAATAGAATTTTGGCCCAATTGTGTTATTTTTGCTAAGCCGCGCGCCTGTCAAGTAGTGTCCGGGCTAGGGTTAGGGTTAGGTTGAAAATAACACCTAGACATTTTGGGATGCCTTGGTTGTGTTTAGGGTTGCATTTGAAATTCTGGGTGAGTGTTGTTTTCTTGTTTCCTCGAAATAGAATTTTGGCCCAATTGTGTTATTTTTGCTAAGCCGCGCGCCTGTCAAGTAGTGTCCGGGCTAGGGTTAGGGTTAGGTTGAAAATAACACCTAAACATTTTGGGATGCCTTGGTTGTGTTTAGGGTTGCATTTGAAATTCTGGGTGAGTGTTGTTTTCTTGTTTTCTCGAAAAACAAATTAGGCCAAATTTTGTGATTTTTGCTAAGCCGCGCGCCTGTCAAGTAGTGTCCGGGCTAGGGTTAGGGTTAGGTTGAAAATAACACCTAGACATTTTGGGATGCCTTGGTTGTGTTTAGGGTTGCATTTGAAATTCTGGGTGAGTGTTGTTTTCTTGTTTCCTCGAAATAGAATTTTGGCCCAATTTTGTGATTTTTGCTAAGCCGCGCGCCTGTCAAATAGTGTCCGGGCTAAGGTTAGGGTTTGGTTGAAAATAACACCTAGACATTTTGGGATGCCTTGGTTGTGTTTAGGGTTGCATTTGAAATTCTGGGTGAGTGTTGTTTTCTTGTTTCCTCGAAATAGAATTTTGGCCCAATTGTGTTATTTTTGCTAAGTCGCGCGCCTGTCAAGTAGTGTCCAGGCTAGGGTTAGGGTTAGGTTGAAAATAACACCTAGACATTTTTGGATGCCTTGGTTGTGTTTAGGGTTGCATTTGAAATTCTGGGTGAGTGTTGTTTTCTTGTTTTCTCGAAAAACAAATTAGGCCCAATTTTGTGATTTTTGCTAAGCCGCGCGCCTGTCAAATAGTGTCCGGGCTAGGGTTAGGGTTAGGTTGAAAATAACAACTAAACATTTTGGGATGCCTTGGTTGTGTTTAGGGTTGCATTTGAAATTCTGGGTGAGTGTTGTTTTCTTGTTTCCTCGAAATAGAATTTTGGCCCAATTGTGTTATTTTTGCTAAGTCGCGCGCCTGTCAAGTAGTGTCCAGGCTAGGGTTAGGGTTAGGTTGAAAATAACACCTAGACATTTTTGGATGCCTTGGTTGTGTTTAGGGTTGCATTTGAAATTCTGGGTGAGTGTTGTTTTCTTGTTTTCTCGAAAAACAAATTAGGCCCAATTTTGTGATTTTTGCTAAGCCGCGCGCCTGTCAAATAGTGTCCGGGCTAGGGTTAGGGTTAGGTTGAAAATAACAACTAAACATTTTGGGATGCCTTGGTTGTGTTTAGGGTTGCATTTGAAATTCTGGGTGAGTGTTGTTTTCTTGTTTCCTCGAAATAGAATTTTTGCCCAATTTTGTGATTTTTGCTAAGCCGCGCGCCTGTCAAGTAGTGTCCGGGCTAGGGTTAGGGTTAGGTTGAAAATAACACCTAGACATTTTGGGATGCCTTGGTTGTGTTTAGGGTAGCATTTGAAATTCTGGGTGAGTGTTGTTTTCTTGTTTCCACGAAATAGAATTTTGGCCCAATTTTGTTATTTTTGCTAAGCCGCGCGCCTGTCAAGTAGTGTCCGGGCTAGGGTTAGGGTTAGGTTGAAAATAACACCTAGACATTTTGGGATGCCTTGGTTGTGTTTAGGGTTGCATTTGAAATTCTGGGTGAGTGTTGTTTTCTTTTTTCCTCGTAATAGAAATTTGGCCCAATTTTGTGATTTTTGCTAAGCCGCGCGCCTGTCAAATAGTGTCCGGGCTAGGGTTAGGGTTTGGTTGAAAATAACACCTAGACATTTTGGGATGCCTTGGTTGTGTTTAGGGTTGCATTTGAAATTCTGGGTGAGTGTTGTTTTCTTGTTTCAACGAAATAGAATATTGGCCCAATTTTGTTATTTTTGCTAAGCCGCGCGCCTGTCAAGTAGTGTCCGGGCTAGGGTTAGGGTTAGGTTGAAAATAACAATAAGACATTTTGGGATGCCTTGGTTGTGTTTAGGGTTGCATTTGATATTCTGGGTGAGTGTTGTTTTCTTGTTTCAACGAAATAGAATATTGGCCCAATTTTGTTATTTTTGCTAAGCCGCGCGCCTGTCAGGTAGTGTCCGGGCTAGGGTTAGGGTTAGGTTGAAAATAACACCTAGACATTTTGGGATGCCTTGGTTGTGTTTAGGGTTGCATTTGATATTCTGGGTGAGTGTTGTTTTCTTGTTTCCTCTAAATAGAATTTTGGCCCAATTTTGTGATTTTTGCTAAGCCGCGCGCCTGTCAAGTAGTGTCCGGGCTAGGGTTAGGGTTAGGTTGAAAATAACACCTAGAGATTTTGGGATGCCTTGGTTGTGTTTAGGGTTGCATTTGAAATTCTGGGTGAGTGTTGTTTCTTGTTTTCTCGAGAAACAAATTTGGCCCAATTTTGTGATTTTTGCTAAGCCGCGCGCCTGTCAAATAGTGTCCGGGCTAGGGTTAGGGTTAGGTTGAAAATAACACCTAGATATTTTGGGATGCCTTGGTTGTGTTTAGGGTTGCATTTGAAATTCTGGGTGAGTGTTGTTTTCTTGTTTCCTCGAGAAACAAATTTGGCCCAATTTTGTGATTTTTGCTAAGCCGCGCGCCTGTCAAGTAGTGTCCGGGCTAGGGTTAGCGTTAGGTTGAAAATAACACCTAGACATTTTGGGATGCCTTGGTTGTGTTTAGGGTTGCATTTGAAATTCTGGGTGAGTGTTGTTTTCTTGTTTCCTCGAAATAGAATTTTGGCCCAATTTTGTGATTTTTGCTAAGCCGCGCGCCTGTCAAATAGTGTCCGGGCTAGGGTTAGGGTTTGGTTGAAAATAACACCTAGACATTTTGGGATGCCTTGGTTGTGTTTAGGGTTGCATTTGAAATTCTGGGTGAGTGTTGTTTTCTTGTTTCCTCGAAATAGAATTTTGGCCCAATTGTGTTATTTTTGCTAAGCCGCGCGCCTGTCAAGTAGTGTCCGGGCTAGGGTTAGGGTTAGGTTGAAAATAACACCTAGACATTTTGGGATGCCTTGGTTGTGTTTAGGGTTGCATTTGAAATTCTGGGTGAGTGTTGTTTTCTTGTTTCCTCGAAATAGAATTTTGGCCCAATTTTGTGATTTTTGCTAAGCCGCGCGCCTGTCAAATAGTGTCCGGGCTAGGGTTAGGGTTTGGTTGAAAATAACACCTAGACATTTTGGGATGCCTTGGTTGTGTTTAGGGTTGCATTTGAAATTCTGGGTGAGTGTTGTTTTCTTGTTTCCTCGAAATAGAATTTTGGCCCAATTGTGTTATTTTTGCTAAGCCGCGCGCCTGTCAAGTAGTGTCCGGGCTAGGGTTAGGGTTAGGTTGAAAATAACACCTAGACATTTTGGGATGCCTTAGTTGTGTTTAGGGTTGCATTTGAAATTCTGGGTGAGTGTTGTTTTCTTGTTTCCTCGAGAAAAAAATTTGGCCCAATTTTGTGATTTTTGCTAAGCCGCGCGCCTGTCAAGTAGTGTCCGGGCTAGGGTTAGGGTTAGGTTGAAAATAACACCTAGACATTTTGGGATGCCTTGGTTGTGTTTAGGGTTGCATTTGAAATTCTGGGTGAGTGTTGTTTTCTTGTTTCCTCGAAATAGAATTTTGGCCCAATTGTGTTATTTTTGCTAAGCCGCGCGCCTGTCAAGTAGTGTCCGGGCTAAGGTTAGGGTTTGGTTGAAAATAACACCTAGACATTTTGGGATGCCTTGGTTGTGTTTAGGGTTGCATTTGAAATTCTGGGTGAGTGTTGTTTTCTTGTTTCCTCGAAATAGAATTTTGGCCCAATTGTGTTATTTTTGCTAAGCCGCGCGCCTGTCAAGTAGTGTCCGGGCTAGGGTTAGGGTTAGGTTGAAAATAACACCTAAACATTTTGGGATGCCTTGGTTGTGTTTAGGGTTGCATTTGAAATTCTGGGTGAGTGTTGTTTTCTTGTTTTCTCGAAAAACAAATTAGGCCAAATTTTGTGATTTTTGCTAAGCCGCGCGCCTGTCAAGTAGTGTCCGGGCTAGGGTTAGGGTTAGGTTGAAAATAACACCTAGACATTTTGGGATGCCTTGGTTGTGTTTAGGGTTGCATTTGAAATTCTGGGTGAGTGTTGTTTTCTTGTTTCCTCGAAATAGAATTTTGGCCCAATTTTGTGATTTTTGCTAAGCCGCGCGCCTGTCAAATAGTGTCCGGGCTAAGGTTAGGGTTTGGTTGAAAATAACACCTAGACATTTTGGGATGCCTTGGTTGTGTTTAGGGTTGCATTTGAAATTCTGGGTGAGTGTTGTTTTCTTGTTTCCTCGAAATAGAATTTTGGCCCAATTGTGTTATTTTTGCTAAGTCGCGCGCCTGTCAAGTAGTGTCCAGGCTAGGGTTAGGGTTAGGTTGAAAATAACACCTAGACATTTTTGGATGCCTTGGTTGTGTTTAGGGTTGCATTTGAAATTCTGGGTGAGTGTTGCTTTCTTGTTTTCTCGAAAAACAAATTAGGCCCAATTTTGTGATTTTTGCTAAGCCGCGCGCCTGTCAAATAGTGTCCGGGCTAGGGTTAGGGTTAGGTTGAAAATAACAACTAGACATTTTGGGATGCCTTGGTTGTGTTTAGGGTTGCATTTGAAATTCTGGGTGAGTGTTGTTTTCTTGTTTCCTCGAAATAGAATTTTTGCCCAATTTTGTGATTTTTGCTAAGCCTGGCGCCTGTCAAGTAGTGTCCGGGCTAGGGTTAGGGTTAGGTTGAAAATAACACCTAGACATTTTGGGATGCCTTGGTTGTGTTTAGGGTAGCATTTGAAATTCTGGGTGAGTGTTGTTTTCTTGTTTCCACGAAATAGAATTTTGGCCCAATTTTGTTATTTTTGCTAAGCCGCGCGCCTGTCAAGTAGTGTCCGGGCTAGGGTTAGGGTTAGGTTGAAAATAACACCTAGACATTTTGGGATGCCTTGGTTGTGTTTAGGGTTGCATTTGAAATTCTGGGTGAGTGTTGTTTTCTTGTTTCCTCGTAATAGAAATTTGGCCCAATTTTGTGATTTTTGCTAAGCCGCGCGCCTGTCAAATAGTGTCCGGGCTAGGGTTAGGGTTTGGTTGAAAATAACACCTAGACATTTTGGGATGCCTTGGTTGTGTTTAGGGTTGCATTTGATATTCTGGGTGAGTGTTGTTTTCTTGTTTCAACGAAATAGAATATTGGCCCAATTTTGTTATTTTTGCTAAGCCGCGCGCCTGTCAAGTAGTGTCCGGGCTAGGGTTAGGGTTAGGTTGAAAATAACACCTAGACATTTTGGGATGCCTTGGTTGTGTTTAGGGTTGCATTTGATATTCTGGGTGAGTGTTGTTTTCTTGTTTCAACGAAATAGAATATTGGCCCAATTTTGTTATTTTTGCTAAGCCGCGCGCCTGTCAGGTAGTGTCCGGGCTAGGGTTAGGGTTAGGTTGAAAATAACACCTAGACATTTTGGGATGCCTTGGTTGTGTTTAGGGTTGCATTTGATATTCTGGGTGAGTGTTGTTTTCTTGTTTCCTCTAAATAGAATTTTGGCCCAATTTTGTGATTTTTGCTAAGCCGCGCGCCTGTCAAGTAGTGTCCGGGCTAGGGTTAGGGTTAGGTTGAAAATAACACCTAGACATTTTGGGATGCCTTGGTTGTGTTTAGGGTTGCATTTGAAATTCTGGGTGAGTGTTGTTTCTTGTTTTCTCGAGAAACAAATTTGGCCCAATTTTGTAATTTTTGCTAAGCCGCGCGCCTGTCAAATAGTGTCCGGGCTAGGGTTAGGGTTAGGTTGAAAATAACACCTAGATATTTTGGGATGCCTTGGTTGTGTTTAGGGTTGCATTTGAAATTCTGGGTGAGTGTTGTTTTCTTGTTTCCTCGAGAAAAAAATTTGGCCCAATTTTGTGATTTTTGCTAAGCCGCGCGCCTGTCAAGTAGTGTCCGGGCTAGGGTTAGGGTTAGGTTGAAAATAACACCTAGACATTTTGGGATGCCTTGGTTGTGTTTAGGGTTGCATTTGAAATTCTGGGTGAGTGTTGTTTTCTTGTTTCCTCGAGAAACAAATTTGGCCCAATTTTGTGATTTTTGCTAAGCCGCGCGCCTGTCAAGTAGTGTCCGGGCTAGGGTTAGCGTTAGGTTGAAAATAACACCTAGACATTTTGGGATGCCTTGGTTGTGTTTAGGGTTGCATTTGAAATTCTGGGTGAGTGTTGTTTTCTTGTTTCCTCGAAATAGAATTTTGGCCCAATTTTGTGATTTTTGCTAAGCCGCGCGCCTGTCAAATAGTGTCCGGGCTAGGGTTAGGGTTTGGTTGAAAATAACACCTAGACATTTTGGGATGCCTTGGTTGTGTTTAGGGTTGCATTTGAAATTCTGGGTGAGTGTTGTTTTCTTGTTTCCTCGAAATAGAATTTTGGCCCAATTGTGTTATTTTTGCTAAGCCGCGCGCCTGTCAAGTAGTGTCCGGGCTAGGGTTAGGGTTAGGTTGAAAATAACACCTAGACATTTTGGGATGCCTTGGTTGTGTTTAGGGTTGCATTTGAAATTCTGGGTGAGTGTTGTTTTCTTGTTTCCTCGAAATAGAATTTTGGCCCAATTTTTTGATTTTTGCTAAGCCGCGCGCCTGTCAAATAGTGTCCGGGCTAAGGTTAGGGTTTGGTTGAAAATAACACCTAGACATTTTGGGATGCCTTGGTTGTGTTTAGTGTTGCATTTGAAATTCTGGGTGAGTGTTGTTTTCTTGTTTCCTCGAGAAAAAAATTTGGCCCAATTTTGTGATTTTTGCTAAGCCGCGCGCCTGTCAAGTAGTGTCCGGGCTAGGGTTAGGGTTAGGTTGAAAATAACACCTAGACATTTTGGGATGCCTTGGTTGTGTTTAGGGTTGCATTTGAAATTCTGGGTGAGTGTTGTTTTCTTGTTTCCTCGAGAAACAAATTTGGCCCAATTTTGTGATTTTTGCTAAGCCGCGCGCCTGTCAAGTAGTGTCCGGGCTAGGGTTAGCGTTAGGTTGAAAATAACACCTAGACATTTTGGGATGCCTTGGTTGTGTTTAGGGTTGCATTTGAAATTCTGGGTGAGTGTTGTTTTCTTGTTTCCTCGAAATAGAATTTTGGCCCAATTTTGTGATTTTTGCTAAGCCGCGCGCCTGTCAAATAGTTTCCGGGCTAGGGTTAGGGTTTGGTTGAAAATAACACCTAGACATTTTGGGATGCCTTGGTTGTGTTTAGGGTTGCATTTGAAATTCTGGGTGAGTGTTGTTTTCTTGTTTCCTCGAAATAGAATTTTGGCCCAATTGTGTTATTTTTGCTAAGCCGCGCGCCTGTCAAGTAGTGTCCGGGCTAGGGTTAGGGTTAGGTTGAAAATAACACCTAGACATTTTGGGATGCCTTGGTTGTGTTTAGGGTTGCATTTGAAATTCTGGGTGAGTGTTGTTTTCTTGTTTCCTCGAGAAAAAAATTTGGCCCAATTTTGTGATTTTTGCTAAGCCGCGCGCCTGTCAAATAGTGTCCGGGCTAAGGTTAGGGTTTGGTTGAAAATAACACCTAGACATTTTGGGATGCCTTGGTTGTGTTTAGGGTTGCATTTGAAATTCTGGGTGAGTGTTGTTTTCTTGTTTCCTCGAAATAGAATTTTGGCCCAATTGTGTTATTTTTGCTAAGCCGCGCGCCTGTCAAGTAGTGTCCGGGCTAGGGTTAGGGTTAGGTTGAAAATAACACCTAAACATTTTGGGATGCCTTGGTTGTGTTTAGGGTTGCATTTGAAATTCTGGGTGAGTGTTGTTTTCTTGTTTTCTCGAAAAACAAATTAGGCCCAATTTTGTGATTTTTGCTAAGCCGCGCGCCTGTCAAGTAGTGTCCGGGCTAGAGTTAGGGTTAGGTTGAAAATAACACCTAGACATTTTGGGATGCCTTGGTTGTGTTTAGGGTTGCATTTGAAATTCTGGGTGAGTGTTGTTTTCTTGTTTCCTCGAAATAGAATTTTGGCCCAATTTTGTGTTTTTTGCTAAGCCGCGCGCCTGTCAAATAGTGTCCGGGCTAAGGTTAGGGTTAGGTTGAAAATAACACCTAGACATTTTGGGATGCCTTGGTGGTGTTTTGGGTTGCATTTGAAATTCTGGGTGAGTGTTGTTTTCTTGTTTTCTCGAAATAGAATTTTTGCCCAATTTTGTGATTTTTGCTAAGCCGCGCGCCTGTCAAGTAGTGTCCGGGCTAGGGTTAGGGTTAGGTTGAAAATAACACCTAGACATTTTGGGATGCCTTGGTTGTGTTTAGGGTTGCATTTGAAATTCTGGGTGAGTGTTGTTTTCTTGTTTCCACGAAATAGAATTTTGGCCCAATTTTGTGATTTTTGCTAAGCCGCGCGCCTGTCAAGTAGTGTCCGGGCTAGGGTTAGGGTTAGGTTGAAAATAACACCTAGACATTTTGGGATGCCTTGGTTGTGTTTAGGGTTGCATTTGAAATTCTGGGTGAGTGTTGTTTTCTTGTTTCCACGAAATAGAATTTTGGCCCAATTTTGTTATTTTTGCTAAGCCGCGCGCCTGTCAAGTAGTGTCCGGGCAAGGGTTAGGGTTAGGTTGAAAATAACACCTAGACATTTTGGGATGCCTTGGTTGTGTTTAGGGTTGCATTTGAAATTCTGGGTGAGTGTTGTTTTCTTGTTTCCTCAAAATAGAATTTTGGCCCAATTTTGTGATTTTTGCTAAGCCGCGCGCCTGTCAAATAGTGTCCGGGCTAGGGTTAGGGTTAGGTTGAAAATAACACCTAGACATTTTGGGATGCCTTGGTTGTGTTTGGGGTTGCATTTGAAATTCTGGATGAGTGTTGTTTTCTTGTTTCCTCGAAATAAAATTTGGCCCAATTTTGTTATTTTTGCTAAGCCGCGCGCCTGTCAAGTAGTGTCCGGCTAGGGTTAGGGTTACGTTGAAAATAACACCTAGACATTTTGGGATGCCTTGGTTGTGTTTAGGGTTGCATTTGAAATTCTGGGTGAGTGTTGTTTTCTTGTTTTCTCGAAAAACAAATTAGGCCCAATTTTGTGATTTTTGCTAAGCCGCGCGCCTGTCAAATAGTGTCCGGGCTAGGGTTAGGGTTAGGTTGAAAATAACACCTAGACATTTTGGGATGCCTTGGTTGTGTTTAGGGTTGCATTTGAAATTCTGGGTGAGTGTTGTTTTCTTGTTTCCTCGAAATAGAATTTTTGCCCAATTTTGTGATTTTTGCTAAGCCGCGCGCCTGTCAAGTAGTGTCCGGGCTAGGGTTAGGGTTTGGTTGAAAATAACACCTAGACATTTTGGGATGCCTTGGTTGTGTTTAGGGTAGCATTTGAAATTCTGGGTGAGTGTTGTTTTCTTGTTTCCACGAAATAGAATTTTGGCCCAATTTTGTTATTTTTGCTAAGCCGCGCGCCTGTCAAGTAGTGTCCGGGCTAGGGTTAGGGTTAGGTTGAAAATAACACCTAGACATTTTGGGATGCCTTGGTTGTGTTTAGGGTTGCATTTGAAATTCTGGGTGAGTGTTGTTTTCTTGTTTCCTCGAAATAGAATTTTGGCCCAATTTTGTGATTTTTGCTAAGCCGCGCGCCTGTCAAATAGTGTCCGGGCTAAGGTTAGGGTTTGGTTGAAAATAACACCTAGACATTTTGGGATGCCTTGGTTGTGTTTAGGGTTGCATTTGAAATTCTGGGTGAGTGTTGTTTTCTTGTTTCCTCGAAATAGAATTTTGGCCCAATTGTGTTATTTTTGCTAAGCCGCGCGCCTGTCAAGTAGTGTCCGGGCTAGGGTTAGGGTTAGGTTGAAAATAACACCTAAACATTTTGGGATGCCTTGGTTGTGTTTAGGGTTGCATTTGAAATTCTGGGTGAGTGTTGTTTTCTTGTTTTCTCGAAAAACAAATTAGGCCCAATTTTGTGATTTTTGCTAAGCCGCGCGCCTGTCAAGTAGTGTCCGGGCTAGAGTTAGGGTTAGGTTGAAAATAACACCTAGACATTTTGGGATGCCTTGGTTGTGTTTAGGGTTGCATTTGAAATTCTGGGTGAGTGTTGTTTTCTTGTTTCCTCGAAATAGAATTTTGGCCCAATTTTGTGTTTTTTGCTAAGCCGCGCGCCTGTCAAATAGTGTCCGGGCTAAGGTTAGGGTTAGGTTGAAAATAACACCTAGACATTTTGGGATGCCTTGGTGGTGTTTTGGGTTGCATTTGAAATTCTGGGTGAGTGTTGTTTTCTTGTTTTCTCGAAATAGAATTTTTGCCCAATTTTGTGATTTTTGCTAAGCCGCGCGCCTGTCAAGTAGTGTCCGGGCTAGGGTTAGGGTTAGGTTGAAAATAACACCTAGACATTTTGGGATGCCTTGGTTGTGTTTAGGGTTGCATTTGAAATTCTGGGTGAGTGTTGTTTTCTTGTTTCCACGAAATAGAATTTTGGCCCAATTTTGTGATTTTTGCTAAGCCGCGCGCCTGTCAAGTAGTGTCCGGGCTAGGGTTAGGGTTAGGTTGAAAATAACACCTAGACATTTTGGGATGCCTTGGTTGTGTTTAGGGTTGCATTTGAAATTCTGGGTGAGTGTTGTTTTCTTGTTTCCACGAAATAGAATTTTGGCCCAATTTTGTTATTTTTGCTAAGCCGCGCGCCTGTCAAGTAGTGTCCGGGCTAGGGTTAGGGTTAGGTTGAAAATAACACCTAGACATTTTGGGATGCCTTGGTTGTGTTTAGGGTTGCATTTGAAATTCTGGGTGAGTGTTGTTTTCTTGTTTCCTCAAAATAGAATTTTGGCCCAATTTTGTGATTTTTGCTAAGCCGCGCGCCTGTCAAATAGTGTCCGGGCTAGGGTTAGGGTTAGGTTGAAAATAACACCTAGACATTTTGGGATGCCTTGGTTGTGTTTGGGGTTGCATTTGAAATTCTGGATGAGTGTTGTTTTCTTGTTTCCTCGAAATAAAATTTGGCCCAATTTTGTTATTTTTGCTAAGCCGCGCGCCTGTCAAGTAGTGTCCGGCTAGGGTTAGGGTTACGTTGAAAATAACACCTAGACATTTTGGGATGCCTTGGTTGTGTTTAGGGTTGCATTTGAAATTCTGGGTGAGTGTTGTTTTCTTGTTTTCTCGAAAAACAAATTAGGCCCAATTTTGTGATTTTTGCTAAGCCGCGCGCCTGTCAAATAGTGTCCGGGCTAGGGTTAGGGTTAGGTTGAAAATAACACCTAGACATTTTGGGATGCCTTGGTTGTGTTTAGGGTTGCATTTGAAATTCTGGGTGAGTGTTGTTTTCTTGTTTCCTCGAAATAGAATTTTTGCCCAATTTTGTGATTTTTGCTAAGCCGCGCGCCTGTCAAGTAGTGTCCGGGCTAGGGTTAGGGTTAGGTTGAAAATAACACCTAGACATTTTGGGATGCCTTGGTTGTGTTTAGGGTAGCATTTGAAATTCTGGGTGAGTGTTGTTTTCTTGTTTCCACGAAATAGAATTTTGGCCCAATTTTGTTATTTTTGCTAAGCCGCGCGCCTGTCAAATAGTGTCCGGGCTAGGGTTAGGGTTTGGTTGAAAATAACACCTAGACATTTTGGGATGCCTTGGTTGTGTTTAGGGTTGCATTTGAAATTCTGGGTGAGTGTTGTTTTCTTGTTTCCTCGAAATAGAATTTTGGCCCAATTGTGTTATTTTTGCTAAGCCGCGCGCCTGTCAAGTAGTGTCCGGGCTAGGGTTAGGGTTAGGTTGAAAATAACACCTAGACATTTTGGGATGCCTTGGTTGTGTTTAGGGTTGCATTTGAAATTCTGGGTGAGTGTTGTTTTCTTGTTTCCTCGAGAAACAAATTTCGCCCAATTTTGTGATTTTTGCTAAGCCGCGCGCCTGTCAAATAGTGTCCGGGCTAGGGTTAGGGTTAGGTTGAAAATAACACCTAGACATTTTGGGATGCCTTGGTTGTGTTTAGGGTTGCATTTGAAATTCTGGGTGAGTGTTGTTTTCTTGTTTCCACGAAATAGAATTTTGGCCCAATTTTGTTATTTTTGCTAAGCCGCGCGCCTGTCAAGTAGTGTCCGGGCTAGGGTTAGGGTTAGGTGGAAAATAACACCTAGACATTTTGGGATGCCTTGGTTGTGTTTAGGGTTGCATTTGAAATTCTGGGTGAGTGTTGTTTTCTTGTTTCCTCGAGAAACAAATTTGGCCCAATTTTGTGATTTTTGCTAAGCCGCGCGCCTGTCAAGTAGTGTCCGGGCTAGGGTTAGCGTTAGGTTGAAAATAACACCTAGACATTTTGGGATGCCTTGGTTGTGTTTAGGGTTGCATTTGAAATTCTGGGTGAGTGTTGTTTTCTTGTTTCCTCGAAATAGAATTTTGGCCCAATTGTGTTATTTTTGCTAAGCCGCGCGCCTGTCAAGTAGTGTCCGGGCTAGGGTTAGGGTTTGGTTGAAAATAACACCTAGACATTTTGGGATGCCTTGGTTGTGTTTAGGGTTGCATTTGAAATTCTGGGTGAGTGTTGTTTTCTTGTTTCCTCGAAATAGAATTTTGGCCCAATTGTGTTATTTTTGCTAAGCCGCGCGCCTGTCAAGTAGTGTCCGGGCTAGGGTTAGGGTTAGGTTGAAAATAACACCTAAACATTTTGGGATGCCTTGGTTGTGTTTAGGGTTGCATTTGAAATTCTGGGTGAGTGTTGTTTTCTTGTTTTCTCGAAAAACAAATTAGGCCAAATTTTGTGATTTTTGCTAAGCCGCGCGCCTGTCAAGTAGTGTCCGGGCTAGGG
This sequence comes from Lepisosteus oculatus, assembly GCF_040954835.1. Lineage (NCBI taxonomy): Eukaryota > Metazoa > Chordata > Actinopteri > Semionotiformes > Lepisosteidae > Lepisosteus > Lepisosteus oculatus. The sequence continues at coordinate 41,639,134 of NC_090700.1, read as the reverse complement.
TTAGGGTTAGGTTGAAAATAACACCTAGACATTTTGGGATGCCTTGGTTGTGTTTAGGGTTGCATTTGAAATTCTGGGTGAGTGTTGTTTTCTTGTTTCCTCGAAATAGAATTTTGGCCCAATTTTGTGATTTTTGCTAAGCCGCGCGCCTGTCAAATAGTGTCCGGGCTAAGGTTAGGGTTTGGTTGAAAATAACACCTAGACATTTTGGGATGCCTTGGTTGTGTTTAGGGTTGCATTTGAAATTCTGGGTGAGTGTTGTTTTCTTGTTTCCTCGAAATAGAATTTTGGCCCAATTGTGTTATTTTTGCTAAGTCGCGCGCCTGTCAAGTAGTGTCCAGGCTAGGGTTAGGGTTAGGTTGAAAATAACACCTAGACATTTTTGGATGCCTTGGTTGTGTTTAGGGTTGCATTTGAAATTCTGGGTGAGTGTTGTTTTCTTGTTTTCTCGAAAAACAAATTAGGCCCAATTTTGTGATTTTTGCTAAGCCGCGCGCCTGTCAAATAGTGTCCGGGCTAGGGTTAGGGTTAGGTTGAAAATAACAACTAAACATTTTGGGATGCCTTGGTTGTGTTTAGGGTTGCATTTGAAATTCTGGGTGAGTGTTGTTTTCTTGTTTCCTCGAAATAGAATTTTTGCCCAATTTTGTGATTTTTGCTAAGCCGCGCGCCTGTCAAGTAGTGTCCGGGCTAGGGTTAGGGTTAGTTTGAAAATAACACCTAGACATTTTGGGATGCCTTGGTTGTGTTTAGGGTAGCATTTGAAATTCTGGGTGAGTGTTGTTTTCTTGTTTCCACGAAATAGAATTTTGGCCCAATTTTGTTATTTTTGCTAAGCCGCGCGCCTGTCAAGTAGTGTCCGGGCTAGGGTTAGGGTTAGGTTGAAAATAACACCTAGACATTTTGGGATGCCTTGGTTGTGTTTAGGGTTGCATTTGAAATTCTGGGTGAGTGTTGTTTTCTTTTTTCCTCGTAATAGAAATTTGGCCCAATTTTGTGATTTTTGCTAAGCCGCGCGCCTGTCAAATAGTGTCCGGGCTAGGGTTAGGGTTTGGTTGAAAATAACACCTAGACATTTTGGGATGCCTTGGTTGTGTTTAGGGTTGCATTTGAAATTCTGGGTGAGTGTTGTTTTCTTGTTTCAACGAAATAGAATATTGGCCCAATTTTGTTATTTTTGCTAAGCCGCGCGCCTGTCAAGTAGTGTCCGGGCTAGGGTTAGGGTTAGGTTGAAAATAACACCTAGACATTTTGGGATGCCTTGGTTGTGTTTAGGGTTGCATTTGATATTCTGGGTGAGTGTTGTTTTCTTGTTTCAACGAAATAGAATATTGGCCCAATTTTGTTATTTTTGCTAAGCCGCGCGCCTGTCAGGTAGTGTCCGGGCTAGGGTTAGGGTTAGGTTGAAAATAACACCTAGACATTTTGGGATGCCTTGGTTGTGTTTAGGGTTGCATTTGATATTCTGGGTGAGTGTTGTTTTCTTGTTTCCTCTAAATAGAATTTTGGCCCAATTTTGTGATTTTTGCTAAGCCGCGCGCCTGTCAAGTAGTGTCCGGGCTAGGGTTAGGGTTAGGTTGAAAATAACACCTAGAGATTTTGGGATGCCTTGGTTGTGTTTAGGGTTGCATTTGAAATTCTGGGTGAGTGTTGTTTCTTGTTTTCTCGAGAAACAAATTTGGCCCAATTTTGTGATTTTTGCTAAGCCGCGCGCCTGTCAAATAGTGTCCGGGCTAGGGTTAGGGTTAGGTTGAAAATAACACCTAGATATTTTGGGATGCCTTGGTTGTGTTTAGGGTTGCATTTGAAATTCTGGGTGAGTGTTGTTTTCTTGTTTCCTCGAGAAACAAATTTGGCCCAATTTTGTGATTTTTGCTAAGCCGCGCGCCTGTCAAGTAGTGTCCGGGCTAGGGTTAGCGTTAGGTTGAAAATAACACCTAGACATTTTGGGATGCCTTGGTTGTGTTTAGGGTTGCATTTGAAATTCTGGGTGAGTGTTGTTTTCTTGTTTCCTCGAAATAGAATTTTGGCCCAATTTTGTGATTTTTGCTAAGCCGCGCGCCTGTCAAGTAGTGTCCGGGCTAGGGTTAGGGTTAGGTTGAAAATAACACCTAGACATTTTGGGATGCCTTAGTTGTGTTTAGGGTTGCATTTGAAATTCTGGGTGAGTGTTGTTTTCTTGTTTCCTCGAGAAAAAAATTTGGCCCAATTTTGTGATTTTTGCTAAGCCGCGCGCCTGTCAAGTAGTGTCCGGGCTAGGGTTAGGGTTAGGTTGAAAATAACACCTAGACATTTTGGGATGCCTTGGTTGTGTTTAGGGTTGCATTTGAAATTCTGGGTGAGTGTTGTTTTCTTGTTTCCTCGAAATAGAATTTTGGCCCAATTGTGTTATTTTTGCTAAGCCGCGCGCCTGTCAAGTAGTGTCCGGGCTAAGGTTAGGGTTTGGTTGAAAATAACACCTAGACATTTTGGGATGCCTTGGTTGTGTTTAGGGTTGCATTTGAAATTCTGGGTGAGTGTTGTTTTCTTGTTTCCTCGAAATAGAATTTTGGCCCAATTGTGTTATTTTTGCTAAGCCGCGCGCCTGTCAAGTAGTGTCCGGGCTAGGGTTAGGGTTAGGTTGAAAATAACACCTAAACATTTTGGGATGCCTTGGTTGTGTTTAGGGTTGCATTTGAAATTCTGGGTGAGTGTTGTTTTCTTGTTTTCTCGAAAAACAAATTAGGCCAAATTTTGTGATTTTTGCTAAGCCGCGCGCCTGTCAAGTAGTGTCCGGGCTAGGGTTAGGGTTAGGTTGAAAATAACACCTAGACATTTTGGGATGCCTTGGTTGTGTTTAGGGTTGCATTTGAAATTCTGGGTGAGTGTTGTTTTCTTGTTTCCTCGAAATAGAATTTTGGCCCAATTTTGTGATTTTTGCTAAGCCGCGCGCCTGTCAAATAGTGTCCGGGCTAAGGTTAGGGTTTGGTTGAAAATAACACCTAGAAATTTTGGGATGCCTTGGTTGTGTTTAGGGTTGCATTTGAAATTCTGGGTGAGTGTTGTTTTCTTGTTTCCTCGAAATAGAATTTTGGCCCAATTGTGTTATTTTTGCTAAGTCGCGCGCCTGTCAAGTAGTGTCCAGGCTAGGGTTAGGGTTAGGTTGAAAATAACACCTAGACATTTTTGGATGCCTTGGTTGTGTTTAGGGTTGCATTTGAAATTCTGGGTGAGTGTTGCTTTCTTGTTTTCTCGAAAAACAAATTAGGCCCAATTTTGTGATTTTTGCTAAGCCGCGCGCCTGTCAAATAGTGTCCGGGCTAGGGTTAGGGTTAGGTTGAAAATAACAACTAGACATTTTGGGATGCCTTGGTTGTGTTTAGGGTTGCATTTGAAATTCTGGGTGAGTGTTGTTTTCTTGTTTCCTCGAAATAGAATTTTTGCCCAATTTTGTGATTTTTGCTAAGCCGCGCGCCTGTCAAGTAGTGTCCGGGCTAGGGTTAGGGTTAGGTTGAAAATAACACCTAGACATTTTGGGATGCCTTGGTTGTGTTTAGGGTAGCATTTGAAATTCTGGGTGAGTGTTGTTTTCTTGTTTCCACGAAATAGAATTTTGGCCCAATTTTGTTATTTTTGCTAAGCCGCGCGCCTGTCAAGTAGTGTCCGGGCTAGGGTTAGGGTTAGGTTGAAAATAACACCTAGACATTTTGGGATGCCTTGGTTGTGTTTAGGGTTGCATTTGAAATTCTGGGTGAGTGTTGTTTTCTTGTTTCCTCGTAATAGAAATTTGGCCCAATTTTGTGATTTTTGCTAAGCCGCGCGCCTGTCAAATAGTGTCCGGGCTAGGGTTAGGGTTTGGTTGAAAATAACACCTAGACATTTTGGGATGCCTTGGTTGTGTTTAGGGTTGCATTTGATATTCTGGGTGAGTGTTGTTTTCTTGTTTCAACGAAATAGAATATTGGCCCAATTTTGTTATTTTTGCTAAGCCGCGCGCCTGTCAAGTAGTGTCCGGGCTAGGGTTAGGGTTAGGTTGAAAATAACACCTAGACATTTTGGGATGCCTTGGTTGTGTTTAGGGTTGCATTTGATATTCTGGGTGAGTGTTGTTTTCTTGTTTCAACGAAATAGAATATTGGCCCAATTTTGTTATTTTTGCTAAGCCGCGCGCCTGTCAGGTAGTGTCCGGGCTAGGGTTAGGGTTAGGTTGAAAATAACACCTAGACATTTTGGGATGCCTTGGTTGTGTTTAGGGTTGCATTTGATATTCTGGGTGAGTGTTGTTTTCTTGTGTCCTCTAAATAGAATTTTGGCCCAATTTTGTGATTTTTGCTAAGCCGCGCGCCTGTCAAGTAGTGTCCGGGCTAGGGTTAGGGTTAGGTTGAAAATAACACCTAGACATTTTGGGATGCCTTGGTTGTGTTTAGGGTTGCATTTGAAATTCTGGGTGAGTGTTGTTTCTTGTTTTCTCGAGAAACAAATTTGGCCCAATTTTGTGATTTTTGCTAAGCCGCGCGCCTGTCAAATAGTGTCCGGGCTAGGGTTAGGGTTAGGTTGAAAATAACACCTAGATATTTTGGGATGCCTTGGTTGTGTTTAGGGTTGCATTTGAAATTCTGGGTGAGTGTTGTTTTCTTGTTTCCTCGAGAAAAAAATTTGGCCCAATTTTGTGATTTTTGCTAAGCCGCGCGCCTGTCAAGTAGTGTCCGGGCTAGGGTTAGGGTTAGGTTGAAAATAACACCTAGACATTTTGGGATGCCTTGGTTGTGTTTAGGGTTGCATTTGAAATTCTGGGTGAGTGTTGTTTTCTTGTTTCCTCGAGAAACAAATTTGGCCCAATTTTGTGATTTTTGCTAAGCCGCGCGCCTGTCAAGTAGTGTCCGGGCTAGGGTTAGCGTTAGGTTGAAAATAACACCTAGACATTTTGGGATGCCTTGGTTGTGTTTAGGGTTGCATTTGAAATTCTGGGTGAGTGTTGTTTTCTTGTTTCCTCGAAATAGAATTTTGGCCCAATTTTGTGATTTTTGCTAAGCCGCGCGCCTGTCAAATAGTGTCCGGGCTAGGGTTAGGGTTTGGTTGAAAATAACACCTAGACATTTTGGGATGCCTTGGTTGTGTTTAGGGTTGCATTTGAAATTCTGGGTGAGTGTTGTTTTCTTGTTTCCTCGAAATAGAATTTTGGCCCAATTGTGTTATTTTTGCTAAGCCGCGCGCCTGTCAAGTAGTGTCCGGGCTAGGGTTAGGGTTAGGTTGAAAATAACACCTAGACATTTTGGGATGCCTTGGTTGTGTTTAGGGTTGCATTTGAAATTCTGGGTGAGTGTTGTTTTCTTGTTTCCTCGAAATAGAATTTTGGCCCAATTTTTTGATTTTTGCTAAGCCGCGCGCCTGTCAAATAGTGTCCGGGCTAAGGTTAGGGTTTGGTTGAAAATAACACCTAGACATTTTGGGATGCCTTGGTTGTGTTTAGTGTTGCATTTGAAATTCTGGGTGAGTGTTGTTTTCTTGTTTCCTCGAGAAAAAAATTTGGCCCAATTTTGTGATTTTTGCTAAGCCGCGCGCCTGTCAAGTAGTGTCCGGGCTAGGGTTAGGGTTAGGTTGAAAATAACACCTAGACATTTTGGGATGCCTTGGTTGTGTTTAGGGTTGCATTTGAAATTCTGGGTGAGTGTTGTTTTCTTGTTTCCTCGAGAAACAAATTTGGCCCAATTTTGTGATTTTTGCTAAGCCGCGCGCCTGTCAAGTAGTGTCCGGGCTAGGGTTAGCGTTAGGTTGAAAATAACACCTAGACATTTTGGGATGCCTTGGTTGTGTTTAGGGTTGCATTTGAAATTCTGGGTGAGTGTTGTTTTCTTGTTTCCTCGAAATAGAATTTTGGCCCAATTTTGTGATTTTTGCTAAGCCGCGCGCCTGTCAAATAGTGTCCGGGCTAGGGTTAGGGTTTGGTTGAAAATAACACCTAGACATTTTGGGATGCCTTGGTTGTGTTTAGGGTTGCATTTGAAATTCTGGGTGAGTGTTGTTTTCTTGTTTCCTCGAAATAGAATTTTGGCCCAATTGTGTTATTTTTGCTAAGCCGCGCGCCTGTCAAGTAGTGTCCGGGCTAGGGTTAGGGTTAGGTTGAAAATAACACCTAGACATTTTGGGATGCCTTGGTTGTGTTTAGGGTTGCATTTGAAATTCTGGGTGAGTGTTGTTTTCTTGTTTCCTCGAGAAAAAAATTTGGCCCAATTTTGTGATTTTTGCTAAGCCGCGCGCCTGTCAAGTAGTGTCCGGGCTAGGGTTAGCGTTAGGTTGAAAATAACACCTAGACATTTTGGGATGCCTTGGTTGTGTTTAGGGTTGCATTTGAAATTCTGGGTGAGTGTTGTTTTCTTGTTTCCTCGAAATAGAATTTTGGCCCAATTTTGTGATTTTTGCTAAGCCGCGCGCCTGTCAAATAGTGTCCGGGCTAAGGTTAGGGTTTGGTTGAAAATAACACCTAGACATTTTGGGATGCCTTGGTTGTGTTTAGGGTTGCATTTGAAATTCTGGGTGAGTGTTGTTTTCTTGTTTCCTCGAAATAGAATTTTGGCCCAATTGTGTTATTTTTGCTAAGCCGCGCGCCTGTCAAGTAGTGTCCGGGCTAGGGTTAGGGTTAGGTTGAAAATAACACCTAAACATTTTGGGATGCCTTGGTTGTGTTTAGGGTTGCATTTGAAATTCTGGGTGAGTGTTGTTTTCTTGTTTTCTCGAAAAACAAATTAGGCCCAATTTTGTGATTTTTGCTAAGCCGCGCGCCTGTCAAGTAGTGTCCGGGCTAGAGTTAGGGTTAGGTTGAAAATAACACCTAGACATTTTGGGATGCCTTGGTTGTGTTTAGGGTTGCATTTGAAATTCTGGGTGAGTGTTGTTTTCTTGTTTCCTCGAAATAGAATTTTGGCCCAATTTTGTGTTTTTTGCTAAGCCGCGCGCCTGTCAAATAGTGTCCGGGCTAAGGTTAGGGTTAGGTTGAAAATAACACCTAGACATTTTGGGATGCCTTGGTGGTGTTTTGGGTTGCATTTGAAATTCTGGGTGAGTGTTGTTTTCTTGTTTTCTCGAAATAGAATTTTTGCCCAATTTTGTGATTTTTGCTAAGCCGCGCGCCTGTCAAGTAGTGTCCGGGCTAGGGTTAGGGTTAGGTTGAAAATAACACCTAGACATTTTGGGATGCCTTGGTTGTGTTTAGGGTTGCATTTGAAATTCTGGGTGAGTGTTGTTTTCTTGTTTCCACGAAATAGAATTTTGGCCCAATTTTGTGATTTTTGCTAAGCCGCGCGCCTGTCAAGTAGTGTCCGGGCTAGGGTTAGGGTTAGGTTGAAAATAACACCTAGACATTTTGGGATGCCTTGGTTGTGTTTAGGGTTGCATTTGAAATTCTGGGTGAGTGTTGTTTTCTTGTTTCCACGAAATAGAATTTTGGCCCAATTTTGTTATTTTTGCTAAGCCGCGCGCCTGTCAAGTAGTGTCCGGGCAAGGGTTAGGGTTAGGTTGAAAATAACACCTAGACATTTTGGGATGCCTTGGTTGTGTTTAGGGTTGCATTTGAAATTCTGGGTGAGTGTTGTTTTCTTGTTTCCTCAAAATAGAATTTTGGCCCAATTTTGTGATTTTTGCTAAGCCGCGCGCCTGTCAAATAGTGTCCGGGCTAGGGTTAGGGTTAGGTTGAAAATAACACCTAGACATTTTGGGATGCCTTGGTTGTGTTTGGGGTTGCATTTGAAATTCTGGATGAGTGTTGTTTTCTTGTTTCCTCGAAATAAAATTTGGCCCAATTTTGTTATTTTTGCTAAGCCGCGCGCCTGTCAAGTAGTGTCCGGCTAGGGTTAGGGTTACGTTGAAAATAACACCTAGACATTTTGGGATGCCTTGGTTGTGTTTAGGGTTGCATTTGAAATTCTGGGTGAGTGTTGTTTTCTTGTTTTCTCGAAAAACAAATTAGGCCCAATTTTGTGATTTTTGCTAAGCCGCGCGCCTGTCAAATAGTGTCCGGGCTAGGGTTAGGGTTAGGTTGAAAATAACACCTAGACATTTTGGGATGCCTTGGTTGTGTTTAGGGTTGCATTTGAAATTCTGGGTGAGTGTTGTTTTCTTGTTTCCTCGAAATAGAATTTTTGCCCAATTTTGTGATTTTTGCTAAGCCGCGCGCCTGTCAAGTAGTGTCCGGGCTAGGGTTAGGGTTTGGTTGAAAATAACACCTAGACATTTTGGGATGCCTTGGTTGTGTTTAGGGTAGCATTTGAAATTCTGGGTGAGTGTTGTTTTCTTGTTTCCACGAAATAGAATTTTGGCCCAATTTTGTTATTTTTGCTAAGCCGCGCGCCTGTCAAGTAGTGTCCGGGCTAGGGTTAGGGTTAGGTTGAAAATAACACCTAGACATTTTGGGATGCCTTGGTTGTGTTTAGGGTTGCATTTGAAATTCTGGGTGAGTGTTGTTTTCTTGTTTCCTCGAAATAGAATTTTGGCCCAATTTTGTGATTTTTGCTAAGCCGCGCGCCTGTCAAATAGTGTCCGGGCTAAGGTTAGGGTTTGGTTGAAAATAACACCTAGACATTTTGGGATGCCTTGGTTGTGTTTAGGGTTGCATTTGAAATTCTGGGTGAGTGTTGTTTTCTTGTTTCCTCGAAATAGAATTTTGGCCCAATTGTGTTAATTTTGCTAAGCCGCGCGCCTGTCAAGTAGTGTCCGGGCTAGGGTTAGGGTTAGGTTGAAAATAACACCTAAACATTTTGGGATGCCTTGGTTGTGTTTAGGGTTGCATTTGAAATTCTGGGTGAGTGTTGTTTTCTTGTTTCCTCGAAATAGAATTTTGGCCCAATTGTGTTAATTTTGCTAAGCCGCGCGCCTGTCAAGTAGTGTCCGGGCTAGGGTTAGGGTTAGGTTGAAAATAACACCTAGACATTTTGGGATGCCTTGGTTGTGTTTAGGGTTGCATTTGAAATTCTGGGTGAGTGTTGTTTTCTTGTTTCCACGAAATAGAATTTTGGCCCAATTTTGTGATTTTTGCTAAGCCGCGCGCCTGTCAAGTAGTGTCCGGGCTAGGGTTAGGGTTAGGTTGAAAATAACACCTAGACATTTTGGGATGCCTTGGTTGTGTTTAGGGTTGCATTTGAAATTCTGGGTGAGTGTTGTTTTCTTGTTTCCACGAAATAGAATTTTGGCCCAATTTTGTTATTTTTGCTAAGCCGCGCGCCTGTCAAGTAGTGTCCGGGCTAGGGTTAGGGTTAGGTTGAAAATAACACCTAGACATTTTGGGATGCCTTGGTTGTGTTTAGGGTTGCATTTGAAATTCTGGGTGAGTGTTGTTTTCTTGTTTCCTCAAAATAGAATTTTGGCCCAATTTTGTGATTTTTGCTAAGCCGCGCGCCTGTCAAATAGTGTCCGGGCTAGGGTTAGGGTTAGGTTGAAAATAACACCTAGACATTTTGGGATGCCTTGGTTGTGTTTGGGGTTGCATTTGAAATTCTGGATGAGTGTTGTTTTCTTGTTTCCTCGAAATAAAATTTGGCCCAATTTTGTTATTTTTGCTAAGCCGCGCGCCTGTCAAGTAGTGTCCGGCTAGGGTTAGGGTTACGTTGAAAATAACACCTAGACATTTTGGGATGCCTTGGTTGTGTTTAGGGTTGCATTTGAAATTCTGGGTGAGTGTTGTTTTCTTGTTTTCTCGAAAAACAAATTAGGCCCAATTTTGTGATTTTTGCTAAGCCGCGCGCCTGTCAAATAGTGTCCGGGCTAGGGTTAGGGTTAGGTTGAAAATAACACCTAGACATTTTGGGATGCCTTGGTTGTGTTTAGGGTTGCATTTGAAATTCTGGGTGAGTGTTGTTTTCTTGTTTCCTCGAAATAGAATTTTTGCCCAATTTTGTGATTTTTGCTAAGCCGCGCGCCTGTCAAGTAGTGTCCGGGCTAGGGTTAGGGTTAGGTTGAAAATAACACCTAGACATTTTGGGATGCCTTGGTTGTGTTTAGGGTAGCATTTGAAATTCTGGGTGAGTGTTGTTTTCTTGTTTCCACGAAATAGAATTTTGGCCCAATTTTGTTATTTTTGCTAAGCCGCGCGCCTGTCAAATAGTGTCCGGGCTAGGGTTAGGGTTTGGTTGAAAATAACACCTAGACATTTTGGGATGCCTTGGTTGTGTTTAGGGTTGCATTTGAAATTCTGGGTGAGTGTTGTTTTCTTGTTTCCTCGAAATAGAATTTTGGCCCAATTGTGTTATTTTTGCTAAGCCGCGCGCCTGTCAAGTAGTGTCCGGGCTAGGGTTAGGGTTAGGTTGAAAATAACACCTAGACATTTTGGGATGCCTTGGTTGTGTTTAGGGTTGCATTTGAAATTCTGGGTGAGTGTTGTTTTCTTGTTTCCTCGAGAAAAAAATTTGGCCCAATTTTGTGATTTTTGCTAAGCCGCGCGCCTGTCAAGTAGTGTCCGGGCTAGGGTTAGGGTTAGGTTGAAAATAACACCTAGACATTTTGGGATGCCTTGGTTGTGTTTAGGGTTGCATTTGAAATTCTGGGTGAGTGTTGTTTTCTTGTTTCCTCGAGAAACAAATTTCGCCCAATTTTGTGATTTTTGCTAAGCCGCGCGCCTGTCAAGTAGTGTCCGGGCTAGGGTTAGCGTTAGGTTGAAAATAACACCTAGACATTTTGGGATGCCTTGGTTGTGTTTAGGGTTGCATTTGAAATTCTGGGTGAGTGTTGTTTTCTTGTTTCCTCGAAATAGAATTTTGGCCCAATTTTGTGATTTTTGCTAAGCCGCGCGCCTGTCAAATAGTGTCCGGGCTAGGGTTAGGGTTTGGTTGAAAATAACACCTAGACATTTTGGGATGCCTTGGTTGTGTTTAGGGTTGCATTTGAAATTCTGGGTGAGTGTTGTTTTCTTGTTTTCTCGAAAAACAAATTAGGTCCAATTTTGTGATTTTTGCTAAGCCGCGCGCCTGTCAAGTAGTGTCCGGGCTAGGGTTAGGGTTAGGTTGAAAATAACACCTAGACATTTTGGGATGCCTTGGTTGTGTTTAGGGTTGCATTTGAAATTCTGGGTGAGTGTTGTTTTCTTGTTTCCTCGAAATAGAATTTTTGCCCAATTTTGTGATTTTTGCTAAGTCGCGCGCCTGTCAAGTAGTGTCCAGGCTAGGGTTAGGGTTAGGTTGAAAATAACACCTAGACATTTTTGGATGCCTTGGTTGTGTTTAGGGTTGCATTTGAAATTCTGGGTGAGTGTTGTTTTCTTGTTTCCTCGAAATAGAATTTTTGCCCAATTTTGTGATTTATGCTAAGCCGCGCGCCTGTCAAGTAGTGTCCGGGCTAGGGTTAGGGTTAGGTTGAAAATAACACCTAGACATTTTGGGATGCCTTGGTTGTGTTTAGGGTTGCATTTGAAATTCTGGGTGAGTGTTGTTTTCTTGTTTCCACGAAATAGAATTTTGGCCCAATTTTGTTATTTTTGCTAAGCCGCGCGCCTGTCAAGTAGTGTCCGGGCTAGGGTTAGGGTTAGGTTGAAAATAACACCTAGACATTTTGGGATGCCTTGGTTGTGTTTAGGGTTGCATTTGAAATTCTGGGTGAGTGTTGTTTTCTTGTTTCTTCGTAATAGAAATTTGGCCCAATTTTGTGATTTTTGCTAAGCCGCGCGCCTGTCAAGTAGTGTCCGGGCTAGGGTTAGGGTTAGGTTGAAAATAACACCTAGACATTTTGGGATGCCTTGGTTGTGTTTAGGGTTGCATTTGATATTCTGGGTGAGTGTTGTTTTCTTGTTTCCACGAAATAGAATATTGGCCCAATTTTGTTATTTTTGCTAAGCCGCGCGCCTGTCAAGTAGTGTCCGGGCTAGGGTTAGGGTTAGGTTGAAAATAACACCTAGACATTTTGGGATGCCTTGGTTGTGTTTAGGGCTGCATTTGATATTCTGGGTGAGTGTTGTTTTCTTGTTTCCTCTAAATAGAATTTTGGCCCAATTTTGTGATTTTTGCTAAGCCGCGCGCCTGTCAAGTAGTGTCCGGGCTAGGGTTAGGGTTAGGTTGAAAATAACACCTAGAGATTTTGGGATGCCTTGGTTGTATTTAGGGTTGCATTTGAAATTCTGGGTGAGTGTTGTTTTCTTGTTTCCTCGTAATAGAAATTAGGCCCAATTTTGTGATTTTTGCTAAGCCGCGCGCCTGTCAAGTAGTGTCCGGGCTAGGGTTAGGGTTAGGTTGAAAATAACACCTAGACATTTTGGGATGCCTTGGTTGTGTTTAGGGTTGCATTTGAAATTCTGGGTGAGTGTTGTTTTCTTGTTTCTACGAAATAGAATTTTGGCCCAATTTTGTTATTTTTGCTAAGCCGCGCGCCTGTCAAGTAGTGTCCGGGCTAGGGTTAGGGTTAGGTTGAAAATAACACCTAGACATTTTGGGATGCCTTGGTTGTGTTTAGGGTTGCATTTGAAATTCTGGGTGAGTGTTGTTTTCTTGTTTCCTCGTAATAGAAATTTGGCCCAATTTTGTGATTTTTGCTAAGCCGCGCGCCTGTCAAGTAGTGTCCGGGCTAGGGTTAGGGTTAGGTTGAAAATAACACCTAGACATTTTGGGATGCCTTGGTTGTGTTTAGGGTTGCATTTGATATTCTGGGTGAGTGTTGTTTTCTTGTTTCCACGAAATAGAATATTGGCCCAATTTTGTTATTTTTGCTAAGCCGCGCGCCTGTCAAGTAGTGTCCGGGCTAGGGTTAGGGTTAGGTTGAAAATAACACCTAGACATTTTGGGATGCCTTGGTTGTGTTTAGGGCTGCATTTGATATTCTGGGTGAGTGTTGTTTTCTTGTTTCCTCTAAATAGAATTTTGGCCCAATTTTGTGATTTTTGCTAAGCCGCGCGCCTGTCAAGTAGTGTCCTGGCTAGGATTAGGGTTAGGTTGAAAATAACACCTAGAGATTTTGGGATGCCTTGGTTGTATTTAGGGTTGCATTTGAAATTCTGGGTGAGTGTTGTTTTCTTGTTTCCTCGTAATAGAAATTTGGCCCAATTTTGTGATTTTTGCTAAGCCGCGCGCCTGTCAAATAGTGTCCGGGCTAGGGTTAGGGTTTGGTTGAAAATAACACCTAGACATTTTGGGATGGCTTGGCTGTGTTTAGGGTTGCATTTGAAATTCTGGGTGAGTGTTGATTTCTTGTTTCCTCGAAATAGAATTTTGGCCCAATTGTGTTATTTTTGCTAAGTCGCGCGCCTGTCAAGTAGTGTCCAGGCTAGGGTTAGGGTTAGGTTGAAAATAACACCTAGACATTTTGGGATGCCTTGGTTGTGTTTAGGGTTGCATTTGAAATTCTGGGTGAGTGTTGTTTTCTTGTTTCCTCGAAATAGAATTTTTGCCCAATTTTGTGATTTTTGCTAAGCCGCGCGCCTGTCAAGTAGTGTCCGGGCTAGGGTTAGGGTTAGGTTGAAAATAACACCTAGACATTTTGGGATGCCTTGGTTGTGTTTAGGGTTGCATTTGAAATTCTGGGTGAGTGTTGTTTTCTTGTTTCCTCGAGAAACAAATTTGGCCCAATTTTGTGATTTTTGCTAAGCCGCGCGCCTGTCAAGTAGTGTCCGGGCTAGGGTTAGCGTTAGGTTGAAAATAACACCTAGACATTTTGGGATGCCTTGGTTGTGTTTAGGGTTGCATTTGAAATTCTGGGTGAGTGTTGTTTTCTTGTTTCCTCGAAATAGAATTTTGGCCCAATTTTGTGATTTTTGCTAAGCCGCGGGCCTGTCAAATAGTGTCCGGGCTAGGGTTAGGGTTTGGTTGAAAATAACACCTAGACATTTTGGGATGCCTTGGTTGTGTTTAGGGTTGCATTTGAAATTCTGGGTGAGTGTTGTTTTCTTGTTTCCTCGAAATAGAATTTTGGCCCAATTGTGTTATTTTTGCTAAGCCGCGCGCCTGTCAAGTAGTGTCCGGGCTAGGGTTAGGGTTAGGTTGAAAATAACACCTAGAGATTTTGGGATGCCTTGGTTGTGTTTAGGGTTGCATTTGAAATTCTGGGTGAGTGTTGTTTTCTTGTTTCCTCGAGAAAAAAATTTGGCCCAATTTTGTGATTTTTGCTAAGCCGCGCGCCTGTCAAGTAGTGTCCGGGCTAGGGTTAGGGTTAGGTTGAAAATAACACCTAGACATTTTGGGATGCCTTGGTTGTTTTTAGGGTTGCATTTGAAATTCTGGGTGAGTGTTGTTTTCTTGTTTCCTCGAGAAACAAATTTGGCCCAATTTTGTGATTTTTGCTAAGCCGCGCGCCTGTCAAGTAGTGTCCGGGCTAGGGTTAGCGTTAGGTTGAAAATAACACCTAGACATTTTGGGATGCCTTGGTTGTGTTTAGGGTTGCATTTGAAATTCTGGGTGAGTGTTGTTTTCTTGTTTCCTCGAAATAGAATTTTGGCCCAATTTTGTGATTTTTGCTAAGCCGCGCGCCTGTCAAATAGTGTCCGGGCTAGGGTTAGGGTTTGGTTGAAAATAACACCTAGACATTTTGGGATGCCTTGGTTGTGTTTAGGGTTGCATTTGAAATTCTGGGTGAGTGTTGTTTTCTTGTTTCCTCGAAATAGAATTTTGGCCCAATTGTGTTATTTTTGCTAAGCCGCGCGCCTGTCAAGTAGTGTCCGGGCTAGGGTTAGGGTTAGGTTGAAAATAACACCTAGACATTTTGGGATGCCTTGGTTGTGTTTAGGGTTGCATTTGAAATTCTGGGTGAGTGTTGTTTTCTTGTTTCCTCGAAATAGAATTTTGGCCCAATTTTGTGATTTTTGCAAAGCCGCGCGCCTGTCAAATAGTGTCCGGGCTAAGGTTAGGGTTTGGTTGAAAATAACACCTAGACATTTTGGGATGCCTTGGTTGTGTTTAGGGTTGCATTTGAAATTCTGGGTGAGTGTTGTTTTCTTGTTTCCTCGAAATAGAATTTTGGCCCAATTGTGTTATTTTTGCTAAGCCGCGCGCCTGTCAAGTAGTGTCCGGGCTAGGGTTAGGGTTAGGTTGAAAATAACACCTAAACATTTTGGGATGCCTTGGTTGTGTTTAGGGTTGCATTTGAAATTCTGGGTGAGTGTTGTTTTCTTGTTTTCTCGAAAAACAAATTAGGCCCAATTTTGTGATTTTTGCTAAGCCGCGCGCCTGTCAAGTAGTGTCCGGGCTAGGGTTAGGGTTAGGTTGAAAATAACACCTAGACATTTTGGGATGCCTTGGTTGTGTTTAGGGTTGCATTTGAAATTCTGGGTGAGTGTTGTTTTCTTGTTTCCTCGAAATAGAATTTTGGCCCAATTTTGTGATTTTTGCTAAGCCGCGCGCCTGTCAAATAGTGTCCGGGCTAAGGTTAGGGTTTGGTTGAAAATAACACCTAGACATTTTGGGATGCCTTGGTTGTGTTTAGGGTTGCATTTGAAATTCTGGGTGAGTGTTGTTTTCTTGTTTCCTCGAAATAGAATTTTTGCCCAATTTTGTGATTTTTGCTAAGCCGCGCGCCTGTCAAATAGTGTCCGGGCTAGGGTTAGGGTTTGGTTGAAAATAACACCTAGACATTTTGGGATGGCTTGGTTGTGTTTAGGGTTGCATTTGAAATTCTGGGTGAGTGTTGATTTCTTGTTTCCTCGAAATAGAATTTTGGCCCAATTGTGTTATTTTTGCTAAGTCGCGCGCCTGTCAAGTAGTGTCCAGGCTAGGGTTAGGGTTAGGTTGAAAATAACACCTAGACATTTTGGGATGCCTTGGTTGTGTTTAGGGTTGCATTTGAAATTCTGGGTGAGTGTTGTTTTCTTGTTTCCTCGAAATAGAATTTTTGCCCAATTTTGTGATTTTTGCTAAGCCGCGCGCCTGTCAAGTAGTGTCCGGGCTAGGGTTAGGGTTAGGTTGAAAATAACACCTAGACATTTTGGGATGCCTTGGTTGTGTTTAGGGTTGCATTTGAAATTCTGGGTGAGTGTTGTTTTCTTGTTTCCTCGAAATAGAATTTTTGCCCAATTTTGTGATTTTTGCTAAGTCGCGCGCCTGTCAAGTAGTGTCCAGGCTAGGGTTAGGGTTAGGTTGAAAATAACACCTAGACATTTTTGGATGCCTTGGTTGTGTTTAGGGTTGCATTTGAAATTCTGGGTGAGTGTTGTTTTCTTGTTTCCTCGAAATAGAATTTTTGCCCAATTTTGTGATTTATGCTAAGCCGCGCGCCTGTCAAGTAGTGTCCGGGCTAGGGTTAGGGTTAGGTTGAAAATAACACCTAGACATTTTGGGATGCCTTGGTTGTGTTTAGGGTTGCATTTGAAATTCTGGGTGAGTGTTGTTTTCTTGTTTCCACGAAATAGAATTTTGGCCCAATTTTGTTATTTTTGCTAAGCCGCGCGCCTGTCAAGTAGTGTCCGGGCTAGGGTTAGGGTTAGGTTGAAAATAACACCTAGACATTTTGGGATGCCTTGGTTGTGTTTAGGGTTGCATTTGAAATTCTGGGTGAGTGTTGTTTTCTTGTTTCTTCGTAATAGAAATTTGGCCCAATTTTGTGATTTTTGCTAAGCCGCGCGCCTGTCAAGTAGTGTCCGGGCTAGGGTTAGGGTTAGGTTGAAAATAACACCTAGACATTTTGGGATGCCTTGGTTGTGTTTAGGGTTGCATTTGATATTCTGGGTGAGTGTTGTTTTCTTGTTTCCACGAAATAGAATATTGGCCCAATTTTGTTATTTTTGCTAAGCCGCGCGCCTGTCAAGTAGTGTCCGGGCTAGGGTTAGGGTTAGGTTGAAAATAACACCTAGACATTTTGGGATGCCTTGGTTGTGTTTAGGGCTGCATTTGATATTCTGGGTGAGTGTTGTTTTCTTGTTTCCTCTAAATAGAATTTTGGCCCAATTTTGTGATTTTTGCTAAGCCGCGCGCCTGTCAAGTAGTGTCCGGGCTAGGGTTAGGGTTAGGTTGAAAATAACACCTAGAGATTTTGGGATGCCTTGGTTGTATTTAGGGTTGCATTTGAAATTCTGGGTGAGTGTTGTTTTCTTGTTTCCTCGTAATAGAAATTAGGCCCAATTTTGTGATTTTTGCTAAGCCGCGCGCCTGTCAAGTAGTGTCCGGGCTAGGGTTAGGGTTAGGTTGAAAATAACACCTAGACATTTTGGGATGCCTTGGTTGTGTTTAGGGTTGCATTTGAAATTCTGGGTGAGTGTTGTTTTCTTGTTTCTACGAAATAGAATTTTGGCCCAATTTTGTTATTTTTGCTAAGCCGCGCGCCTGTCAAGTAGTGTCCGGGCTAGGGTTAGGGTTAGGTTGAAAATAACACCTAGACATTTTGGGATGCCTTGGTTGTGTTTAGGGTTGCATTTGAAATTCTGGGTGAGTGTTGTTTTCTTGTTTCCTCGTAATAGAAATTTGGCCCAATTTTGTGATTTTTGCTAAGCCGCGCGCCTGTCAAGTAGTGTCCGGGCTAGGGTTAGGGTTAGGTTGAAAATAACACCTAGACATTTTGGGATGCCTTGGTTGTGTTTAGGGTTGCATTTGATATTCTGGGTGAGTGTTGTTTTCTTGTTTCCACGAAATAGAATATTGGCCCAATTTTGTTATTTTTGCTAAGCCGCGCGCCTGTCAAGTAGTGTCCGGGCTAGGGTTAGGGTTAGGTTGAAAATAACACCTAGACATTTTGGGATGCCTTGGTTGTGTTTAGGGCTGCATTTGATATTCTGGGTGAGTGTTGTTTTCTTGTTTCCTCTAAATAGAATTTTGGCCCAATTTTGTGATTTTTGCTAAGCCGCGCGCCTGTCAAGTAGTGTCCTGGCTAGGATTAGGGTTAGGTTGAAAATAACACCTAGAGATTTTGGGATGCCTTGGTTGTATTTAGGGTTGCATTTGAAATTCTGGGTGAGTGTTGTTTTCTTGTTTCCTCGTAATAGAAATTTGGCCCAATTTTGTGATTTTTGCTAAGCCGCGCGCCTGTCAAATAGTGTCCGGGCTAGGGTTAGGGTTTGGTTGAAAATAACACCTAGACATTTTGGGATGGCTTGGCTGTGTTTAGGGTTGCATTTGAAATTCTGGGTGAGTGTTGATTTCTTGTTTCCTCGAAATAGAATTTTGGCCCAATTGTGTTATTTTTGCTAAGTCGCGCGCCTGTCAAGTAGTGTCCAGGCTAGGGTTAGGGTTAGGTTGAAAATAACACCTAGACATTTTGGGATGCCTTGGTTGTGTTTAGGGTTGCATTTGAAATTCTGGGTGAGTGTTGTTTTCTTGTTTCCTCGAAATAGAATTTTTGCCCAATTTTGTGATTTTTGCTAAGCCGCGCGCCTGTCAAGTAGTGTCCGGGCTAGGGTTAGGGTTAGGTTGAAAATAACACCTAGACATTTTGGGATGCCTTGGTTGTGTTTAGGGTTGCATTTGAAATTCTGGGTGAGTGTTGTTTTCTTGTTTCCTCGAGAAACAAATTTGGCCCAATTTTGTGATTTTTGCTAAGCCGCGCGCCTGTCAAGTAGTGTCCGGGCTAGGGTTAGCGTTAGGTTGAAAATAACACCTAGACATTTTGGGATGCCTTGGTTGTGTTTAGGGTTGCATTTGAAATTCTGGGTGAGTGTTGTTTTCTTGTTTCCTCGAAATAGAATTTTGGCCCAATTTTGTGATTTTTGCTAAGCCGCGGGCCTGTCAAATAGTGTCCGGGCTAGGGTTAGGGTTTGGTTGAAAATAACACCTAGACATTTTGGGATGCCTTGGTTGTGTTTAGGGTTGCATTTGAAATTCTGGGTGAGTGTTGTTTTCTTGTTTCCTCGAAATAGAATTTTGGCCCAATTGTGTTATTTTTGCTAAGCCGCGCGCCTGTCAAGTAGTGTCCGGGCTAGGGTTAGGGTTAGGTTGAAAATAACACCTAGAGATTTTGGGATGCCTTGGTTGTGTTTAGGGTTGCATTTGAAATTCTGGGTGAGTGTTGTTTTCTTGTTTCCTCGAGAAAAAAATTTGGCCCAATTTTGTGATTTTTGCTAAGCCGCGCGCCTGTCAAGTAGTGTCCGGGCTAGGGTTAGGGTTAGGTTGAAAATAACACCTAGACATTTTGGGATGCCTTGGTTGTTTTTAGGGTTGCATTTGAAATTCTGGGTGAGTGTTGTTTTCTTGTTTCCTCGAGAAACAAATTTGGCCCAATTTTGTGATTTTTGCTAAGCCGCGCGCCTGTCAAGTAGTGTCCGGGCTAGGGTTAGCGTTAGGTTGAAAATAACACCTAGACATTTTGGGATGCCTTGGTTGTGTTTAGGGTTGCATTTGAAATTCTGGGTGAGTGTTGTTTTCTTGTTTCCTCGAAATAGAATTTTGGCCCAATTTTGTGATTTTTGCTAAGCCGCGCGCCTGTCAAATAGTGTCCGGGCTAGGGTTAGGGTTTGGTTGAAAATAACACCTAGACATTTTGGGATGCCTTGGTTGTGTTTAGGGTTGCATTTGAAATTCTGGGTGAGTGTTGTTTTCTTGTTTCCTCGAAATAGAATTTTGGCCCAATTGTGTTATTTTTGCTAAGCCGCGCGCCTGTCAAGTAGTGTCCGGGCTAGGGTTAGGGTTAGGTTGAAAATAACACCTAGACATTTTGGGATGCCTTGGTTGTGTTTAGGGTTGCATTTGAAATTCTGGGTGAGTGTTGTTTTCTTGTTTCCTCGAAATAGAATTTTGGCCCAATTTTGTGATTTTTGCAAAGCCGCGCGCCTGTCAAATAGTGTCCGGGCTAAGGTTAGGGTTTGGTTGAAAATAACACCTAGACATTTTGGGATGCCTTGGTTGTGTTTAGGGTTGCATTTGAAATTCTGGGTGAGTGTTGTTTTCTTGTTTCCTCGAAATAGAATTTTGGCCCAATTGTGTTATTTTTGCTAAGCCGCGCGCCTGTCAAGTAGTGTCCGGGCTAGGGTTAGGGTTAGGTTGAAAATAACACCTAAACATTTTGGGATGCCTTGGTTGTGTTTAGGGTTGCATTTGAAATTCTGGGTGAGTGTTGTTTTCTTGTTTTCTCGAAAAACAAATTAGGCCCAATTTTGTGATTTTTGCTAAGCCGCGCGCCTGTCAAGTAGTGTCCGGGCTAGGGTTAGGGTTAGGTTGAAAATAACACCTAGACATTTTGGGATGCCTTGGTTGTGTTTAGGGTTGCATTTGAAATTCTGGGTGAGTGTTGTTTTCTTGTTTCCTCGAAATAGAATTTTGGCCCAATTTTGTGATTTTTGCTAAGCCGCGCGCCTGTCAAATAGTGTCCGGGCTAAGGTTAGGGTTTGGTTGAAAATAACACCTAGACATTTTGGGATGCCTTGGTTGTGTTTAGGGTTGCATTTGAAATTCTGGGTGAGTGTTGTTTTCTTGTTTCCTCGAAATAGAATTTTTGCCCAATTTTGTGATTTTTGCTAAGCCGCGCGCCTGTCAAATAGTGTCCGGGCTAGGGTTAGGGTTTGGTTGAAAATAACACCTAGACATTTTGGGATGGCTTGGTTGTGTTTAGGGTTGCATTTGAAATTCTGGGTGAGTGTTGATTTCTTGTTTCCTCGAAATAGAATTTTGGCCCAATTGTGTTATTTTTGCTAAGTCGCGCGCCTGTCAAGTAGTGTCCAGGCTAGGGTTAGGGTTAGGTTGAAAATAACACCTAGACATTTTGGGATGCCTTGGTTGTGTTTAGGGTTGCATTTGAAATTCTGGGTGAGTGTTGTTTTCTTGTTTCCTCGAAATAGAATTTTTGCCCAATTTTGTGATTTTTGCTAAGCCGCGCGCCTGTCAAGTAGTGTCCGGGCTAGGGTTAGGGTTAGGTTGAAAATAACACCTAGACATTTTGGGATGCCTTGGTTGTGTTTAGGGTTGCATTTGAAATTCTGGGTGAGTGTTGTTTTCTTGTTTCCTCGAAATAGAATTTTGGCCCAATTGTGTTATTTTTGCTAAGCCGCGCGCCTGTCAAGTAGTGTCCGGGCTAGGGTTAGGGTTAGGTTGAAAATAACACCTAGACATTTTGGGATGCCTTGGTTGTGTTTAGGGTTGCATTTGAAATTCTGGGTGAGTGTTGTTTTCTTGTTTCCTCGAAATAGAATTTTGGCCCAATTTTGTGATTTTTGCTAAGCCGCGCGCCTGTCAAATAGTGTCCGGGCTAAGGTTAGGGTTTGGTTGAAAATAACACCTAGACATTTTGGGATGCCTTGGTTGTGTTTAGGGTTGCATTTGAAATTCTGGGTGAGTGTTGTTTTCTTGTTTCCTCGAAATAGAATTTTGGCCCAATTGTGTTATTTTTGCTAAGCCGCGCGCCTGTCAAGTAGTGTCCGGGCTAGGGTTAGGGTTAGGTTGAAAATAACACCTAAACATTTTGGGATGCCTTGGTTGTGTTTAGGGTTGCATTTGAAATTCTGGGTGAGTGTTGTTTTCTTGTTTTCTCGAAAAACAAATTAGGCCCAATTTTGTGATTTTTGCTAAGCCGCGCGCCTGTCAAGTAGTGTCCGGGCTAGGGTTAGGGTTAGGTTGAAAATAACACCTAGACATTTTGGGATGCCTTGGTTGTGTTTAGGGTTGCATTTGAAATTCTGGGTGAGTGTTGTTTTCTTGTTTCCTCGAAATAGAATTTTGGCCCAATTTTGTGATTTTTGCTAAGCCGCGCGCCTGTCAAATAGTGTCCGGGCTAAGGTTAGGGTTTGGTTGAAAATAACACCTAGACATTTTGGGATGCCTTGGTTGTGTTTAGGGTTGCATTTGAAATTCTGGGTGAGTGTTGTTTTCTTGTTTCCTCGAAATAGAATTTTTGCCCAATTTTGTGATTTTTGCTAAGCCGCGCGCCTGTCAAATAGTGTCCGGGCTAGGGTTAGGGTTTGGTTGAAAATAACACCTAGACATTTTGGGATGGCTTGGTTGTGTTTAGGGTTGCATTTGAAATTCTGGGTGAGTGTTGATTTCTTGTTTCCTAGAAATAGAATTTTGGCCCAATTGTGTTATTTTTGCTAAGCCGCGCGCCTGTCAAGTAGTGTCCAGGCTAGGGTTAGGGTTAGGTTGAAAATAACACCTAGACATTTTGGGATGCCTTGGTTGTGTTTAGGGTTGCATTTGAAATTCTGGGTGAGTGTTGTTTTCTTGTTTCCTCGAAATAGAATTTTTGCCCAATTTTGTGATTTTTGCTAAGCCGCGCGCCTGTCAAGTAGTGTCCGGGCTAGGGTTAGGGTTAGGTTGAAAATAACACCTAGACATTTTGGGATGCCTTGGTTGTGTTTAGGGTTGCATTTGAAATTCTGGGTGAGTGTTGTTTTCTTGTTTCCACGAAATAGAATTTTGGCCCAATTTTGTGATTTTTGCTAAGCCGCGCGCCTGTCAAGTAGTGTCCGGGCTAGGGTTAGGGTTAGGTTGAAAATAACACCTAGACATTTTGGGATGCCTTGGTTGTGTTTAGGGTTGCATTTGAAATTCTGGGTGAGTGTTGTTTTCTTGTTTCCTCGAGAAACAAATTTGGCCCAATTTTGTGATTTTTGTTATGCCGCGCGCCTGTCAAGTAGTGTCCGGGCTAGGGTTAGCGTTAGGTTGAAAATAACACCTAGACATTTTGGGATGCCTTGGTTGTGTTTAGGGTTGCATTTGAAATTCTGGGTGAGTGTTGTTTTCTTGTTTCCTCGAAATAGAATTTTGGCCCAATTGTGTTATTTTTGCTAAGCCGCGCGCCTGTCAAGTAGTGTCCAGGCTAGGGTTAGGGTTAGGTTGAAAATAACACCTAGACATTTTGGGATGCCTTGGTTGTGTTTAGGGTTGCATTTGAAATTCTGGGTGAGTGTTGTTTTCTTGTTTCCTCGAAATAGAATTTTTGCCCAATTTTGTGATTTTTGCTAAGCCGCGCGCCTGTCAAGTAGTGTCCGGGCTAGGGTTAGGGTTAGGTTGAAAATAACACCTAGACATTTTGGGATGCCTTGGTTGTGTTTAGGGTTGCATTTGAAATTCTGGGTGAGTGTTGTTTTCTTGTTTCCACGAAATAGAATTTTGGCCCAATTTTGTGATTTTTGCTAAGCCGCGCGCCTGTCAAGTAGTGTCCGGGCTAGGGTTAGGGTTAGGTTGAAAATAACACCTAGACATTTTGGGATGCTTTGGTTGTGTTTAGGGTTGCATTTGAAATTCTGGGTGAGTGTTGTTTTCTTGTTTCCTCGAGAAACAAATTTGGCCCAATTTTGTGATTTTTGTTATGCCGCGCGCCTGTCAAGTAGTGTCCGGGCTAGGGTTAGCGTTAGGTTGAAAATAACACCTAGACATTTTGGGATGCCTTGGTTGTGTTTAGGGTTGCATTTGAAATTCTGGGTGAGTGTTGTTTTCTTGTTTCCTCGAAATAGAATTTTGGCCCAATTTTGTGATTTTTGCTAAGCCGCGCGCCTGTCAAATAGTGTCCGGGCTAGGGTTAGGGTTTGGTTGAAAATAACACCTAGACATTTTGGGATGCCTTGGTTGTGTTTAGGGTTGCATTTGAAATTCTGGGTGAGTGTTGTTTTCTTGTTTCCTCGAAATAGAATTTTGGCCCAATTGTGTTATTTTTGCTAAGCCGCGCGCCTGTCAAGTAGTGTCCGGGCTAGGGTTAGGGTTAGGTTGAAAATAACACCTAGAGATTTTGGGATGCCTTGGTTGTGTTTAGGGTTGCATTTGAAATTCTGGGTGAGTGTTGTTTTCTTGTTTCCTCGAGAAAAAAATTTGGCCCAATTTTGTGATTTTTGCTAAGCCGCGCGCCTGTCAAGTAGTGTCCGGGCTAGGGTTAGGGTTAGGTTGAAAATAACACCTAGACATTTTGGGATGCCTTGGTTGTTTTTAGGGTTGCATTTGAAATTCTGGGTGAGTGTTGTTTTCTTGTTTCCTCGAGAAACAAATTTGGCCCAATTTTGTGATTTTTGCTAAGCCGCGTGCCTGTCAAGTAGTGTCCGGGCTAGGGTTAGCGTTAGGTTGAAAATAACACCTAGACATTTTGGGATGCCTTGGTTGTGTTTAGGGTTGCATTTGAAATTCTGGGTGAGTGTTGTTTTCTTGTTTTCTCGAGACACAAATTTGGCCCAATTTTGTGATTTTTGCTAAGCCGCGCGCCTGTCAAATAGTGTCCGGGCTAGGGTTAGGGTTTGGTTGAAAATAACACCTAGACATTTTGGGATGCCTTGGTTGTGTTTAGGGTTGCATTTGAAATTCTGGGTGAGTGTTGTTTTCTTGTTTCCTCGAGAAAAAAATTTGGCCCAATTTTGTGATTTTTGCTAAGCCGCGCGCCTGTCAAATAGTGTCCGGGCTACGGTTAGGGTTAGGTTGAAAATAACACCTAGACATTTTGGGATGCCTTGGTTGTGTTTAGGGTTGCATTTGAAATTCTGGGTGAGTGTTGTTTTCTTGTTTCCTCGAAATAGAATTTTGGCCCAATTTTGTGATTTTTGCTAAGCCGCGCGCCTGTCAAATAGTGTCCGGGCTAAGGTTAGGGTTTGGTTGAAAATAACACCTAGACATTTTGGGATGCCTTGGTTGTGTTTAGGGTTGCATTTGAAATTCTGGGTGAGTGTTGTTTTCTTGTTTTCTCGAAAAACAAATTAGGCCCAATTTTGTGATTTTTGCTAAGCCGCGCGCCTGTCAAGTAGTGTCCGGGCTAGGGTTAGGGTTAGGTTGAAAATAACACCTAGACATTTTGGGATGCGTTGGTTGTGTTTAGGGTTGCATTTGAAATTCTGGGTGAGTGTTGTTTTCTTGTTTCCTCGAAATAGAATTTTGGCCCAATTTTGTGATTTTTGCTAAGCCGCGCGCCTGTCAAATAGTGTCCGGGCTAGGGTTAGGGTTTGGTTGAAAATAACACCTAGACATTTTGGGATGGCTTGGTTGTGTTTAGGGTTGCATTTGAAATTCTGGGTGAGTGTTGATTTCTTGTTTCCTCGAAATAGAATTTTGGCCCAATTGTGTTATTTTTGCTAAGTCGCGCGCCTGTCAAGTAGTGTCCAGGCTAGGGTTAGGGTTAGGTTGAAAATAACACCTAGACATTTTGGGATGCCTTGGTTGTGTTTAGGGTTGCATTTGAAATTCTGGGTGAGTGTTGTTTTCTTGTTTCCTCGAAATAGAATTTTGGCCCAATTGTGTTATTTTTGCTAAGCCGCGCGCCTGTCAAGTAGTGTCCGGGCTAGGGTTAGGGTTAGGTTGAAAATAACACCTAGACATTTTGGGATGCCTTGGTTGTGTTTAGGGTTGCATTTGAAATTCTGGGTGAGTGTTGTTTTCTTGTTTCCTCGAAATAGAATTTTGGCCCAATTTTGTGATTTTTGCTAAGCCGCGCGCCTGTCAAATAGTGTCCGGGCTAAGGTTAGGGTTTGGTTGAAAATAACACCTAGACATTTTGGGATGCCTTGGTTGTGTTTAGGGTTGCATTTGAAATTCTGGGTGAGTGTTGTTTTCTTGTTTCCTCGAAATAGAATTTTGGCCCAATTGTGTTATTTTTGCTAAGCCGCGCGCCTGTCAAGTAGTGTCCGGGCTAGGGTTAGGGTTAGGTTGAAAATAACACCTAAACATTTTGGGATGCCTTGGTTGTGTTTAGGGTTGCATTTGAAATTCTGGGTGAGTGTTGTTTTCTTGTTTTCTCGAAAAACAAATTATGCCCAATTTTGTGATTTTTGCTAAGCCGCGCGCCTGTCAAGTAGTGTCCGGGCTAGGGTTAGGGTTAGGTTGAAAATAACACCTAGACATTTTGGGATGCCTTGGTTGTGTTTAGGGTTGCATTTGAAATTCTGGGTGAGTGTTGTTTTCTTGTTTCCTCGAAATAGAATTTTGGCCCAATTTTGTGTTTTTTGCTAAGCCGCGCGCCTGTCAAATAGTGTCCGGGCTAAGGTTAGGGTTTGGTTGAAAATAACACCTAGACATTTTGGGATGCCTTGGTTGTGTTTAGGGTTGCATTTGAAATTCTGGGTGAGTGTTGTTTTCTTGTTTCCTCGAAATAGAATTTTTGCCCAATTTTGTGATTTTTGCTAAGCCGCGCGCCTGTCAAATAGTGTCCGGGCTAGGGTTAGGGTTTGGTTGAAAATAACACCTAGACATTTTGGGATGGCTTGGTTGTGTTTAGGGTTGCATTTGAAATTCTGGGTGAGTGTTGATTTCTTGTTTCCTCGAAATAGAATTTTGGCCCAATTGTGTTATTTTTGCTAAGCCGCGCGCCTGTCAAGTAGTGTCCAGGCTAGGGTTAGGGTTAGGTTGAAAATAACACCTAGACATTTTGGGATGCCTTGGTTGTGTTTAGGGTTGCATTTGAAATTCTGGGTGAGTGTTGTTTTCTTGTTTCCTCGAAATAGAATTTTTGCCCAATTTTGTGATTTTTGCTAAGCCGCGCGCCTGTCAAGTAGTGTCCGGGCTAGGGTTAGGGTTAGGTTGAAAATAACACCTAGACATTTTGGGATGCCTTGGTTGTGTTTAGGGTTGCATTTGAAATTCTGGGTGAGTGTTGTTTTCTTGTTTCCACGAAATAGAATTTTGGCCCAATTTTGTTATTTTTGCTAAGCCGCGCGCCTGTCAAGTAGTGTCCGGGCTAGGGTTAGGGTTAGGTTGAAAATAACACCTAGACATTTTGGGATGCCTTGGTTGTGTTTAGGGTTGCATTTGAAATTCTGGGTGAGTGTTGTTTTCTTGTTTCCTCGAGAAACAAATTTGGCCCAATTTTGTGATTTTTGCTATGCCGCGCGCCTGTCAAGTAGTGTCCGGGCTAGGGTTAGCGTTAGGTTGAAAATAACACCTAGACATTTTGGGATGCCTTGGTTGTGTTTAGGGTTGCATTTGAAATTCTGGGTGAGTGTTGTTTTCTTGTTTCCTCGAAATAGAATTTTGGCCCAATTTTGTGATTTTTGCTAAGCCGCGCGCCTGTCAAATAGTGTCCGGGCTAGGGTTAGGGTTTGGTTGAAAATAACACCTAGACATTTTGGGATGCCTTGGTTGTGTTTAGGGTTGCATTTGAAATTCTGGGTGAGTGTTGTTTTCTTGTTTCCTCGAAATAGAATTTTGACCCAATTGTGTTATTTTTGCTAAGCCGCGCGCCTGTCAAGTAGTGTCCGGGCTAGGGTTAGGGTTAGGTTGAAAATAACACCTAGAGATTTTGGGATGCCTTGGTTGTGTTTAGGGTTGCATTTGAAATTCTGGGTGAGTGTTGTTTTCTTGTTTCCTCGAGAAAAAAATTTGGCCCAATTTTGTGATTTTTGCTAAGCCGCGCGCCTGTCAAGTAGTGTCCGGGCTAGGGTTAGGGTTAGGTTGAAAATAACACCTAGACATTTTGGGATGCCTTGGTTGTTTTTAGGGTTGCATTTGAAATTCTGGGTGAGTGTTGTTTTCTTGTTTCCTCGAAATAGAATATTGGCCCAATATTGTTATTTTTGCTAAGCCGCGCGCCTGTCAAGTAGTGTCCGGGCTAGGGTTAGGGTTTGGTTGAAAATAACACCTAGACATTTTGGGATGCCTTGGTTGTGTTTAGGGTTGCATTTGAAATTCTGGGTGAGTGTTGTTTTCTTGTTTCCTCGAAATAGAATTTTGGCCCAATTGTGTTATTTTTGCTAAGCCGCGCGCCTGTCAAGTAGTGTCCGGGCTAGGGTTAGGGTTAGGTTGAAAATAACACCTAGAGATTTTGGGATGCCTTGGTTGTGTTTAGGGTTGCATTTGAAATTCTGGGTGAGTGTTGTTTTCTTGTTTCCTCGAGAAAAAAATTTGGCCCAATTTTGTGATTTTTGCTAAGCCGCGCGCCTGTCAAGTAGTGTCCGGGCTAGGGTTAGGGTTAGGTTGAAAATAACACCTAGACATTTTGGGATGCCTTGGTTGTTTTTAGGGTTGCATTTGAAATTCTGGGTGAGTGTTGTTTTCTTGTTTCCTCGAAATAGAATATTGGCCCAATATTGTTATTTTTGCTAAGCCGCGCGCCTGTCAAGTAGTGTCCGGGCTAGGGTTAGGGTTAGGTTGAAAATAACACCTAGACATTTTGGGATGCCTTGGTTGTGTTTAGGGTTGCATTTGATATTCTGGGTGAGTGTTGTTTTCTTGTTTCCTCTAAATAGAATTTTGGCCCAATTTTGTGATTTTTGCTAAGCCGCGCGCCTGTCAAGTAGTGTCCGGGCTAGGGTTAGGGTTAGGTTGAAAATAACATCTAGACATTTTGGGATGCCTTGGTTGTGTTTAGGGTTGCATTTGAAATTCTGGGTGAGTGTTGTTTTCTTGTTTCCTCGAAATAGAATATTGGCCCAATTTTGTTATTTTTGCTAAGCCGCGCGCCTGTCAAGTAGTGTCCGGGCTAGGGTTAGGGTTAGGTTGAAAATAACACCTAGACATTTTGGGATGCCTTGGTTGTGTTTAGGGTTGCATTTGAAATTCTGGGTGAGTGTTGTTTTCTTGTTTCCTCGAAATAGAATTTTGGCCCAATTTTGTGATTTTTGCTAAGCCGCGCGCCTGTCAAGTAGTGTCCGGGCTAGGGTTAGGGTTAGGTTGAAAATAACACCTAGAGATTTTGCGATGCCTTGGTTGTGTTTAAGGTTGCATTTGAAATTCTGGGTGAGTTTTGTTTTCTTGTTTTCTCGAGAAACAAATTTGGCCCAATTTTGTGATTTTTGCTAAGCCGCGCGCCTGTCAAATAGTGTCCGGGCTAGGGTTAGGGTTAGGTTGAAAATAACACCTAGACATTTTGGGATGCCTTGGTTGTGTTTAGGGTTGCATTTGAAATTCTGGGTGAGTGTTGTTTTCTTGTTTCCTCTAAATAGAATTTTGGCCCAATTTTGTTATTTTTGCTAAGCCGCGCGCCTGTCAAGTAGTGTCCGGGCTAGGGTTAGGGTTAGGTTGAAAATAACACCTAGACATTTTGGGATGCCTTGGTTGTGTTTAGGGTTGCATTTGAAATTCTGGGTGAGTGTTGTTTTCTTGTTTCCTCGAAATAGAATTTTGGCCCAATTTTGTGATTTTTGCTAAGCCGCGCGCCTGTCAAGTAGTGTCCGGGCTAGGGTTAGGGTTAGGTTGAAAATAACACCTAGACATTTTGGAATGCCTTGGTTGTGTTTAGGGTTGCATTTGAAATTCTGGGTGAGTGTTGTTTTCTTGTTTTCTCGAGAAACAAATTTGGCCCAATTTTGTGATTTTTGCTAAGCCGCGCGCCTGTCAAATAGTGTCCGGGCTAGGGTTAGGGTTAGGTTGAAAATAACACCTAGACATTTTGGGATGCCTTGGTTGTGTTTAGGGTTGCATTTGAAATTCTGGGTGAGTGTTGTTTTCTTGTTTCCACGAAATAGAATTTTGGCCCAATTTTGTTATTTTTGCTAAGCCGCGCGCCTGTCAAGTAGTGTCCGGGCTAGGGTTAGGGTTAGGTTGAAAATAAAACCTAGACATTTTGGGATGCCTTGGTTGTGTTTAGGGTTGCATTTGAAATTCTGGGTGAGTGTTGTTTTCTTGTTTCCTCAAGAAACAAATTTGGCCCAATTTTGTGATTTTTGCTAAGCCGCGCGCCTGTCAAGTAGTGTCCGGGCTAGGGTTAGGGTTAGGTTGAAAATAACACCTAGACATTTTGGAATGCCTTGGTTGTGTTTAGGGTTGCATTTGAAATTCTGGGTGAGTGTTGTTTTCTTGTTTCCTCAAGAAACAAATTTGGCCCAATTTTGTGATTTTTGCTAAGCCGCGCGCCTGTCAAGTAGTGTCCGGGCTAGGGTTAGGGTTAGGTTGAAAATAACACCTAGAGATTTTTGGATGCCTTGGTTGTGTTTAGGGTTGCATTTGATATTCTGGGTGAGTGTTGTTTTCTTGTTTCCTCTAAATAGAATTTTGGCCCAATTTTGTGATTTTTGCTAAGCCGCGCGCCTGTCAAGTAGTGTCCGGGCTAGGGTTAGGGTTAGGTTGAAAATATCACCTAGACATTTTGGAATGCCTTGGTTGTGTTTAGGGTTGCATTTGAAATTCTGGGTAAGTGTTGTTTTCTTGTTTCCTCGAAATAGAATTTTGGCCCAATTTTGTGATTTTTGCTAAGCCGCGCGCCTGTCAAGTAGTGTCCGGGCTAGGGTTAGGGTTAGGTTGAAAATAACACCTAGACATTTTGGGATGCCTTGGTTGTGTTTAGGGTTGCATTTGATATTCTGGGTGAGTGTTGTTTTCTTGTTTCCTCTAAATAGAATTTTGGCCCAATTTTGTGATTTTTGCTAAGCCGCGCGCCTGTCAAGTAGTGTCCGGGCTAGGGTTAGGGTTAGGTTGAAAATAACATCTAGACATTTTGGGATGCCTTGGTTGTGTTTAGGGTTGCATTTGAAATTCTGGGTGAGTGTTGTTTTCTTGTTTCCTCGAAATAGAATATTGGCCCAATTTTGTTATTTTTGCTAAGCCGCGCGCCTGTCAAGTAGTGTCCGGGCTAGGGTTAGGGTTAGGTTGAAAATAACACCTAGACATTTTGGGATGCCTTGGTTGTGTTTAGGGTTGCATTTGAAATTCTGGGTGAGTGTTGTTTTCTTGTTTCCTCGAAATAGAATTTTGGCCCAATTTTGTGATTTTTGCTAAGCCGCGCGCCTGTCAAGTAGTGTCCGGGCTAGGGTTAGGGTTAGGTTGAAAATAACACCTAGAGATTTTGCGATGCCTTGGTTGTGTTTAAGGTTGCATTTGAAATTCTGGGTGAGTGTTGTTTTCTTGTTTTCTCGAGAAACAAATTTGGCCCAATTTTGTGATTTTTGCTAAGCCGCGCGCCTGTCAAATAGTGTCCGGGCTAGGGTTAGGGTTAGGTTGAAAATAACACCTAGACATTTTGGGATGCCTTGGTTGTGTTTAGGGTTGCATTTGAAATTCTGGGTGAGTGTTGTTTTCTTGTTTCCACGAAATAGAATTTTGGCCCAATTTTGTTATTTTTGCTAAGCCGCGCGCCTGTCAAGTAGTGTCCGGGCTAGGGTTAGGGTTAGGTTGAAAATAAAACCTAGACATTTTGGGATGCCTTGGTTGTGTTTAGGGTTGCATTTGAAATTCTGGGTGAGTGTTGTTTTCTTGTTTTCTCGAGAAACAAATTTGGCCCAATTTTGTGATTTTTGCTAAGCCGCGCGCCTGTCAAATAGTGTCCGGGCTAGGGTTAGGGTTAGGTTGAAAATAACACCTAGACATTTTGGGATGCCTTGGTTGTGTTTAGGGTTGCATTTGAAATTCTGGGTGAGTGTTGTTTTCTTGTTTTCTCGAAAAACAAATTAGGCCCAATTTTGTGATTTTTGCTAAGCCGCGCGCCTGTCAAGTAGTGTCCGGGCTAGGGTTAGGGTTAGGTTGAAAATAACACCTAGACATTTTGGGATGCCTTGGTTGTGTTTAGGGTTGCATTTGAAATTCTGGGTGAGTGTTGTTTTCTTGTTTCCTCGAAATAGAATTTTGGCCCAATTTTGTGATTTTTGCTAAGCCGCGCGCCTGTCAAATAGTGTCCGGGCTAAGGTTAGGGTTAGGTTGAAAATAACACCTAGACATTTTGGGATGCCTTGGTTGTGTTTAGGGTTGCATTTGAAATTCTGGGTGAGTGTTGTTTTCTTGTTTCCTCGAAATAGAATTTTTGCCCAATTTTGTGATTTTTGCTAAGCCGCGCGCCTGTCAAATAGTGTCCGGGCTAGGGTTAGGGTTTGGTTGAAAATAACACCTAGACATTTTGGGATGGCTTGGTTGTGTTTAGGGTTGCATTTGAAATTCTGGGTGAGTGTTGATTTCTTGTTTCCTCGAAATAGAATTTTGGCCCAATTGTGTTATTTTTGCTAAGTCGCGCGCCTGTCAAGTAGTGTCCAGGCTAGGGTTAGGGTTAGGTTGAAAATAACACCTAGACATTTTGGGATGCCTTGGTTGTGTTTAGGGTTGCATTTGAAATTCTGGGTGAGTGTTGATTTCTTGTTTCCTCGAAATAGAATTTTTGCCCAATTTTGTGATTTTTGCTAAGCCGCGCGCCTGTCAAGTAGTGTCCGGGCTAGGGTTAGGGTTAGGTTGAAAATAACACCTAGACATTTTGGAATGCCTTGGTTGTGTTTAGGGTTGCATTTGAAATTCTGGGTGAGTGTTGTTTTCTTGTTTCCTCGAAATAGAATTTTTGCCCAATTTTGTGATTTTTGCTAAGCCGCGCGCCTGTCAAATAGTGTCCGGGCTAGGGTTAGGGTTAGGTTGAAAATAACACCTAGACATTTTGGGATGCCTTGGTTGTGTTTAGGGTTGCATTTGAAATTCTGGGTGAGTGTTGTTTTCTTGTTTCCTCGAAATAGAATTTTGGCCCAATTTTGTGATTTTTGCTAAGCCGCGCGCCTGTCAAGTAGTGTCCGGGCTAGGGTTAGGGTTAGGTTGAAAATAACACCTAGACATTTTGGAATGCCTTGGTTGTGTTTAGGGTTGCATTTGAAATTCTGGGTGAGTGTTGTTTTCTTGTTTCCTCGAAATAGAATTTTTGCCCAATTTTGTGATTTTTGCTAAGCCGCGCGCCTGTCAAATAGTGTCCGGGCTAGGGTTAGGGTTTGGTTGAAAATAACACCTAGACATTTTGGGATGGCTTGGTTGTGTTTAGGGTTGCATTTGAAATTCTGGGTGAGTGTTGATTTCTTGTTTCCTCGAAATAGAATTTTGGCCCAATTGTGTTATTTTTGCTAAGCCACGCGCCTGTCAAGTAGTGTCCAGGCTAGGGTTAGGGTTAGGTTGAAAATAACACCTAGACATTTTGGGATGCCTTGGTTGTGTTTAGGGTTGCATTTGAAATTCTGGGTGAGTGTTGTTTTCTTGTTTTCTCGAAAAACAAATTAGGCCCAATTTTGTGATTTTTGCTAAGCCGCGCGCCTGTCAAGTAGTGTCCGGGCTAGGGTTAGGGTTAGGTTGAAAATAACACCTAGACATTTTGGGATGCCTTGGTTGTGTTTAGGGTTGCATTTGAAATTCTGGGTGAGTGTTGTTTTCTTGTTTCCTCGAAATAGAATTTTGGCCCAATTTTGTGATTTTTGCTAAGCCGCGCGCCTGTCAAATAGTGTCCGGGCTAAGGTTAGGGTTAGGTTGAAAATAACACCTAGACATTTTGGGATGCCTTGGTTGTGTTTAGGGTTGCATTTGAAATTCTGGGTGAGTGTTGTTTTCTTGTTTCCTCGAAATAGAATTTTTGCCCAATTTTGTGATTTTTGCTAAGCCGCGCGCCTGTCAAATAGTGTCCGGGCTAGGGTTAGGGTTTGGTTGAAAATAACACCTAGACATTTTGGGATGGCTTGGTTGTGTTTAGGGTTGCATTTGAAATTCTGGGTGAGTGTTGATTTCTTGTTTCCTCGAAATAGAATTTTGGCCCAATTGTGTTATTTTTGCTAAGTCGCGCGCCTGTCAAGTAGTGTCCAGGCTAGGGTTAGGGTTAGGTTGAAAATAACACCTAGACATTTTGGGATGCCTTGGTTGTGTTTAGGGTTGCATTTGAAATTCTGGGTGAGTGTTGTTTTCTTGTTTCCTCGAGAAACAAATTTGGCCCAATTTTGTGATTTTTGCTATGCCGCGCGCCTGTCAAGTAGTGTCCGGGCTAGGGTTAGCGTTAGGTTGAAAATAACACCTAGACATTTTGGGATGCCTTGGTTGTGTTTAGGGTTGCATTTGAAATTCTGGGTGAGTGTTGTTTTCTTGTTTCCTCGAAATAGAATTTTGGCCCAATTTTGTGATTTTTGCTAAGCCGCGCGCCTGTCAAATAGTGTCCGGGCTAGGGTTAGGGTTTGGTTGAAAATAACACCTAGACATTTTGGGATGCCTTGGTTGTGTTTAGGGTTGCATTTGAAATTCTGGGTGAGTGTTGTTTTCTTGTTTCCTCGAAATAGAATTTTGGCCCAATTGTGTTATTTTTGCTAAGCCGCGCGCCTGTCAAGTAGTGTCCGGGCTAGGGTT
The DNA here is from genome assembly GCF_040954835.1 of Lepisosteus oculatus. Lineage (NCBI taxonomy): Eukaryota > Metazoa > Chordata > Actinopteri > Semionotiformes > Lepisosteidae > Lepisosteus > Lepisosteus oculatus. The sequence goes on along the minus strand of NC_090700.1, from coordinate 41,605,382 downwards.
AGGGTTAGGTTGAAAATAACACCTAGAGATTTTGGGATGCCTTGGTTGTGTTTAGGGTTGCATTTGAAATTCTGGGTGAGTGTTGTTTTCTTGTTTCCTCGAGAAAAAAATTTGGCCCAATTTTGTGATTTTTGCTAAGCCGCGCGCCTGTCAAGTAGTGTCCGGGCTAGGGTTAGGGTTAGGTTGAAAATAACACCTAGACATTTTGGGATGCCTTGGTTGTTTTTAGGGTTGCATTTGAAATTCTGGGTGAGTGTTGTTTTCTTGTTTCCTCGAAATAGAATATTGGCCCAATATTGTTATTTTTGCTAAGCCGCGCGCCTGTCAAGTAGTGTCCGGGCTAGGGTTAGGGTTTGGTTGAAAATAACACCTAGACATTTTGGGATGCCTTGGTTGTGTTTAGGGTTGCATTTGAAATTCTGGGTGAGTGTTGTTTTCTTGTTTCCTCGAAATAGAATTTTGGCCCAATTGTGTTATTTTTGCTAAGCCGCGCGCCTGTCAAGTAGTGTCCGGGCTAGGGTTAGGGTTAGGTTGAAAATAACACCTAGAGATTTTGGGATGCCTTGGTTGTGTTTAGGGTTGCATTTGAAATTCTGGGTGAGTGTTGTTTTCTTGTTTCCTCGAGAAAAAAATTTGGCCCAATTTTGTGATTTTTGCTAAGCCGCGCGCCTGTCAAGTAGTGTCCGGGCTAGGGTTAGGGTTAGGTTGAAAATAACACCTAGACATTTTGGGATGCCTTGGTTGTTTTTAGGGTTGCATTTGAAATTCTGGGTGAGTGTTGTTTTCTTGTTTCCTCGAAATAGAATATTGGCCCAATATTGTTATTTTTGCTAAGCCGCGCGCCTGTCAAGTAGTGTCCGGGCTAGGGTTAGGGTTAGGTTGAAAATAACACCTAGACATTTTGGGATGCCTTGGTTGTGTTTAGGGTTGCATTTGAAATTCTGGGTGAGTGTTGTTTTCTTGTTTCCTCGAAATAGAATTTTGGCCCAATTTTGTGATTTTTGCTAAGCCGCGCGCCTGTCAAGTAGTGTCCGGGCTAGGGTTAGGGTTAGGTTGAAAATAACACCTAGAGATTTTGCGATGCCTTGGTTGTGTTTAAGGTTGCATTTGAAATTCTGGGTGAGTGTTGTTTTCTTGTTTTCTCGAGAAACAAATTTGGCCCAATTTTGTGATTTTTGCTAAGCCGCGCGCCTGTCAAATAGTGTCCGGGCTAGGGTTAGGGTTAGGTTGAAAATAACACCTAGACATTTTGGGATGCCTTGGTTGTGTTTAGGGTTGCATTTGAAATTCTGGGTGAGTGTTGTTTTCTTGTTTCCTCTAAATAGAATTTTGGCCCAATTTTGTTATTTTTGCTAAGCCGCGCGCCTGTCAAGTAGTGTCCGGGCTAGGGTTAGGGTTAGGTTGAAAATAACACCTAGACATTTTGGGATGCCTTGGTTGTGTTTAGGGTTGCATTTGAAATTCTGGGTGAGTGTTGTTTTCTTGTTTCCTCGAAATAGAATTTTGGCCCAATTTTGTGATTTTTGCTAAGCCGCGCGCCTGTCAAGTAGTGTCCGGGCTAGGGTTAGGGTTAGGTTGAAAATAACACCTAGACATTTTGGAATGCCTTGGTTGTGTTAAGGGTTGCATTTGAAATTCTGGGTGAGTGTTGTTTTCTTGTTTTCTCGAGAAACAAATTTGGCCCAATTTTGTGATTTTTGCTAAGCCGCGCGCCTGTCAAATAGTGTCCGGGCTAGGGTTAGGGTTAGGTTGAAAATAACACCTAGACATTTTGGGATGCCTTGGTTGTGTTTAGGGTTGCATTTGAAATTCTGGGTGAGTGTTGTTTTCTTGTTTCCACGAAATAGAATTTTGGCCGAATTTTGTTATTTTTGCTAAGCCGCGCGCCTGTCAAGTAGTGTCCGGGCTAGGGTTAGGGTTAGGTTGAAAATTAAAACCTAGACATTTTGGGATGCCTTGGTTGTGTTTAGGGTTGCATTTGAAATTCTGGGTGAGTGTTGTTTTCTTGTTTCCTCAAGAAACAAATTTGGCCCAATTTTGTGATTTTTGCTAAGCCGCGCGCCTGTCAAGTAGTGTCCGGGCTAGGGTTAGGGTTAGGTTGAAAATAACACCTAGAGATTTTTGGATGCCTTGGTTGTGTTTAGGGTTGCATTTGATATTCTGGGTGAGTTTTGTTTTCTTGTTTCCTCTAAATAGAATTTTGGCCCAATTTTGTGATTTTTGCTAAGCCGCGCGCCTGTCAAGTAGTGTCCGGGCTAGGGTTAGGGTTAGGTTGAAAATAACACCTAGACATTTTGGAATGCCTTGGTTGTGTTTAGGGTTGCATTTGAAATTCTGGGTTAGTGTTGTTTTCTTGTTTCCTCGAAATAGAATTTTGGCCCAATTTTGTGATTTTTGCTAAGCCGCGCGCCTGTCAAGTAGTGTCCGGGCTAGGGTTAGGGTTAGGTTGAAAATAACACCTAGACATTTTGGGATGCCTTGGTTGTGTTTAGGGTTGCATTTGATATTCTGGGTGAGTGTTGTTTTCTTGTTTCCTCTAAATAGAATTTTGGCCCAATTTTGTGATTTTTGCTAAGCCGCGCGCCTGTCAAGTAGTGTCCGGGCTAGGGTTAGGGTTAGGTTGAAAATAACATCTAGACATTTTGGGATGCCTTGGTTGTGTTTAGGGTTGCATTTGAAATTCTGGGTGAGTGTTGTTTTCTTGTTTCCTCGAAATAGAATATTGGCCCAATTTTGTTATTTTTGCTAAGCCGCGCGCCTGTCAAGTAGTGTCCGGGCTAGGGTTAGGGTTAGGTTGAAAATAACACCTAGACATTTTGGGATGCCTTGGTTGTGTTTAGGGTTGCATTTGAAATTCTGGGTGAGTGTTGTTTTCTTGTTTCCTCGAAATAGAATATTGGCCCAATATTGTTATTTTTGCTAAGCCGCGCGCCTGTCAAGTAGTGTCCGGGCTAGGGTTAGGGTTAGGTTGAAAATAACACCTAGACATTTTGGGATGCCTTGGTTGTGTTTAGGGTTGCATTTGATATTCTGGGTGAGTGTTGTTTTCTTGTTTCCTCTAAATAGAATTTTGGCCCAATTTTGTGATTTTTGCTAAGCCGCGCGCCTGTCAAGTAGTGTCCGGGCTAGGGTTAGGGTTAGGTTGAAAATAACATCTAGACATTTTGGGATGCCTTGGTTGTGTTTAGGGTTGCATTTGAAATTCTGGGTGAGTGTTGTTTTCTTGTTTCCTCGAAATAGAATATTGGCCCAATTTTGTTATTTTTGCTAAGCCGCGCGCCTGTCAAGTAGTGTCCGGGCTAGGGTTAGGGTTAGGTTGAAAATAACACCTAGACATTTTGGGATGCCTTGGTTGTGTTTAGGGTTGCATTTGAAATTCTGGGTGAGTGTTGTTTTCTTGTTTCCTCGAAATAGAATTTTGGCCCAATTTTGTGATTTTTGCTAAGCCGCGCGCCTGTCAAGTAGTGTCCGGGCTAGGGTTAGGGTTAGGTTGAAAATAACACCTAGAGATTTTGCGATGCCTTGGTTGTGTTTAAGGTTGCATTTGAAATTCTGGGTGAGTGTTGTTTTCTTGTTTTCTCGAGAAACAAATTTGGCCCAATTTTGTGATTTTTGCTAAGCCGCGCGCCTGTCAAATAGTGTCCGGGCTAGGGTTAGGGTTAGGTTGAAAATAACACCTAGACATTTTGGGATGCCTTGGTTGTGTTTAGGGTTGCATTTGAAATTCTGGGTGAGTGTTGTTTTCTTGTTTCCTCTAAATAGAATTTTGGCCCAATTTTGTTATTTTTGCTAAGCCGCGCGCCTGTCAAGTAGTGTCCGGGCTAGGGTTAGGGTTAGGTTGAAAATAACACCTAGACATTTTGGGATGCCTTGGTTGTGTTTAGGGTTGCATTTGAAATTCTGGGTGAGTGTTGTTTTCTTGTTTCCTCGAAATAGAATTTTGGCCCAATTTTGTTATTTTTGCTAAGCCGCGCGCCTGTCAAGTAGTGTCCGGGCTAGGGTTAGGGTTAGGTTGAAAATAACACCTAGACATTTTGGAATGCCTTGGTTGTGTTTAGGGTTGCATTTGAAATTCTGGGTGAGTGTTGTTTTCTTGTTTTCTCGAGAAACAAATTTGGCCCAATTTTGTTATTTTTGCTAAGCCGCGCGCCTGTCAAATAGTGTCCGGGCTAGGGTTAGGGTTAGGTTGAAAATAACACCTAGACATTTTGGGATGCCTTGGTTGTGTTTAGGGTTGCATTTGAAATTCTGGGTGAGTGTTGTTTTCTTGTTTCCACGAAATAGAATTTTGGCCCAATTTTGTTATTTTTGCTAAGCCGCGCGCCTGTCAAGTAGTGTCCGGGCTAGGGTTAGGGTTAGGTTGAAAATAAAACCTAGACATTTTGGGATGCCTTGGTTGTGTTTAGGGTTGCATTTGAAATTCTGGGTGAGTGTTGTTTTCTTGTTTCCTCAAGAAACAAATTTGGCCCAATTTTGTGATTTTTGCTAAGCCGCGCGCCTGTCAAGTAGTGTCCGGGCTAGGGTTAGGGTTAGGTTGAAAATAACACCTAGAGATTTTTGGATGCCTTGGTTGTGTTTAGGGTTGCATTTGATATTCTGGGTGAGTGTTGTTTTCTTGTTTCCTCTAAATAGAATTTTGGCCCAATTTTGTGATTTTTGCTAAGCCGCGCGCCTGTCAAGTAGTGTCCGGGCTAGGGTTAGGGTTAGGTTGAAAATAACACCTAGAGATTTTGCGATGCCTTGGTTGTGTTTAAGGTTGCATTTGAAATTCTGGGTGAGTGTTGTTTTCTTGTTTTCTCGAGAAACAAATTTGGCCCAATTTTGTGATTTTTGCTAAGCCGCGCGCCTGTCAAATAGTGTCCGGGCTAGGGTTAGGGTTAGGTTGAAAATAACACCTAGACATTTTGGGATGCCTTGGTTGTGTTTAGGGTTGCATTTGAAATTCTGGGTGAGTGTTGTTTTCTTGTTTCCTCTAAATAGAATTTTGGCCCAATTTTGTTATTTTTGCTAAGCCGCGCGCCTGTCAAGTAGTGTCCGGGCTAGGGTTAGGGTTAGGTTGAAAATAACACCTAGACATTTTGGGATGCCTTGGTTGTGTTTAGGGTTGCATTTGAAATTCTGGGTGAGTGTTGTTTTCTTGTTTCCTCGAAATAGAATTTTGGCCCAATTTTGTGATTTTTGCTAAGCCGCGCGCCTGTCAAGTAGTGTCCGGGCTAGGGTTAGGGTTAGGTTGAAAATAACACCTAGACATTTTGGAATGCCTTGGTTGTGTTTAGGGTTGCATTTGAAATTCTGGGTGAGTGTTGTTTTCTTGTTTTCTCGAGAAACAAATTTGGCCCAATTTTGTGATTTTTGCTAAGCCGCGCGCCTGTCAAATAGTGTCCGGGCTAGGGTTAGGGTTAGGTTGAAAATAACACCTAGACATTTTGGGATGCCTTGGTTGTGTTTAGGGTTGCATTTGAATTTCTGGGTGAGTGTTGTTTTCTTGTTTCCACGAAATAGAATTTTGGCCCAATTTTGTTATTTTTGCTAAGCCGCGCGCCTGTCAAGTAGTGTCCGGGCTAGGGTTAGGGTTAGGTTGAAAATAAAACCTAGACATTTTGGGATGCCTTGGTTGTGTTTAGGGTTGCATTTGAAATTCTGGGTGAGTGTTGTTTTCTTGTTTCCTCAAGAAACAAATTTGGCCCAATTTTGTGATTTTTGCTAAGCCGCGCGCCTGTCAAGTAGTGTCCGGGCTAGGGTTAGGGTTAGGTTGAAAATAACACCTAGAGATTTTTGGATGCCTTGGTTGTGTTTAGGGTTGCATTTGAAATTCTGGGTGAGTGTTGTTTTCTTGTTTCCTCTAAATAGAATTTTGGCCCAATTTTGTTATTTTTGCTAAGCCGCGCGCCTGTCAAGTAGTGTCCGGGCTAGGGTTAGGGTTAGGTTGAAAATAACACCTAGACATTTTGGGATGCCTTGGTTGTGTTTAGGGTTGCATTTGAAATTCTGGGTGAGTGTTGTTTTCTTGTTTCCTCGAAATAGAATTTTGGCCCAATTTTGTGATTTTTCTTAAGCCGCGCGCCTGTCAAGTAGTGTCCGGGCTAGGGTTAGGGTTAGGTTGAAAATAACACCTAGACATTTTGGAATGCCTTGGTTGTGTTTAGGGTTGCATTTGAAATTCTGGGTGAGTGTTGTTTTCTTGTTTTCTCGAGAAACAAATTTGGCCCAATTTTGTGATTTTTGCTAAGCCGCGCGCCTGTCAAATAGTGTCCGGGCTAGGGTTAGGGTTAGGTTGAAAATAACACCTAGACATTTTGGGATGCCTTGGTTGTGTTTAGGGTTGCATTTGAAATTCTGGGTGAGTGTTGTTTTCTTGTTTCCACGAAATAGAATTTTGGCCCAATTTTGTTATTTTTGCTAAGCCGCGCGCCTGTCAAGTAGTGTCCGGGCTAGGGTTAGGGTTAGGTTGAAAATAAAACCTAGACATTTTGGGATGCCTTGGTTGTGTTTAGGGTTGCATTTGAAATTCTGGGTGAGTGTTGTTTTCTTGTTTCCTCAAGAAACAAATTTGGCCCAATATTGTGATTTTTGCTAAGCCGCGCGCCTGTCAAGTAGTGTCCGGGCTAGGGTTAGGGTTAGGTTGAAAATAACACCTAGACATTTTGGAATGCCTTGGTTGTGTTTAGGGTTGCATTTGAAATTCTGGGTGAGTGTTGTTTTCTTGTTTTCTCGAGAAACAAATTTGGCCCAATTTTGTGATTTTTGCTAAGCCGCGCGCCTGTCAAATAGTGTCCGGGCTAGGGTTAGGGTTAGGTTGAAAATAACACCTAGACATTTTGGGATGCCTTGGTTGTGTTTAGGGTTGCATTTGAATTTCTGGGTGAGTGTTGTTTTCTTGTTTCCTCTAAATAGAATTTTGGCCCAATTTTGTGATTTTTGCTAAGCCGCGCGCCTGTCAAGTAGTGTCCGGTCTAGGGTTAGGGTTAGGTTGAAAATAACACCTATACATTTTGGGATGCCTTAGTGGTGTTTAGGGTTGCATTTGAAATTCTGGGTGAGTGTTGTTTTCTTCTTTCCTCGAAATAGAATTTTGGCCCAATTTTGTGATTTTTGCTAAGCCGCGCGCCTGTCAAGTAGTGTCCGGGCTAGGGTTAGGGTTTGGTTGAAAATAACACCTAGACATTTTGGGATGCCTTGGTTGTGTTTAGGGTTGCATTTGAAATTCTGGGTGAGTGTTGTTTTCTTGTTTCCTCGAGAAACAAATTTGGCCCAATTTTGTGATTGTTGCTAAGCCGCGCGCCTGTCAAGTAGTGTCCGGGCTAGGGTTAGGGTTAGGTTGAAAATAACACCTAGACATTTTGGGATGCCTTGGTTGTGTTTAGGGTTGCATTTGATATTCTGGGTGAGTGTTGTTTTCTTGTTTCCTCTAAATAGAATTTTGGCCCAATTTTGTGATTTTTGCTAAGCCGCGCGCCTGTCAAGTAGTGTCCGGGCTAGGGTTAGGGTTAGGTTGAAAATAACATCTAGACATTTTGGGATGCCTTGGTTGTGTTTAAGGTTGCATTTGAAATTCTGGGTGAGTGTTGTTTTCTTGTTTTCTCGAGAAACAAATTTGGCCCAATTTTGTGATTTTTGCTAAGCCGCGCGCCTGTCAAGTAGTGTCCGGGCTAGGGTTAGGGTTAGGTTGAAAATAACACCTAGAGATTTTGGGATGCCTTGGTTGTGTTTAGGGTTGCATTTGAAATTCTGGGTGAGTGTTGTTTTCTTGTTTCCTCTAAATAGAATTTTGGCCCAATTTTGTGATTTTTGCTAAGCCGCGCGCCTGTCAAGTAGTGTCCGGGCTAGGGTTAGGGTTAGGTTGAAAATAACACCTAGACATTTTGGGATGCCTTGGTTGTGTTTAGGGTTGCATTTGAAATTCTGGGTGAGTGTTGTTTTCTTGTTTCCTCGAAATAGAATTTTGGCCCAATTCTGTGATTTTTGCTAAGCCGCGCGCCTGTCAAGTAGTGTCCGGGCTAGGGTTAGGGTTAGGTTGAAAATAACACCTAGACATTTTGGAATGCCTTGGTTGTGTTTAGGGTTGCATTTGAAATTCTGGGTGAGTGTTGTTTTCTTGTTTTCTCGAGAAACAAATTTGGCCCAATTTTGTGATTTTTGCTAAGCCGCGCGCCTGTCAAGTAGTGTCCGGGCTAGGGTTAGGGTTAGGTTGAAAATAACACCTAGACATTTTGGGATGCCTTGGTTGTGTTTAGGGTTGCATTTGAAATTCTGGGTGAGTGTTGTTTTCTTGTTTCCACGAAATAGAATTTTGGCCCAATTTTGTTATTTTTGCTAAGCCGCGCGCCTGTCAAGTAGTGTCCGGGCTAGGGTTAGGGTTAGGTTGAAAATAAAACCTAGACATTTTGGGATGCCTTGGTTGTGTTTAGGGTTGCATTTGAAATTCTGGGTGAGTGTTGTTTTCTTGTTTCCTCAAGAAACAAATTTGGCCCAATTTTGTGATTTTTGCTAAGCCGCGCGCCTGTCAAGTAGTGTCCGGGCTAGGGTTAGGGTTAGGTTGAAAATAACACCTAGAGATTTTGGGATGCCTTGGTTGTGTTTAGGGTTGCATTTGAAATTCTGGGTGAGTGTTGTTTTCTTGTTTCCTCTAAATAGAATTTTGGCCCAATTTTGTTATTTTTGCTAAGCCGCGCGCCTGTCAAGTAGTGTCCGGGCTAGGGTTAGGGTTAGGTTGAAAATAACACCTAGAGATTTTGCGATGCCTTGGTTGTGTTTAGGGTTGCATTTGAAATTCTGGGTGAGTGTTGTTTTCTTGTTTCCTCGAAATAGAATATTGGCCCAATTTTGTTATTTTTGCTAAGCCGCGCGCCTGTCAAGTAGTGTCCGGGCTAGGGTTAGGGTTAGGTTGAAAATAAAACCTAGACATTTTGGGATGCCTTGGTTGTGTTTAGGGTTGCATTTGAAATTCTGGGTGAGTGTTGTTTTCTTGTTTCCTCAAGAAACAAATTTGGCCCAATTTTGTGATTTTTGCTAAGCCGCGCGCCTGTCAAGTAGTGTCCGGGCTAGGGTTAGGGTTAGGTTGAAAATAACACCTAGAGATTTTTGGATGCCTTGGTTGTGTTTAGGGTTGCATTTGATATTCTGGGTGAGTGTTGTTTTCTTGTTTCCTCAAGAAACAAATTTGGCCCAATTTTGTGATTTTTGCTAAGCCGCGCGCCTGTCAAGTAGTGTCCGGGCTAGGGTTAGGGTTTGGTTGAAAATAACACCTAGACATTTTGGGATGCCTTGGTTGTGTTTAGGGTTGCATTTGAAATTCTGGGTGAGTGTTGTTTTCTTGTTTCCTCGAGAAACAAATTTGGCCCAATTTTGTGATTGTTGCTAAGCCGCGCGCCTGTCAAGTAGTGTCCGGGCTAGGGTTAGGGTTAGGTTGAAAATAACACCTAGACATTTTGGGATGCCTTGGTTGTGTTTAGGGTTGCATTTGATATTCTGGGTGAGTGTTGTTTTCTTGTTTCCTCTAAATAGAATTTTGGCCCAATTTTGTGATTTTTGCTAAGCCGCGCGCCTGTCAAGTAGTGTCCGGGCTAGGGTTAGGGTTAGGTTGAAAATAACATCTAGACATTTTGGGATGCCTTGGTTGTGTTTAAGGTTGCATATGAAATTCTGGGTGAGTGTTGTTTTCTTGTTTTCTCGAGAAACAAATTTGGCCCAATTTTGTGATTTTTGCTAAGCCGCGCGCCTGTCAAATAGTGTCCGGGCTAGGGTTAGGGTTAGGTTGAAAAAAACACCTAGACATTTTGGGATGCCTTGGTTGTGTTTAGGGTTGCATTTGAAATTCTGGGTGTGTGTTGTTTTCTTGTTTCCTCGAAATAGAATTTTGGCCCAATTCTGTGATTTTTGCTAAGCCGCGCGCCTGTCAAGTAGTGTCCGGGCTAGGGTTAGGGTTAGATTGAAAATAACACCTAGACATTTTGGAATGCCTTGGTTGTGTTTAGGGTTGCATTTGAAATTCTGGGTGAGTGTTGTTTTCTTGTTTTCTCGAGAAACAAATTTGGCCCAATTTTGTGATTTTTGCTAAGCCGCGCGCCTGTCAAGTAGTGTCCGGGCTAGGGTTAGGGTTAGGTTGAAAATAACACATAGACATTTTGGGATGCCTTGGTTGTGTTTAGGGTTGCATTTGAAATTCTGGGTGAGTGTTGTTTTCTTGTTTACACGAAATAGAATTTTGGCCCAATTTTGTTATTTTTGCTAAGCCGCGCGCCTGTCAAGTAGTGTCCGGGCTAGGGTTAGGGTTAGGTTGAAAATAAAACCTAGACATTTTGGGATGCCTTGGTTGTGTTTAGGGTTGCATTTGAAATTCTGGGTGAGTGTTGTTTTCTTGTTTCCTCAAGAAACAAATTTGGCCCAATTTTGTGAGTTTTGCTAAGCCGCGCGCCTGTCAAGTAGTGTCCGGGCTAGGGTTAGGGTTAGGTTGAAAATAACACCTAGAGATTTTGGGATGCCTTGGTTGTGTTTAGGGTTGCATTTGAAATTCTGGGTGAGTGTTGTTTTCTTGTTTCCTCGAAATAGAATATTGGCCCAATATTGTTATTTTTGCTAAGCCGCGCGCCTGTCAAGTAGTGTCCGGGCTAGGGTTAGGGTTAGGTTGAAAATAACACCTAGACATTTTGGGATGCCTTGGTTGTGTTTAGGGTTGCATTTGATATTCTGGGTGAGTGTTGTTTTCTTGTTTCCTCTAAATAGAATTTTGGCCCAATTTTGTGATTTTTGCTAAGCCGCGCGCCTGTCAAGTAGTGTCCGGGCTAGGGTTAGGGTTAGGTTGAAAATAACATCTAGACATTTTGGGATGCCTTGGTTGTGTTTAGGGTTGCATTTGAAATTCTGGGTGAGTGTTGTTTTCTTGTTTCCTCGAAATAGAATATTGGCCCAATTTTGTGATTTTTGCTAAGCCGCGCGCCTGTCAAGTAGTGTCCGGGCTAGGGTTAGGGTTAGGTTGAAAATAACACCTAGACATTTTGGGATGCCTTGGTTGTGTTTAGGGTTGCATTTGAAATTCTGGGTGAGTGTTGTTTTCTTGTTTCCTCGAAATAGAATTTTGGCCCAATTTTGTGATTTTTGCTAAGCCGCACGCCTGTCAAGTAGTGTCCGGGCTAGGGTTAGGGTTAGGTTGAAAATAACACCTAGACATTTTGGGATGCCTTGGTTGTGTTTAGGGTTGCATTTGAAACTCTGGGTGAGTGTTGTTTTCTTGTTTCCTCTAAATAGAATTTTGGCCCAATTTTGTTATTTTTGCTAAGCCGCGCGCCTGTCAAGTAGTGTCCGGGCTAGGGTTAGGGTTAGGTTGAAAATAACACCTAGACATTTTGGGATGCCTTGGTTGTGTTTAGGGTTGCATTTGAAATTCTGGGTGAGTGTTGTTTTCTTGTTTCCTCGAAATAGAATTTTGGCCCAATTTTGTGATTTTTGCTAAGCCGCGCGCCTGTCAAGTAGTGTCCGGGCTAGGGTTAGGGTTAGGTTGAAAATAACACCTAGACATTTTGGAATGCCTTGGTTGTGTTTAGGGTTGCATTTGAAATTCTGGGTGAGTGTTGTTTTCTTGTTTTCTCGAGAAACAAATTTGGCCCAATTTTGTGATTTTTGCTAAGCCGCGCGCCTGTCAAATAGTGTCCGGGCTAGGGTTAGGGTTAGGTTGAAAATAACACCTAGACATTTTGGGATGCCTTGGTTGTGTTTAGGGTTGCATTTGAAATTCTGGGTGAGTGTTGTTTTCTTGTTTCCACGAAATAGAATTTTGGCCCAATTTTGTTATTTTTGCTAAGCCGCGCGCCTGTCAAGTAGTGTCCGGGCTAGGGTTAGGGTTAGGTTGAAAATAAAACCTAGACATTTTGGGATGCCTTGGTTGTGTTTAGGGTTGCATTTGAAATTCTGGGTGAGTGTTTTCTTGTTTCCTCAAGAAACAAATTTGGCCCAATTTTGTGATTTTTGCTAAGCCGCGCGCCTGTCAAGTAGTGTCCGGGCTAGGGTTAGGGTTAGGTTGAAAATAACACCTAGACATTTTGGGATGCCTTGGTTGTGTTTAGGGTTGCATTTGATATTCTGGGTGAGTGTTGTTTTCTTGTTTCCTCTAAATAGAATTTTGGCCCAATTTTGTGATTTTTGCTAAGCCGCGCGCCTGTCAAGTAGTGTCCGGGCTAGGGTTAGGGTTAGGTTGAAAATAACATCTAGACATTTTGGGATGCCTTGGTTGTGTTTAAGGTTGCATTTGAAATTCTGGGTGAGTGTTGTTTTCTTGTTTTCTCGAGAAACAAATTTGGCCCAATTTTGTGATTTTTGCTAAGCCGCGCGCCTGTCAAATAGTGTCCGGGCTAGGGTTAGGGTTAGGTTGAAAATAACACCTAGACATTTTGGGATGCCTTGGTTGTGTTTAGGGTTGCATTTGAAATTCTGGGTGAGTGTTGTTTTCTTGTTTCCTCTAAATAGAATTTTGGCCCAATTTTGTTATTTTTGCTAAGCCGCGCGCCTGTCAAGTAGTGTCCGGGCTAGGGTTAGGGTTAGGTTGAAAATAACACCTAGACATTTTGGGATGCCTTGGTTGTGTTTAGGGTTGCATTTGAAATTCTGGGTGAGTGTTGTTTTCTTGTTTCCTCGAAATAGAATTTTGGCCCAATTCTGTGATTTTTGCTAAGCCGCGCGCCTGTCAAGTAGTGTCCGGGCTAGGGTTAGGGTTAGGTTGAAAATAACACCTAGACATTTTGGAATGCCTTGGTTGTGTTTAGGGTTGCATTTGAAATTCTGGGTGAGTGTTGTTTTCTTGTTTTCTCGAGAAACAAATTTGGCCCAATTTTGTGATTTTTGCTAAGCCGCGCGCCTGTCAAGTAGTGTCCGGGCTAGGGTTAGGGTTAGGTTGAAAATAACACCTAGACATTTTGGGATGCCTTGGTTGTGTTTAGGGTTGCATTTGAAATTCTGGGTGAGTGTTGTTTTCTTGTTTCCACGAAATAGAATTTTGGCCCAATTTTGTTATTTTTGCTAAGCCGCGCGCCTGTCAAGTAGTGTCCGGGCTAGGGTTAGGGTTAGGTTGAAAATAAACCTAGACATTTTGGGATGCCTTGGTTGTGTTTAGGGTTGCATTTGAAATTCTGGGTGAGTGTTGTTTTCTTGTTTCCTCAAGAAACAAATTTGGCCCAATTTTGTGATTTTTGCTAAGCCGCGCGCCTGTCAAGTAGTGTCCGGGCTAGGGTTAGGGTTAGGTTGAAAATAACACCTAGAGATTTTGGGATGCCTTGGTTGTGTTTAGGGTTGCATTTGATATTCTGGGTGAGTGTTGTTTTCTTGTTTCCTCTAAATAGAATTTTGGCCCAATTTTGTGATTTTTGCTAAGCCGCGCGCCTGTCAAGTAGTGTCCGGGCTAGGGTTAGGGTTAGGTTGAAAATAACACCTAGAGATTTTGCGATGCCTTGGTTGTGTTTAAGGTTGCATTTGAAATTCTGGGTGAGTGTTGTTTTCTTGTTTCCTCGAAATAGAATATTGGCCCAATTTTGTTATTTTTGCTAAGCCGCGCGCCTGTCAAGTAGTGTCCGGGCTAGGGTTAGGGTTAGGTTGAAAATAACACCTAGACATTTTGGGATGCCTTGGTTGTGTTTAGGGTTGCATTTGAAATTCTGGGTGAGTGTTGTTTTCTTGTTTCCTCGAAATAGAATTTTGGCCCAATTTTGTGATTTTTGCTAAGCCGCGCGCCTGTCAAGTAGTGTCCGGGCTAGGGTTAGGGTTAGGTTGAAAATAACACCTAGAGATTTTGCGATGCCTTGGTTGTGTTTAAGGTTGCATTTGAAATTCTGGGTGAGTGTTGTTTTCTTGTTTTCTCGAGAAACAAATTTGGCCCAATTTTGTGATTTTTGCTAAGCCGCGCGCCTGTCAAATAGTGTCCGGGCTAGGGTTAGGGTTAGGTTGAAAATAACACCTAGACATTTTGGGATGCCTTGGTTGTGTTTAGGGTTGCATTTGAAATTCTGGGTGAGTGTTGTTTTCTTGTTTCCTCTAAATAGAATTTTGGCCCAATTTTGTTATTTTTGCTAAGCCGCGCGCCTGTCAAGTAGTGTCCGGGCTAGGGTTAGGGTTAGGTTGAAAATAACACCTAGACATTTTGGGATGCCTTGGTTGTGTTTAGGGTTGCATTTGAAATTCTGGGTGAGTGTTGTTTTCTTGTTTCCTCGAAATAGAATTTTGGCCCAATTTTGTGATTTTTGCTAAGCCGCGCGCCTGTCAAGTAGTGTCCGGGCTAGGGTTAGGGTTAGGTTGAAAATAAAACCTAGACATTTTGGGATGCCTTGGTTGTGTTTAGGGTTGCATTTGAAATTCTGGGTGAGTGTTGTTTTCTTGTTTCCTCAAGAAACAAATTTGGCCCAATTTTGTGATTTTTGCTAAGCCGCGCGCCTTTCAAGTAGTGTCCGGGCTAGGGTTAGGGTTAGGTTGAAAATAACACCTAGAGATTTTTGGATGCCTTGGTTGTGTTTAGGGTTGCATTTGATATTCTGGGTGAGTGTTGTTTTCTTGTTTCCTCAAGAAACAAATTTGGCCCAATTTTGTGATTTTTGCTAAGCCGCGCGCCTGTCAAGTAGTGTCCGGGCTAGGGTTAGGGTTTGGTTGAAAATAACACCTAGACATTTTGGGATGCCTTGGTTGTGTTTAGGGTTGCATTTGAAATTCTGGGTGAGTGTTGTTTTCTTGTTTCCTCGAGAAACAAATTTGGCCCAATTTTGTGATTGTTGCTAAGCCGCGCGCCTGTCAAGTAGTGTCCGGGCTAGGGTTAGGGTTAGGTTGAAAATAACACCTAGACATTTTGGGATGCCTTGGTTGTGTTTAGGGTTGCATTTGATATTCTGGGTGAGTGTTGTTTTCTTGTTTCCTCTAAATAGAATTTTGGCCCAATTTTGTGATTTTTGCTAAGCCGCGCGCCTGTCAAGTAGTGTCCGGGCTAGGGTTAGGGTTAGGTTGAAAATAACATCTAGACATTTTGGGATGCCTTGGTTGTGTTTAAGGTTGCATATGAAATTCTGGGTGAGTGTTGTTTTCTTGTTTTCTCGAGAAACAAATTTGGCCCAATTTTGTGATTTTTGCTAAGCCGCGCGCCTGTCAAATAGTGTCCGGGCTAGGGTTAGGGTTAGGTTGAAAAAAACACCTAGACATTTTGGGATGCCTTGGTTGTGTTTAGGGTTGCATTTGAAATTCTGGGTGTGTGTTGTTTTCTTGTTTCCTCGAAATAGAATTTTGGCCCAATTCTGTGATTTTTGCTAAGCCGCGCGCCTGTCAAGTAGTGTCCGGGCTAGGGTTAGGGTTAGATTGAAAATAACACCTAGACATTTTGGAATGCCTTGGTTGTGTTTAGGGTTGCATTTGAAATTCTGGGTGAGTGTTGTTTTCTTGTTTTCTCGAGAAACAAATTTGGCCCAATTTTGTGATTTTTGCTAAGCCGCGCGCCTGTCAAGTAGTGTCCGGGCTAGGGTTAGGGTTAGGTTGAAAATAACACATAGACATTTTGGGATGCCTTGGTTGTGTTTAGGGTTGCATTTGAAATTCTGGGTGAGTGTTGTTTTCTTGTTTACACGAAATAGAATTTTGGCCCAATTTTGTTATTTTTGCTAAGCCGCGCGCCTGTCAAGTAGTGTCCGGGCTAGGGTTAGGGTTAGGTTGAAAATAAAACCTAGACATTTTGGGATGCCTTGGTTGTGTTTAGGGTTGCATTTGAAATTCTGGGTGAGTGTTGTTTTCTTGTTTCCTCAAGAAACAAATTTGGCCCAATTTTGTGAGTTTTGCTAAGCCGCGCGCCTGTCAAGTAGTGTCCGGGCTAGGGTTAGGGTTAGGTTGAAAATAACACCTAGAGATTTTGGGATGCCTTGGTTGTGTTTAGGGTTGCATTTGAAATTCTGGGTGAGTGTTGTTTTCTTGTTTCCTCGAAATAGAATATTGGCCCAATATTGTTATTTTTGCTAAGCCGCGCGCCTGTCAAGTAGTGTCCGGGCTAGGGTTAGGGTTAGGTTGAAAATAACACCTAGACATTTTGGGATGCCTTGGTTGTGTTTAGGGTTGCATTTGATATTCTGGGTGAGTGTTGTTTTCTTGTTTCCTCTAAATAGAATTTTGGCCCAATTTTGTGATTTTTGCTAAGCCGCGCGCCTGTCAAGTAGTGTCCGGGCTAGGGTTAGGGTTAGGTTGAAAATAACATCTAGACATTTTGGGATGCCTTGGTTGTGTTTAGGGTTGCATTTGAAATTCTGGGTGAGTGTTGTTTTCTTGTTTCCTCGAAATAGAATATTGGCCCAATTTTGTGATTTTTGCTAAGCCGCGCGCCTGTCAAGTAGTGTCCGGGCTAGGGTTAGGGTTAGGTTGAAAATAACACCTAGACATTTTGGGATGCCTTGGTTGTGTTTAGGGTTGCATTTGAAATTCTGGGTGAGTGTTGTTTTCTTGTTTCCTCGAAATAGAATTTTGGCCCAATTTTGTGATTTTTGCTAAGCCGCACGCCTGTCAAGTAGTGTCCGGGCTAGGGTTAGGGTTAGGTTGAAAATAACACCTAGACATTTTGGGATGCCTTGGTTGTGTTTAGGGTTGCATTTGAAACTCTGGGTGAGTGTTGTTTTCTTGTTTCCTCTAAATAGAATTTTGGCCCAATTTTGTTATTTTTGCTAAGCCGCGCGCCTGTCAAGTAGTGTCCGGGCTAGGGTTAGGGTTAGGTTGAAAATAACACCTAGACATTTTGGGATGCCTTGGTTGTGTTTAGGGTTGCATTTGAAATTCTGGGTGAGTGTTGTTTTCTTGTTTCCTCGAAATAGAATTTTGGCCCAATTTTGTGATTTTTGCTAAGCCGCGCGCCTGTCAAGTAGTGTCCGGGCTAGGGTTAGGGTTAGGTTGAAAATAACACCTAGACATTTTGGAATGCCTTGGTTGTGTTTAGGGTTGCATTTGAAATTCTGGGTGAGTGTTGTTTTCTTGTTTTCTCGAGAAACAAATTTGGCCCAATTTTGTGATTTTTGCTAAGCCGCGCGCCTGTCAAATAGTGTCCGGGCTAGGGTTAGGGTTAGGTTGAAAATAACACCTAGACATTTTGGGATGCCTTGGTTGTGTTTAGGGTTGCATTTGAAATTCTGGGTGAGTGTTGTTTTCTTGTTTCCACGAAATAGAATTTTGGCCCAATTTTGTTATTTTTGCTAAGCCGCGCGCCTGTCAAGTAGTGTCCGGGCTAGGGTTAGGGTTAGGTTGAAAATAAAACCTAGACATTTTGGGATGCCTTGGTTGTGTTTAGGGTTGCATTTGAAATTCTGGGTGAGTGTTTTCTTGTTTCCTCAAGAAACAAATTTGGCCCAATTTTGTGATTTTTGCTAAGCCGCGCGCCTGTCAAGTAGTGTCCGGTCTAGGGTTAGGGTTAGGTTGAAAATAACACCTAGAGATTTTGGGATGACTTGGTTGTGTTTAGGGTTGCATTTGATATTCTGGGTGAGTGTTGTTTTCTTGTTTCCTCGAAATAGAATATTGGCCCAATATTGTTATTTTTGCTAAGCCGCGCGCCTGTCAAGTAGTGTCCGGGCTAGGGTTAGGGTTAGGTTGAAAATAACACCTATACATTTTGGGATCCCTTAGTGGTGTTTAGGGTTGCATTTGAAATTCTGGATGAGTGTTGTTTTCTTGTTTCCTCGAAATAGAATTTTGGCCCAATTTTGTGATTTTTGCTAAGCCGCGCGCCTGTCAAGTAGTGTCCGGGCTAGGGTTAGGGTTTGGTTGAAAATAACACCTAGACATTTTGGGATGCCTTCGTTGTGTTTAGGGTTGCATTTGAAATTCTGGGTGAGTGTTGTTTTCTTGTTTTCTCGAGAAACAAATTTGGCCCAATTTTGTGATTGTTGCTAAGCCGCGCGCCTGTCAAGTAGTGTCCGGGCTAGGGTTAGGGTTAGGTTGAAAATAACACCTAGACATTTTGGGATGCCTTGGTTGTGTTTAGGGTTGCATTTGAAATTCTGGGTGAATGTTGTTTTCTTGTTTCCTCGAAATAGAATATTGGCCCAATTTTGTTATTTTTGCTAAGCCGCGCGCCTGTCAAGTAGTGTCCGGGCTAGGGTTAGGGTTAGGTTGAAAATAACACCTATACATTTTGGGATCCCTTAGTGGTGTTTAGGGTTGCATTTGAAATTCTGGATGAGTGTTGTTTTCTTGTTTCCTCGAAATAGAATTTTGGCCCAATTTTGTGATTTTTGCTAAGCCGCGCGCCTGTCAAGTAGTGTCCGGGCTAGGGTTAGGGTTTGGTTGAAAATAACACCTAGACATTTTGGGATGCCTTGGTTGTGTTTAGGGTTGCATTTGAAATTCTGGGTGAGTGTTGTTTTCTTGTTTTCTCGAGAAACAAATTTGGCCCAATTTTGTGATTGTTGCTAAGCCGCGCGCCTGTCAAGTAGTGTCCGGGCTAGGGTTTGGGTTAGGTTGAAAATAACACCTAGACATTTTGGGATGCCTTGGTTGTGTTTAGGGTTGCATTTGAAATTCTGGGTGAGTGTTGTTTTCTTGTTTCCTCGAAATAGAATATTGGCCCAATTTTGTTATTTTTGCTAAGCCGCGCGCCTGTCAAGTAGTGTCCGGGCTAGGGTTAGGGTTAGGTTGAAAATAACACCTAGACATTTTGGGATGCCTTGGTTGTGTTTAGGGTTGCATTTGAAATTCTGGGTGAGTGTTGTTTTCTTGTTTCCTCGAAATAGAATTTTGGCCCAATTTTGTGATTTTTGCTAAGCCGCGCGCCTGTCAAGTAGTGTCCGGGCTAGGGTTAGGGTTAGGTTGAAAATAACACCTAGACATTTTGGAATGCCTTGGCTGTGTTTAGGGTTGCATTTGAAATTCTGGGTGAGTGTTGTTTTCTTGTTTTCTCGAGAAACAAATTTGGCCCAATTTTGTGATTTTTGCTAAGCCGCGCGCCTGTCAAATAGTGTCCGGGCTAGGGTTAGGGTTAGGTTGAAAATAACACCTAGACATTTTCGGATGCCTTGGTTGTGTTTAGGGTTGCATTTGAAATTCTGGGTGAGTGTTGTTTTCTTGTTTCCACGAAATAGAATTTTGGCCCAATTTTGTTATTTTTGCTAAGCCGCGCGCCTGTCAAGTAGTGTCCGGGCTAGGGTTAGGGTTAGGTTGAAAATAAAACCTAGACATTTTGGGATGCCTTGGTTGTGTTTAGGGTTGCATTTGAAATTCTGGGTGAGTGTTGTTTTCTTGTTTCCTCAAGAAACAAATTTGGCCCAATTTTGTGATTTTTGCTAAGCCTGTCAAGTAGTGTCCGGGCTAGGGTTAGGGTTAGGTTGAAAATAACACCTAGACATTTTGGGATGCCTTGGTTGTGTTTAGGGTTGCATTTGAAATTCTGGGTAAGTGTTGTTTTCTTGTTTCCACGAAATAGAATTTTGGCCCAATTTTGTTATTTTTGCTAAGCCGCGCGCCTGTCAAGTAGTGTCCGGGCTAGGGTTAGGGTTAGGTTGAAAATAACACCTAGACATTTTGGGATGCCTTGGTTGTGTTTAGGGTTGCATTTGAAATTCTGGGTGAGTGTTGTTTTCTTGTTTCCTCGAAATAGAATATTGGCCCAATTTTGTTATTTTTGCTAAGCCGCGCGCCTGTCAAGTAGTGTCCGGGCTAGGGTTAGGGTTAGGTTGAAAATAACACCTAGACATTTTGGGATGCCTTGGTGGTGTTTAGGGTTGCATTTGAAATTCTGGGTGAGTGTTGTTTTCTTGTTTCCTCTAAATAGAATTTTGGCCCAATTTTGTGATTTTTGCTAAGCCGCGCGCCTGTCAAGAAGTGTCCGGGCTAGGGTTAGGGTTAGATGTAAAATAACACCTAGACATTTTGGGATGCCTTGGTTGTGTTTAAGGTTGCATTTGAAATTCTGGGTGAGTGTTGTTTTCTTGTTTTCTCGAAAAACAAATTAGGCCCAATTTTGTGATTTTTGCTAAGCCGAGCGCCTGTCAAGTAGTGTCCGGGCTAGGGTTAGGGTTAGGTTGAAAATAACACCTAGACATTTTGGGATGCCTTGGTTGTGTTTAGGGTTGCATTTGAAATTCTGGGTGAGTGTTGTTTTCTTGTTTCCTCGAAATAGAATTTTGGCCCAATTTTGTGATTTTTGCTAAGCCGCGCGCCTGTCAAGTAGTGTCCGGGCTAGGGTTAGGGTTAGGTTGAAAATAACACCTAGACATTTTGGGATGCCTTGGTTGTGTTTAGGGTTGCATTTGATATTCTGGGTGAGTGTTGTTTTCTTGTTTCCTCTAAATAGAATTTTGGTCCAATTTTGTGATTTTTGCTAAGCCGCGCGCCTGTCAAGTAGTGTCCGGGCTAGGGTTAGGGTTAGGTTGAAAATAACATCTAGACATTTTGGGATGCCTTGGTTGTGTTTAGGGTTGCATTTGAAATTCTGGGTGAGTGTTGTTTTCTTGTTTCCTCGAAATAGAATATTGGCCCAATTTTGTTATTTTTGCTAAGCCGCGCGCCTGTCAAGTAGTGTCCGGGCTAGGGTTAGGGTTAGGTTGAAAATAACACCTAGACATTTTGGGATGCCTTGGTTGTGTTTAGGGTTGCATTTGATATTCTGGGTGAGTGTTGTTTTCTTGTTTCCTCGAAATAGAATATTGGCCCAATTTTGTGATTTTTGCTAAGCCGCGCGCCTGTCAAGTAGTGTCCGGGCTAGGGTTAGGGTTAGGTTGAAAATAACACCTAGACATTTTGGGATGCCTTGGTTGTGTTTAGGGTTGCATTTGAAATTCTGGGTGAGTGTTGTTTTCTTGTTTCCTCGAAATAGAATTTTGGCCCAATTTTGTGATTTTTGCTAAGCCGCGCGCCTGTCAAATAGTGTCCGGGCTATGGTTAGGGTTAGGTTGAAAATAACACCTAGACATTTTGGAATGCCTTGGTTGTGTTTAGGGTTGCATTTGAAATTCTGGGTGAGTGTTGTTTTCTTGTTTCCTCGAAATAGAATATTGGCCCAATATTGTTATTTTTGCTAAGCCGCGCGCCTGTCAAGTAGTGTCCGGGCTAGGGTTAGGGTTAGGTTGAAAATAACACCTATACATTTTGGGATGCCTTAGTGGTGTTTAAGGTTGCATTTGAAATTCTGGGTGAGTGTTGTTTTCTTGTTTCCTCGAAATAGAATTTTGGCCCAATTTTGTGATTTTTGCTAAGCCGCGCGCCTGTCAAGTAGTGTCCGGGCTAGGGTTAGGGTTAGGTTGAAAATAACACCTAGACATTTTGGGATGCCTTGGTTGCGTTTAGGGTTGCATTTGAAATTCTGGGTGAGTGTTGTTTTCTTGTTTCCTCGAAATAGAATTTTGGCCCAATTTTGTGATTTTTGCTAAGCCGCGCGCCTGTCAAATAGTGTCCGGGCTAGGGTTAGGGTTTGGTTGAAAATAACACCTAGACATTTTGGGATGCCTTGGTTGTGTTTAGGGTTGCATTTGAAATTCTGGGTGAGTGTTGTTTTCTTGTTTCCTCGAGAAACAAATTTGGCCCAATTTTGTGATTGTTGCTAAGCCGCGCGCCTGTCAAGTAGTGTCCGGGCTAGGGTTAGGGTTAGGTTGAAAATAACACCTAGACATTTTGGGATGCCTTGGTTGTGTTTAGGGTTGCATTTGATATTCTGGGTGAGTGTTGTTTTCTTGTTTCCTCTAAATAGAATTTTGGCCCAATTTTGTGATTTTTGCTAAGCCGCACGCCTGTCAAGTAGTGTCCGGGCTAGGGTTAGGGTTAGGTTGAAAATAACATCTAGACATTTTGGGATGCCTTGGTTGTGTTTAGGGTTGCATTTGAAATTCTGGGTGAGTGTTGTTTTCTTGTTTCCTCGAAATAGAATATTGGCCCAATTTTGTTATTTTTGCTAAGCCGCGCGCCTGTCAAGTAGTGTCCGGGCTAGGGTTAGGGTTAGGTTGAAAATAACACCTAGACATTTTGGGATGCCTTGGTTGTGTTTAGGGTTGCATTTGATATTCTGGGTGAGTGTTGTTTTCTTGTTTCCTCTAAATAGAATTTTGGCCCAATTTTGTGATTTTTGCTAAGCCGCGCGCCTGTCAAGTAGTGTCCGGGCTAGGGTTAGGGTTAGGTTGAAAATAACACCTAGAGATTTTGCGATGCCTTGGTTGTGTTTAAGGTTGCATTTGAAATTCTGGGTGAGTGTTGTTTTCTTGTTTTCTCGAGAAACAAATTTGGCCCAATTTTGTGATTTTTGCTAAGCCGCGCGCCTGTCAAATAGTGTCCGGGCTAGGGTTAGGGTTAGGTTGAAAATAACACCTAGACATTTTGGGATGCCTTGGTTGTGTTTAGGGTTGCATTTGAAATTCTGGGTGAGTGTTGTTTTCTTGTTTCCTCGAAATAGAATATTGGCCCAATTTTGTTATTTTTGCTAAGCCGCGCGC
Source organism: Lepisosteus oculatus (assembly GCF_040954835.1). Taxonomy (NCBI): domain Eukaryota; kingdom Metazoa; phylum Chordata; class Actinopteri; order Semionotiformes; family Lepisosteidae; genus Lepisosteus; species Lepisosteus oculatus. Next base: position 41,582,976 of record NC_090700.1, on the reverse strand, counting down.
CTGTCAAGTAGTGTCCGGGCTAGGGTTAGGGTTAGGTTGAAAATAACACCTAGACATTTTGGGATGCCTTGGTTGTGATTAGGGTTGCATTTGATATTCTGGGTGAGTGTTGTTTTCTTGTTTCCTCTAAATAGAATTTTGGCCCAATTTTGTGATTTTTGCTAAGCCGCGCGCCTGTCAAGTAGTGTCCGGGCTAGGGTTAGGGTTAGGTTGAAAATAACATCTAGACATTTTGGGATGCCTTGGTTGTGTTTAGGGTTGCATTTGAAATTCTGGGTGAGTGTTGTTTTCTTGTTTCCTCGAAATAGAATATTGGCCCAATTTTGTTATTTTTGCTAAGCCGCGCGCCTGTCAAGTAGTGTCCGGGCTAGGGTTAGGGTTAGGTTGAAAATAACACCTAGACATTTTGGGATGCCTTGGTTGTGTTTAGGGTTGCATTTGATATTCTGGGTGAGTGTTGTTTTCTTGTTTCCTCTAAATAGAATTTTGGCCCAATTTTGTGATTTTTGCTAAGCCGCGCGCCTGTCAAGTAGTGTCCGGGCTAGGGTTAGGGTTAGGTTGAAAATAACACCTAGAGATTTTGCGATGCCTTGGTTGTGTTTAAGGTTGCATTTGAAATTCTGGGTGAGTGTTGTTTTCTTGTTTTCTCGAGAAACAAATTTGGCCCAATTTTGTGATTTTTGCTAAGCCGCGCGCCTGTCAAATAGTGTCCGGGCTAGGGTTAGGGTTAGGTTGAAAATAACACCTAGACATTTTGGGATGCCTTGGTTGTGTTTAGGGTTGCATTTGAAATTCTGGGTGAGTGTTGTTTTCTTGTTTCCACGAAATAGAATTTTGGCCCAATTTTGTTATTTTTGCTAAGCCGCGCGCCTGTCAAGTAGTGTCCGGGCTAGGGTTAGGGTTAGGTTGAAAATAACACCTAGAGATTTTGCGATGCCTTGGTTGTGTTTAAGGTTGCATTTGAAATTCTGGGTGAGTGTTGTTTTCTTGTTTCCTCGAAATAGAATTTTGGCCCAATTTTGTGATTTTTGCTAAGCCGCGCGCCTGTCAAATAGTGTCCGGGCTAGGGTTAGGGTTAGGTTGAAAATAACACCTAGACATTTTAGGATGCCTTGGTTGTGTTTAGGGTTGCATTTGAAATTCTGGGTGAGTGTTGTTTTCTTGTTTCCTCTAAATAGAATTTTGGCCCAATTTTGTGATTTTTGCTAAGCCGCGCGCCTGTCAAATAGTGTCCGGGCTAGGGTTAGGGTTAGGTTGAAAATAACACCTAGACATTTTGGGATGCCTTGGTTGTGTTTAGGGTTGCATTTGAAATTCTGGGTGAGTGTTGTTTTCTTGTTTCCACGAAATAGAATTTTGGCCCAATTTTGTGATTTTTGCTAAGCCGCGCGCCTGTCAAGTAGTGTCCGGGCTAGGGTTAGGGTTAGGTTGAAAATAACACCTAGACATTTTGGGATGCCTTGGTTGTGTTTAGGGTTGCATTTGAAATTCTGGGTGAGTGTTGTTTTCTTGTTTCCTCGAAATAGAATTTTGGCCCAATTTTGTGATTTTTGCTAAGCCGCGCGCCTGTCAAGTAGTGTCCGGGCTAGGGTTAGGGTTAGGTTGAAAATAACACCTAGACATTTTGGAATGCCTTGGTTGTGTTTAGGGTTGCATTTGAAATTCTGGGTGAGTGTTGTTTTCTTGTTTTCTCGAGAAACAAATTTGGCCCAATTTTGTGATTTTTGCTAAGCCGCGCGCCTGTCAAATAGTGTCCGGGCTAGGGTTAGGGTTAGGTTGAAAATAACACCTAGACATTTTGGGATGCCTTGGTTGTGTTTAGGGTTGCATTTGAAATTCTGGGTGAGTGTTGTTTTCTTGTTTCCACGAAATAGAATTTTGGCCCAATTTTGTTATTTTTGCTAAGCCGCGCGCCTGTCAAGTAGTGTCCGGGCTAGGGTTAGGGTTAGGTTGAAAATAAAACCTAGACATTTTGGGATGCCTTGGTTGTGTTTAGGGTTGCATTTGAAATTCTGGGTGAGTGTTGTTTTCTTGTTTCCTCAAGAAACAAATTTGGCCCAATTTTGTGATTTTTGCTAAGCCGCGCGCCTGTCAAGTAGTGTCCGGGCTAGGGTTAGGGTTAGGTTGAAAATAACACCTAGAGATTTTGGGATGCCTTAGTGGTGTTTAAGGTTGCATTTGAAATTCTGGGTGAGTGTTGTTTTCTTGTTTCCTCGAAATAGAATTTTGGCCCAATTTTGTGATTTTTGCTAAGCCGCGCGCCTGTCAAGTAGTGTCCGGGCTAGGGTTAGGGTTAGGTTGAAAATAACACCTAGACATTTTGGGATGCCTTGGTTGCGTTTAGGGTTGCATTTGAAATTCTGGGTGAGTGTTGTTTTCTTGTTTCCTCGAAATAGAATTTTGGCCCAATTTTGTGATTTTTGCTAAGCCGCGCGCCTGTCAAATAGTGTCCGGGCTAGGGTTAGGGTTTGGTTGAAAATAACACCTAGACATTTTGGGATGCCTTGGTTGTGTTTAGGGTTGCATTTGAAATTCTGGGTGAGTGTTGTTTTCTTGTTTCCTCGAGAAACAAATTTGGCCCAATTTTGTGATTGTTGCTAAGCCGCGCGCCTGTCAAGTAGTGTCAGGGCTAGGGTTAGGGTTAGGTTGAAAATAACACCTAGACATTTTGGGATGCTTTGGTTGTGTTTAGGGTTGCATTTGATATTCTGGGTGAGTGTTGTTTTCTTGTTTCCTCTAAATAGAATTTTGGCCCAATTTTGTGATTTTTGCTAAGCCGCGCGCCTGTCAAGTAGTGTCCGGGCTAGGGTTAGGGTTAGGTTGAAAATAACATCTAGACATTTTGGGATGCCTTGGTTGTGTTTAGGGTTGCATTTGAAATTCTGGGTGAGTGTTGTTTTCTTGTTTCCTCGAAATAGAATATTGGCCCAATTTTGTTATTTTTGCTAAGCCGCGCGCCTGTCAAGTAGTGTCCGGGCTAGGGTTAGGGTTAGGTTGAAAATAACACCTAGACATTTTGGGATGCCTTGGTTGTGTTTAGGGTTGCATTTGATATTCTGGGTGAGTGTTGTTTTCTTGTTTCCTCTAAATAGAATTTTGGCCCAATTTTGTGATTTTTGCTAAGCCGCGCTCCTGTCAAGTAGTGTCCGGGCTAGGGTTAGGGTTAGGTTGAAAATAACACCTAGAGATTTTGCGATGCCTTGGTTGTGTTTAAGGTTGCATTTGAAATTCTGGGTGAGTGTTGTTTTCTTGTTTTCTCGAGAAACAAATTTGGCCCAATTTTGTGATTTTTGCTAAGCCGCGCGCCTGTCAAATAGTGTCCGGGCTAGGGTTAGGGTTAGGTTGAAAATAACACCTAGACATTTTGGGATGCCTTGGTTGTGTTTAGGGTTGCATTTGAAATTCTGGGTGAGTGTTGTTTTCTTGTTTCCTCGAAATAGAATATTGGCCCAATTTTGTGATTTTTGCTAAGCCGCGCGCCTGTCAAGTAGTGTCCGGGCTAGGGTTAGGGTTAGGTTAAAAATAACACCTAGACATTTTGGGATGCCTTGGTTGTGTTTAGGGTTGCATTTGAAATTCTGGGTGAGTGTTGTTTTCTTGTTTCCTCGAAATAGAATTTTGGCCCAATTTTGTGATTTTTGCTAAGCCGCGCGCCTGTCAAGTAGTGTCCGGGCTAGGGTTAGGGTTAGGTTGAAAATAACACCTAGACATTTTGGGATGCCTTGGTTGTGTTTAGGGTTGCATTTGATATTCTGGGTGAGTGTTGTTTTCTTGTTTCCTCTAAATAGAATTTTGGCCCAATTTTGTGATTTTTGCTAAGCCGCGCGCCTGTCAAGTAGTGTCCGGGCTAGGGTTAGGGTTAGGTTGAAAATAACATCTAGACATTTTGGGATGCCTTGGTTGTGTTTAGGGTTGCATTTGAAATTCTGGGTGAGTGTTGTTTTCTTGTTTCCTCGAAATAGAATATTGGCCCAATTTTGTTATTTTTGCTAAGCCGCGCGCCTGTCAAGTAGTGTCCGGGCTAGGGTTAGGGTTAGGTTGAAAATAACACCTAGACATTTTGGGATGCCTTGGTTGTGTTTAGGGTTGCATTTGATATTCTGGGTGAGTGTTGTTTTCTTGTTTCCTCTAAATAGAATTTTGGCCCAATTTTGTGATTTTTGCTAAGCCGCGCGCCTGTCAAGTAGTGTCCGGGCTAGGGTTAGGGTTAGGTTGAAAATAACACCTAGAGATTTTGCGATGCCTTGGTTGTGTTTAAGGTTGCATTTGAAATTCTGGGTGAGTGTTGTTTTCTTGTTTTCTCGAGAAACAAATTTGGCCCAATTTTGTGATTTTTGCTAAGCCGCGCGCCTGTCAAATAGTGTCCGGGCTAGGGTTAGGGTTAGGTTGAAAATAACACCTAGACATTTTGGGATGCCTTGGTTGTGTTTAGGGTTGCATTTGAAATTCTGGGTGAGTGTTGTTTTCTTGTTTCCTCGAAATAGAATATTGGCCCAATTTTGTTATTTTTGCTAAGCCGCGCGCCTGTCAAGTAGTGTCCGGGCTAGGGTTAGGGTTAGGTTGAAAATAACACCTAGACATTTTGGGATGCCTTGGTTGTGTTTAGGGTTGCATTTGATATTCTGGGTGAGTGTTGTTTTCTTGTTTCCTCTAAATAGAATTTTGGCCCAATTTTGTGATTTTTGCTAAGCCGCGCGCCTGTCAAGTAGTGTCCGGGCTAGGGTTAGGGTTAGGTTGAAAATAACATCTAGACATTTTGGGATGCCTTGGTTGTGTTTAGGGTTGCATTTGAAATTCTGGGTGAGTGTTGTTTTCTTGTTTCCTCGAAATAGAATATTGGCCCAATTTTGTTATTTTTGCTAAGCCGCGCGCCTGTCAAGTAGTGTCCGGGCTAGGGTTAGGGTTAGGTTGAAAATAACACCTAGACATTTTGGGATGCCTTGGTTGTGTTTAGGGTTGCATTTGATATTCTGGGTGAGTGTTGTTTTCTTGTTTCCTCTAAATAGAATTTTGGCCCAATTTTGTGATTTTTGCTAAGCCGCGCGCCTGTCAAGTAGTGTCCGGGCTAGGGTTAGGGTTAGGTTGAAAATAACACCTAGAGATTTTGCGATGCCTTGGTTGTGTTTAAGGTTGCATTTGAAATTCTGGGTGAGTGTTGTTTTCTTGTTTTCTCGAGAAACAAATTTGGCCCAATTTTGTGATTTTTGCTAAGCCGCGCGCCTGTCAAATAGTGTCCGGGCTAGGGTTAGGGTTAGGTTGAAAATAACACCTAGACATTTTGGGATGCCTTGGTTGTGTTTAGGGTTGCATTTGAAATTCTGGGTGAGTGTTGTTTTCTTGTTTCCACGAAATAGAATTTTGGCCCAATTTTGTTATTTTTGCTAAGCCGCGCGCCTGTCAAGTAGTGTCCGGGCTAGGGTTAGGGTTAGGTTGAAAATAACACCTAGAGATTTTGCGATGCCTTGGTTGTGTTTAAGGTTGCATTTGAAATTCTGGGTGAGTGTTGTTTTCTTGTTTCCTCGAAATAGAATTTTGGCCCAATTTTGTGATTTTTGCTAAGCCGCGCGCCTGTCAAATAGTGTCCGGGCTAGGGTTAGGGTTAGGTTGAAAATAACACCTAGACATTTTGGGATGCCTTGGTTGTGTTTAGGGTTGCATTTGAAATTCTGGGTGAGTGTTGTTTTCTTGTTTCCTCTAAATAGAATTTTGGCCCAATTTTGTGATTTTTGCTAAGCCGCGCGCCTGTCAAATAGTGTCCGGGCTAGGGTTAGGGTTAGGTTGAAAATAACACCTAGACATTTTGGGATGCCTTGGTTGTGTTTAGGGTTGCATTTGAAATTCTGGGTGAGTGTTGTTTTCTTGTTTCCACGAAATAGAATTTTGGCCCAATTTTGTGATTTTTGCTAAGCCGCGCGCCTGTCAAGTAGTGTCCGGGCTAGGGTTAGGGTTAGGTTAAAAATAACACCTAGACATTTTGGGATGCCTTGGTTGTGTTTAGGGTTGCATTTGAAATTCTGGGTGAGTGTTGTTTTCTTGTTTCCTCGAAATAGAATTTTGGCCCAATTTTGTGATTTTTGCTAAGCCGCGCGCCTGTCAAGTAGTGTCCGGGCTAGGGTTAGGGTTAGGTTGAAAATAACACCTAGAGATTTTGCGATGCCTTGGTTGTGTTTAAGGTTGCATTTGAAATTCTGGGTGAGTGTTGTTTTTTTGTTTTCTCGAGAAACAAATTTGGCCCAATTTTGTGATTTTTGCTAAGCCGCGCGCCTGTCAAGTAGTGTCCGGGCTAGGGTTAGGGTTAGGTTGAAAATAACACCTAGACATTTTGGGATGCCTTGGTTGTGTTTAGGGTTGCATTTGAAATTCTGGGTGAGTGTTGTTTTCTTGTTTCCACGAAATAGAATTTTGGCCCAATTTTGTTATTTTTGCTAAGCCGCGCGCCTGTCAAGTAGTGTCCGGGCTAGGGTTAGGGTTAGGTTGAAAATAAAACCTAGACATTTTGGGATGCCTTGGTTGTGTTTAGGGTTGCATTTGAAATTCTGGGTGAGTGTTGTTTTCTTTTTTCCTCAAGAAACAAATTTGGCCCAATTTTGTGATTTTTGCTAAGCCGCGCGCCTGTCAAGTAGTGTCCGGGCTAGGGTTAGGGTTAGGTTGAAAATAACACCTAGAGATTTTGGGATGCCTTAGTGGTGTTTAAGGTTGCATTTGAAATTCTGGGTGAGTGTTGTTTTCTTGTTTCCTCGAAATAGAATTTTGGCCCAATTTTGTGATTTTTGCTAAGCCGCGCGCCTGTCAAGTAGTGTCCGGGCTAGGGTTAGGGTTAGGTTGAAAATAACACCTAGACATTTTGGGATGCCTTGGTTGCGTTTAGGGTTGCATTTGAAATTCTGGGTGAGTGTTGTTTTCTTGTTTCCTCGAAATAGAATTTTGGCCCAATTTTGTGATTTTTGCTAAGCCGCGCGCCTGTCAAATAGTGTCCGGGCTAGGGTTAGGGTTTGGTTGAAAATAACACCTAGACATTTTGGGATGCCTTGGTTGTGTTTAGGGTTGCATTTGAAATTCTGGGTGAGTGTTGTTTTCTTGTTTCCTCGAGAAACAAATTTGGCCCAATTTTGTGATTGTTGCTAAGCCGCGCGCCTGTCAAGTAGTGTCAGGGCTAGGGTTAGGGTTAGGTTGAAAATAACACCTAGACATTTTGGGATGCTTTGGTTGTGTTTAGGGTTGCATTTGATATTCTGGGTGAGTGTTGTTTTCTTGTTTCCTCTAAATAGAATTTTGGCCCAATTTTGTGATTTTTGCTAAGCCGCGCGCCTGTCAAGTAGTGTCCGGGCTAGGGTTAGGGTTAGGTTGAAAATAACATCTAGACATTTTGGGATGCCTTGGTTGTGTTTAGGGTTGCATTTGAAATTCTGGGTGAGTGTTGTTTTCTTGTTTCCTCGAAATAGAATATTGGCCCAATTTTGTTATTTTTGCTAAGCCGCGCGCCTGTCAAGTAGTGTCCGGGCTAGGGTTAGGGTTAGGTTGAAAATAACACCTAGACATTTTGGGATGCCTTGGTTGTGTTTAGGGTTGCATTTGATATTCTGGGTGAGTGTTGTTTTCTTGTTTCCTCTAAATAGAATTTTGGCCCAATTTTGTGATTTTTGCTAAGCCGCGCGCCTGTCAAGTAGTGTCCGGGCTAGGGTTAGGGTTAGGTTGAAAATAACACCTAGAGATTTTGCGATGCCTTGGTTGTGTTTAAGGTTGCATTTGAAATTCTGGGTGAGTGTTGTTTTCTTGTTTTCTCGAGAAACAAATTTGGCCCAATTTTGTGATTTTTGCTAAGCCGCGCGCCTGTCAAGTAGTGTCCGGGCTAGGGTTAGGGTTAGGTTGAAAATAACATCTAGACATTTTGGGATGCCTTGGTTGTGTTTAGGGTTGCATTTGAAATTCTGGGTGAGTGTTGTTTTCTTGTTTCCTCGAAATAGAATATTGGCCCAATTTTGTTATTTTTGCTAAGCCGCGCGCCTGTCAAGTAGTGTCCGGGCTAGGGTTAGGGTTAGGTTGAAAATAACACCTAGACATTTTGGGATGCCTTGGTTGTGTTTAGGGTTGCATTTGATATTCTGGGTGAGTGTTGTTTTCTTGTTTCCTCTAAATAGAATTTTGGCCCAATTTTGTGATTTTTGCTAAGCCGCGCGCCTGTCAAGTAGTGTCCGGGCTAGGGTTAGGGTTAGGTTGAAAATAACACCTAGAGATTTTGCGATGCCTTGGTTGTGTTTAAGGTTGCATTTGAAATTCTGGGTGAGTGTTGTTTTCTTGTTTTCTCGAGAAACAAATTTGGCCCAATTTTGTGATTTTTGCTAAGCCGCGCGCCTGTCAAATAGTGTCCGGGCTAGGGTTAGGGTTAGGTTGAAAATAACACCTAGACATTTTGGGATGCCTTGGTTGTGTTTAGGGTTGCATTTGAAATTCTGGGTGAGTGTTGTTTTCTTGTTTCCTCGAAATAGAATATTGGCCCAATTTTGTGATTTTTGCTAAGCCGCGCGCCTGTCAAGTAGTGTCCGGGCTAGGGTTAGGGTTAGGTTAAAAATAACACCTAGACATTTTGGGATGCCTTGGTTGTGTTTAGGGTTGCATTTGAAATTCTGGGTGAGTGTTGTTTTCTTGTTTCCTCGAAATAGAATTTTGGCCCAATTTTGTGATTTTTGCTAAGCCGCGCGCCTGTCAAGTAGTGTCCGGGCTAGGGTTAGGGTTAGGTTGAAAATAACACCTAGAGATTTTGCGATGCCTTGGTTGTGTTTAAGGTTGCATTTGAAATTCTGGGTGAGTGTTGTTTTTTTGTTTTCTCGAGAAACAAATTTGGCCCAATTTTGTGATTTTTGCTAAGCCGCGCGCCTGTCAAGTAGTGTCCGGGCTAGGGTTAGGGTTAGGTTGAAAATAACACCTAGACATTTTGGAATGCCTTGGTTGTGTTTAGGGTTGCATTTGAAATTCTGGGTGAGTGTTGTTTTCTTGTTTTCTCGAGAAACAAATTTGGCCCAATTTTGTGATTTTTGCTAAGCCGCGCGCCTGTCAAGTAGTGTCCGGGCTAGGGTTAGGGTTAGGTTGAAAATAACACATAGACATTTTGGGATGCCTTGGTTGTGTTTAGGGTTGCATTTGAAATTCTGGGTGAGTGTTGTTTTCTTGTTTCCTCGAAATAGAATTTTGGCCCAATTTTGTGATTTTTGCTAAGCCGCGCGCCTGTCAAGTAGTGTCCGGGCTAGGGTTAGGGTTAGGTTGAAAATAACACCTAGAGATTTTGCGATGCCTTGGTTGTGTTTAAGGTTGCATTTGAAATTCTGGGTGAGTGTTGTTTTTTTGTTTTCTCGAGAAACAAATTTGGCCCAATTTTGTGATTTTTGCTAAGCCGCGCGCCTGTCAAGTAGTGTCCGGGCTAGGGTTAGGGTTAGGTTGAAAATAACACCTAGACATTTTGGAATGCCTTGGTTGTGTTTAGGGTTGCATTTGAAATTCTGGGTGAGTGTTGTTTTCTTGTTTTCTCGAGAAACAAATTTGGCCCAATTTTGTGATTTTTGCTAAGCCGCGCGCCTGTCAAGTAGTGTCCGGGCTAGGGTTAGGGTTAGGTTGAAAATAACACATAGACATTTTGGGATGCCTTGGTTGTGTTTAGGGTTGCATTTGAAATTCTGGGTGAGTGTTGTTTTCTTGTTTCCTCGAAATAGAATTTTGGCCCAATTTTGTGATTTTTGCTAAGCCGCGCGCCTGTCAAGTAGTGTCCGGGCTAGGGTTAGGGTTAGGTTGAAAATAACACCTAGACATTTTGGGATGCCTTGGTTGTGTTTAGGGTTGCATTTGATATTCTGGGTGAGTGTTGTTTTCTTGTTTCCTCTAAATAGAATTTTGGCCCAATTTTGTGATTTTTGCTAAGCCGCGCGCCTGTCAAGTAGTGTCCGGGCTAGGGTTAGGGTTAGGTTGAAAATAACATCTAGACATTTTGGGATGCCTTGGTTGTGTTTAGGGTTGCATTTGAAATTCTGGGTGAGTGTTGTTTTCTTGTTTCCTCGAAATAGAATATTGGCCCAATTTTGTTATTTTTGCTAAGCCGCGCGCCTGTCAAGTAGTGTCCGGGCTAGGGTTAGGGTTAGGTTGAAAATAACACCTAGACATTTTGGGATGCCTTGGTTGTGTTTAGGGTTGCATTTGATATTCTGGGTGAGTGTTGTTTTCTTGTTTCCTCTAAATAGAATTTTGGCCCAATTTTGTGATTTTTGCTAAGCCGCGCGCCTGTCAAGTAGTGTCCGGGCTAGGGTTAGGGTTAGGTTGAAAATAACACCTAGAGATTTTGCGATGCCTTGGTTGTGTTTAAGGTTGCATTTGAAATTCTGGGTGAGTGTTGTTTTCTTGTTTCCTCGAAATAGAATTTTGGCCCAATTTTGTGATTTTTGCTAAGCCGCGCGCCTGTCAAGTAGTGTCCGGGCTAGGGTTAGGGTTAGGTTGAAAATAACACCTAGACATTTTGGGATGCCTTGGTTGTGTTTAGGGTTGCATTTGATATTCTGGGTGAGTGTTGTTTTCTTGTTTCCTCTAAATAGAATTTTGGCCCAATTTTGTGATTTTTGCTAAGCCGCGCGCCTGTCAAGTAGTGTCCGGGCTAGGGTTAGGGTTAGGTTGAAAATAACACCTAGAGATTTTGCGATGCCTTGGTTGTGTTTAAGGTTGCATTTGAAATTCTGGGTGAGTGTTGTTTTCTTGTTTTCTCGAGAAACAAATTTGGCCCAATTTTGTGATTTTTGCTAAGCCGCGCGCCTGTCAAGTAGTGTCCGGGCTAGGGTTAGGGTTAGGTTGAAAATAACATCTAGACATTTTGGGATGCCTTGGTTGTGTTTAGGGTTGCATTTGAAATTCTGGGTGAGTGTTGTTTTCTTGTTTCCTCGAAATAGAATATTGGCCCAATTTTGTTATTTTTGCTAAGCCGCGCGCCTGTCAAGTAGTGTCCGGGCTAGGGTTAGGGTTAGGTTGAAAATAACACCTAGACATTTTGGGATGCCTTGGTTGTGTTTAGGGTTGCATTTGATATTCTGGGTGAGTGTTGTTTTCTTGTTTCCTCTAAATAGAATTTTGGCCCAATTTTGTGATTTTTGCTAAGCCGCGCGCCTGTCAAGTAGTGTCCGGGCTAGGGTTAGGGTTAGGTTGAAAATAACACCTAGAGATTTTGCGATGCCTTGGTTGTGTTTAAGGTTGCATTTGAAATTCTGGGTGAGTGTTGTTTTCTTGTTTTCTCGAGAAACAAATTTGGCCCAATTTTGTGATTTTTGCTAAGCCGCGCGCCTGTCAAATAGTGTCCGGGCTAGGGTTAGGGTTAGGTTGAAAATAACACCTAGACATTTTGGGATGCCTTGGTTGTGTTTAGGGTTGCATTTGAAATTCTGGGTGAGTGTTGTTTTCTTGTTTCCTCGAAATAGAATATTGGCCCAATTTTGTGATTTTTGCTAAGCCGCGCGCCTGTCAAGTAGTGTCCGGGCTAGGGTTAGGGTTAGGTTAAAAATAACACCTAGACATTTTGGGATGCCTTGGTTGTGTTTAGGGTTGCATTTGAAATTCTGGGTGAGTGTTGTTTTCTTGTTTCCTCGAAATAGAATTTTGGCCCAATTTTGTGATTTTTGCTAAGCCGCGCGCCTGTCAAGTAGTGTCCGGGCTAGGGTTAGGGTTAGGTTGAAAATAACACCTAGAGATTTTGCGATGCCTTGGTTGTGTTTAAGGTTGCATTTGAAATTCTGGGTGAGTGTTGTTTTTTTGTTTTCTCGAGAAACAAATTTGGCCCAATTTTGTGATTTTTGCTAAGCCGCGCGCCTGTCAAGTAGTGTCCGGGCTAGGGTTAGGGTTAGGTTGAAAATAACACCTAGACATTTTGGAATGCCTTGGTTGTGTTTAGGGTTGCATTTGAAATTCTGGGTGAGTGTTGTTTTCTTGTTTTCTCGAGAAACAAATTTGGCCCAATTTTGTGATTTTTGCTAAGCCGCGCGCCTGTCAAGTAGTGTCCGGGCTAGGGTTAGGGTTAGGTTGAAAATAACACATAGACATTTTGGGATGCCTTGGTTGTGTTTAGGGTTGCATTTGAAATTCTGGGTGAGTGTTGTTTTCTTGTTTCCTCGAAATAGAATTTTGGCCCAATTTTGTGATTTTTGCTAAGCCGCGCGCCTGTCAAGTAGTGTCCGGGCTAGGGTTAGGGTTAGGTTGAAAATAACACCTAGACATTTTGGGATGCCTTGGTTGTGTTTAGGGTTGCATTTGATATTCTGGGTGAGTGTTGTTTTCTTGTTTCCTCTAAATAGAATTTTGGCCCAATTTTGTGATTTTTGCTAAGCCGCGCGCCTGTCAAGTAGTGTCCGGGCTAGGGTTAGGGTTAGGTTGAAAATAACATCTAGACATTTTGGGATGCCTTGGTTGTGTTTAGGGTTGCATTTGAAATTCTGGGTGAGTGTTGTTTTCTTGTTTCCTCGAAATAGAATATTGGCCCAATTTTGTTATTTTTGCTAAGCCGCGCGCCTGTCAAGTAGTGTCCGGGCTAGGGTTAGGGTTAGGTTGAAAATAACACCTAGACATTTTGGGATGCCTTGGTTGTGTTTAGGGTTGCATTTGAAATTCTGGGTGAGTGTTGTTTTCTTGTTTTCTCGAGAAACAAATTTGGCCCAATTTTGTGATTTTTGCTAAGCCGCGCGCCTGTCAAATAGTGTCCGGGCTAGGGTTAGGGTTAGGTTGAAAATAACACCTAGACATTTTGGGATGCCTTGGTTGTGTTTAGGGTTGCATTTGAAATTCTGGGTGAGTGTTGTTTTCTTGTTTCCACGAAATAGAATTTTGGCCCAATTTTGTTATTTTTGCTAAGCCGCGCGCCTGTCAAGTAGTGTCCGGGCTAGGGTTAGGGTTAGGTTGAAAATAACACCTAGAGATTTTGCGATGCCTTGGTTGTGTTTAAGGTTGCATTTGAAATTCTGGGTGAGTGTTGTTTTCTTGTTTCCTCGAAATAGAATTTTGGCCCAATTTTGTGATTTTTGCTAAGCCGCGCGCCTGTCAAATAGTGTCCGGGCTAGGGTTAGGGTTAGGTTGAAAATAACACCTAGACATTTTGGGATGCCTTGGTTGTGTTTAGGGTTGCATTTGAAATTCTGGGTGAGTGTTGTTTTCTTGTTTCCTCTAAATAGAATTTTGGCCCAATTTTGTGATTTTTGCTAAGCCGCGCGCCTGTCAAATAGTGTCCGGGCTAGGGTTAGGGTTAGGTTGAAAATAACACCTAGACATTTTGGGATGCCTTGGTTGTGTTTAGGGTTGCATTTGAAATTCTGGGTGAGTGTTGTTTTCTTGTTTTCTCGAGAAACAAATTTGGCCCAATTTTGTGATTTTTGCTAAGCCGCGCGCCTGTCAAGTAGTGTCCGGGCTAGGGTTAGGGTTAGGTTGAAAATAACATCTAGACATTTTGGGATGCCTTGGTTGTGTTTAGGGTTGCATTTGAAATTCTGGGTGAGTGTTGTTTTCTTGTTTCCTCGAAATAGAATATTGGCCCAATTTTGTTATTTTTGCTAAGCCGCGCGCCTGTCAAGTAGTGTCCGGGCTAGGGTTAGGGTTAGGTTGAAAATAACACCTAGACATTTTGGGATGCCTTGGTTGTGTTTAGGGTTGCATTTGATATTCTGGGTGAGTGTTGTTTTCTTGTTTCCTCTAAATAGAATTTTGGCCCAATTTTGTGATTTTTGCTAAGCCGCGCGCCTGTCAAGTAGTGTCCGGGCTAGGGTTAGGTTGAAAATAACACCTAGAGATTTTGCGATGCCTTGGTTGTGTTTAAGGTTGCATTTGAAATTCTGGGTGAGTGTTGTTTTCTTGTTTTCTCGAGAAACAAATTTGGCCCAATTTTGTGATTTTTGCTAAGCCGCGCGCCTGTCAAATAGTGTCCGGGCTAGGGTTAGGGTTAGGTTGAAAATAACACCTAGACATTTTGGGATGCCTTGGTTGTGTTTAGGGTTGCATTTGAAATTCTGGGTGAGTGTTGTTTTCTTGTTTCCTCGAAATAGAATATTGGCCCAATTTTGTGATTTTTGCTAAGCCGCGCGCCTGTCAAGTAGTGTCCGGGCTAGGGTTAGGGTTAGGTTAAAAATAACACCTAGACATTTTGGGATGCCTTGGTTGTGTTTAGGGTTGCATTTGAAATTCTGGGTGAGTGTTGTTTTCTTGTTTCCTCGAAATAGAATTTTGGCCCAATTTTGTGATTTTTGCTAAGCCGCGCGCCTGTCAAGTAGTGTCCGGGCTAGGGTTAGGGTTAGGTTGAAAATAACACCTAGAGATTTTGCGATGCCTTGGTTGTGTTTAAGGTTGCATTTGAAATTCTGGGTGAGTGTTGTTTTTTTGTTTTCTCGAGAAACAAATTTGGCCCAATTTTGTGATTTTTGCTAAGCCGCGCGCCTGTCAAGTAGTGTCCGGGCTAGGGTTAGGGTTAGGTTGAAAATAACACCTAGACATTTTGGAATGCCTTGGTTGTGTTTAGGGTTGCATTTGAAATTCTGGGTGAGTGTTGTTTTCTTGTTTTCTCGAGAAACAAATTTGGCCCAATTTTGTGATTTTTGCTAAGCCGCGCGCCTGTCAAGTAGTGTCCGGGCTAGGGTTAGGGTTAGGTTGAAAATAACACATAGACATTTTGGGATGCCTTGGTTGTGTTTAGGGTTGCATTTGAAATTCTGGGTGAGTGTTGTTTTCTTGTTTCCTCGAAATAGAATTTTGGCCCAATTTTGTGATTTTTGCTAAGCCGCGCGCCTGTCAAGTAGTGTCCGGGCTAGGGTTAGGGTTAGGTTGAAAATAACACCTAGACATTTTGGGATGCCTTGGTTGTGTTTAGGGTTGCATTTGATATTCTGGGTGAGTGTTGTTTTCTTGTTTCCTCTAAATAGAATTTTGGCCCAATTTTGTGATTTTTGCTAAGCCGCGCGCCTGTCAAGTAGTGTCCGGGCTAGGGTTAGGGTTAGGTTGAAAATAACATCTAGACATTTTGGGATGCCTTGGTTGTGTTTAGGGTTGCATTTGAAATTCTGGGTGAGTGTTGTTTTCTTGTTTCCTCGAAATAGAATATTGGCCCAATTTTGTTATTTTTGCTAAGCCGCGCGCCTGTCAAGTAGTGTCCGGGCTAGGGTTAGGGTTAGGTTGAAAATAACACCTAGACATTTTGGGATGCCTTGGTTGTGTTTAGGGTTGCATTTGATATTCTGGGTGAGTGTTGTTTTCTTGTTTCCTCTAAATAGAATTTTGGCCCAATTTTGTGATTTTTGCTAAGCCGCGCGCCTGTCAAGTAGTGTCCGGGCTAGGGTTAGGGTTAGGTTGAAAATAACACCTAGAGATTTTGCGATGCCTTGGTTGTGTTTAAGGTTGCATTTGAAATTCTGGGTGAGTGTTGTTTTCTTGTTTTCTCGAGAAACAAATTTGGCCCAATTTTGTGATTTTTGCTAAGCCGCGCGCCTGTCAAATAGTGTCCGGGCTAGGGTTAGGGTTAGGTTGAAAATAACACCTAGACATTTTGGGATGCCTTGGTTGTGTTTAGGGTTGCATTTGAAATTCTGGGTGAGTGTTGTTTTCTTGCTTCCTCGAAATAGAATATTGGCCCAATTTTGTTATTTTTGCTAAGCCGCGCGCCTGTCAAGTAGTGTCCGGGCTAGGGTTAGGGTTAGGTTGAAAATAACACCTAGACATTTTGGGATGCCTTGGTTGTGTTTAGGGTTGCATTTGATATTCTGGGTGAGTGTTGTTTTCTTGTTTCCTCTAAATAGAATTTTGGCCCAATTTTGTGATTTTTGCTAAGCCGCGCGCCTGTCAAGTAGTGTCCGGGCTAGGGTTAGGGTTAGGTTGAAAATAACATCTAGACATTTTGGGATGCCTTGGTTGTGTTTAGGGTTGCATTTGAAATTCTGGGTGAGTGTTGTTTTCTTGTTTTCTCGAGAAACAAATTTGGCCCAATTTTGTGATTTTTGCTAAGCCGCGCGCCTGTCAAATAGTGTCCGGGCTAGGGTTAGGGTTAGGTTGAAAATAACACCTAGACATTTTGGGATGCCTTGGTTGTGTTTAGGGTTGCATTTGAAATTCTGGGTGAGTGTTGTTTTCTTGTTTCCACGAAATAGAATTTTGGCCCAATTTTGTTATTTTTGCTAAGCCGCGCGCCTGTCAAGTAGTGTCCGGGCTAGGGTTAGGGTTAGGTTGAAAATAACACCTAGAGATTTTGCGATGCCTTGGTTGTGTTTAAGGTTGCATTTGAAATTCTGGGTGAGTGTTGTTTTCTTGTTTCCTCGAAATAGAATTTTGGCCCAATTTTGTGATTTTTGCTAAGCCGCGCGCCTGTCAAATAGTGTCCGGGCTAGGGTTAGGGTTAGGTTGAAAATAACACCTAGACATTTTGGGATGCCTTGGTTGTGTTTAGGGTTGCATTTGAAATTCTGGGTGAGTGTTGTTTTCTTGTTTCCTCGAAATAGAATTTTGGCCCAATTTTGTGATTTTTGCTAAGCCGCGCGCCTGTCAAATAGTGTCCGGGCTAGGGTTAGGGTTAGGTTGAAAATAACACCTAGACATTTTGGGATGCCTTGGTTGTGTTTAGGGTTGCATTTGAAATTCTGGGTGAGTGTTGTTTTCTTGTTTCCTCTAAATAGAATTTTGGCCCAATTTTGTGATTTTTGCTAAGCCGCGCGCCTGTCAAATAGTGTCCGGGCTAGGGTTAGGGTTAGGTTGAAAATAACACCTAGACATTTTGGGATGCCTTGGTTGTGTTTAGGGTTGCATTTGAAATTCTGGGTGAGTGTTGTTTTCTTGTTTTCTCGAGAAACAAATTTGGCCCAATTTTGTGATTTTTGCTAAGCCGCGCGCCTGTCAAGTAGTGTCCGGGCTAGGGTTAGGGTTAGGTTGAAAATAACATCTAGACATTTTGGGATGCCTTGGTTGTGTTTAGGGTTGCATTTGAAATTCTGGGTGAGTGTTGTTTTCTTGTTTCCTCGAAATAGAATATTGGCCCAATTTTGTTATTTTTGCTAAGCCGCGCGCCTGTCAAGTAGTGTCCGGGCTAGGGTTAGGGTTAGGTTGAAAATAACACCTAGACATTTTGGGATGCCTTGGTTGTGTTTAGGGTTGCATTTGATATTCTGGGTGAGTGTTGTTTTCTTGTTTCCTCTAAATAGAATTTTGGCCCAATTTTGTGATTTTTGCTAAGCCGCGCGCCTGTCAAGTAGTGTCCGGGCTAGGGTTAGGGTTAGGTTGAAAATAACACCTAGAGATTTTGCGATGCCTTGGTTGTGTTTAAGGTTGCATTTGAAATTCTGGGTGAGTGTTGTTTTCTTGTTTTCTCGAGAAACAAATTTGGCCCAATTTTGTGATTTTTGCTAAGCCGCGCGCCTGTCAAATAGTGTCCGGGCTAGGGTTAGGGTTAGGTTGAAAATAACACCTAGACATTTTGGGATGCCTTGGTTGTGTTTAGGGTTGCATTTGAAATTCTGGGTGAGTGTTGTTTTCTTGTTTCCTCGAAATAGAATATTGGCCCAATTTTGTGATTTTTGCTAAGCCGCGCGCCTGTCAAGTAGTGTCCGGGCTAGGGTTAGGGTTAGGTTAAAAATAACACCTAGACATTTTGGGATGCCTTGGTTGTGTTTAGGGTTGCATTTGAAATTCTGGGTGAGTGTTGTTTTCTTGTTTCCTCGAAATAGAATTTTGGCCCAATTTTGTGATTTTTGCTAAGCCGCGCGCCTGTCAAGTAGTGTCCGGGCTAGGGTTAGGGTTAGGTTGAAAATAACACCTAGAGATTTTGCGATGCCTTGGTTGTGTTTAAGGTTGCATTTGAAATTCTGGGTGAGTGTTGTTTTTTTGTTTTCTCGAGAAACAAATTTGGCCCAATTTTGTGATTTTTGCTAAGCCGCGCGCCTGTCAAGTAGTGTCCGGGCTAGGGTTAGGGTTAGGTTGAAAATAACACCTAGACATTTTGGAATGCCTTGGTTGTGTTTAGGGTTGCATTTGAAATTCTGGGTGAGTGTTGTTTTCTTGTTTTCTCGAGAAACAAATTTGGCCCAATTTTGTGATTTTTGCTAAGCCGCGCGCCTGTCAAGTAGTGTCCGGGCTAGGGTTAGGGTTAGGTTGAAAATAACACATAGACATTTTGGGATGCCTTGGTTGTGTTTAGGGTTGCATTTGAAATTCTGGGTGAGTGTTGTTTTCTTGTTTCCTCGAAATAGAATTTTGGCCCAATTTTGTGATTTTTGCTAAGCCGCGCGCCTGTCAAGTAGTGTCCGGGCTAGGGTTAGGGTTAGGTTGAAAATAACACCTAGACATTTTGGGATGCCTTGGTTGTGTTTAGGGTTGCATTTGATATTCTGGGTGAGTGTTGTTTTCTTGTTTCCTCTAAATAGAATTTTGGCCCAATTTTGTGATTTTTGCTAAGCCGCGCGCCTGTCAAGTAGTGTCCGGGCTAGGGTTAGGGTTAGGTTGAAAATAACATCTAGACATTTTGGGATGCCTTGGTTGTGTTTAGGGTTGCATTTGAAATTCTGGGTGAGTGTTGTTTTCTTGTTTCCTCGAAATAGAATATTGGCCCAATTTTGTTATTTTTGCTAAGCCGCGCGCCTGTCAAGTAGTGTCCGGGCTAGGGTTAGGGTTAGGTTGAAAATAACACCTAGACATTTTGGGATGCCTTGGTTGTGTTTAGGGTTGCATTTGAAATTCTGGGTGAGTGTTGTTTTCTTGTTTTCTCGAGAAACAAATTTGGCCCAATTTTGTGATTTTTGCTAAGCCGCGCGCCTGTCAAATAGTGTCCGGGCTAGGGTTAGGGTTAGGTTGAAAATAACACCTAGACATTTTGGGATGCCTTGGTTGTGTTTAAGGTTGCATTTGAAATTCTGGGTGAGTGTTGTTTTCTTGTTTCCTCGAAATAGAATTTTGGCCCAATTTTGTGATTTTTGCTAAGCCGCGCGCCTGTCAAATAGTGTCCGGGCTAGGGTTAGGGTTAGGTTGAAAATAACACCTAGACATTTTGGGATGCCTTGGTTGTGTTTAGGGTTGCATTTGAAATTCTGGGTGAGTGTTGTTTTCTTGTTTCCTCTAAATAGAATTTTGGCCCAATTTTGTGATTTTTGCTAAGCCGCGCGCCTGTCAAATAGTGTCCGGGCTAGGGTTAGGGTTAGGTTGAAAATAACACCTAGACATTTTGGGATGCCTTGGTTGTGTTTAGGGTTGCATTTGAAATTCTGGGTGAGTGTTGTTTTCTTGTTTTCTCGAGAAACAAATTTGGCCCAATTTTGTGATTTTTGCTAAGCCGCGCGCCTGTCAAGTAGTGTCCGGGCTAGGGTTAGGGTTAGGTTGAAAATAACATCTAGACATTTTGGGATGCCTTGGTTGTGTTTAGGGTTGCATTTGAAATTCTGGGTGAGTGTTGTTTTCTTGTTTCCTCGAAATAGAATATTGGCCCAATTTTGTTATTTTTGCTAAGCCGCGCGCCTGTCAAGTAGTGTCCGGGCTAGGGTTAGGGTTAGGTTGAAAATAACACCTAGACATTTTGGGATGCCTTGGTTGTGTTTAGGGTTGCATTTGATATTCTGGGTGAGTGTTGTTTTCTTGTTTCCTCTAAATAGAATTTTGGCCCAATTTTGTGATTTTTGCTAAGCCGCGCGCCTGTCAAGTAGTGTCCGGGCTAGGGTTAGGGTTAGGTTGAAAATAACACCTAGAGATTTTGCGATGCCTTGGTTGTGTTTAAGGTTGCATTTGAAATTCTGGGTGAGTGTTGTTTTCTTGTTTTCTCGAGAAACAAATTTGGCCCAATTTTGTGATTTTTGCTAAGCCGCGCGCCTGTCAAATAGTGTCCGGGCTAGGGTTAGGGTTAGGTTGAAAATAACACCTAGACATTTTGGGATGCCTTGGTTGTGTTTAGGGTTGCATTTGAAATTCTGGGTGAGTGTTGTTTTCTTGTTTCCTCGAAATAGAATATTGGCCCAATTTTGTGATTTTTGCTAAGCCGCGCGCCTGTCAAGTAGTGTCCGGGCTAGGGTTAGGGTTAGGTTAAAAATAACACCTAGACATTTTGGGATGCCTTGGTTGTGTTTAGGGTTGCATTTGAAATTCTGGGTGAGTGTTGTTTTCTTGTTTCCTCGAAATAGAATTTTGGCCCAATTTTGTGATTTTTGCTAAGCCGCGCGCCTGTCAAGTAGTGTCCGGGCTAGGGTTAGGGTTAGGTTGAAAATAACACCTAGAGATTTTGCGATGCCTTGGTTGTGTTTAAGGTTGCATTTGAAATTCTGGGTGAGTGTTGTTTTTTTGTTTTCTCGAGAAACAAATTTGGCCCAATTTTGTGATTTTTGCTAAGCCGCGCGCCTGTCAAGTAGTGTCCGGGCTAGGGTTAGGGTTAGGTTGAAAATAACACCTAGACATTTTGGAATGCCTTGGTTGTGTTTAGGGTTGCATTTGAAATTCTGGGTGAGTGTTGTTTTCTTGTTTTCTCGAGAAACAAATTTGGCCCAATTTTGTGATTTTTGCTAAGCCGCGCGCCTGTCAAGTAGTGTCCGGGCTAGGGTTAGGGTTAGGTTGAAAATAACACATAGACATTTTGGGATGCCTTGGTTGTGTTTAGGGTTGCATTTGAAATTCTGGGTGAGTGTTGTTTTCTTGTTTCCTCGAAATAGAATTTTGGCCCAATTTTGTGATTTTTGCTAAGCCGCGCGCCTGTCAAGTAGTGTCCGGGCTAGGGTTAGGGTTAGGTTGAAAATAACACCTAGACATTTTGGGATGCCTTGGTTGTGTTTAGGGTTGCATTTGATATTCTGGGTGAGTGTTGTTTTCTTGTTTCCTCTAAATAGAATTTTGGCCCAATTTTGTGATTTTTGCTAAGCCGCGCGCCTGTCAAGTAGTGTCCGGGCTAGGGTTAGGGTTAGGTTGAAAATAACATCTAGACATTTTGGGATGCCTTGGTTGTGTTTAGGGTTGCATTTGAAATTCTGGGTGAGTGTTGTTTTCTTGTTTCCTCGAAATAGAATATTGGCCCAATTTTGTTATTTTTGCTAAGCCGCGCGCCTGTCAAGTAGTGTCCGGGCTAGGGTTAGGGTTAGGTTGAAAATAACACCTAGACATTTTGGGATGCCTTGGTTGTGTTTAGGGTTGCATTTGATATTCTGGGTGAGTGTTGTTTTCTTGTTTCCTCTAAATAGAATTTTGGCCCAATTTTGTGATTTTTGCTAAGCCGCGCGCCTGTCAAGTAGTGTCCGGGCTAGGGTTAGGGTTAGGTTGAAAATAACACCTAGAGATTTTGCGATGCCTTGGTTGTGTTTAAGGTTGCATTTGAAATTCTGGGTGAGTGTTGTTTTCTTGTTTTCTCGAGAAACAAATTTGGCCCAATTTTGTGATTTTTGCTAAGCCGCGCGCCTGTCAAATAGTGTCCGGGCTAGGGTTAGGGTTAGGTTGAAAATAACACCTAGACATTTTGGGATGCCTTGGTTGTGTTTAGGGTTGCATTTGAAATTCTGGGTGAGTGTTGTTTTCTTGTTTCCTCGAAATAGAATATTGGCCCAATTTTGTTATTTTTGCTAAGCCGCGCGCCTGTCAAGTAGTGTCCGGGCTAGGGTTAGGGTTAGGTTGAAAATAACACCTAGACATTTTGGGATGCCTTGGTTGTGTTTAGGGTTGCATTTGATATTCTGGGTGAGTGTTGTTTTCTTGTTTCCTCTAAATAGAATTTTGGCCCAATTTTGTGATTTTTGCTAAGCCGCGCGCCTGTCAAGTAGTGTCCGGGCTAGGGTTAGGGTTAGGTTGAAAATAACATCTAGACATTTTGGGATGCCTTGGTTGTGTTTAGGGTTGCATTTGAAATTCTGGGTGAGTGTTGTTTTCTTGTTTCCTCGAAATAGAATATTGGCCCAATTTTGTTATTTTTGCTAAGCCGCGCGCCTGTCAAGTAGTGTCCGGGCTAGGGTTAGGGTTAGGTTGAAAATAACACCTAGACATTTTGGGATGCCTTGGTTGTGTTTAGGGTTGCATTTGATATTCTGGGTGAGTGTTGTTTTCTTGTTTCCTCTAAATAGAATTTTGGCCCAATTTTGTGATTTTTGCTAAGCCGCGCGCCTGTCAAGTAGTGTCCGGGCTAGGGTTAGGGTTAGGTTGAAAATAACACCTAGAGATTTTGCGATGCCTTGGTTGTGTTTAAGGTTGCATTTGAAATTCTGGGTGAGTGTTGTTTTCTTGTTTTCTCGAGAAACAAATTTGGCCCAATTTTGTGATTTTTGCTAAGCCGCGCGCCTGTCAAATAGTGTCCGGGCTAGGGTTAGGGTTAGGTTGAAAATAACACCTAGACATTTTGGGATGCCTTGGTTGTGTTTAGGGTTGCATTTGAAATTCTGGGTGAGTGTTGTTTTCTTGTTTCCACGAAATAGAATTTTGGCCCAATTTTGTTATTTTTGCTAAGCCGCGCGCCTGTCAAGTAGTGTCCGGGCTAGGGTTAGGGTTAGGTTGAAAATAACACCTAGAGATTTTGCGATGCCTTGGTTGTGTTTAAGGTTGCATTTGAAATTCTGGGTGAGTGTTGTTTTCTTGTTTCCTCGAAATAGAATTTTGGCCCAATTTTGTGATTTTTGCTAAGCCGCGCGCCTGTCAAATAGTGTCCGGGCTAGGGTTAGGGTTAGGTTGAAAATAACACCTAGACATTTTGGGATGCCTTGGTTGTGTTTAGGGTTGCATTTGAAATTCTGGGTGAGTGTTGTTTTCTTGTTTCCTCTAAATAGAATTTTGGCCCAATTTTGTGATTTTTGCTAAGCCGCGCGCCTGTCAAATAGTGTCCGGGCTAGGGTTAGGGTTAGGTTGAAAATAACACCTAGACATTTTGGGATGCCTTGGTTGTGTTTAGGGTTGCATTTGAAATTCTGGGTGAGTGTTGTTTTCTTGTTTCCACGAAATAGAATTTTGGCCCAATTTTGTGATTTTTGCTAAGCCGCGCGCCTGTCAAGTAGTGTCCGGGCTAGGGTTAGGGTTAGGTTAAAAATAACACCTAGACATTTTGGGATGCCTTGGTTGTGTTTAGGGTTGCATTTGAAATTCTGGGTGAGTGTTGTTTTCTTGTTTCCTCGAAATAGAATTTTGGCCCAATTTTGTGATTTTTGCTAAGCCGCGCGCCTGTCAAGTAGTGTCCGGGCTAGGGTTAGGGTTAGGTTGAAAATAACACCTAGAGATTTTGCGATGCCTTGGTTGTGTTTAAGGTTGCATTTGAAATTCTGGGTGAGTGTTGTTTTTTTGTTTTCTCGAGAAACAAATTTGGCCCAATTTTGTGATTTTTGCTAAGCCGCGCGCCTGTCAAGTAGTGTCCGGGCTAGGGTTAGGGTTAGGTTGAAAATAACACCTAGACATTTTGGAATGCCTTGGTTGTGTTTAGGGTTGCATTTGAAATTCTGGGTGAGTGTTGTTTTCTTGTTTTCTCGAGAAACAAATTTGGCCCAATTTTGTGATTTTTGCTAAGCCGCGCGCCTGTCAAATAGTGTCCGGGCTAGGGTTAGGGTTAGGTTGAAAATAACACCTAGACATTTTGGGATGCCTTGGTTGTGTTTAGGGTTGCATTTGAAATTCTGGGTGAGTGTTGTTTTCTTGTTTCCACGAAATAGAATTTTGGCCCAATTTTGTTATTTTTGCTAAGCCGCGCGCCTGTCAAGTAGTGTCCGGGCTAGGGTTAGGGTTAGGTTGAAAATAAAACCTAGACATTTTGGGATGCCTTGGTTGTGTTTAGGGTTGCATTTGAAATTCTGGGTGAGTGTTGTTTTCTTTTTTCCTCAAGAAACAAATTTGGCCCAATTTTGTGATTTTTGCTAAGCCGCGCGCCTGTCAAGTAGTGTCCGGGCTAGGGTTAGGGTTAGGTTGAAAATAACACCTATACATTTTGGGATGCCTTAGTGGTGTTTAGGGTTGCATTTGAAATTCTGGGTGAGTGTTGTTTTCTTGTTTCCTCGAGAAACAAATTTGGCCCAATTTTGTGATTGTTGCTAAGCCGCACGCCTGTCAAGTAGTGTCCGGGCTAGGGTTAGGGTTAGGTTGAAAATAACACCTAGACATTTTGGGATGCCTTGGTTGTGTTTAGGGTTGCATTTGATATTCTGGGTGAGTGTTGTTTTCTTGTTTCCTCTAAATAGAATTTTTGCCCAATTTTGTGATTTTTGCTAAGCCGCGCGCCTGTCAAGTAGTGTCCGGGCTAGGGTTAGGGTTAGGTTAAAAATAACACCTAGACATTTTGGGATGCCTTGGATGTGTTTAGGGTTGCATTTGAAATTCTGGGTGAGTGTTGTTTTCTTGTTTCCTCTAAATAGAATTTTGGCCCAATTTTGTGATTTTTGCTAAGCCGCGCGCCTGTCAAGTAGTGTCCGGGCTAGGGTTAGGGTTAGGTTGAAAATAACACCTAGACATTTTGGGATGCCTTGGTTGCGTTTAGGGTTGCATTTGAAATTCTGGGTGAGTGTTGTTTTCTTGTTTCCTCGAAATAGAATTTTGGCCCAATTTTGTGATTTTTGCTAAGCCGCGCGCCTGTCAAATAGTGTCCGGGCTAGGGTTAGGGTTTGGTTGAAAATAACACCTAGACATTTTGGGATGCCTTGGTTGTGTTTAGGGTTGCATTTGAAATTCTGGGTGAGTGTTGTTTTCTTGTTTCCTCGAGAAACAAATTTGGCCCAATTTTGTGATTGTTGCTAAGCCGCGCGCCTGTCAAGTAGTGTCCGGGCTAGGGTTAGGGTTAGGTTGAAAATAACACCTAGACATTTTGGGATGCCTTGGTTGTGTTTAGGGTTGCATTTGATATTCTGGGAGAGTGTTGTTTTCTTGTTTCCTCTAAATAGAATTTTTGCCCAATTTTGTGATTTTTGCTAAGCCGCGCGCCTGTCAAGTAGTGTCCGGGCTAGGGTTAGGGTTAGGTTGAAAATAACATCTAGACATTTTGGGATGCCTTGGTTGTGTTTAGGGTTGCATTTGAAATTCTGGGTGAGTGTTGTTTTCTTGTTTCCTCGAAATAGAATATTGGCCCAATTTTGTTATTTTTGCTAAGCCGCGCGCCTGTCAAATAGTGTCCGGGCTAGGGTTAGGGTTAGGTTGAAAATAACACCTAGACATATTGGGATGCCTTGGTTGTGTTTAGGGTTGCATTTGAAATTCTGGGTGAGTGTTGTTTTCTTGTTTCCACGAAATAGAATTTTGGCCCAATTTTGTTATTTTTGCTAAGCCGCGCGCCTGTCAAGTAGTGTCCGGGCTAGGGTTAGGGTTAGGTTGAAAATAAAACCTAGACATTTTGGGATGCCTTGGTGGTGTTTAGGGTTGCATTTGAAATTCTGGGTGAGTGTTGTTTTCTTGTTTCCTCTAAATAGAATTTTGGCCCAATTTTGTGATTTTTGCTAAGTCGCGCGCCTGTCAAGAAGTGTCCGGGCTAGGGTTAAAGTTAGGTTGAAAATAACACCTAGACATTTTGAGATGCCTTGGTTGTGTTTAGGGTTGCATTTGAAATTCTGGGTGAGTGTTGTTTTCTTGTTTCCTCGAAATAGAATTTTAGCCCAATTTTGTGATTTTTGCTAAGCCGCGCGCCTGTCAAATAGTGTCCGGGCTAGGGTTAGGGTTTGGTTGAAAATAACACCTAGACATTTTGGGATGCCTTGGTTGTGTTTAGGGTTGCATTTGAAATTCTGGGTGAGTGTTGTTTTCATGTTTCCTCAAGAAACAAATTTGGCCCAATTTTGTGATTTTTGCTAAGCCGCGCGCCTGTCAAGTAGTGTCCGGGCTAGGGTTAGGTTGAAAATAACACCTAGAGATTTTGGGATGCCTTGGTTGTGTTTAGGGTTGCATTTGATATTCTGGGTGAGTGTTGTTTTCTTGTTTCCTTTAAATAGAATTTTGGCCCAATTTTGTGATTTTTGCTAAGCCGCGCGCCTGTCAAGTAGTGTCCGGACTAGGGTTAGGGTTAGGTTGAAAATAACACCTAGAGATTTTGGGATGCCTTGGTTGTGTTTAGGGTTGCATTTGAAATTCTGGGTGAGTGTTGTTTTCTTGTTTCCTCGAAATAGAATATTGGCCCAATATTGTTATTTTTGCTAAGCCGCGCGCCTGTCAAGTAGTGTCCGGGCTAGGGTTAGGGTTAGGTTGAAAATAACACCTATACATTTTGGGATGCCTTAGTGGTGTTTAGGGTTGCATTTGAAATTCTGGGTGAGTGTTGTTTTCTTGTTTCCTCGAAATAGAATTTTGGCCCAATTTTGTGATTTTTGCTAAGCCGCGCGCCTGTCAAGTAGTGTCCGGGCTAGGGTTAGGGTTAGGTTGAAAATAACACCTAGAGATTTTGCGATGCCTTGGTTGTGTTTAAGGTTGCATTTGAAATTCTGGGTGAGTGTTGTTTTCTTGTTTCCTCGAAATAGAATTTTGGCCCAATTTTGTGATTTTTGCTAAGCCGCGCGCCTGTCAAATAGTGTCCGGGCTAGGGTTAGGGTTAGGTTGAAAATAACACCTAGACATTTTGGGATGCCTTGGTTGTGTTTAGGGTTGCATTTGAAATTCTGGGTGAGTGTTGTTTTCTTGTTTCCTCTAAATAGAATTTTGGCCCAATTTTGTGATTTTTGCTAAGCCGCGCGCCTGTCAAATAGTGTCCGGGCTAGGGTTAGGGTTAGGTTGAAAATAACACCTAGACATTTTGGGATGCCTTGGTTGTGTTTAGGGTTGCATTTGAAATTCTGGGTGAGTGTTGTTTTCTTGTTTCCACGAAATAGAATTTTGGCCCAATTTTGTGATTTTTGCTAAGCCGCGCGCCTGTCAAGTAGTGTCCGGGCTAGGGTTAGGGTTAGGTTAAAAATAACACCTAGACATTTTGGGATGCCTTGGTTGTGTTTAGGGTTGCATTTGAAATTCTGGGTGAGTGTTGTTTTCTTGTTTCCTCGAAATAGAATTTTGGCCCAATTTTGTGATTTTTGCTAAGCCGCGCGCCTGTCAAGTAGTGTCCGGGCTAGGGTTAGGGTTAGGTTGAAAATAACACCTAGAGATTTTGCGATGCCTTGGTTGTGTTTAAGGTTGCATTTGAAATTCTGGGTGAGTGTTGTTTTTTTGTTTTCTCGAGAAACAAATTTGGCCCAATTTTGTGATTTTTGCTAAGCCGCGCGCCTGTCAAGTAGTGTCCGGGCTAGGGTTAGGGTTAGGTTGAAAATAACACCTAGACATTTTGGAATGCCTTGGTTGTGTTTAGGGTTGCATTTGAAATTCTGGGTGAGTGTTGTTTTCTTGTTTTCTCGAGAAACAAATTTGGCCCAATTTTGTGATTTTTGCTAAGCCGCGCGCCTGTCAAATAGTGTCCGGGCTAGGGTTAGGGTTAGGTTGAAAATAACACCTAGACATTTTGGGATGCCTTGGTTGTGTTTAGGGTTGCATTTGAAATTCTGGGTGAGTGTTGTTTTCTTGTTTCCACGAAATAGAATTTTGGCCCAATTTTGTTATTTTTGCTAAGCCGCGCGCCTGTCAAGTAGTGTCCGGGCTAGGGTTAGGGTTAGGTTGAAAATAACACCTATACATTTTGGGATGCCTTAGTGGTGTTTAGGGTTGCATTTGAAATTCTGGGTGAGTGTTGTTTTCTTGTTTCCTCGAGAAACAAATTTGGCCCAATTTTGTGATTGTTGCTAAGCCGCACGCCTGTCAAGTAGTGTCCGGGCTAGGGTTAGGGTTAGGTTGAAAATAACACCTAGACATTTTGGGATGCCTTGGTTGTGTTTAGGGTTGCATTTGATATTCTGGGTGAGTGTTGTTTTCTTGTTTCCTCTAAATAGAATTTTTGCCCAATTTTGTGATTTTTGCTAAGCCGCGCGCCTGTCAAGTAGTGTCCGGGCTAGGGTTAGGGTTAGGTTGAAAATAACACCTAGACATTTTGGGATGCCTTGGATGTGTTTAGGGTTGCATTTGAAATTCTGGGTGAGTGTTGTTTTCTTGTTTCCTCTAAATAGAATTTTGGCCCAATTTTGTGATTTTTGCTAAGCCGCGCGCCTGTCAAGTAGTGTCCGGGCTAGGGTTAGGGTTAGGTTGAAAATAACACCTAGACATTTTGGGATGCCTTGGTTGCGTTTAGGGTTGCATTTGAAATTCTGGGTGAGTGTTGTTTTCTTGTTTCCTCGAAATAGAATTTTGGCCCAATTTTGTGATTTTTGCTAAGCCGCGCGCCTGTCAAATAGTGTCCGGGCTAGGGTTAGGGTTTGGTTGAAAATAACACCTAGACATTTTGGGATGCCTTGGTTGTGTTTAGGGTTGCATTTGAAATTCTGGGTGAGTGTTGTTTTCTTGTTTCCTCGAGAAACAAATTTGGCCCAATTTTGTGATTGTTGCTAAGCCGCGCGCCTGTCAAGTAGTGTCCGGGCTAGGGTTAGGGTTAGGTTGAAAATAACACCTAGACATTTTGGGATGCCTTGGTTGTGTTTAGGGTTGCATTTGATATTCTGGGAGAGTGTTGTTTTCTTGTTTCCTCTAAATAGAATTTTTGCCCAATTTTGTGATTTTTGCTAAGCCGCGCGCCTGTCAAGTAGTGTCCGGGCTAGGGTTAGGGTTAGGTTGAAAATAACATCTAGACATTTTGGGATGCCTTGGTTGTGTTTAGGGTTGCATTTGAAATTCTGGGTGAGTGTTGTTTTCTTGTTTCCTCGAAATAGAATATTGGCCCAATTTTGTTATTTTTGCTAAGCCGCGCGCCTGTCAAATAGTGTCCGGGCTAGGGTTAGGGTTAGGTTGAAAATAACACCTAGACATATTGGGATGCCTTGGTTGTGTTTAGGGTTGCATTTGAAATTCTGGGTGAGTGTTGTTTTCTTGTTTCCACGAAATAGAATTTTGGCCCAATTTTGTTATTTTTGCTAAGCCGCGCGCCTGTCAAGTAGTGTCCGGGCTAGGGTTAGGGTTAGGTTGAAAATAAAACCTAGACATTTTGGGATGCCTTGGTGGTGTTTAGGGTTGCATTTGAAATTCTGGGTGAGTGTTGTTTTCTTGTTTCCTCTAAATAGAATTTTGGCCCAATTTTGTGATTTTTGCTAAGTCGCGCGCCTGTCAAGAAGTGTCCGGGCTAGGGTTAAAGTTAGGTTGAAAATAACACCTAGACATTTTGAGATGCCTTGGTTGTGTTTAGGGTTGCATTTGAAATTCTGGGTGAGTGTTGTTTTCTTGTTTCCTCGAAATAGAATTTTAGCCCAATTTTGTGATTTTTGCTAAGCCGCGCGCCTGTCAAATAGTGTCCGGGCTAGGGTTAGGGTTTGGTTGAAAATAACACCTAGACATTTTGGGATGCCTTGGTTGTGTTTAGGGTTGCATTTGAAATTCTGGGTGAGTGTTGTTTTCATGTTTCCTCAAGAAACAAATTTGGCCCAATTTTGTGATTTTTGCTAAGCCGCGCGCCTGTCAAGTAGTGTCCGGGCTAGGGTTAGGTTGAAAATAACACCTAGAGATTTTGGGATGCCTTGGTTGTGTTTAGGGTTGCATTTGATATTCTGGGTGAGTGTTGTTTTCTTGTTTCCTTTAAATAGAATTTTGGCCCAATTTTGTGATTTTTGCTAAGCCGCGCGCCTGTCAAGTAGTGTCCGGACTAGGGTTAGGGTTAGGTTGAAAATAACACCTAGAGATTTTGGGATGCCTTGGTTGTGTTTAGGGTTGCATTTGAAATTCTGGGTGAGTGTTGTTTTCTTGTTTCCTCGAAATAGAATATTGGCCCAATATTGTTATTTTTGCTAAGCCGCGCGCCTGTCAAGTAGTGTCCGGGCTAGGGTTAGGGTTAGGTTGAAAATAACACCTATACATTTTGGGATGCCTTAGTGGTGTTTAGGGTTGCATTTGAAATTCTGGGTGAGTGTTGTTTTCTTGTTTCCTCGAAATAGAATTTTGGCCCAATTTTGTGATTTTTGCTAAGCCGCGCGCCTGTCAAGTAGTGTCCGGGCTAGGGTTAGGGTTAGGTTGAAAATAACACCTAGACATTTTGGGATGCCTTGGTTGCGTTTAGGGTTGCATTTGAAATTCTGGGTGAGTGTTGTTTTCTTGTTTCCTCGAAATAGAATTTTGGCCCAATTTTGTGATTTTTGCTAAGCCGCGCGCCTGTCAAATAGTGTCCGGGCTAGGGTTAGGGTTTGGTTGAAAATAACACCTAGACATTTTGGGATGCCTTGGTTGTGTTTAGGGTTGCATTTGAAATTCTGGGTGAGTGTTGTTTTCTTGTTTCCTCGAGAAACAAATTTGGCCCAATTTTGTGATTGTTGCTAAGCCGCGCGCCTGTCAAGTAGTGTCCGGGCTAGCGTTAGGGTTAGGTTGAAAATAACACCTAGACATTTTGGGATGCCTTGGTTGTGTTTAGGGTTGCATTTGATATTCTGGGTGAGTGTTGTTTTCTTGTTTCCTCGAAATAGAATTTTGGCCCAATTTTGTGATTTTTGCTAAGCCGCGCGCCTGTCAAATAGTGTCCGGGCTAGGGTTAGGGTTTGGTTGAAAATAACACCTAGACATTTTGGGATGCCTTGGTTGTGTTTAGGGTTGCATTTGAAATTCTGGGTGAGTGTTGTTTTCTTGTTTCCTCAAGAAACAAATTTGGCCCAATTTTGTGATTTTTGCTAAGCCGCGCGCCTGTCAAGTAGTGTCCGGGCTAGGGTTAGGGTTAGGTTGAAAATAACACCTAGAGATTTTGGGATGCCTTGGTTGTGTTTAGGGTTGCATTTGATATTCTGGGTGAGTGTTGTTTTCTTGTTTCCTCTAAATAGAATTTTGGCCCAATTTTGAGATTTTTGCTAAGCCGCGCGCCTGTCAAGTAGTGTCCGGACTAGGGTTAGGGTTAGGTTGAAAATAACACCTAGAGATTTTGGGATGCCTTGGTTGTGTTTAGGGTTGCATTTGAAATTCTGGGTGAGTGTTGTTTTCTTGTTTCCTCGAAATAGAATTTTGGCCCAATTTTGTGATTTTTGCTAAGTCGCGCGCCTGTCAAATAGTGTCCGGGCTAGGGTTAGGGTTAGGTTGAAAATAACACCTAGACATTTTGGAATGCCTTGGTTGTGTTTAGGGTTGCATTTGAAATTCTGGGTGAGTGTTGTTTTCTTGTTTCCACGAAATAGAATATTGGCCCAATTTTGTTATTTTTGCTAAGCCGCGCGCCTGTCAAGTAGTGTCCGGGCTAGGGTTAGGGTTAGGTTGAAAATAACACCTATACATTTTGGGATGCCTTAGTGGTGTTTAGGGTTGCATTTGAAATTCTGGGTGAGTGTTGTTTTATTGTTTCCTCGAAATAGAATTTTGGCCCAATTTTGTGATTTTTGCTAAGCCGCGCGCCTGTCAAGTAGTGTCCGGGCTAGGGTTAGGGTTAGGTTGAAAATAACACCTAGACATTTTGGGATGCCTTGGTTGCGTTTAGGGTTGCATTTGAAATTCTGGGTGAGTGTTGTTTTCTTGTTTCCTCGAAATAGAATTTTGGCCCAATTTTGTGATTTTTGCTAAGCCGCGCGCCTGTCAAATAGTGTCCGGGCTAGGGTTAGGGTTTGGTTGAAAATAACACCTAGACATTTTGGGATGCCTTGGTTGTGTTTAGGGTTGCATTTGAAATTCTGGGTGAGTGTTGTTTTCTTGTTTCCTCGAGAAACAAATTTGGCCCAATTTTGTGATTGTTGCTAAGCCGCGCGCCTGTCAAGTAGTGTCCGGGCTAGCGTTAGGGTTAGGTTGAAAATAACACCTAGACATTTTGGGATGCCTTGGTTGTGTTTAGGGTTGCATTTGATATTCTGGGTGAGTGTTGTTTTCTTGTTTCCTCTAAATAGAATATTGGCCCAATTTTGTTATTTTTGCTAAGCCGCGCGCCTGTCAAGTAGTGTCCGGGCTAGGGTTAGGGTTAGGTTGAAAATAACACCTAGACATTTTGGGATGCCTTGGTTGTGTTTAGGGTTGCATTTGATATTCTGGGTGAGTGTTGTTTTCTTGTTTCCTCTAAATAGAATTTTGGCCCAATTTTGTGATTTTTGCTAACCCGCGTTTGTCAAGTAGTGTCCGGGCTAGGGTTAGGGTTAGGTTGAAAATAACACCTAGAGATTTTGCGATGCCTTGGTTTTGTTTAAGGTTGCATTTGAAATTCTGGGTGAGTGTTGTTTTCTTGTTTTCTCGAGAAACAAATTTGGCCCAATTTTGTGATTTTTGCTAAGCCGCGCGCCTGTCAAATAGTGTCAGAGCTAGGGTTAGGGTTAGGTTGAAAATAACACCTAGACATTTTGGGATGCCTTGGTTGTGTTTAGGGTTGCATTTGAAATTCTGGGTGAGTGTTGTTTTCTTGTTTCCTCGAGAAACAAATTTGGCCCAATTTTGTGATTGTTGCTAAGCCGCGCGCCTGTCAAGTAGTGTCCGGGCTAGGGTTAGGGTTAGGTTGAAAATAACACCTAGACATTTTGGGATGCCTTGGTTGTGTTTAGGGTTGCATTTGATATTCTGGGTGAGTGTTGTTTTCTTGTTTCCTCTAAATAGAATTTTGGCCCAATTTTGTGATTTTTGCTAACCCGCGTTTGTCAAGTAGTGTCCGGGCTAGGGTTAGGGTTAGGTTGAAAATAACACCTAGAGATTTTGCGATGCCTTGGTTTTGTTTAAGGTTGCATTTGAAATTCTGGGTGAGTGTTGTTTTCTTGTTTTCTCGAGAAACAAATTTGGCCCAATTTTGTGATTTTTGCTAAGCCGCGCGCCTGTCAAATAGTGTCAGAGCTAGGGTTAGGGTTAGGTTGAAAATAACACCTAGACATTTTGGGATGCCTTGGTTGTGTTTAGGGTTGCATTTGAAATTCTGGGTGAGTGTTGTTTTCTTGTTTCCTCGAGAAACAAATTTGGCCCAATTTTGTGATTGTTGCTAAGCCGCGCGCCTGTCAAGTAGTGTCCGGGCTAGGGTTAGG
This sequence comes from Lepisosteus oculatus, assembly GCF_040954835.1. Taxonomy (NCBI): domain Eukaryota; kingdom Metazoa; phylum Chordata; class Actinopteri; order Semionotiformes; family Lepisosteidae; genus Lepisosteus; species Lepisosteus oculatus. The sequence goes on along the minus strand of NC_090700.1, from coordinate 41,550,082 downwards.
GTTAGGTTGAAAATAACACCTAGACATTTTGGGATGCCTTGGTTGTGTTTAGGGTTGCATTTGATATTCTGGGTGAGTGTTGTTTTCTTGTTTCCTCTAAATAGAATTTTGGCCCAATTTTGTGATTTTTGCTAAGCCGCGCGCCTGTCAAATAGTGTCCGGGCTAGGGTTAGGGTTAGGTTGAAAATAACACCTAGACATTTTCGGATGCCTTGGTTGTGTTTAGGGTTGCATTTGAAATTCTGGGTGAGTGTTGTTTTCTTGTTTCCTCGAAATAGAATATTGGCCCAATTTTGTTATTTTTGCTAAGCCGCGCGCCTGTCAAGTAGTGTCCGGGCTAGGGTTAGGGTTAGGTTGAAAATAACACCTAGACATTTTGGGATGCCTTGGTTGTGTTTAGGGTTGCATTTGAAATTCTGGGTGAGTGTTGTTTTCTTGTTTCCTCGAAATAGAATTTTGGCCCAATTTTGTGATTTTTGCTAAGCCGCGCGCCTGTCAAATAGTGTCCGGGCTAGGGTTAGGGTTAGGTTGAAAATAACACCTATACATTTTGGGATGCCTTGGTTGTGTTTAGGGTTGCATTTGAAATTCTGGGTGAGTGTTGTTTTCTTGTTTCCTCGAAATAGAATATTGGCCCAATTTTGTTATTTTTGCTAAGCCGCGCGCCTGTCAAGTAGTGTCCGGGCTAGGGTTAGGGTTAGGTTGAAAATAACACCTATACATTTTGGGATGCCTTAGTGGTGTTTAGGGTTGCATTTGAAATTCTGGGTGAGTGTTGTTTTCTTGTTTCCTCGAAATAGAATTTTGGCCCAATTTTGTGATTTTTGCTAAGCCGCGCGCCTGTCAAATAGTGTCCGGGCTAGGGTTAGGGTTTGGTTGAAAATAACACCTAGACATTTTGGGATGCCTTGGTTGTGTTTAGGGTTGCATTTGAAATTCTGGGTGAGTGTTGTTTTCTTGTTTCCTCGAGAAACAAATTTGGCCCAATTTTGTGATTGTTGCTAAGCCGCGCGCCTGTCAAGTAGTGTCCGGGCTAGGGTTAGGGTTAGGTTGAAAATAACACCTAGACATTTTGGGATGCCTTGGTTGTGTTTAGGGTTGCATTTGAAATTCTGGGTGAGTGTTGTTTTCTTGTTTCCTCGAGAAACAAATTTGGCCCAATTTTGTGATTGTTGCTAAGCCGCGCGCCTGTCAAGTAGTGTCCGGGCTAGGGTTAGGGTTAGGTTGAAAATAACACCTATACATTTTGGGATGCCTTGGTTGTGTTTAGGGTTGCATTTGAAATTCTGGGTGAGTGTTGTTTTCTTGTTTCCTCGAAATAGAATATTGGCCCAATTTTGTTATTTTTGCTAAGCCGCGCGCCTGTCAAGTAGTGTCCGGGCTAGGGTTAGGGTTAGGTTGAAAATAACACCTATACATTTTGGGATGCCTTAGTGGTGTTTAGGGTTGCATTTGAAATTCTGGGTGAGTGTTGTTTTCTTGTTTCCTCGAAATAGAATTTTGGCCCAATTTTGTGATTTTTGCTAAGCCGCGCTCCTGTCAAATAGTGTCCGGGCTAGGGTTAGGGTTTGGTTGAAAATAACACCTAGACATTTTGGGATGCCTTGGTTGTGTTTAGGGTTGCATTTGAAATTCTGGGTGAGTGTTGTTTTCTTGTTTCCTCGAGAAACAAATTTGGCCCAATTTTGTGATTGTTGCTAAGCCGCGCGCCTGTCAAGTAGTGTCCGGGCTAGGGTTAGGGTTAGGTTGAAAATAACACCTAGACATTTTGGGATGCCTTGGTTGTGTTTAGGGTTGCATTTGATATTCTGGGTGAGTGTTGTTTTCTTGTTTCCTCTAAATAGAATTTTGGCCCAATTTTGTGATTTTTGCTAAGCCGCGCGCCTGTCAAATAGTGTCCGGGCTAGGGTTAGGGTTAGGTTGAAAATAACACCTAGACATTTTCGGATGCCTTGGTTGTGTTTAGGGTTGCATTTGAAATTCTGGGTGAGTGTTGTTTTCTTGTTTCCTCGAAATAGAATTTTGGCCCAATTTTGGGATTTTTGCTAAGCCGCGCGCCTGTCAAATAGTGTCCGGGCTAGGGTTAGGGTTTGGTTGAAAATAACACCTAGACATTTTGGGATGCCTTGGTTGTGTTTAGGTTTGCATTTGAAATTCTGGGTGAGTGTTGTTTTCTTGTTTCCTCAAGAAACAAATTTGGCCCAATTTTGTGATTTTTGCTAAGCCGCGCGCCTGTCAAGTAGTGTCCGGGCTAGGGTTAGGGTTAGGTTGAAAATAACACCTAGAGATTTTGGGATGCCTTGGTTGTGTTTAGGGTTGCATTTGATATTCTGGGTGAGTGTTGTTTTCTTGTTTCCTCTAAATAGAATTTTGGCCCAATTTTGTGATTTTTGCTAAGCCGCGCGCCTGTCAAGTAGTGTCCGGCCTAGGGTTAGGGTTAGGTTGAAAATAACACCTAGAAATTTTGGGATGCCTTGGTTGTGTTTAGGGTTGCATTTGAAATTCTGGGTGAGTGTTGTTTTCTTGTTTCCTCGAAATAGAATATTGGCCCAATTTTGTTATTTTTGCTAAGCCGCGCGCCTGTCAAGTAGTGTCCGGGCTAGGGTTAGGGTTTGGTTGAAAATAACACCTAGACATTTTGGGATGCCTTGGTTGTGTTTAGGGTTGCATTTGAAATTCTGGGTGAGTGTTGTTTTCTTGTTTCCTCGAGAAACAAATTTGGCCCAATTTTGTGATTGTTGCTAAGCCGCGCGCCTGTCAAGTAGTGTCCGGGCTAGGGTTAGGGTTAGGTTGAAAATAACACCTAGACATTTTGGGATGCCTTGGTTGTGTTTAGGGTTGCATTTGATATTCTGGGTGAGTGTTGTTTTCTTGTTTCCTCTAAATAGAATTTTGGCCCAATTTTGTGATTTTTGCTAAGCCGCGCGCCTGTCAAATAGTGTCCGGGCTAGGGTTAGGGTTAGGTTGAAAATAACACCTAGACATTTTCGGATGCCTTGGTTGTGTTTAGGGTTGCATTTGAAATTCTGGGTGAGTGTTGTTTTCTTGTTTCCTCGAAATAGAATTTTGGCCCAATTTTGGGATTTTTGCTAAGCCGCGCGCCTGTCAAATAGTGTCCGGGCTAGGGTTAGGGTTTGGTTGAAAATAACACCTAGACATTTTGGGATGCCTTGGTTGTGTTTAGGGTTGCATTTGAAATTCTGGGTGAGTGTTGTTTTCTTGTTTCCTCAAGAAACAAATTTGGCCCAATTTTGTGATTTTTGCTAAGCCGCGCGCCTGTCAAGTAGTGTCCGGGCTAGGGTTAGGGTTAGGTTGAAAATAACACCTAGAGATTTTGGGATGCCTTGGTTGTGTTTAGGGTTGCATTTGATATTCTGGGTGAGTGTTGTTTTCTTGTTTCCTCTAAATAGAATTTTGGCCCAATTTTGTGATTTTTGCTAAGCCGCGCGCCTGTCAAGTAGTGTCCGGCCTAGGGTTAGGGTTAGGTTGAAAATAACACCTAGAAATTTTGGGATGCCTTGGTTGTGTTTAGGGTTGCATTTGAAATTCTGGGTGAGTGTTGTTTTCTTGTTTCCTCTAAATAGAATTTTGGCCCAATTTTGTGATTTTTGCTAAGCCGCGCGCCTGTCAAGTAGTGTCCGGCCTAGGGTTAGGGTTAGGTTGAAAATAACACCTAGAAATTTTGGGATGCCTTGGTTGTGTTTAGGGTTGCATTTGAAATTCTGGGTGAGTGTTGTTTTCTTGTTTCCTCGAAATAGAATATTGGCCCAATTTTGTTATTTTTGCTAAGCCGCGCGCCTGTCAAGTAGTGTCCGGGCTAGGGTTAGGGTTAGGTTGAAAATAAAACCTAGACATTTTGGGATGCCTTGGTGGTGTTTAGGGTTGCATTTGAAATTCTGGGTGAGTGTTGTTTTCTTGTTTCCTCGAAATAGAATTTTGGCCCAATTTTGTGATTTTTGCTAAGCCGCGCGCCTGTCAAATAGTGTCCGGGCTAGGGTTAGGGTTTGGTTGAAAATAACACCTAGACATTTTGGGATGCCTTGGTTGTGTTTAGGGTTGCATTTGAAATTCTGGGTGAGTGTTGTTTTCTTGTTTCCTCGAAATAGAATTTTGGCCCAATTTTGTGATTTTTGCTAAGCCGCGCGCCTGTCAATTAGTGTCCGGACTAGGGTTAGGGTTAGGTTGAAAATAACACCTAGAGATTTTGGGATGCCTTGGTTGTGTTTAGGGTTGCATTTGAAATTCTGGGTGAGTGTTGTTTTCTTGTTTCCTCGAAATAGAATTTTGGCCCAATTTTGTGATTTTTGCTAAGCCGCGCGCCTGTCAAATAGTGTCCGGGCTAGGGTTAGGGTTAGGTTGAAAATAACACCTAGACATTTTGGAATGCCTTGGTTGTGTTTAGGGTTGCATTTGAAATTCTGGGTGAGTGTTGTTTTCTTGTTTCCTCGAAATAGAATATTGGCCCAATTTTGTTATTTTTGCTAAGCCGCGCGCCTGTCAAGTAGTGTCCGGGCTAGGGTTAGGGTTAGGTTGAAAATAACACCTATACATTTTGGGATGCCTTAGTGGTGTTTAGGGTTGCATTTGAAATTCTGGGTGAGTGTTGTTTTCTTGTTTCCTCGAAATAGAATTTTGGCCCAATTTTGTGATTTTTGCTAAGCCGCGCGCCTGTCAAGTAGTGTCCGGGCTAGGGTTAGGGTTAGGTTGAAAATAACACCTAGACATTTTGGGATGCCTTGGTTGTGTTTAGGGTTGCATTTGAAATTCTGGGTGAGTGTTGTTTTCTTGTTTCCTCGAAATAGAATTTTGGCCCAATTTTGTGATTTTTGCTAAGCCGCGCGCCTGTCAAATAGTGTCCGGGCTAGGGTTAGGGTTTGGTTGAAAATAACACCTAGACATTTTGGGATGCCTTGGTTGTGTTTAGGGTTGCATTTGAAATTCTGGGTGAGTGTTGTTTTCTTGTTTCCTCGAGAAACAAATTTGGCCCAATTTTGTGATTGTTGCTAAGCCGCGCGCCTGTCAAGTAGTGTCCGGGCTAGGGTTAGGTTTAGGTTGAAAATAACACCTATACATTTTGGGATGCCTTGGTTGTGTTTAGGGTTGCATTTGAAATTCTGGGTGAGTGTTGTTTTCTTGTTTCCTCGAAATAGAATATTGGCCCAATTTTGTTATTTTTGCTAAGCCGCGCGCCTGTCAAGTAGTGTCCGGGCTAGGGTTAGGGTTAGGTTGAAAATAACACCTATACATTTTGGGATGCCTTAGTGGTGTTTAGGGTTGCATTTGAAATTCTGGGTGAGTGTTGTTTTCTTGTTTCCTCGAAATAGAATTTTGGCCCAATTTTGTTATTTTTGCTAAGCCGCGCGCCTGTCAAATAGTGTCCGGGCTAGGGTTAGGGTTTGGTTGAAAATAACACCTAGACATTTTGGGATGCCTTGGTTGTGTTTAGGGTTGCATTTGAAATTCTGGGTGAGTGTTGTTTTCTTGTTTCCTCGAGAAACAAATTTGGCCCAATTTTGTGATTGTTGCTAAGCCGCGCGCCTGTCAAGTAGTGTCCGGGCTAGGGTTAGGGTTAGGTTGAAAATAACACCTAGACATTTTGGGATGCCTTGGTTGTGTTTAGGGTTGCATTTGAAATTCTGGGTGAGTGTTGTTTTCTTGTTTCCTCGAAATAGAATATTGGCCCAATTTTGTTATTTTTGCTAAGCCGCGCGCCTGTCAAGTAGTGTCCGGGCTAGGGTTAGGGTTAGGTTGAAAATAACACCTATACATTTTGGGATGCCTTAGTGGTGTTTAGGGTTGCATTTGAAATTCTGGGTGAGTGTTGTTTTCTTGTTTCCTCGAAATAGAATTTTGGCCCAATTTTGTGATTTTTGCTAAGCCGCGCGCCTGTCAAATAGTGTCCGGGCTAGGGTTAGGGTTTGGTTGAAAATAACACCTAGACATTTTGGGATGCCTTGGTTGTGTTTAGGGTTGCATTTGAAATTCTGGGTGAGTGTTGTTTTCTTGTTTCCTCGAGAAACAAATTTGGCCGAATTTTGTGATTGTTGCTAAGCCGCGCGCCTGTCAAGTAGTGTCCGGGCTAGGGTTAGAGTTAGGTTGAAAATAACACCTAGACATTTTGGGATGCCTTGGTTGTGTTTAGGGTTGCATTTGATATTCTGGGTGAGTGTTGTTTTCTTGTTTCCTCTAAATAGAATTTTGGCCCAATTTTGTGATTTTTGCTAAGCCGCGCGCCTGTCAAATAGTGTCCGGGCTAGGGTTAGGGTTAGGTTGAAAATAACACCTAGACATTTTCGGATGCCTTGGTTGTGTTTAGGGTTGCATTTGAAATTGTGGGTGAGTGTTGTTTTCTTGTTTCCTCGAAATAGAATTTTGGCCCAATTTTGGGATTTTTGCTAAGCCGCGCGCCTGTCAAATAGTGTCCGGGCTAGGGTTAGGGTTTGGTTGAAAATAACACCTAGACATTTTGGGATGCCTTGGTTGTGTTTAGGGTTGCATTTGAAATTCTGGGTGAGTGTTGTTTTCTTGTTTCCTCAAGAAACAAATTTGGCCCAATTTTGTGATTTTTGCTAAGCCGCGCGCCTGTCAAGTAGTGTCCGGGCTAGGGTTAGGGTTAGGTTGAAAATAACACCTAGAGATTTTGGGATGCCTTGGTTGTGTTTAGGGTTGCATTTGATATTCTGGGTGAGTGTTGTTTTCTTGTTTCCTCTAAATAGAATTTTGGCCCAATTTTGTGATTTTTGCTAAGCCGCGCGCCTGTCAAGTAGTGTCCGGCCTAGGGTTAGGGTTAGGTTGAAAATAACACCTAGAAATTTTGGGATGCCTTGGTTGTGTTTAGGGTTGCATTTAAAATTCTGGGTGAGTGTTGTTTTCTTGTTTCCTCGAAATAGAATATTGGCCCAATTTTGTTATTTTTGCTAAGCCGCGCGCCTGTCAAGTAGTGTCCGGGCTAGGGTTAGGATTAGGTTGAAAATAACACCTAGACATTTTGAGATGCCTTGGTTGTGTTTAGGGTTGCATTTGAAATTCTGGGTGAGTGTTGTTTTCTTGTTTCCTCGAAATAGAATTTTGGCCCAATTTTGTGATTTTTGCTAAGCCGCGCGCCTGTCAAGTAGTGTCCGGGCTAGGGTTAGGGTTAGGTTGAAAATAACACCTAGACATTTTCGGATGCCTTGGTTGTGTTTAGGGTTGCATTTGAAATTCTGGGTGAGTGTTGTTTTCTTGTTTTCTCGAGAAACAAATTTGGCCCAATTTTGTGATTTTTGCTAAGCCGCGCGCCTGTCAAATAGTGTCCGGGCTAGGGTTAGGGTTAGGTTGAAAATAACACCTAGACATTTTCGGATGCCTTGGTTGTGTTTAGGGTTGCATTTGAAATTCTGGGTGAGTGTTGTTTTCTTGTTTCCACGAAATAGAATTTTGGCCCAATTTTGTGATTTTTGCTAAGTCGCGCGCCTGTCAAGAAGTGTCCGGGCTAGGGTTAGGGTTAGGTTGAAAATAAAACCTAGACATTTTGGGATGCCTTGGTGGTGTTTAGGGTTGCATTTGAAATTCTGGGTGAGTGTTGTTTTCTTGTTTCCTCTAAATAGAATTTTGGCCCAATTTTGTGATTTTTGCTAAGTCGCGCGCCTGTCAAGAAGTGTCCGGGCTAGGGTTAAAGTTAGGTTGAAAATAACACCTAGACATTTTGAGATGCCTTGGTTGTGTTTAGGGTTGCATTTGAAATTCTGGGTGAGTGTTGTTTTCTTGTTTCCTCGAAATAGAATTTTGGCCCAATTTTGTGATTTTTGCAAAGCCGCGTGCCTGTCAAATAGTGTCCGGGCTAGGGTTAGGGTTTGGTTGAAAATAACACCTAGACATTTTGGGATGCCTTGGTTGTGTTTAGGGTTGCATTTGAAATTCTGGGTGAGTGTTGTTTTCTTGTTTCCTCAAGAAACAAATTTGGCCCAATTTTGTGATTTTTGCTAAGCCGCGCGCCTGTCAAGTAGTGTCCGGGCTAGGGTTAGGGTTAGGTTGAAAATAACACCTAGAGATTTTGGGATGCCTTGGTTGTGTTTAGGGTTGCATTTGATATTCTGGGTGAGTGTTGTTTTCTTGTTTCCTCTAAATAGAATTTTGGCCCAATTTTGTGATTTTTGCTAAGCCGCGCGCCTGTCAAGTAGTGTCCGGACTAGGGTTAGGGTTAGGTTGAAAATAACACCTAGAGATTTTGGGATGCCTTGGTTGTGTTTAGGGTTGCATTTGAAATTCTGGGTGAGTGTTGTTTTCTTGTTTCCTCGAAATAGAATTTTGGCCCAATTTTGTGATTTTTGCTAAGCCGCGCGCCTGTCAAATAGTGTCCGGGCTAGGGTTAGGGTTAGGTTGAAAATAACACCTAGACATTTTGGAATGCCTTGGTTGTGTTTAGGGTTGCATTTGAAATTCTGGGTGAGTGTTGTTTTCTTGTTTCCTCGAAATAGAATATTGGCCCAATTTTGTTATTTTTGCTAAGCCGCGCGCCTGTCAAATAGTGTCCGGGCTAGGGTTAGGGTTTGGTTGAAAATAACACCTAGACATTTTGGGATGCCTTGGTTGTGTTTAGGGTTGCATTTGAAATTCTGGGTGAGTGTTGTTTTCTTGTTTCCTCGAAATAGAATTTTGGCCCAATTTTGTGATTTTTGCTAAGCCGCGCGCCTGTCAAGTAGTGTCCGGGCTAGGGTTAGGGTTAGGTTGAAAATAACACCTAGAGATTTTGGGATGCCTTGGTTGTGTTTAGGGTTGCATTTGATATTCTGGGTGAGTGTTGTTTTCTTGTTTCCTCTAAATAGAATTTTGGCCCAATTTTGTGATTTTTGCTAAGCCGCGCGCCTGTCAAGTAGTGTCCGGCCTAGGGTTAGGGTTAGGTTGAAAATAACACCTAGAAATTTTGGGATGCCTTGGTTGTGTTTAGGGTTGCATTTAAAATTCTGGGTGAGTGTTGTTTTCTTGTTTCCTCGAAATAGAATATTGGCCCAATTTTGTTATTTTTGCTAAGCCGCGCGCCTGTCAAGTAGTGTCCGGGCTAGGGTTAGGATTAGGTTGAAAATAACACCTATACATTTTGGGATGCCTTAGTGGTGTTTAGGGTTGCATTTGAAATTCTGGGTGAGTGTTGTTTTCTTGTTTCCTCGAAATAGAATTTTGGCCCAATTTTGTGATTTTTGCTAAGCCGCGCGCCTGTCAAGTAGTGTCCGGGCTACGGTTAGGGTTAGGTTGAAAATAAAACCTAGACATTTTGGGATGCCTTGGTGGTGTTTAGGGTTGCATTTGAAATTCTGGGTGAGTGTTGTTTTCTTGTTTCCTCTAAATAGAATTTTGGCCCAATTTTGTGATTTTTGCTAAGTCGCGCGCCTGTCAAGAAGTGTCCGGGCTAAGGTTAAAGTTAGGTTGAAAATAACACCTAGACATTTTGAGATGCCTTGGTTGTGTTTAGGGTTGCATTTGAAATTCTGGGTGAGTGTTGTTTTCTTGTTTCCTCGAAATAGAATTTTGGCCCAATTTTGTGATTTTTGCTAAGCCGCGCGCCTGTCAAATAGTGTCCTGGCTAGGGTTAGGGTTTGGTTGAAAATAACACCTAGACATTTTGGGATGCCTTGGTTGTGTTTAGGGTTGCATTTGAAATTCTGGGTGAGTGTTGTTTTCTTGTTTCCTCAAGAAACAAATTTGGCCCAATTTTGTGATTTTTGCTAAGCCGCGCGCCTGTCAAGTAGTGTCCGGGCTAGGGTTAGGGTTAGGTTGAAAATAACACCTAGAGATTTTGGGATGCCTTGGTTGTGTTTAGGGTTGCATTTGATATTCTGGGTGAGTGTTGTTTTCTTGTTTCCTCTAAATAGAATTTTGGCCCAATTTTGTGATTTTTGCTAAGCCGCGCGCCTGTCAATTAGTGTCCGGACTAGGGTTAGGGTTAGGTTGAAAATAACACCTAGAGATTTTGGGATGCCTTGGTTGTGTTTAGGGTTGCATTTGAAATTCTGGGTGAGTGTTGTTTTCTTGTTTCCTCGAAATAGAATTTTGGCCCAATTTTGTGATTTTTGCTAAGCCGCGCGCCTGTCAAATAGTGTCCGGGCTAGGGTTAGGGTTAGGTTGAAAATAACACCTAGACATTTTGGAATGCCTTGGTTGTGTTTAGGGTTGCATTTGAAATTCTGGGTGAGTGTTGTTTTCTTGTTTCCTCGAAATAGAATATTGGCCCAATTTTGTTATTTTTGCTAAGCCGCGCGCCTGTCAAGTAGTGTCCGGGCTAGGGTTAGGGTTAGGTTGAAAATAACACCTAGACATTTTCGGATGCCTTGGTTGTGTTTAGGGTTGCATTTGAAATTCTGGGTGAGTGTTGTTTTCTTGTTTTCTCGAGAAACAAATTTGGCCCAATTTTGTGATTTTTGCTAAGCCGCGCGCCTGTCAAATAGTGTCCGGGCTAGGGTTAGGGTTAGGTTGAAAATAACACCTAGACATTTTCGGATGCCTTGGTTGTGTTTAGGGTTGCATTTGAAATTCTGGGTGAGTGTTGTTTTCTTGTTTCCACGAAATAGAATTTTGGCCCAATTTTGTTATTTTTGCTAAGCCGCGCGCCTGTCAAGTAGTGTCCGGGCTAGGGTTAGGGTTAGGTTGAAAATAACACCTAGACATTTTGGGATGCCTTAGTGGTGTTTAGGGTTGCATTTGAAATTCTGGGTGAGTGTTGTTTTCTTGTTTCCTCGAAATAGAATTTTGGCCCAATTTTGTGATTTTTGCTAAGCCGCGCGCCTGTCAAATAGTGTCCGGGCTAGGGTTAGGGTTTGGTTGAAAATAACACCTAGACATTTTGGGATGCCTTGGTTGTGTTTAGGGTTGCATTTGAAATTCTGGGTGAGTGTTGTTTTCTTGTTTCCTCGAGAAACAAATTTGGCCCAATTTTGTGATTGTTGCTAAGCCGCGCGCCTGTCAAGTAGTGTCCGGGCTAGGGTTAGGGTTAGGTTGAAAATAACACCTAGACATTTTGGGATGCCTTGGTTGTGTTTAGGGTTGCATTTGATATTCTGGGTGAGTGTTGTTTTCTTGTTTCCTCTAAATAGAATTTTGGCCCAATTTTGTGATTTTTGCTAAGCCGCGCGCCTGTCAAATAGTGTCCGGGCTAGGGTTAGGGTTAGGTTGAAAATAACACCTAGACATTTTCGGATGCCTTGGTTGTGTTTAGGGTTGCATTTGAAATTCTGGGTGAGTGTTGTTTTCTTGTTTCCTCGAAATAGAATTTTGGCCCAATTTTGTGATTTTTGCTAAGCCGCGCGCCTGTCAAATAGTGTCCGGGCTAGGGTTAGGGTTTGGTTGAAAATAACACCTAGACATTTTGGGATGCCTTGGTTGTGTTTAGGGTTGCATTTGAAATTCTGGGTGAGTGTTGTTTTCTTGTTTCCTCAAGAAACAAATTTGGCCCAATTTTGTGATTTTTGCTAAGCCGCACGCCTGTCAAGTAGTGTCCGGGCTAGGGTTAGGGTTAGGTTGAAAATAACACCTAGAGATTTTGGGATGCCTTGGTTGTGTTTAGGGTTGCATTTGATATTCTGGGTGAGTGTTGTTTTCTTGTTTCCTCTAAATAGAATTTTGGCCCAATTTTGTGATTTTTGCTAAGCCGCGCGCCTGTCAAGTAGTGTCCGGCCTAGGGTTAGGGTTAGGTTGAAAATAGCACCTAGAGATTTTGGGATGCCTTGGTTGTGTTTAGGGTTGCATTTGAAATTCTGGGTGAGTGTTGTTTTCTTGTTTCCTCGAAATAGAATTTTGGCCCAATTTTGTGATTTTTGCTAAGCCGCGCGCCTGTCAAATAGTGTCCGGGCTAGGGTTAGGGTTAGGTTGAAAATAACACCTAGACATTTTGGAATGCCTTGGTTGTGTTTAGGGTTGCATTTGAAATTCTGGGTGAGTGTTGTTTTCTTGTTTCCTCGAAATAGAATATTGGCCCAATTTTGTTATTTTTGCTAAGCCGCGCGCCTGTCAAGTAGTGTCCGGGCTAGGGTTAGGGTTAGGTTGAAAATAACACCTATACATTTTGGGATGCCTTAGTGGTGTTTAGGGTTGCTTTTGAAATTCTGGGTGAGTGTTGTTTTCTTGTTTCCTCGAAATAGAATTTTGGCCCAATTTTGTGATTTTTGCTAAGCCGCGCGCCTGTCAAGTAGTGTCCGGGCTAGGGTTAGGGTTAGGTTGAAAATAACACCTAGACATTTTGGGATGCCTTGGTTGTGTTTAGGGTTGCATTTGAAATTCTGGGTGAGTGTTGTTTTCTTGTTTCCTCGAAATAGAATTTTGGCCCAATTTTGTGATTTTTGCTAAGCCGCGCGCCTGTCAAATAGTGTCCGGGCTAGGGTTAGGGTTTGGTTGAAAATAACACCTAGACATTTTCGGATGCCTTGGTTGTGTTTAGGGTTGCATTTGAAATTCTGGGTGAGTGTTGTTTTCTTGTTTCCTCGAGAAACAAATTTGGCCCAATTTTGTGATTGTTGCTAAGCCGCGCGCCTGTCAAGTAGTGTCCGGGCTAGGGTTAGGGTTAGGATGAAAATAACACCTAGACATTTTGGGATGCCTTGGTTGTGTTTAGGGTTGCATTTGATATTCTGGGTGAGTGTTGTTTTCTTGTTTCCTCTAAATAGAATTTTGGCCCAATTTTGTGATTTTTGCTAAGCCGCGCGCCTGTCAAGTAGTGTCCGGGCTAGGGTTAGGGTTAGGTTGAAAATAACACCTAGAGATTTTGCGATGCCTTGGTTGTGTTTAAGGTTGCATTTGAAATTCTGGGTGAGTGTTGTTTTCTTGTTTTCTCGAGAAACAAATTTGGCCCAATTTTGTGATTTTTGCTAAGCCGCGCGCCTGTCAAGTAGTGTCCGGGCTAGGGTTAGGGTTAGGTTGAAAATAACACCTAGAGATTTTACGATGCCTTGGTTGTGTTTAAGGTTGCACTTGAAATTCTGGGTGAGTGTTGTTTTCTTGTTTTCTCGAGAAACAAATTTGGCCCAATTTTGTGATTTTTGCTAAGCCGCGCGCCTGTCAAGTAGTGTCCGGGCTAGGGTTAGGGTTAGGTTGAAAATAACACCTAGACATTTTGGGATGCCTTGGTTGTGTTTAGGGTTGCATTTGAAATTCTGGGTGAGTGTTGTTTTCTTGTTTCCTCGAAATAGAATTTTGTCCCAATTTTGTGATTTTTGCTAAGCCGCGCGCCTGTCAAGTAGTGTCCGGGCTAGGGTTAGGGTTAGGTTGAAAATAACACCTAGACATTTTGGGATACCTTGGTTGTGTTTAGGGTTGCATTTGATATTCTGGGTGAGTGTTGTTTTCTTGTTTCCTCGAAATAGAATTTTGGCCCAATTTTGTGATTTTTGCTAAGCCGTGCGCCTGTCAAATAGTGTCCGGGCTAGGGTTAGGGTTTGGTTGAAAATAACACCTAGACATTTTGGGATGCCTTGGTTGTGTTTAGGGTTGCATTTGAAATTCTGGGTGAGTGTTGTTTTCTTGTTTCCTCGAAATAGAATATTGGCCCAATTTTGTTATTTTTGCTAAGCCGCGCGCCTGTCAAATAGTGTCCGGGCTAGGGTTAGGGTTAGGTTGAAAATAACACCTATACATTTTGGGATGCCTTGGTTGTGTTTAGGGTTGCATTTGAAATTCTGGGTGAGTGTTGTTTTCTTGTTTCCTCGAAATAGAATTTTGGCCCAATTTTGTGATTTTTGCTAAGCCGCGCGCCTGTCAAATAGTGTCCGGGCTAGGGTTAGGGTTTGGTTGAAAATAACACCTAGACATTTTGGGATGCCTTGGTTGTGTTTAGGGTTGCATTTGAAATTCTGGGTGAGTGTTGTTTTCTTGTTTCCTCAAGAAACAAATTTGGCCCAATTTTGTGATTTTTGCTAAGCCGCGCGCCTTTCAAGTAGTGTCCGGGCTAGGGTTAGGGTTAGGTTGAAAATAACACCTAGACATTTTGGGATGCCTTGGTTGTGTTTAGGGTTGCATTTGAAATTCTGGGTGAGTGTTGTTTTCTTGTTTCCTCTAAATAGAATATTGGCCCAATTTTGTTATTTTTGCTAAGCCGCGCGCCTGTCAAGTAGTGTCCGGGCTAGGGTTAGGGTTAGGTTGAAAATAACACCTAGACATTTTGGGATACCTTGGTTGTGTTTAGGGTTGCATTTGATATTCTGGGTGAGTGTTGTTTTCTTGTTTCCTCTAAATAGAATTTTGGCCCAATTTTGTGATTTTTGCTAAGCCGCGCGCCTGTCAAATAGTGTCCGGGCTAGGGTTAGGGTTAGGTCGAAAATAACACCTAGACATTTTGGGATGCCTTGGTTGTGTTTAGGGTTGCATTTGAAATTCTGGGTGAGTGTTGTTTTCTTGTTTCCTCGAAATAGAATATTGGCCCAATTTTGTGATTTTTGCTAAGCCGCGCGCCTGTCAAATAGTGTCCGGGCTATAGTTAGGGTTAGGTTGAAAATAACACCTAGACATTTTGGGATGCCTTGGTTGTGTTTAGGGTTGCATTTGAAATTCTGGGTGAGTGTTGTTTTCTTGTTTTCTCGAAAAACAAATTAGGCCCAATTTTGTGATTTTTGCTAAGCCGCGCGCCTGTCAAGTAGTGTCCGGGCTAGGGTTAGGGTTAGGTTGAAAATAACACCTAGACATTTTGGGATGCCTTGGTTGTGTTTAGGGTTGCATTTGAAATTCTGGGTGAGTGTTGTTTTCTTGTTTCCTCGAAATAGAATATTGGCCCAATTTTGTTATTTTTGCTAAGCCGCGCGCCTGTCAAGTAGTGTCCGGGCTAGGGTTAGGGTTAGGTTGAAAATAACACCTAGACATTTTGGGATGCCTTGGTTGTGTTTAGGGTTGCATTTGAAATTCTGGGTGAGTGTTGTTTTCTTGTTTCCTCAAGAAACAAATTTGGCCCAATTTTGTGATTTTTGCTAAGCCGCGCGCCTGTCAAGTAGTGTCCGGGCTAGGGTTAGGGTTAGGTTGAAAATAACACCTAGAGATTTTGGGATGCCTTGGTTGTGTTTAGGGTTGCATTTGAAATTCTGGGTGAGTGTTGTTTTCTTGTTTCCTCGAAATAGAATATTGGCCCAATTTTGTTATTTTTGCTAAGCCGCGCGCCTGTCAAGTAGTGTCCGGGCTAGGGTTAGGGTTAGGTTGAAAATAACACCTAGACATTTTGGGATACCTTGGTTGTGTTTAGGGTTGCATTTGATATTCTGGGTGAGTGTTGTTTTCTTGTTTCCTCTAAATAGAATTTTGGCCCAATTTTGTGATTTTTGCTAAGCCGCGCGCCTGTCAAATAGTGTCCGGGCTAGGGTTAGGGTTAGGTTGAAAATAACACCTAGACATTTTGGGATGCCTTGGTTGTGTTTAGGGTTGCATTTGAAATTCTGGGTGAGTGTTGTTTTCTTGTTTCCTCGAAATAGAATATTGGCCCAATTTTGTGATTTTTGCTAAGCCGCGCGCCTGTCAAATAGTGTCCGGGCTAGGGTTAGGGTTAGGTTGAAAATAACACCTAGACATTTTGGGATGCCTTGGTTGTGTTTGGGGTTGCATTTGAAATTCTGGATGAGTGTTGTTTTCTTGTTTCCTCGAAATAAAATTTGGCCCAATTTTGTTATTTTTGCTAAGCCGCGCGCCTGTCAAGTAGTGTCCGGGCTAGGGTTAGGGTTAGGTTGAAAATAACACCTAGACATTTTGGGATGCCTTGGTTGTGTTTAGGGTTTCATTTGAAATTCTGGGTGAGTGTTGTTTTCTTGTTTCCTCAAGAAACAAATTTGGCCCAATTTTGTGATTTTTGCTAAGCCGCGCGCCTGTCAAGTAGTGTCCGGGCTAGGGTTAGGGTTAGGTTGAAAATAACACCTAGAGATTTTGGGATGCCTTGGTTGTGTTTAGGGTTGCATTTGAAATTCTGGGTGAGTGTTGTTTTCTTGTTTCCTCGAAATAGAATATTGGCCCAATTTTGTTATTTTTGCTAAGCCGCGCGCCTGTCAAGTAGTGTCCGGGCTAGGGTTAGGGTTAGGTTGAAAATAACACCTAGACATTTTGGGATACCTTGGTTGTGTTTAGGGTTGCATTTGATATTCTGGGTGAGTGTTGTTTTCTTGTTTCCTCTAAATAGAATTTTGGCCCAATTTTGTGATTTTTGCTAAGCCGCGCGCCTGTCAAATAGTGTCCGGGCTAGGGTTAGGGTTAGGTTGAAAATAACACCTAGACATTTTGGGATGCCTTGGTTGTGTTTAGGGTTGCATTTGAAATTCTGGGTGAGTGTTGTTTTCTTGTTTCCTCGAAATAGAATATTGGCCCAATTTTGTGATTTTTGCTAAGCCGCGCGCCTGTCAAATAGTGTCCGGGCTAGGGTTAGGGTTAGGTTGAAAATAACACCTAGACATTTTGGGATGCCTTGGTTGTGTTTGGGGTTGTATTTGAAATTCTGGATGAGTGTTGTTTTCTTGTTTCCTCGAAATAAAATTTGGCCCAATTTTGTTATTTTTGCTAAGCCGCGCGCCTGTCAAGTAGTGTCCGGGCTAGGGTTAGGGTTAGGTTGAAAATAACACCTAGACATTTTGGGATGCCTTGATTGTGTTTAGGGTTGCATTTGAAATTCTGGGTGAGTGTTGTTTTCTTGTTTCCTCGAAATAGAATATTGGCCCAAATTTGTGATTTTTGCTAAGCCGCGCGCCTGTCAAATAGTGTCCGGGCTATAGTTAGGGTTAGGTTGAAAATAACACCTAGACATTTTGGGATGCCTTGGTTGTGTTTGGGGTTGCATTTGAAATTCTGGATGAGTGTTGTTTTCTTGTTTCCTCGAAATAAAATTTGGCCCAATTTAGTTATTTTTGCTAAGCCGCGCGCCTGTCAAGTAGTGTCCGGGCTAGGGTTAGGGTTAGATTGAAAATAACACCTAGACATTTTGGGATGCCTTGGTTGTGTTTAGGGTTGCATATGAAATTCTGGGTGAGTGTTGTTTTCTTGTTTTCTCGAAAAACAAATTAGGCCCAAATATGTGATTTTTGCTAAGCCGCGCGCCTGTCAAGTAGTGTCCGGGCTAGGGTTAGGGTTAGGTTGAAAATAACACCTAGACATTTTGGGATGCCTTGGTTGTGTTTAGGGTTGCATTTGAAATTCTGGGTGAGTGTTGTTTTCTTGTTTTCTCGAAAAACAAATTAGGCCCAAATATGTGATTTTTGCTAAGCCGCGCGCCTGTCAAGTAGTGTCCGGGCTAGGGTTAGGGTTAGGTTGAAAATAACACCTAGACATTTTGGGATGCCTTGGTTGTGTTTAGGGTTGCATTTGAAATTCTGGGTGAGTGTTGTTTTCTTGTTTTCTCGAAAAACAAATTAGGCCCAATTTTGTGATTTTTGCTAAGCCGCGCGCCTGTCAAGTAGTGTCCAGGCTAGGGTTAGGGTTAGGTTGAAAATAACACCTAGACATTTTGGGATGCCTTGGTTGTGTTTAGGGTTGCATTTGATATTCTGGGTGAGTGTTGTTTTCTTGTTTCCTCGAAATAGAATTTTGGCCCAATTTTGTGATTATTGCTAAGAGGCGCGCCTGTCAAATAGTGTCCGGGCTAGGGTTAGGGTTTGGTTGAAAATAACACCTAGACATTTTGGGATGCCTTGGTTGTGTTTAGGGTTGCATTTGAAATTCTGGGTGAGTGTTGTTTTCTTGTTTCCTCGAAATAGAATATTGGCCCAATTTTGTTATTTTTGCTAAGCCGCGCGCCTGTCAAGTAGTGTCCGGGCTAGGGTTAGGGTTAGGTTGAAATTAACACCTAGACATTTTGGGATACCTTGGTTGTGTTTAGGGTTGCATTTGAAATTCTGGGTGAGTGTTGTTTTCTTGTTTCCTCTAAATAGAATTTTGGCCCAATTTTGTGATTTTTGCTAAGCCGCGCGCCTGTCAAATAGTGTCCGGGCTAGGGTTAGGGTTTGGTTGAAAATAACACCTAGACATTTTGGGATGCTTTGGTTGTGTTTAGGGTTGCATTTGAAATTCTGGGTGAGTGTTGTTTTCTTGTTTCCTCAAGAAACAAATTTGGCCCAATTTTGTGATTTTTGCTAAGCCGCGCGCCTGTCAAGTAGTGTCCGGGCTAGGGTTAGGGTTAGGTTGAAAATAACACCTAGAGATTTTGGGATGCCTTGGTTGTGTTTAGGGTTGCATTTGAAATTCTGGGTGAGTGTTGTTTTCTTGTTTCCTCGAAATAGAATATTGGCCCAATTTTGTTATTTTTGCTAAGCCGCGCGCCTGTCAAGTAGTGTCCGGGCTAGGGTTAGGGTTAGGTTGAAAATAACACCTAGACATTTTGGGATACCTTGGTTGTGTTTAGGGTTGCATTTGATATTCTGGGTGAGTGTTGTTTTCTTGTTTCCTCTAAATAGAATTTTGGCCCAATTTTGTGATTTTTGCTAAGCCGCGCGCCTGTCAAATAGTGTCCGGGCTAGGGTTAGGGTTAGGTTGAAAATAACACCTAGACATTTTGGGATGCCTTGGTTGTGTTTAGGGTTGCATTTGAAATTCTGGGTGAGTGTTGTTTTCTTGTTTCCTCGAAATAGAATATTGGCCCAAATTTGTGATTTTTGCTAAGCCGCGCGCCTGTCAAATAGTGTCCGGGCTATAGTTAGGGTTTGGTTGAAAATAACACCTAGACATTTTGGGATGCCTTGGTTGTGTTTAGGGTTGCATTTGAAATTCTGGGTGAGTGATGTTTTCTTGTTTCCTCGAGAAACAAATTTGGCCCAATTTTGTGACTTTTGCTAAGCCGCGCGCCTGTCAAGTAGTGTCCGGGCTAGGGTTAGGATTAGGTTGAAAATAACACCTAGAGATTTTGGGATGCCTTGGTTGTGTTTAGGGTTGCATTTGAAATTCTGGGTGAGTGTTGTTTTCTTGTTTTCTCGAAATAGAATATTGGCCCAAATTTGTGATTTTTGCTAAGCCGCGCGCCTGTCAAATAGTGTCCGGGCTATAGTTAGGGTTAGGTTGAAAATAACACCTAGACATTTTGGGATGCCTTGGTTGTGTTTGGGGTTGCATTTGAAATTCTGGATGAGTGTTGTTTTCTTGTTTCCTCGAAATAAAATTTGGCCCAATTTAGTTATTTTTGCTAAGCCGCGCGCCTGTCAAGTAGTGTCCGGGCTAGGGTTAGGGTTAGATTGAAAATAACACCTAGACATTTTGGGATGCCTTGGTTGTGTTTAGGGTTGCATATGAAATTCTGGGTGAGTGTTGTTTTCTTGTTTTCTCGAAAAACAAATTAGGCCCAAATATGTGATTTTTGCTAAGCCGCGCGCCTGTCAAGTAGTGTCCGGGCTAGGGTTAGGGTTAGGTTGAAAATAACACCTAGACATTTTGGGATGCCTTGGTTGTGTTTAGGGTTGCATTTGAAATTCTGGGTGAGTGTTGTTTTCTTGTTTTCTCGAAAAACAAATTAGGCCCAAATATGTGATTTTTGCTAAGCCGCGCGCCTGTCAAGTAGTGTCCGGGCTAGGGTTAGGGTTAGGTTGAAAATAACACCTAGACATTTTGGGATGCCTTGGTTGTGTTTAGGGTAGCATTTGAAATTCTGGGTGAGTGTTGTTTTCTTGTATTCTCGAAAAACAAATTAGGCCCAATTTTGTGATTTTTGCTAAGCCGCGCGCCTGTCAAGTAGTGTCCAGGCTAGGGTTAGGGTTAGGTTGAAAATAACACCTAGACATTTTGGGATGCCTTGGTTGTGTTTAGGGTTGCATTTGATATTCTGGGTGAGTGTTGTTTTCTTGTTTCCTCGAAATAGAATTTTGGCCCAATTTTGTGATTATTGCTAAGAGGCGCGCCTGTCAAATAGTGTCCGGGCTAGGGTTAGGGTTTGGTTGAAAATAACACCTAGACATTTTGGGATGCCTTGGTTGTGTTTAGGGTTGCATTTGAAATTCTGGGTGAGTGTTGTTTTCTTGTTTCCTCGAAATAGAATATTGGCCCAATTTTGTTATTTTTGCTAAGCCGCGCGCCTGTCAAGTAGTGTCCGGGCTAGGGTTAGGGTTAGGTTGAAATTAACACCTAGACATTTTGGGATACCTTGGTTGTGTTTAGGGTTGCATTTGAAATTCTGGGTGAGTGTTGTTTTCTTGTTTCCTCTAAATAGAATTTTGGCCCAATTTTGTGATTTTTGCTAAGCCGCGCGCCTGTCAAATAGTGTCCGGGCTAGGGTTAGGGTTTGGTTGAAAATAACACCTAGACATTTTGGGATGCTTTGGTTGTGTTTAGGGTTGCATTTGAAATTCTGGGTGAGTGTTGTTTTCTTGTTTCCTCAAGAAACAAATTTGGCCCAATTTTGTGATTTTTGCTAAGCCGCGCGCCTGTCAAGTAGTGTCCGGGCTAGGGTTAGGGTTAGGTTGAAAATAACACCTAGAGATTTTGGGATGCCTTGGTTGTGTTTAGGGTTGCATTTGAAATTCTGGGTGAGTGTTGTTTTCTTGTTTCCTCGAAATAGAATATTGGCCCAATTTTGTTATTTTTGCTAAGCCGCGCGCCTGTCAAGTAGTGTCCGGGCTAGGGTTAGGGTTAGGTTGAAAATAACACCTAGACATTTTGGGATACCTTGGTTGTGTTTAGGGTTGCATTTGATATTCTGGGTGAGTGTTGTTTTCTTGTTTCCTCTAAATAGAATTTTGGCCCAATTTTGTGATTTTTGCTAAGCCGCGCGCCTGTCAAATAGTGTCCGGGCTAGGGTTAGGGTTAGGTTGAAAATAACACCTAGACATTTTGGGATGCCTTGGTTGTGTTTAGGGTTGCATTTGAAATTCTGGGTGAGTGTTGTTTTCTTGTTTCCTCGAAATAGAATATTGGCCCAAATTTGTGATTTTTGCTAAGCCGCGCGCCTGTCAAATAGTGTCCGGGCTATAGTTAGGGTTTGGTTGAAAATAACACCTAGACATTTTGGGATGCCTTGGTTGTGTTTAGGGTTGCATTTGAAATTCTGGGTGAGTGTTGTTTTCTTGTTTCCTCGAGAAACAAATTTGGCCCAATTTTGTGATTTTTGCTAAGCCGCGCGCCTGTGTAATAGTGTCCGGGCTAGGGTTAGGGTTAGGTTGAAAATAACACCTAGACATTTTGGGATGCCTTGGTTGTGTTTGGGGTTGCATTTGAAATTCTGGATGAGTGTTGTTTTCTTGTTTCCTCTAAATAGAATTTTGGCCCAATTTTGTGATTTTTGCTAAGCCCCGCGCCTGTCAAATAGTGTCCGGGCTAGGGTTAGGGTTAGGTTGAAAATAACACCTAGACATTTTGGGATGCCTTGGTTGTGTTTAGGGTTGCATTTGAAATTCTGGGTGAGTGTTGTTTCTTGTTTCCTCGAAATAGAATATTGGCCCAATTTTGTGATTTTTGCTAAGCCGCGCGCCTGTCAAATAGTGTCCGGGCTAGGGTTAGGGTTAGGTTGAAAATAACACCTAGACATTTTGGGATGCCTTGGTTGTGTTTGGGGTTGCATTTGAAATTCTGGATGAGTGTTGTTTTCTTGTTTCCTCGAAAAACAAATTAGGCCCAATTTTGTGATTTTTGCTAAGCCGCGCGCCTGTCAAATAGTGTCCGGGCTAGGGTTAGGGTTAGGTTGAAAATAACACCTAGACATTTTGGGATGCCTTGGTTGTGTTTAGGGTTGCATTTGAAATTCTGGGTGAGTGTTGTTTTCTTGTTTCCTCGAAATAGAATATTGGCCCAAATTTGTGATTTTTGCTAAGCCGCGCGCCTGTCAAATAGTGTCCGGGCTAGGGTTAGGGTTAGATTGAAAATAACACCTAGACATTTTGGGATGCCTTGGTTGTGTTTAGGGTTGCATTTGAAATTCTGGGTGAGTGTTGTTTTCTTGTTTTCTCGAAAAACAAATTAGGCCCAAATATGTGATTTTTGATAAGCCGCGCGCCTGTCAAGTAGTGTCCGGGCTAGGGTTAGGGTTAGGTTGAAAATAACACCTAGACATTTTGGGATGCCTTGGTTGTGTTTAGGGTTGCATTTGAAATTCTGGGTGAGTGTTGTTTTCTTGTTTCCTCGAAATAGAATATTGGCCCAATTTTGTTATTTTTGCTAAGCCGCGCGCCTGTCAAGTAGTGTCCGGGCTAGGGTTAGGGTTAGGTTGAAATTAACACCTAGACATTTTGGGATACCTTGGTTGTGTTTAGGGTTGCATTTGAAATTCTGGGTGAGTGTTGTTTTCTTGTTTCCTCTAAATAGAATTTTGGCCCAATTTTGTGATTTTTGCTAAGCCGCGCGCCTGTCAAATAGTGTCCGGGCTAGGGTTAGGGTTTGGTTGAAAATAACACCTAGACATTTTGGGATGCCTTGGTTGTGTTTAGGGTTGCATTTGAAATTCTGGGTGAGTGTTGTTTTCTTGTTTCCTCAAGAAACAAATTTGGCCCAATTTTGTGATTTTTGCTAAGCCGCGCGCCTGTCAAGTAGTGTCCGGGCTAGGGTTAGGGTTAGGTTGAAAATAACACCTAGACATTTTGGGATACCTTGGTTGTGTTTAGGGTTGCATTTGATATTCTGGGTGAGTGTTGTTTTCTTGTTTCCTCTAAATAGAATTTTGGCCCAATTTTGTGATTTTTGCTAAGCCGCGCGCCTGTCAAATAGTGTCCGGGCTAGGGTTAGGGTTAGGTTGAAAATAACACCTAGACATTTTGGGATGCCTTGGTTGTGTTTAGGGTTGCATTTGAAATTCTGGGTGAGTGTTGTTTTCTTGTTTCCTCGAAATAGAATATTGGCCCAAATTTGTGATTTTTGCTAAGCCGCGCGCCTGTCAAATAGTGTCCGGGCTAGGGTTAGGGTTAGATTGAAAATAACACCTAGACATTTTGGGATGCCTTGGTTGTGTTTAGGGTTGCATTTGAAATTCTGGGTGAGTGTTGTTTTCTTGTTTTCTCGAAAAACAAATTAGGCCCAAATATGTGATTTTTGATAAGCCGCGCGCCTGTCAAGTAGTGTCCGGGCTAGGGTTAGGGTTAGGTTGAAAATAACACCTAGACATTTTGGGATGCCTTGGTTGTGTTTAGGGTTGCATTTGATATTCTGGGTGAGTGTTGTTTTCTTGTTTCCTCTAAATAGAATTTTGGCCCAATTTTGTGATTTTTGCTAAGCCGCGCGCCTGTCAAATAGTGTCCGGGCTAGGGTTAGGGTTAGGTTGAAAATAACACCTAGACATTTTGGGATGCCTTGGTTGTGTTTAGGGTTGCATTTGAAATTCTGGGTGAGTGTTGTTTTCTTGTTTCCTCGAAATAGAATATTGGCCCAATTTTGTGATTTTTGCTAAGCCGCGCGCCTGTCAAATAGTGTCCGGGCTATAGTTAGGGTTAGGTTGAAAATAACACCTAGACATTTTGGGATGCCTTGGTTGTGTTTAGGGTTGCATTTGAAATTCTGGGTGAGTGTTGTTTTCTTGTTTTCTCGAAAAACAAATTAGGCCCAATTTTGTGATTTTTGCTAAGCCGCGCGCCTGTCAAGTAGTGTCCGGGCTAGGGTTAGGGTTAGGTTGAAAATAACACCTAGACATTTTGGGATGCCTTGGTTGTGTTTAGGGTTGCATTTGAAATTCTGGGTGAGTGTTGTTTTCTTGTTTCCTCGAAATAGAATATTGGCCCAATTTTGTGATTTTTGCTAAGCCGCGCGCCTGTCAAGTAGTGTCCGGGCTAGGGTTAGGGTTAGGTTGAAAATAACACCTAGACATTTTGGGATGCCTTGGTTGTGTTTAGGGTTGCATTTGAAATTCTGGGTGAGTGTTGTTTTCTTGTTTCCTCGAAATAGAATTTTGGCCCAATTTTGTGATTTTTGCTAAGCCGCGCGCCTGTCAAATAGTGTCCGGGCTAGGGTTAGGGTTTGGTTGAAAATAACACCTAGACATTTTGGGATGCCTTGGTTGTGTTTAGGGTTTCATTTGAAATTCTGGGTGAGTGTTGTTTTCTTGTTTCCTCAAGAAACAAATTTGGCCCAATTTTGTGATTTTTGCTAAGCCGCGCGCCTGTCAAGTAGTGTCCGGGATAGGGTTAGGGTTAGGTTGAAAATAACACCTAGACATTTTGGGATACCTTGGTTGTGTTTAGGGTTGCATTTGATATTCTGGGTGAGTGTTGTTTTCTTGTTTCCTCTAAATAGAATTTTGGCCCAATTTTGTGATTTTTGCTAAGCCGCGCGCCTGTCAAATAGTGTCCGGGCTAGGGTTAGGGTTAGGTTGAAAATAACACCTAGACATTTTGGGATGCCTTGGTTGTGTTTAGGGTTGCATTTGAAATTCTGGGTGAGTGTTGTTTTCTTGTTTCCTCGAAATAGAATATTGGCCCAATTTTGTGATTTTTGCTAAGCCGCGCGCCTGTCAAATAGTGTCCGGGCTAGGGTTAGGGTTAGGTTGAAAATAACACCTAGACATTTTGGGATGCCTTGGTTGTGTTTGGGGTTGCATTTGAAATTCTGGATGAGTGTTGTTTTCTTGTTTCCTCGAAATAAAATTTGGCCCAATTTTGTTATTTTTGCTAAGCCGCGCGCCTGTCAAGTAGTGTCCGGGCTAGGGTTAGGGTTAGGTTGAAAATAACACCTAGACATTTTGGGATGCCTTGGTTGTGTTTAGGGTTGCATTTGAAATTCTGGGTGAGTGTTGTTTTCTTGTTTTCTCGAAAAACAAATTAGGCCCAATTTTGTGATTTTTGCTAAGCCGCGCGCCTGTCAAGTAGTGTCCGGGCTAGGGTTAGGGTTAGGTTGAAAATAACACCTAGACATTTTGGGATGCCTTGGTTGTGTTTAGGGTTGCATTTGATATTCTGGGTGAGTGTTGTTTTCTTGTTTCCTCGAAATAGAATTTTGGCCCAATTTTGTGATTATTGCTAAGAGGCGCGCCTGTCAAATAGTGTCCGGTCTAGGGTTAGGGTTTGGTTGAAAATAACACCTAGACATTTTGGGATGCCTTGGTTGTGTTTAGGGTTGCATTTGAAATTCTGGGTGAGTGTTGTTTTCTTGTTTCCTCGAAATAGAATATTGGCCCAATTTTGTTATTTTTGCTAAGCCGCGCGCCTGTCAAGTAGTGTCCGGGCTAGGGTTAGGGTTAGGTTGAAATTAACACCTAGACATTTTGGGATACCTTGGTTGTGTTTAGGGTTGCATTTGAAATTCTGGGTGAGTGTTGTTTTCTTGTTTCCTCTAAATAGAATTTTGGCCCAATTTTGTGATTTTTGCTAAGCCGCGCGCCTGTCAAATAGTGTCCGGGCTAGGGTTAGGGTTTGGTTGAAAATAACACCTAGACATTTTGGGATGCCTTGGTTGTGTTTAGGGTTGCATTTGAAATTCTGGGTGAGTGTTGTTTTCTTGTTTCCTCAAGAAACAAATTTGGCCCAATTTTGTGATTTTTGCTAAGCCGTGCGCCTGTCAAGTAGTGTCCGGGCTAGGGTTAGGGTTAGGTTGAAAATAACACCTAGAGATTTTGGGATGCCTTGGTTGTGTTTAGGGTTGCATTTGAAATTCTGGGTGAGTGTTGTTTTCTTGTTTCCTCGAAATAGAATATTGGCCCAATTTTGTTATTTTTGCTAAGCCGCGCGCCTGTCAAGTAGTGTCCGGGCTAGGGTTAGGGTTAGGTTGAAAATAACACCTAGACATTTTGGGATACCTTGGTTGTGTTTAGGGTTGCATTTGATATTCTGGGTGAGTGTTGTTTTCTTGTTTCCTATAAATAGAATTTTGGCCCAATTTTGTGATTTTTGCTAAGCCGCGCGCCTGTCAAATAGTGTCTGGGCTAGGGTTAGGGTTAGGTTGAAAATAACACCTAGACATTTTGGGATGCCTTGGTTGTGTTTAGGGTTGCATTTGAAATTCTGGGTGAGTGTTGTTTTCTTGTTTCCTCGAAATAGAATATTGGCCCAAATTTGTGATTTTTGCTAAGCCGCGCGCCTGTCAAATAGTGTCCGGGCTATAGTTAGGGTTAGGTTGAAAATAACACCTAGACATTTTGGGATGCCTTGGTTGTGTTTGGGGTTGCATTTGAAATTCTGGATGAGTGTTGTTTTCTTGTTTCCTCGAAATAAAATTTGGCCCAATTTAGTTATTTTTGCTAAGCCGCGCGCCTGTCAAGTAGTGTCCGGGCTAGGGTTAGGGTTAGATTGAAAATAACACCTAGACATTTTGGGATGCCTTGGTTGTGTTTAGGGTTGCATTTGAAATTCTGGGTGAGTGTTGTTTTCTTGTTTTCTCGAAAAACAAATTAGGCCCAAATATGTGATTTTTGATAAGCCGCGCGCCTGTCAAGTAGTGTCCGGGCTAGGGTTAGGGTTAGGTTGAAAATAACACCTAGACATTTTGGGATGCCTTGGTTGTGTTTAGGGTTGCATTTGAAATTCTGGGTGAGTGTTGTTTTCTTGTTTCCTCGAAATAGAATATTGGCCCAATTTTGTGATTTTTGCTAAGCCGCGCGCCTGTCAAATAGTGTCCGGGCTATAGTTAGGGTTAGGTTGAAAATAACACCTAGACATTTTGGGATGCCTTGGTTGTGTTTAGGGTTGCATTTGAAATTCTGGGTGAGTGTTGTTTTCTTGTTTTCTCGAAAAACAAATTAGGCCCAATTTTGTGATTTTTGCTAAGCCGCGCGCCTGTCAAGTAGTGTCCGGGCTAGGGTTAGGGTTAGGTTGAAAATAACACCTAGACATTTTGGGATGCCTTGGTTGTGTTTAGGGTTGCATTTGAAATTCTGGGTGAGTGTTGTTTTCTTGTTTCCTCGAAATAGAATATTGGCCCAATTTTGTGATTTTTGCTAAGCCGCGCGCCTGTCAAGTAGTGTCCGGGCTAGGGTTAGGGTTAGGTTGAAAATAACACCTAGACATTTTGGGATGCCTTGGTTGTGTTTAGGGTTGCATTTGAAATTCTGGGTGAGTGTTGTTTTCTTGTTTCCTCGAAATAGAATTTTGGCCCAATTTTGTGATTTTTGCTAAGCCGCGCGCCTGTCAAATAGTGTCCGGGCTAGGGTTAGGGTTTGGTTGAAAATAACACCTAGACATTTTGGGATGCCTTGGTTGTGTTTAGGGTTTCATTTGAAATTCTGGGTGAGTGTTGTTTTCTTGTTTCCTCAAGAAACAAATTTGGCCCAATTTTGTGATTTTTGCTAAGCCGCGCGCCTGTCAAGTAGTGTCCGGGATAGGGTTAGGGTTAGGTTGAAAATAACACCTAGACATTTTGGGATACCTTGGTTGTGTTTAGGGTTGCATTTGATATTCTGGGTGAGTGTTGTTTTCTTGTTTCCTCTAAATAGAATTTTGGCCCAATTTTGTGATTTTTGCTAAGCCGCGCGCCTGTCAAATAGTGTCCGGGCTAGGGTTAGGGTTAGGTTGAAAATAACACCTAGACATTTTGGGATGCCTTGGTTGTGTTTAGGGTTGCATTTGAAATTCTGGGTGAGTGTTGTTTTCTTGTTTCCTCGAAATAGAATATTGGCCCAATTTTGTGATTTTTGCTAAGCCGCGCGCCTGTCAAATAGTGTCCGGGCTAGGGTTAGGGTTAGGTTGAAAATAACACCTAGACATTTTGGGATGCCTTGGTTGTGTTTGGGGTTGCATTTGAAATTCTGGATGAGTGTTGTTTTCTTGTTTCCTCGAAATAAAATTTGGCCCAATTTTGTTATTTTTGCTAAGCCGCGCGCCTGTCAAGTAGTGTCCGGGCTAGGGTTAGGGTTAGGTTGAAAATAACACCTAGACATTTTGGGATACCTTGGTTGTGTTTAGGGTTGCATTTGATATTCTGGGTGAGTGTTGTTTTCTTGTTTCCTCTAAATAGAATTTTGGCCCAATTTTGTGATTTTTGCTAAGCCGCGCGCCTGTCAAATAGTGTCCGGGCTAGGGTTAGGGTTAGGTTGAAAATAACACCTAGACATTTTGGGATGCCTTGGTTGTGTTTAGGGTTGCATTTGATATTCTGGGTGAGTGTTGTTTTCTTGTTTCCTCTAAATAGAATTTTGGCCCAATTTTGTGATTTTTGCTAAGCCGCGCGCCTGTCAAATAGTGTCCGGGCTAGGGTTAGGGTTAGGTTGAAAATAACACCTAGACATTTTGGGATACCTTGGTTGTGTTTAGGGTTGCATTTGATATTCTGGGTGAGTGTTGTTTTCTTGTTTCCTCTAAATAGAATTTTGGCCCTAATTTGTGATTTTTGCTAAGCCGCGCGCCTGTCAAATAGTGTCCGGGCTAGGGATAGGGTTAGGTTGAAAATAACACCTAGACATTTTGGGATGCCTTGGTTGTGTTTAGGGTTGCATTTGAAATTCTGGGTGAGTGTTGTTTTCTTGTTTCCTCGAAATAGAATATTGGCCCAATTTTGTGATTTTTGCTAAGCCGCGCGCCTGTCAAATAGTGTCCGGGCTAGGGTTAGGGTTAGGTTGAAAATAACACCTAGACATTTTGTGATTCCTTGGTTGTGTTTGGGGTTGCATTTGAAATTCTGGATGAGTGTTGTTTTCTTGTTTCCTCGAAATAAAATTTGGCCCAATTTTGTGATTTTTGCTAAGCCGCGCGCCTGTCAAGTAGTGTCCGGGCTAGGGTTAGGGTTAGGTTGAAAATAACACCTAGACATTTTGGGATGCCTTGGTTGTGTTTAGGGTTGCATTTGATATTCTGGGTGAGTGTTGTTTTCTTGTTTCCTCGAAATAGAATTTTGGCCCAATTTTGTGATTTTTGCTAAGCCGTGCGCCTGTCAAATAGTGTCCGGGCTAGGGTTAGGGTTTGGTTGAAAATAACACCTAGACATTTTGGGATGCCTTGGTTGTGTTTAGGGTTGCATTTGAAATTCTGGGTGAGTGTTGTTTTCTTGTTTCCTCGAAATAGAATATTGGCCCAATTTTGTTATTTTTGCTAAGCCGCGCGCCTGTCAAATAGTGTCCGGGCTAGGGTTAGGGTTAGGTTGAAAATAACACCTAGACATTTTGGGATGCCTTGGTTGTGTTTAGGGTTGCATTTGAAATTCTGGGTGAGTGTTGTTTTCTTGTTTCCTCGAAATAGAATTTTGGCCCAATTTTGTGATTTTTGCTAAGCCGCGCGCCTGTCAAATAGTGTCCGGGCTAGGGTTAGGGTTTGGTTGAAAATAACACCTAGACATTTTGGGATGCCTTGGTTGTGTTTAGGGTTGCATTTGAAATTCTGGGTGAGTGTTGTTTTCTTGTTTCCTCAAGAAACAAATTTGGCCCAATTTTGTGATTTTTGCTAAGCCGCGCGCCTTTCAAGTAGTGTCCGGGCTAGGGTTAGGGTTAGGTTGAAAATAACACCTAGACATTTTGGGATGCCTTGGTTGTGTTTAGGGTTGCATTTGAAATTCTGGGTGAGTGTTGTTTTCTTGTTTCCTCGAAATAGAATTTTGGCCCAATTTTGTGATTTTTGCTAAGCCGCGCGCCTGTCAAATAGTGTCCGGGCTAGGGTTAGGGTTAGGTTGAAAATAACACCTAGACATTTTGGGATGCCTTGGTTGTGTTTAGGGTTGCATTTGAAATTCTGGGTGAGTGTTGTTTTCTTGTTTCCTCGAAATAGAATATTGGCCCAAATTTGTGATTTTTGCTAAGCCGCGCGCCTGTCAAATAGTGTCCGGGCTATAGTTATGGTTAGGTTGAAAATAACACCTAGACATTTTGGGATGCCTTGGTTGTGTTTGGGGTTGCATTTGAAATTCTGGATGAGTGTTGTTTTCTTGTTTCCTCGAAATAAAATTTGGCCCAATTTTGTTATTTTTGCTAAGCCGCGCGCCTGTCAAGTAGTGTCCGGGCTAGGGTTAGGGTTAGGTTGAAAATAACACCTAGACATTTTGGGATGCCTTGGTTGTGTTTAGGGTTGCATTTGAAATTCTGGGTGAGTGTTGTTTTCTTGTTTTCTCGAAAAACAAATTAGGCCCAATTTTGTGATTTTTGCTAAGCCGCGCGCCTGTCAAGTAGTGTCCGGGCTAGGGTTAGGGTTAGGTTGAAAATAACACCTAGACATTTTGGGATGCCTTGGTTGTGTTTAGGGTTGCATTTGATATTCTGGGTGAGTGTTGTTTTCTTGTTTCCTCGAAATAGAATTTTGGCCCAATTTTGTGATTATTGCTAAGAGGCGCGCCTGTCAAATAGTGTCCGGTCTAGGGTTAGGGTTTGGTTGAAAATAACACCTAGACATTTTGGGATGCCTTGGTTGTGTTTAGGGTTGCATTTGAAATTCTGGGTGAGTGTTGTTTTCTTGTTTCCTCGAAATAGAATATTGGCCCAATTTTGTTATTTTTGCTAAGCCGCGCGCCTGTCAAGTAGTGTCCGGGCTAGGGTTAGGGTTAGGTTGAAATTAACACCTAGACATTTTGGGATACCTTGGTTGTGTTTAGGGTTGCATTTGAAATTCTGGGTGAGTGTTGTTTTCTTGTTTCCTCTAAATAGAATTTTGGCCCAATTTTGTGATTTTTGCTAAGCCGCGCGCCTGTCAAATAGTGTCCGGGCTAGGGTTAGGGTTTGGTTGAAAATAACACCTAGACATTTTGGGATGCCTTGGTTGTGTTTAGGGTTGCATTTGAAATTCTGGGTGAGTGTTGTTTTCTTGTTTCCTCAAGAAACAAATTTGGCCCAATTTTGTGATTTTTGCTAAGCCGTGCGCCTGTCAAGTAGTGTCCGGGCTAGGGTTAGGGTTAGGTTGAAAATAACACCTAGAGATTTTGGGATGCCTTGGTTGTGTTTAGGGTTGCATTTGAAATTCTGGGTGAGTGTTGTTTTCTTGTTTCCTCGAAATAGAATATTGGCCCAATTTTGTTATTTTTGCTAAGCCGCGCGCCTGTCAAGTAGTGTCCGGGCTAGGGTTAGGGTTAGGTTGAAAATAACACCTAGACATTTTGGGATACCTTGGTTGTGTTTAGGGTTGCATTTGATATTCTGGGTGAGTGTTGTTTTCTTGTTTCCTCTAAATAGAATTTTGGCCCAATTTTGTGATTTTTGCTAAGCCGCGCGCCTGTCAAATAGTGTCTGGGCTAGGGTTAGGGTTAGGTTGAAAATAACACCTAGACATTTTGGGATGCCTTGGTTGTGTTTAGGGTTGCATTTGAAATTCTGGGTGAGTGTTGTTTTCTTGTTTCCTCGAAATAGAATATTGGCCCAAATTTGTGATTTTTGCTAAGCCGCGCGCCTGTCAAATAGTGTCCGGGCTATAGTTAGGGTTAGGTTGAAAATAACACCTAGACATTTTGGGATGCCTTGGTTGTGTTTGGGGTTGCATTTGAAATTCTGGATGAGTGTTGTTTTCTTGTTTCCTCGAAATAAAATTTGGCCCAATTTAGTTATTTTTGCTAAGCCGCGCGCCTGTCAAGTAGTGTCCGGGCTAGGGTTAGGGTTAGATTGAAAATAACACCTAGACATTTTGGGATGCCTTGGTTGTGTTTAGGGTTGCATTTGAAATTCTGGGTGAGTGTTGTTTTCTTGTTTTCTCGAAAAACAAATTAGGCCCAAATATGTGATTTTTGATAAGCCGCGCGCCTGTCAAGTAGTGTCCGGGCTAGGGTTAGGGTTAGGTTGAAAATAACACCTAGACATTTTGGGATGCCTTGGTTGTGTTTAGGGTTGCATTTGAAATTCTGGGTGAGTGTTGTTTTCTTGTTTTCTCGAGAAACAAATTTGGCCCAATTTTGTGATTTTTGCTAAGCCGCGCGCCTGTGTAAGTGTCCGGGCTAGGGTTAGGGTTAGGTTGAAAATAACACCTAGACATTTTGGGATGCCTTGGTTGTGTTTAGGGTTGCATTTGAAATTCTGGGTGAGTGTTGTTTTCTTGTTTCCTCGAAATAGAATATTGGCCCAATTTTGTTATTTTTGCTAAGCCGCGCGCCTGTCAAGTAGTGTCCGGGCTAGGGTTAGGGTTAGGTTGAAAATAACACCTAGACATTTTGGGATGCCTTGGTTGTGTTTAGGGTTGCATTTGAAATTCTGGGTGAGTGTTGTTTTCTTGTTTCCTCGAAATAGAATTTTGGCCCAATTTTGTGATTTTTGCTAAGCCGCGCGCCTGTCAAATAGTGTCCGGGCTAGGGTTAGGGTTTGGTTGAAAATAACACCTAGACATTTTGGGATGCCTTGGTTGTGTTTAGGGTTGCATTTGAAATTCTGGGTGAGTGTTGTTTTCTTGTTTCCTCGAGAAAAAAATTTGGCCCAATTTTGTGATTTTTGCTAAGCCGCGCGCCTGTCAAGTAGTGTCCGGGCTAGGGTTAGGGTTAGGTTGAAAATAACACCTAGACATTTTGGGATGCCTTGGTTGTGTTTAGGGTTGCATTTGAAATTCTGGGTGAGTGTTGTTTTCTTGTTTTCTCGAAAAACAAATTAGGCCCAATTTTGTGATTTTTGCTAAGCCGCGCGCCTGTCAAGTAGTGTCCGGGCTAGGGTTAGGGTTAGGTTGAAAATAACACCTAGACATTTTGGGATGCCTTGGTTGTGTTTAGGGTTGCAGTTGATATTCTGGGTGAGTGTTGTTTTCTTGTTTCCTCGAAATAGAATTTTGGCCCAATTTTGTTATTTTTGCTAAGCCGCGCGCCTGTCAAGTAGTGTCCGGGCTAGGGTTAGGGTTAGGTTGAAATTAACACCTAGACATTTTGGGATACCTTGGTTGTGTTTAGGGTTGCATTTGAAATTCTGGGTGAGTGTTGTTTTCTTGTTTCCTCTAAATAGAATTTTGGCCCAATTTTGTGATTTTTGCTAAGCCGCGCGCCTGTCAAATAGTGTCCGGGCTAGGGTTAGGGTTTGGTTGAAAATAACACCTAGACATTTTGGGATGCCTTAGTTGTGTTAGGGGTTGCATTTGAAATTCTGGGTGAGTGTTGTTTTCTTGTTTCCTCAAGAAACAAATTTGGCCCAATTTTGTGATTTTTGCTAAGCCGCGCGCCTGTCAAGTAGTGTCCGGGCTAGGGTTAGGGTTAGGGTTAGGTTGAAAATAACACCTAGAGATTTTGGGATGCCTTGGTTGTGTTTAGGGTTGCATTTGAAATTCTGGGTGAGTGTTGTTTTCTTGTTTCCTCGAAATAGAATTTTGGCCCAATTTTGTTATTCTTGCTAAGCCGCGCGCCTGTCAAATAGTGTCCGGGCTAGGGTTAGGGTTAGGTTGAAAATAACACCTAGACATTTTGGGATGCCTTGGTTGTGTTTAGGGTTGCATTTGAAATTCTGGGTGAGTGTTGTTTTCTTGTTTCCTCGAAATAGAATATTGGCCCAAATTTGTGATTTTTGCTAAGCCGCGCGCCTGTCAAATAGTGTCCGGGCTAGGGTTAGGGTTAGATTGAAAATAACACCTAGACATTTTGGGATGCCTTGGTTGTGTTTAGGGTTGCATTTGAAATTCTGGGTGAGTGTTGTTTTCTTGTTTTCTCGAAAAACAAATTAGGCCCAAATATGTGATTTTTGATAAGCCGCGCGCCTGTCAAGTAGTGTCCGGGCTAGGGTTAGGGTTAGGTTGAAAATAACACCTAGACATTTTGGGATGCCTTGGTTGTGTTTAGGGTTGCATTTGATATTCTGGGTGAGTGTTGTTTTCTTGTTTCCTCGAAATAGAATTTTGGCCCAATTTTGTGATTTTTGCTAAGCCGCGCGCCTGTCAAATAGTGTCCGGGCTAGGGTTAGGGTTAGGTTGAAAATAACACCTAGACATTTTGGGATGCCTTGGTTGTGTTTGGGGTTGCATTTGAAATTCTGGATGAGTGTTGTTTTCTTGTTTCCTCGAAATAAAATTTGGCCCAATTTTGTTATTTTTGCTAAGCCGCGCGCCTGTCAAGTAGTGTCCGGGCTAGGGTTAGGGTTAGGTTGAAAATAACACCTAGACATTTTGGGATGCCTTGGTTGTGTTTAGGGTTGCATTTGAAATTCTGGGTGAGTGTTGTTTTCTTGTTTCCTCGAAATAGAATATTGGCCCAAATTTGTTATTTTTGCTAAGCCGCGCGCCTGTCAAGTAGTGTCCGGGCTAGGGTTAGGGTTAGGTTGAAAATAACACCTAGACATTTTGGGATACCTTGGTTGTGTTTAGGGTTGCATTTGATATTCTGGGTGAGTGTTGTTTTCTTGTTTCCTCTAAATAGAATTTTGGCCCAATTTTGTGATTTTTGCTAAGCCGCGCGCCTGTCAAATAGTGTCCGGGCTAGGGTTAGGGTTAGGTTGAAAATAACACCTAGACATTTTGGGATGCCTTGGTTGTGTTTAGGGTTGCATTTGAAATTCTGGGTGAGTGTTGTTTTCTTGTTTCCTCGAAATAGAATATTGGCCCAATTTTGTGATTTTTGCTAAGCCGCGCGCCTGTCAAATAGTGTCCGGGCTAGGGTTAGGGTTAGGTTGAAAATAACACCTAGACATTTTGGGATGCCTTGGTTGTGTTTGGGGTTGCATTTGAAATTCTGGATGAGTGTTGTTTTCTTGTTTCCTCGAAATAAAATTTGGCCCAATTTTGTTATTTTTGCTAAGCCGCGCGCCTGTCAAGTAGTGTCCGGGCTAGGGTTAGGGTTAGGTTGAAAATAACACCTAGACATTTTGGGATGCCTTGGTTGTGTTTAGGGTTGCATTTGAAATTCTGGGTGAGTGTTGTTTTCTTGTTTTCTCGAAAAACAAATTAGGCCCAATTTTGTGATTTTTGCTAAGCCGCGCGCCTGTCAAGTAGTGTCCGGGCTAGGGTTAGGGTTAGGTTGAAAATAACACCTAGACATTTTGGGATGCCTTGGTTGTGTTTAGGGTTGCAGTTGATATTCTGGGTGAGTGTTGTTTTCTTGTTTCCTCGAAATAGAATTTTGGCCCAATTTTGTTATTTTTGCTAAGCCGCGCGCCTGTCAAGTAGTGTCCGGGCTAGGGTTAGGGTTAGGTTGAAATTAACACCTAGACATTTTGGGATACCTTGGTTGTGTTTAGGGTTGCATTTGAAATTCTGGGTGAGTGTTGTTTTCTTGTTTCCTCTAAATAGAATTTTGGCCCAATTTTGTGATTTTTGCTAAGCCGCGCGCCTGTCAAATAGTGTCCGGGCTAGGGTTAGGGTTTGGTTGAAAATAACACCTAGACATTTTGGGATGCCTTAGTTGTGTTAGGGGTTGCATTTGAAATTCTGGGTGAGTGTTGTTTTCTTGTTTCCTCAAGAAACAAATTTGGCCCAATTTTGTGATTTTTGCTAAGCCGCGCGCCTGTCAAGTAGTGTCCGGGCTAGGGTTAGGGTTAGGTTGAAAATAACACCTAGAGATTTTGGGATGCCTTGGTTGTGTTTAGGGTTGCATTTGAAATTCTGGGTGAGTGTTGTTTTCTTGTTTCCTCGAAATAGAATATTGGCCCAAATTTGTGATTTTTGCTAAGCCGCGCGCCTGTCAAATAGTGTCCGGGCTATAGTTAGGGTTAGGTTGAAAATAACACCTAGACATTTTGGGATGCCTTGGTTGTGTTTGGGGTTGCATTTGAAATTCTGGATGAGTGTTGTTTTCTTGTTTCCTCGAAATAAAATTTGGCCCAATTTAGTTATTTTTGCTAAGCCGCGCGCCTGTCAAGTAGTGTCCGGGCTAGGGTTAGGGTTAGATTGAAAATAACACCTAGACATTTTGGGATGCCTTGGTTGTGTTTAGGGTTGCATTTGAAATTCTGGGTGAGTGTTGTTTTCTTGTTTTCTCGAAAAACAAATTAGGCCCAAATATGTGATTTTTGATAAGCCGCGCGCCTGTCAAGTAGTGTCCGGGCTAGGGTTAGGGTTAGGTTGAAAATAACACCTAGACATTTTGGGATGCCTTGGTTGTGTTTAGGGTTGCATTTGAAATTCTGGGTGAGTGTTGTTTTCTTGTTTTCTCGAGAAACAAATTTGGCCCAATTTTGTGATTTTTGCTAAGCCGCGCGCCTGTGTAAGTGTCCGGGCTAGGGTTAGGGTTAGGTTGAAAATAACACCTAGACATTTTGGGATGCCTTGGTTGTGTTTAGGGTTGCATTTGAAATTCTGGGTGAGTGTTGTTTTCTTGTTTCCTCGAAATAGAATATTGGCCCAATTTTGTTATTTTTGCTAAGCCGCGCGCCTGTCAAGTAGTGTCCGGGCTAGGGTTAGGGTTAGGTTGAAAATAACACCTAGACATTTTGGGATGCCTTGGTTGTGTTTAGGGTTGCATTTGAAATTCTGGGTGAGTGTTGTTTTCTTGTTTCCTCGAAATAGAATTTTGGCCCAATTTTGTGATTTTTGCTAAGCCGCGCGCCTGTCAAATAGTGTCCGGGCTAGGGTTAGGGTTTGGTTGAAAATAACACCTAGACATTTTGGGATGCCTTGGTTGTGTTTAGGGTTGCATTTGAAATTCTGGGTGAGTGTTGTTTTCTTGTTTCCTCGAGAAAAAAATTTGGCCCAATTTTGTGATTTTTGCTAAGCCGCGCGCCTGTCAAGTAGTGTCTGGGCTAGGGTTAGGGTTAGGTTGAAAATAACACCTAGACATTTTGGGATGCCTTGGTTGTGTTTAGGGTTGCATTTGAAATTCTGGGTGAGTGTTGTTTTCTTGTTTTCTCGAAAAACAAATTAGGCCCAATTTTGTGATTTTTGCTAAGCCGCGCGCCTGTCAAGTAGTGTCCGGGCTAGGGTTAGGGTTAGGTTGAAAATAACACCTAGACATTTTGGGATGCCTTGGTTGTGTTTAGGGTTGCAGTTGATATTCTGGGTGAGTGTTGTTTTCTTGTTTCCTCGAAATAGAATTTTGGCCCAATTTTGTTATTTTTGCTAAGCCGCGCGCCTGTCAAGTAGTGTCCGGGCTAGGGTTAGGGTTAGGTTGAAATTAACACCTAGACATTTTGGGATACCTTGGTTGTGTTTAGGGTTGCATTTGAAATTCTGGGTGAGTGTTGTTTTCTTGTTTCCTCTAAATAGAATTTTGGCCCAATTTTGTGATTTTTGCTAAGCCGCGCGCCTGTCAAATAGTGTCCGGGCTAGGGTTAGGGTTTGGTTGAAAATAACACCTAGACATTTTGGGATGCCTTAGTTGTGTTAGGGGTTGCATTTGAAATTCTGGGTGAGTGTTGTTTTCTTGTTTCCTCAAGAAACAAATTTGGCCCAATTTTGTGATTTTTGCTAAGCCGCGCGCCTGTCAAGTAGTGTCCGGGCTAGGGTTAGGGTTAGGGTTAGGTTGAAAATAACACCTAGAGATTTTGGGATGCCTTGGTTGTGTTTAGGGTTGCATTTGAAATTCTGGGTGAGTGTTGTTTTCTTGTTTCCTCGAAATAGAATATTGGCCCAATTTTGTTATTCTTGCTAAGCCGCGCGCCTGTCAAGTAGTGTCCGGGCTAGGGTTAGGGTTAGGTTGAAAATAACACCTAGACATTTTGGGATACCTTGGTTGTGTTTAGGGTTGCATTTGATATTCTGGGTGAGTGTTGTTTTCTTGTTTCCTCTAAATAGAATTTTGGCCCAATTTTGTGATTTTTGCTAAGCCGCGCGCCTGTCAAATAGTGTCCGGGCTAGGGTTAGGGTTAGGTTGAAAATAACACCTAGACATTTTGGGATGCCTTGGTTGTGTTTAGGGTTGCATTTGAAATTCTGGGTGAGTGTTGTTTTCTTGTTTCCTCGAAATAGAATATTGGCCCAAATTTGTGATTTTTGCTAAGCCGCGCGCCTGTCAAATAGTGTCCGGGCTAGGGTTAGGGTTAGATTGAAAATAACACCTAGACATTTTGGGATGCCTTGGTTGTGTTTAGGGTTGCATTTGAAATTCTGGGTGAGTGTTGTTTTCTTGTTTTCTCGAAAAACAAATTAGGCCCAAATATGTGATTTTTGATAAGCCGCGCGCCTGTCAAGTAGTGTCCGGGCTAGGGTTAGGGTTAGGTTGAAAATAACACCTAGACATTTTGGGATGCCTTGGTTGTGTTTAGGGTTGCATTTGATATTCTGGGTGAGTGTTGTTTTCTTGTTTCCTCGAAATAGAATTTTGGCCCAATTTTGTGATTTTTGCTAAGCCGCGCGCCTGTCAAATAGTGTCCGGGCTAGGGTTAGGGTTAGGTTGAAAATAACACCTAGACATTTTGGGATGCCTTGGTTGTGTTTGGGGTTGCATTTGAAATTCTGGATGAGTGTTCTTTTCTTGTTTCCTCGAAATAAAATTTGGCCCAATTTTGTTATTTTTGCTAAGCCGCGCGCCTGTCAAGTAGTGTCCGGGCTAGGGTTAGGGTTAGGTTGAAAATAACACCTAGACATTTTGGGATGCCTTGGTTGTGTTTAGGGTTGCATTTGAAATTCTGGGTGAGTGTTGTTTTCTTGTTTCCTCGAAATAGAATATTGGCCCAAATTTGTTATTTTTGCTAAGCCGCGCGCCTGTCAAGTAGTGTCCGGGCTAGGGTTAGGGTTAGGTTGAAAATAACACCTAGACATTTTGGGATACCTTGGTTGTGTTTAGGGTTGCATTTGATATTCTGGGTGAGTGTTGTTTTCTTGTTTCCTCTAAATAGAATTTTGGCCCAATTTTGTGATTTCTGCTAAGCCGCGCGCCTGTCAAATAGTGTCCGGGCTAGGGTTAGGGTTAGGTTGAAAATAACACCTAGACATTTTGGGATGCCTTGGTTGTGTTTAGGGTTGCATTTGAAATTCTGGGTGAGTGTTGTTTTCTTGTTTCCTCGAAATAGAATATTGGCCCAATTTTGTGATTTTTGCTAAGCCGCGCGCCTGTCAAATAGTGTCCGGGCTAGGGTTAGGGTTAGGTTGAAAATAACACCTAGACATTTTGGGATGCCTTGGTTGTGTTTGGGGTTGCATTTGAAATTCTGGATGAGTGTTGTTTTCTTGTTTCCTCGAAATAAAATTTGGCCCAATTTTGTTATTTTTGCTAAGCCGCGCGCCTGTCAAGTAGTGTCCGGGCTAGGGTTAGGGTTAGGTTGAAAATAACACCTAGACATTTTGGGATGCCTTGGTTGTGTTTAGGGTTGCATTTGAAATTCTGGGTGAGTGTTGTTTTCTTGTTTTCTCGAAAAACAAATTAGGCCCAATTTTGTGATTTTTGCTAAGCCGCGCGCCTGTCAAGTAGTGTCCGGGCTAGGGTTAGGGTTAGGTTGAAAATAACACCTAGACATTTTGGGATGCCTTGGTTGTGTTTAGGGTTGCAGTTGATATTCTGGGTGAGTGTTGTTTTCTTGTTTCCTCGAAATAGAATTTTGGCCCAATTTTGTTATTTTTGCTAAGCCGCGCGCCTGTCAAGTAGTGTCCGGGCTAGGGTTAGGGTTAGGTTGAAATTAACACCTAGACATTTTGGGATACCTTGGTTGTGTTTAGGGTTGCATTTGAAATTCTGGGTGAGTGTTGTTTTCTTGTTTCCTCTAAATAGAATTTTGGCCCAATTTTGTGATTTTTGCTAAGCCGCGCGCCTGTCAAATAGTGTCCGGGCTAGGGTTAGGGTTTGGTTGAAAATAACACCTAGACATTTTGGGATGCCTTAGTTGTGTTAGGGGTTGCATTTGAAATTCTGGGTGAGTGTTGTTTTCTTGTTTCCTCAAGAAACAAATTTGGCCCAATTTTGTGATTTTTGCTAAGCCGCGCGCCTGTCAAGTAGTGTCCGGGCTAGGGTTAGGGTTAGGTTGAAAATAACACCTAGAGATTTTGGGATGCCTTGGTTGTGTTTAGGGTTGCATTTGAAATTCTGGGTGAGTGTTGTTTTCTTGTTTCCTCGAAATAGAATATTGGCCCAATTTTGTTATTTTTGCTAAGCCGCGCGCCTGTCAAGTAGTGTCCGGGCTAGGGTTAGGGTTAGGTTGAAAATAACACCTAGACATTTTGGGATACCTTGGTTGTGTTTAGGGTTGCATTTGATATTCTGGGTGAGTGTTGTTTTCTTGTTTCCTCTAAATAGAATTTTGGCCCAATTTTGTGATTTTTGCTAAGCCGCGCGCCTGTCAAATAGTGTCCGGGCTAGGGTTAGGGTTAGGTTGAAAATAACACCTAGACATTTTGGGATGCCTTGGTTGTGTTTAGGGTTGCATTTGAAATTCTGGGTGAGTGTTGTTTTCTTGTTTCCTCGAAATAGAATATTGGCCCAAATTTGTGATTTTTGCTAAGCCGCGCGCCTGTCAAATAGTGTCCGGGCTAGGGTTAGGGTTAGATTGAAAATAACACCTAGACATTTTGGGATGCCTTGGTTGTGTTTAGGGTTGCATTTGAAATTCTGGGTGAGTGTTGTTTTCTTGTTTTCTCGAAAAACAAATTAGGCCCAAATATGTGATTTCTGATAAGCCGCGCGCCTGTCAAGTAGTGTCCGGGCTAGGGTTAGGATTAGGTTGAAAATAACACCTAGACATTTTGGGATGCCTTGGTTGTGTTTAGGGTTGCATTTGAAATTCTGGGTGAGTGTTGTTTTCTTGTTTTCTCGAGAAACAAATTTGGCCCAATTTTGTGATTTTTGCTAAGCCGCGCGCCTGTGTAATAGTGTCCGGGCTAGGGTTAGGGTTAGGTTGAAAATAACACCTAGACATTTTGGGATGCCTTGGTTGTGTTTAGGGTTGCATTTGAAATTCTGGGTGAGTGTTGTTTTCTTGTTTCCTCGAAATAGAATTTTGGCCCAATTTTGTGATTTTTGCTAAGCCGCGCGCCTGTCAAATAGTGTCCGGGCTAGGGTTAGGGTTTGGTTGAAAATAACACCTAGACATTTTGGGATGCCTTGGTTGTGTTTAGGGTTGCATTTGAAATTCTGGGTGAGTGTTGTTTTCTTGTTTCCTCGAGAAAAAAATTTGGCCCAATTTTGTGATTTTTGCTAAGCCGCGCGCCTGTCAAGTAGTGTCCGGGCTAGGGTTAGGGTTAGGTTGAAAATAACACCTAGACATTTTGGGATGCCTTGGTTGTGTTTAGGGTTGCATTTGAAATTCTGGGTGAGTGTTGTTTTCTTGTTTCCTCGAAATAGAATATTGGCCCAATTTTGTTATTTTTGCTAAGCCGCGCGCCTGTCAAGTAGTGTCCGGGCTAGGGTTAGGGTTTGGTTGAAAATAACACCTAGACATTTTGGGATGCCTTGGTTGTGTTTAGGGTTGCATTTGAAATTCTGGGTGAGTGTTGTTTTCTTGTTTCCTCGAAATAGAATATTGGCCCAAATTTGTGATTTTTGCTAAGCCGCGCGCCTGTCAAATAGTGTCCGGGCTAGGGTTAGGGTTAG
Organism: Lepisosteus oculatus; assembly: GCF_040954835.1. Taxonomy (NCBI): domain Eukaryota; kingdom Metazoa; phylum Chordata; class Actinopteri; order Semionotiformes; family Lepisosteidae; genus Lepisosteus; species Lepisosteus oculatus. Next base: position 41,509,021 of record NC_090700.1, on the reverse strand, counting down.
ATTGAAAATAACACCTAGACATTTTGGGATGCCTTGGTTGTGTTTAGGGTTGCATTTGAAATTCTGGGTGAGTGTTGTTTTCTTGTTTTCTCGAAAAACAAATTAGGCCCAAATATGTGATTTCTGATAAGCCGCGCGCCTGTCAAGTAGTGTCCGGGCTAGGGTTAGGATTAGGTTGAAAATAACACCTAGACATTTTGGGATGCCTTGGTTGTGTTTAGGGTTGCATTTGATATTCTGGGTGAGTGTTGTTTTCTTGTTTCCTCGAAATAGAATTTTGGCCCAATTTTGTGATTTTTGCTAAGCCGCGCGCCTGTCAAATAGTGTCCGGGCTAGGGTTAGGGTTTGGTTGAAAATAACACCTAGACATTTTGGGATGCCTTGGTTGTGTTTAGGGTTGCATTTGAAATTCTGGGTGAGTGTTGTTTTCTTGTTTCCTCGAGAAAAAAATTTGGCCCAATTTTGTGATTTTTGCTAAGCCGCGCGCCTGTCAAGTAGTGTCCGGGCTAGGGTTAGGGTTAGGTTGAAAATAACACCTAGACATTTTGGGATGCCTTGGTTGTGTTTAGGGTTGCATTTGAAATTCTGGGTGAGTGTTGTTTTCTTGTTTTCTCGAAAAACAAATTAGGCCCAATTTTGTGATTTTTGCTAAGCCGCGCGCCTGTCAAGTAGTGTCCGGGCTAGGGTTAGGGTTAGGTTGAAAATAACACCTAGACATTTTGGGATGCCTTGGTTGTGTTTAGGGTTGCAGTTGATATTCTGGGTGAGTGTTGTTTTCTTGTTTCCTCGAAATAGAATTTTGGCCCAATTTTGTTATTTTTGCTAAGCCGCGCGCCTGTCAAGTAGTGTCCGGGCTAGGGTTAGGGTTAGGTTGAAATTAACACCTAGACATTTTGGGATACCTTGGTTGTGTTTAGGGTTGCATTTGAAATTCTGGGTGAGTGTTGTTTTCTTGTTTCCTCTAAATAGAATTTTGGCCCAATTTTGTGATTTTTGCTAAGCCGCGCGCCTGTCAAATAGTGTCCGGGCTAGGGTTAGGGTTTGGTTGAAAATAACACCTAGACATTTTGGGATGCCTTAGTTGTGTTAGGGGTTGCATTTGAAATTCTGGGTGAGTGTTGTTTTCTTGTTTCCTCAAGAAACAAATTTGGCCCAATTTTGTGATTTTTGCTAAGCCGCGCGCCTGTCAAGTAGTGTCCGGGCTAGGGTTAGGGTTAGGGTTAGGTTGAAAATAACACCTAGAGATTTTGGGATGCCTTGGTTGTGTTTAGGGTTGCATTTGAAATTCTGGGTGAGTGTTGTTTTCTTGTTTCCTCGAAATAGAATATTGGCCCAATTTTGTTATTCTTGCTAAGCCGCGCGCCTGTCAAGTAGTGTCCGGGCTAGGGTTAGGGTTAGGTTGAAAATAACACCTAGACATTTTGGGATACCTTGGTTGTGTTTAGGGTTGCATTTGATATTCTGGGTGAGTGTTGTTTTCTTGTTTCCTCTAAATAGAATTTTGGCCCAATTTTGTGATTTTTGCTAAGCCGCGCGCCTGTCAAATAGTGTCCGGGCTAGGGTTAGGGTTAGGTTGAAAATAACACCTAGACATTTTGGGATGCCTTGGTTGTGTTTAGGGTTGCATTTGAAATTCTGGGTGAGTGTTGTTTTCTTGTTTTCTCGAAAAACAAATTAGGCCCAAATATGTGATTTTTGATAAGCCGCGCGCCTGTCAAGTAGTGTCCGGGCTAGGGTTAGGGTTAGGTTGAAAATAACACCTAGACATTTTGGGATGCCTTGGTTGTGTTTAGGGTTGCATTTGATATTCTGGGTGAGTGTTGTTTTCTTGTTTCCTCGAAATAGAATTTTGGCCCAATTTTGTGATTTTTGCTAAGCCGCGCGCCTGTCAAATAGTGTCCGGGCTAGGGTTAGGGTTAGGTTGAAAATAACACCTAGACATTTTGGGATGCCTTGGTTGTGTTTGGGGTTGCATTTGAAATTCTGGATGAGTGTTGTTTTCTTGTTTCCTCGAAATAAAATTTGGCCCAATTTTGTTATTTTTGCTAAGCCGCGCGCCTGTCAAGTAGTGTCCGGGCTAGGGTTAGGGTTAGGTTGAAAATAACACCTAGACATTTTGGGATGCCTTGGTTGTGTTTAGGGTTGCATTTGAAATTCTGGGTGAGTGTTGTTTTCTTGTTTCCTCGAAATAGAATATTGGCCCAAATTTGTTATTTTTGCTAAGCCGCGCGCCTGTCAAGTAGTGTCCGGGCTAGGGTTAGGGTTAGGTTGAAAATAACACCTAGACATTTTGGGATACCTTGGTTGTGTTTAGGGTTGCATTTGATATTCTGGGTGAGTGTTGTTTTCTTGTTTCCTCTAAATAGAATTTTGGCCCAATTTTGTGATTTCTGCTAAGCCGCGCGCCTGTCAAATAGTGTCCGGGCTAGGGTTAGGGTTAGGTTGAAAATAACACCTAGACATTTTGGGATGCCTTGGTTGTGTTTAGGGTTGCATTTGAAATTCTGGGTGAGTGTTGTTTTCTTGTTTCCTCGAAATAGAATATTGGCCCAATTTTGTGATTTTTGCTAAGCCGCGCGCCTGTCAAATAGTGTCCGGGCTAGGGTTAGGGTTAGGTTGAAAATAACACCTAGACATTTTGGGATGCCTTGGTTGTGTTTGGGGTTGCATTTGAAATTCTGGATGAGTGTTGTTTTCTTGTTTCCTCGAAATAAAATTTGGCCCAATTTTGTTATTTTTGCTAAGCCGCGCGCCTGTCAAGTAGTGTCCGGGCTAGGGTTAGGGTTAGGTTGAAAATAACACCTAGACATTTTGGGATGCCTTGGTTGTGTTTAGGGTTGCATTTGAAATTCTGGGTGAGTGTTGTTTTCTTGTTTTCTCGAAAAACAAATTAGGCCCAATTTTGAGATTTTTGCTAAGCCGCGCGCCTGTCAAGTAGTGTCCGGGCTAGGGTTAGGGTTAGGTTGAAAATAACACCTAGACATTTTGGGATGCCTTGGTTGTGTTTAGGGTTGCAGTTGATATTCTGGGTGAGTGTTGTTTTCTTGTTTCCTCGAAATAGAATTTTGGCCCAATTTTGTTATTTTTGCTAAGCCGCGCGCCTGTCAAGTAGTGTCCGGGCTAGGGTTAGGGTTAGGTTGAAATTAACACCTAGACATTTTGGGATACCTTGGTTGTGTTTAGGGTTGCATTTGAAATTCTGGGTGAGTGTTGTTTTCTTGTTTCCTCTAAATAGAATTTTGGCCCAATTTTGTGATTTTTGCTAAGCCGCGCGCCTGTCAAATAGTGTCCGGGCTAGGGTTAGGGTTTGGTTGAAAATAACACCTAGACATTTTGGGATGCCTTAGTTGTGTTAGGGGTTGCATTTGAAATTCTGGGTGAGTGTTGTTTTCTTGTTTCCTCAAGAAACAAATTTGGCCCAATTTTGTGATTTTTGCTAAGCCGCGCGCCTGTCAAGTAGTGTCCGGGCTAGGGTTAGGGTTAGGTTGAAAATAACACCTAGAGATTTTGGGATGCCTTGGTTGTGTTTAGGGTTGCATTTGAAATTCTGGGTGAGTGTTGTTTTCTTGTTTCCTCGAAATAGAATATTGGCCCAATTTTGTTATTTTTGCTAAGCCGCGCGCCTGTCAAGTAGTGTCCGGGCTAGGGTTAGGGTTAGGTTGAAAATAACACCTAGACATTTTGGGATACCTTGGTTGTGTTTAGGGTTGCATTTGATATTCTGGGTGAGTGTTGTTTTCTTGTTTCCTCTAAATAGAATTTTGGCCCAATTTTGTGATTTTTGCTAAGCCGCGCGCCTGTCAAATAGTGTCCGGGCTAGGGTTAGGGTTAGGTTGAAAATAACACCTAGACATTTTGGGATGCCTTGGTTGTGTTTAGGGTTGCATTTGAAATTCTGGGTGAGTGTTGTTTTCTTGTTTCCTCGAAATAGAATATTGGCCCAAATTTGTGATTTTTGCTAAGCCGCGCGCCTGTCAAATAGTGTCCGGGCTAGGGTTAGGATTAGGTTGAAAATAACACCTAGACATTTTGGGATGCCTTGGTTGTGTTTAGGGTTGCATTTGAAATTCTGGGTGAGTGTTGTTTTCTTGTTTTCTCGAGAAACAAATTTGGCCCAATTTTGTGATTTTTGCTAAGCCGCACGCCTGTCAAGTAGTGTCCGGGCTAGGGTTAGGGTAGGTTGAAAATAACACCTAGACATTTTGGGATGCCTTGGTTGTGTTTAGGGTTGCATTTGAAATTCTGGGTGAGTGTTGTTTTCTTGTTTCCTCAAAATAGAATTTTGGCCCAATTTTGTGATTTTTGCTAAGCCGCGCGCCTGTCAAATAGTGTCCGGGCTAGGGTTAGGGTTTGGTTGAAAATAACACCTAGACATTTTGGGATGCATTGGTTGTGTTTAGGGTTGCATTTGAAATTCTGGGTGAGTGTTGTTTTCTTGTTTCCTCGAAATAGAATTTTGGCCCAATTGTGTTATTTTTGCTAAGTCGCGCGCCTGTCAAGTAGTGTCCGGGCTAGGGTTAGGGTTAGGTTGAAAATAACACCTAGACATTTTGGGATGCCTTGGTTGTGTTTAGGGTTGCATTTGAAATTCTGGGTGAGTGTTGTTTTCTTGTTTCCTCTAAATAGAATTTTGGCCCAATTTTGTGATTTTTGCTAAGCCTGTCAAGTAGTGTCCGGGCTAGGGTTAGGGTTAGGTTGAAAATAACACCTAGACATTTTGGGATGCCTTGGTTGTGTTTAGGGTTGCATTTGAAATTCTGGGTGAGTGTTGTTTTCTTGTTTCCTCTAAATAGAATTTTGGCCCAATTTTGTGATTTTTGCTAAGCCTGTCAAGTAGTGTCCGGGCTAGGGTTAGGGTTAGGTTGAAAATAACACCTAGACATTTTGGGATGCCTTGGTTGTGTTTAGGGTTGCATTTGAAATTCTAGGTGAGTGTTGTTTTCTTGTTTCCTTGAAATAGAATTTTGGCCCAATTTTGTGATTTTTGCTAAGCCTGTCAAATAGTGTCCGGGCTAGGGTTAGGGTTTGGTTGAAAATAACACCTAGACATTTTGGGATGCCTTGGTTGTGTTTAGGGTTGCATTTGAAATTCTGGGTGAGTGTTGTTTTCTTGTTTACAAGAAAAACAAATTTGGCCCAATTTTGTAATTTTTGCTAAGCCCACGCCTGTCAAGTAGTGTCCGGGCTAGGGTTAGGGTTAGGTTGAAAATAACACCTAGACATTTTGGGATACCTTGGTTGTGTTTGGGGTTGCATTTGAAATTCTGGATGAGTGTTGTTTTCTTGTTTCCTCGAAATAGAATTGTGGCCCAATTTTGTGATTTTTGCTAAGCCGCGCGCCTGTCAAGTAGTGTCCGGGCTAGGGTTAGGGTTAAGTTGAAAATAACACTTAGACATTTTGGGATGCCTTGGTTGTGTTTAGGGTTGCATTTGAAATTCTGGGTGAGTGTTGTTTTCTTGTTTCCTCGTAATAGAATTTTGACACAATTTTGTGATTTTTGCTAAGCCGCGCGCCTGTCAAATAGTGTCCGGGCTAGGGTTAGGGTTTGGTTAAAAATAACACCTAGACATTTTGGGATGCCTTGGTTGTGTTTAGGGTTGCATTTGAAATTCTGGGTGAGTGTTGTTTTCTTGTTTCCTCTAAATAGAATTTTGGCCCAATTTTGTGATTTTTGCTAAGCCGCACGCCTGTCAAGTAGTGTCCGGGCTAGGGTTAGGGTAGGTTGAAAATAACACCTAGAGATTTTGGGATGCCTTGGTTGTGTTTAGGGTTGCATTTGAAATTCTGGGTGAGTGTTGTTTTCTTGTTTTCTCGAGAAACAAATTTGGCCCAATTTTGTGATTTTTGCTAAGCCGCACGCCTGTCAAGTAGTGTCCGGGCTAGGGTTAGGGTAGGTTGAAAATAACACCTAGACATTTTGGGATGCCTTGGTTGTGTTTAGGGTTGCATTTGAAATTCTGGGTGAGTGTTGTTTTCTTGTTTCCTCAAAATAGAATTTTGGCCCAATTTTGTGATTTTTGCTAAGCCGCGCGCCTGTCAAATAGTGTCCGGGCTAGGGTTAGGGTTTGGTTGAAAATAACACCTAGACATTTTGGGATGCATTGGTTGTGTTTAGGGTTGCATTTGAAATTCTGGGTGAGTGTTGTTTTCTTGTTTCCTCGAAATAGAATTTTGGCCCAATTGTGTTATTTTTGCTAAGTCGCGCGCCTGTCAAGTAGTGTCCGGGCTAGGGTTAGGGTTAGGTTGAAAATAACACCTAGACATTTTGGGATGCCTTGGTTGTGTTTAGGGTTGCATTTGAAATTCTGGGTGAGTGTTGTTTTCTTGTTTCCTCTAAATAGAATTTTGGCCCAATTTTGTGATTTTTGCTAAGCCTGTCAAGTAGTGTCCGGGCTAGGGTTAGGGTTAGGTTGAAAATAACACCTAGACATTTTAGGATGCCTTGGTTGTGTTTAGGGTTGCATTTGAAATTCTGGGTGAGTGTTGTTTTCTTGTTTCCTCTAAATAGAATTTTGGCCCAATTTTGTGATTTTTGCTAAGTCGCACGCCTGTCAAGTAGTGTCCGGGCTAGGGTTAGGGTAGGTTGAAAATAACACCTAGAGATTTTGGGATGCCTTGGTTGTGTTTAGGGTTGCATTTGAAATTCTGGGTGAGTGTTGTTTTCTTGTTTTCTCGAGAAACAAATTTGGCCCAATTTTGTGATTTTTGCTAAGCCGCACGCCTGTCAAGTAGTGTCCGGGCTAGGGTTAGGGTAGGTTGAAAATAACACCTAGACATTTTGGGATGCCTTGGTTGTGTTTAGGGTTGCATTTGAAATTCTGGGTGAGTGTTGTTTTCTTGTTTCCTCAAAATAGAATTTTGGCCCAATTTTGTGATTTTTGCTAAGCCGCGCGCCTGTCAAATAGTGTCCGGGCTAGGGTTAGGGTTTGGTTGAAAATAACACCTAGACATTTTGGGATGCATTGGTTGTGTTTAGGGTTGCATTTGAAATTCTGGGTGAGTGTTGTTTTCTTGTTTCCTCGAAATAGAATTTTGGCCCAATTGTGTTATTTTTGCTAAGTCGCGCGCCTGTCAAGTAGTGTCCGGGCTAGGGTTAGGGTTAGGTTGAAAATAACACCTAGACATTTTGGGATGCCTTGGTTGTGTTTAGGGTTGCATTTGAAATTCTGGGTGAGTGTTGTTTTCTTGTTTCCTCTAAATAGAATTTTGGCCCAATTTTGTGATTTTTGCTAAGCCTGTCAAGTAGTGTCCGGGCTAGGGTTAGGGTTAGGTTGAAAATAACACCTAGACATTTTGGGATGCCTTGGTTGTGTTTAGGGTTGCATTTGAAATTCTGGGTGAGTGTTGTTTTCTTGTTTCCTCTAAATAGAATTTTGGCCCAATTTTGTGATTTTTGCTAAGCCTGTCAAGTAGTGTCCGGGCTAGGGTTAGGGTTAGGTTGAAAATAACACCTAGACATTTTGGGATGCCTTGGTTGTGTTTAGGGTTGCATTTGAAATTCTAGGTGAGTGTTGTTTTCTTGTTTCCTTGAAATAGAATTTTGGCCCAATTTTGTGATTTTTGCTAAGCCTGTCAAATAGTGTCCGGGCTAGGGTTAGGGTTTGGTTGAAAATAACACCTAGACATTTTGGGATGCCTTGGTTGTGTTTAGGGTTGCATTTGAAATTCTGGGTGAGTGTTGTTTTCTTGTTTACAAGAAAAACAAATTTGGCCCAATTTTGTAATTTTTGCTAAGCCCACGCCTGTCAAGTAGTGTCCGGGCTAGGGTTAGGGTTAGGTTGAAAATAACACCTAGACATTTTGGGATACCTTGGTTGTGTTTGGGGTTGCATTTGAAATTCTGGATGAGTGTTGTTTTCTTGTTTCCTCGAAATAGAATTGTGGCCCAATTTTGTGATTTTTGCTAAGCCGCGCGCCTGTCAAGTAGTGTCCGGGCTAGGGTTAGGGTTAAGTTGAAAATAACACTTAGACATTTTGGGATGCCTTGGTTGTGTTTAGGGTTGCATTTGAAATTCTGGGTGAGTGTTGTTTTCTTGTTTCCTCGTAATAGAATTTTGACACAATTTTGTGATTTTTGCTAAGCCGCGCGCCTGTCAAATAGTGTCCGGGCTAGGGTTAGGGTTTGGTTAAAAATAACACCTAGACATTTTGGGATGCCTTGGTTGTGTTTAGGGTTGCATTTGAAATTCTGGGTGAGTGTTGTTTTCTTGTTTCCTCGAAATAGAATTTTTGCCCAATTTTGTGATTTTTGCTAAGCCGCGCGCCTGTCAAGTAGTGTCCGGGCTTGGGTTAGGGTTAGGTTGAAAATAACACCTAGACATTTTGGGATACCTTGGTTGTGTTTAGGGTTGCATTTGAAATTGTGGGTAAGTGTTGTTTTCTTGTTTCCACGAAATAGAATTTTGGCCCAATTTTGTTATTTTTGCTAAGCCGCGCGCCTGTCAAGTAGTGTCCGGGCTAGGGTTAGGGTTAGGTTGAAAATAACACCTAGACATTTTGGGATGCCTTGGTGGTGTTTAGGGTTGCATTTGAAATTCTGGGTGAGTGTTGTTTTCTTGTTTCCTCTAAATAGAATTTTGGCCCAATTTTGTGATTTTTGCTAAGCCGCGCGCCTGTCAAGTAGTGTCCGGGCTAGGGTTAGGGTTAGGTTGAAAATAACACCTAGACATTTTGGGATACCTTGGTTGTGTTTAGGGTTGCATTTGATATTCTGGGTGAGTGTTGTTTTCTTGTTTCCTCTAAATAGAATTTTGGCCCAATTTTGTGATTTTTGCTAAGCCGCGCGCCTGTCAAGTAGTGTACGGGCTAGGGTTAGGGTTAGGTTGAAAATAACACCTAGAGATTTTGGGATGCCTTGGTTGTGTTTAGGGTTGCATTTGAAATTCTGGGTGAGTGTTGTTTTCTTGTTTCCTCGAAATAGAATATTGGCCCAATTTTGTTATTTTTGCTAAGCCGCGCGCCTGTCAAGTAGTGTCCGGGCTAGGGTTAGGGTTAGGTTGAAAATAACACCTAGACATTTTGGGATGCCTTGGTGGTGTTTAGGGTTGCATTTGAAATTCTGGGTGAGTGTTGTTTTCTTGTTTCCTCTAAATAGAATTTTGGCCCAATTTTGTGATTTTTGCTAAGCCGCGCGCCTGTCAAATAGTGTCCGGGCTAGGGTTAGGTTTTGGTTGAAAATAACACCTAGACATTTTGGGATGCCTTGGTTGTGTTTAGGGTTGCATTTGAAATTCTGGGTGAGTGTTGTTTTCTTGATTCCTCGTAATAGAATTTTGGCCCAATTTTGTGATTTTTGCTAAGCCGCGCGCCTGTCAAGTAGTGTCCGGGCTAGGGTTAGGGTTAGGTTGAAAATAACACCTAGACATTTTGGGATGCCTTGGTTGTGTTTAGGGTTGCATTTGAAATTCTGGGTGAGTGTTGTTTTCTTGTTTCCTCGAAATAGAATTTTTGCCCAATTTTGTGATTTTTGCTAAGCCGTGCGCCTGTCAAATAGTGTCCGGGCTAGGGTTAGGGTTAGGTTGAAAATAACACCTGGAGATTTTGGGATGCCTTGGTTGTGTTTAGGGTTGCATTTGAAATTCTGGGTGAGTGTTGTTTTCTTGTTTCCTCGAAATAGAATATTGGCCCAATTTTGTTATTTTTGCTAAGCCGCGCGCCTGTCAAGTAGTGTCCGGGCTAGGGTTAGGGTTAGGTTGAAAATAACACCTAGAGATTTTGGGATGCCTTTTTTGTGTTTAGGGTTGCATTTGAAATTCCTGTTGAGTGTTGTTTTCTTGTTTCCTCGAAATAGAATATTGGCCCAATTTTGTTATTTTTGCTAAGCCGCGCGCCTGTCAAGTAGTGTCCGGACTAGGGTTAGGGTTAGGTTGAAAATAACACCTAGACATTTTGGGATGCCTTGGTGGTGTTTAGGGTTGCATTTGAAATTCTGGGTGAGTGTTCTTTTCTTGTTTCCTCTAAATAGAATTTTGGCCCAATTTTGTGATTTTTGCTAAGCCGCGCGCCTGTCAAGTAGTGTCCGGGCTAGGGTTAGAGTTTGGTTGAAAGTAACACCTAGACATTTTGGGATGCCTTGGTTGTGTTTAGGGTTGCATTTGAAATTCTGGGTGAGTGTTGTTTTCTTGTTTCCTCGAAATAGAATTTTTGCCCAATTTTGTGATTTTTGCTAAGCCGCGCGCCTGTCAAGTAGTGTCCGGGCTAGGGTTAGGGTTAGGTTGAAAATAACACCTAGACATTTTGGGATGCCTTGGTTGTGTTTGGGGTTGCATTTGAAATTCTGGATGAGTGTTGTTTTCTTGTTTTCTCGAAATAAAATTTGGCCCAATTTTGTTATTCTTGCTAAGCCGCGCGCCTGTCAAGTAGTGTCCGGGCTAGGGTTAGGGTTAGGTTGAAAATAACACCTAGACATTTTGGGATGCCTTGGTTGTGTTTAGGGTTGCATTTGAAATTCTGGGTGAGTGTTGTTTTCTTGTTTTCTCGAAAAACAAATTAGGCCCAATTTTGTGATTTTTGCTAAGCCGCGCGCCTGTCAAGTAGTGTCCGGGCTAGGGTTAGGGATAGGTTGAAAATAACACCTAGACATTTTGGGATGCCTTGGTTGTGTTTAGGGTTGCATTTGAAATTCTGGTTGAGTGTTGTTTTCTTGATTCCTTGTAATAGAATATTGGCCCAATTTTGTGATTTTTGCTAAGCCGCGCGCCTGTCAAATAGTGTCCGGGCTAGGGTTAGGGTTTGGTTGAAAATAACACCTAGACATTTTGGGATGCCTTGGTTGTGTTTAGGGTTGCATTTGAAATTCTGGGTGAGTGTTGTTTTCTTGTTTCCTCGAGAAACAAATTTGGCCCAATTTTGTGATTTTTGCTAAGCCGCGCGCCTGTCAAGTAGTGTCCGGGCTAGGGTTAGGGTTAGGTTGAAAATAACACCTAGAGATTTTGGGATGCCTTGCTTGTGTTGAGGGTTGCATTTGAAATTCTGGGTGAGTGTTGTTTTCTTGATTCGTCGTAATAGAATTTTGGCCCAATTTTGTGATTTTTGCTAAGCCGCGCGCCTGTAAAATAATGTCCGGGCTAGGGTTAGGGTTTGGTTGAAAATAACACCTAGACATATTGGGATGCCTTGGTTGTGTTTAGGGTTGCATTTTATAATCTGGACGAGTGTTGTTTTCTTGTTTCCTCGAAAAACATATTTGTCCCAATTTTGTGATTTTTGCTAAGCCGCGCGCCTGTCAAGTAGTGTCCGGGCTAGGGTTAGAGTTTGGTTGAAAATAACACCTAGACATTTTGGGATGCCTTGGTTGTGTTTAGGGTTGCATTTGAAATTCTGGGTGAGTGTTGTTTTCTTGTTTCCTCGAAATAGAATTTTTGCCCAATTTTGTGATCTTTGCTAAGCCGCGCGCCTGTCAAGTAGTGTCCGGGCTAGGGTTAGGGTTAGGTTGAAAATAACACCTAGACATTTTGGGATGCCTTGGTGGTGTTTAGGGTTGCATTTGAAATTCTGGGTGAGTGTTGTTTTCTTGTTTCCTCGAAATAGAATATTGGCCCAATTTTGTTATTTTTGCTAAGCCGCGCGCCTGTCAAGTAGTGTCCGGGCTAGGGTTAGGGTTAGGTTGAAAATAACACCTAGACATTTTGGGATGCCTTGGTGGTGTTTAGGGTTGCATTTGAAATTCTGGGTGAGTGTTGTTTTCTTGTTTCCTCTAAATAGAATTTTGGCCCAATTTTGTGATTTTTGCTAAGCCGCGCGCCTGTCAAGTAGTGTCCGGGCTAGGGTTAGGGTTAGGTTGAAAATAACACCTAGACATTTTGGGATGCCTTGGTTGTGTTTAGGGTTGCATTTGAAATTCTGGGTGAGTGTTGTTTTCTTGTTTCCTCGAAATAGAATTTTGGCCCAATTTTGTGATTTTTGCTAAGCCGTGCGCCTCTCAAATAGTGTCCGGGCTAGGGTTAGGGTTTGGTTGAAAATAACACCTAGACATTTTGGGATGCCTTGGTTGTGTTTAGGGTTGCATTTGAAATTCTGGGTGAGTGTTGTTTTCTTGTTTCCTCGAAATAGAATTTTTGCCCAATTTTGTGATTTTTGCTAAGCCGTGCGCCTGTCAAATAGTGTCCGGGCTAGGGTTAGGGTTAGGTTGAAAATAACACCTAGAGATTTTGGGATGCCTTGGTTGTGTTTAGGGTTGCATTTGAAATTCTGGGTGAGTGTTGTTTTCTTGTTTCCTCGAAATAGAATATTGGCCCAATTTTGTTATTTTTGCTAAGCCGCGCGCCTATCAAGTAGTGTCCGGGCTAGGGTTAGGGTTAGGTTGAAAATAACACCTAGACATTTTGGGATACCTTGGTTGTGTTTAGGGTTGCATTTGATATTCTGGGTGAGTGTTGTTTTCTTGTTTCCTCTAAATAGAATTTTGGCCCAATTTTGTGATTTTTGCTAAGCCGCGCGCCTGTCAAGTAGTGTCCGGGCTAGGGTTAGGGTTAGGTTGAAAATAACACCTAGAGATTTTGGGATGCCTTGGTTGTGTTTAGGGTTGCATTTGAAATTCTGGGTGAGTGTTGTTTTCTTGTTTCCTCGAAATAGAATATTGGCCCAATTTTGTTATTTTTGCTAAGTCAAGTAGTGTCCGGGCTAGGGTTAGGGTTAGGTTGAAAATAACACCTAGACATTTTGGGATGCCTTGGTGGTGTTTAGGGTTGCATTTGAAATTCTGGGTGAGTGTTGTTTTCTTGTTTCCTCTAAATAGAATTTTGGCCCAATTTTGTGATTTTTGCTAAGCCGCGCGCCTGTCAAGTAGTGTCCGGGCTAGGGTTAGAGTTTGGTTGAAAATAACACCTAGACATTTTGGGATGCCTTGGTTGTGTTTAGGGTTGCATTTGAAATTCTGGGTGAGTGTTGTTTTCTTGTTTCCTCGAAATAGAATTTTTGCCCAATTTTGTGATTTTTGCTAAGCCGCGCGCCTGTCAAGTAGTGTCCGGGCTAGGGTTAGGGTTAGGTTGAAAATAACACCTAGACATTTTGGGATGCCTTGGTGGTGTTTAGGGTTGCATTTGAAATTCTGGGTGAGTGTTGTTTTCTTGTTTCCTTTAAATAGAATTTTGGCCCAATTTTGTGATTTTTGCTAAGCCGCGCGCCTGTCAAGTAGTGTCCGGGCTAGGGTTAGGGTTAGGTTGAAAATAACACCTAGACATTTTGGGATGCCTTGGTTGTGTTTGGGGTTGCATTTGAAATTCTGGATGAGTGTTGTTTTCTTGTTTCCTCGAAATAAAATTTGGCCCAATTTTGTTATTCTTGCTAAGCCGCGCGCCTGTCAAGTAGTGTCCGGGCTAGGGTTAGGGTTAGGTTGAAAATAACACCTAGACATTTTGGGATGCCTTGGTTGTGTTTAGGGTTGCATTTGAAATTCTGGGTGAGTGTTGTTTTCTTGTTTCCTCGAAATAGAATTTTGGCCCAATTGTGTTATTTTTGCTAAGCCGCGCGCCTGTCAAGTAGTGTCCGGGCTAGGGTTAGGGTTAGGTTGAAAATAACACCTAGACATTTTGGGATGCCTTGGTTGTGTTTAGGGTTGCATTTGAAATTCTGGGTGAGTGTTGTTTTCTTGTTTCCTCGAGAAACAAATTTGGCAAAATTTTGTGATTTTTGCTAAGCCGCGCGCCTGTCAAGTAGTGTCCGGGCTAGGGTTAGCGTTAGGTTGAAAATAACACCTAGACATTTTGGGATGCCTTGGTTTTGTTTAGGGTTGCATTTGAAATTGTGGGTGAGTGTTGTTTTCTTGTTTCCTCGAAATAGAATTTTGGCCCAATTTTGTGATTCTTGCTAAGCCGCGCGCCTGTCAAATAGTGTCCGGACTAGGGTTAGGGTTTGGTTGAAAATAACATCTAGACATTTTGGGATGCCTTGGTTGTGTTTAGGGTTGCATTTGAAATTCTGGGTGAGTGTTGTTTTCTTGTTTTCTCGAAATAGAATTTTGGCCCAATTGTGTTATTTTTGCTAAGCCGCGCGCCTGTCAAGTAGTTTCCGGGCTAGGGTTAGGGTTAGGTTGAAAATAACACCTAGACATTTTGGGATGCCTTGGTTGTGTTTAGGGTTGCATTTGAAATTCTGGGTGAGTGTTGTTTTCTTGTTTCCTCGAAATAGAATTTTGGCCCAATTTTGTGATTTTTGCTAAGCCGCGCGCCTGTCAAATAGTGTCCGGGCTAAGGTTAGGGTTTGGTTGAAAATAACACCTAGACATTTTGGGATGCCTTGGTTGTGTTTAGGGTTGCATTTGAAATTCTGGGTGAGTGTTGTTTTCTTGTTTCCTCGTAATAGAAATTTGGCCCAATTTTGTGATTTTTGCTAAGCCGCGCGCCTGTCAAATAGTGTCCGGGCTAGGGTTAGGGTTTGGTTGAAAATAACACCTAGACATTTTGGGATGCCTTGGTTGTGTTTAGGGTTGCATTTGATATTCTGGGTGAGTGTTGTTTTCTTGTTTCCTCTAAATAGAATTTTGGCCCAATTTTGTTATTTTTGCTAAGCCGCGCGCCTGTCAAGTAGTTTCCGGGCTAGGGTTAGGGTTAGGTTGAAAATAACACCTAGACATTTTGGGATGCCTTGGTTGTGTTTAGGGTTGCATTTGAAATTCTGGGTGAGTGTTGTTTTCTTGTTTCCTCGAAATAGAATTTTGGCCCAATTTTGTGATTTTTGCTAAGCCGCGCGCCTGTCAAATAGTGTCCGGGCTAAGGTTAGGGTTTGGTTGAAAATAACACCTAGACATTTTGGGATGCCTTGGTTGTGTTTAGGGTTGCATTTGAAATTCTGGGTGAGTGTTGTTTTCTTGTTTCCTCTAAATAGAATTTTGGCCCAATTTTGTGATTTTTGCTAAGCCGCACGCCTGTCAAGTAGTGTCCGGGCTAGGGTTAGGGTAGGTTGAAAATAACACCTAGAGATTTTGGGATGCCTTGGTTGTGTTTAGGGTTGCATTTGAAATTCTGGGTGAGTGTTGTTTTCTTGTTTTCTCGAGAAACAAATTTGGCCCAATTTTGTGATTTTTGCTAAGCCGCACGCCTGTCAAGTAGTGTCCGGGCTAGGGTTAGGGTAGGTTGAAAATAACACCTAGACATTTTGGGATGCCTTGGTTGTGTTTAGGGTTGCATTTGAAATTCTGGGTGAGTGTTGTTTTCTTGTTTCCTCAAAATAGAATTTTGGCCCAATTTTGTGATTTTTGCTAAGCCGCGCGCCTGTCAAATAGTGTCCGGGCTAGGGTTAGGGTTTGGTTGAAAATAACACCTAGACATTTTGGGATGCATTGGTTGTGTTTAGGGTTGCATTTGAAATTCTGGGTGAGTGTTGTTTTCTTGTTTCCTCGAAATAGAATTTTGGCCCAATTGTGTTATTTTTGCTAAGTCGCGCGCCTGTCAAGTAGTGTCCGGGCTAGGGTTAGGGTTAGGTTGAAAATAACACCTAGACATTTTGGGATGCCTTGGTTGTGTTTAGGGTTGCATTTGAAATTCTGGGTGAGTGTTGTTTTCTTGTTTCCTCTAAATAGAATTTTGGCCCAATTTTGTGATTTTTGCTAAGCCTGTCAAGTAGTGTCCGGGCTAGGGTTAGGGTTAGGTTGAAAATAACACCTAGACATTTTGGGATGCCTTGGTTGTGTTTAGGGTTGCATTTGAAATTCTGGGTGAGTGTTGTTTTCTTGTTTCCTCTAAATAGAATTTTGGCCCAATTTTGTGATTTTTGCTAAGTCGCACGCCTGTCAAGTAGTGTCCGGGCTAGGGTTAGGGTAGGTTGAAAATAACACCTAGAGATTTTGGGATGCCTTGGTTGTGTTTAGGGTTGCATTTGAAATTCTGGGTGAGTGTTGTTTTCTTGTTTTCTCGAGAAACAAATTTGGCCCAATTTTGTGATTTTTGCTAAGCCGCACGCCTGTCAAGTAGTGTCCGGGCTAGGGTTAGGGTAGGTTGAAAATAACACCTAGACATTTTGGGATGCCTTGGTTGTGTTTAGGGTTGCATTTGAAATTCTGGGTGAGTGTTGTTTTCTTGTTTCCTCAAAATAGAATTTTGGCCCAATTTTGTGATTTTTGCTAAGCCGCGCGCCTGTCAAATAGTGTCCGGGCTAGGGTTAGGGTTTGGTTGAAAATAACACCTAGACATTTTGGGATGCATTGGTTGTGTTTAGGGTTGCATTTGAAATTCTGGGTGAGTGTTGTTTTCTTGTTTCCTCGAAATAGAATTTTGGCCCAATTGTGTTATTTTTGCTAAGTCGCGCGCCTGTCAAGTAGTGTCCGGGCTAGGGTTAGGGTTAGGTTGAAAATAACACCTAGACATTTTGGGATGCCTTGGTTGTGTTTAGGGTTGCATTTGAAATTCTGGGTGAGTGTTGTTTTCTTGTTTCCTCTAAATAGAATTTTGGCCCAATTTTGTGATTTTTGCTAAGCCTGTCAAGTAGTGTCCGGGCTAGGGTTAGGGTTAGGTTGAAAATAACACCTAGACATTTTGGGATGCCTTGGTTGTGTTTAGGGTTGCATTTGAAATTCTGGGTGAGTGTTGTTTTCTTGTTTCCTCTAAATAGAATTTTGGCCCAATTTTGTGATTTTTGCTAAGCCTGTCAAGTAGTGTCCGGGCTAGGGTTAGGGTTAGGTTGAAAATAACACCTAGACATTTTGGGATGCCTTGGTTGTGTTTAGGGTTGCATTTGAAATTCTAGGTGAGTGTTGTTTTCTTGTTTCCTTGAAATAGAATTTTGGCCCAATTTTGTGATTTTTGCTAAGCCTGTCAAATAGTGTCCGGGCTAGGGTTAGGGTTTGGTTGAAAATAACACCTAGACATTTTGGGATGCCTTGGTTGTGTTTAGGGTTGCATTTGAAATTCTGGGTGAGTGTTGTTTTCTTGTTTACAAGAAAAACAAATTTGGCCCAATTTTGTAATTTTTGCTAAGCCCACGCCTGTCAAGTAGTGTCCGGGCTAGGGTTAGGGTTAGGTTGAAAATAACACCTAGACATTTTGGGATACCTTGGTTGTGTTTGGGGTTGCATTTGAAATTCTGGATGAGTGTTGTTTTCTTGTTTCCTCGAAATAGAATTGTGGCCCAATTTTGTGATTTTTGCTAAGCCGCGCGCCTGTCAAGTAGTGTCCGGGCTAGGGTTAGGGTTAAGTTGAAAATAACACTTAGACATTTTGGGATGCCTTGGTTGTGTTTAGGGTTGCATTTGAAATTCTGGGTGAGTGTTGTTTTCTTGTTTCCTCGTAATAGAATTTTGACACAATTTTGTGATTTTTGCTAAGCCGCGCGCCTGTCAAATAGTGTCCGGGCTAGGGTTAGGGTTTGGTTAAAAATAACACCTAGACATTTTGGGATGCCTTGGTTGTGTTTAGGGTTGCATTTGAAATTCTGGGTGAGTGTTGTTTTCTTGTTTCCTCGAAATAGAATTTTTGCCCAATTTTGTGATTTTTGCTAAGCCGCGCGCCTGTCAAGTAGTGTCCGGGCTTGGGTTATGGTTAGGTTGAAAATAACACCTAGACATTTTGGGATACCTTGGTTGTGTTTAGGGTTGCATTTGAAATTGTGGGTAAGTGTTGTTTTCTTGTTTCCACGAAATAGAATTTTGGCCCAATTTTGTTATTTTTGCTAAGCCGCGCGCCTGTCAAGTAGTGTCCGGGCTAGGGTTAGGGTTAGGTTGAAAATAACACCTAGACATTTTGGGATGCCTTGGTGGTGTTTAGGGTTGCATTTGAAATTCTGGGTGAGTGTTGTTTTCTTGTTTCCTCTAAATAGAATTTTGGCCCAATTTTGTGATTTTTGCTAAGCCGCGCGCCTGTCAAGTAGTGTCCGGGCTAGGGTTAGGGTTAGGTTGAAAATAACACCTAGACATTTTGGGATACCTTGGTTGTGTTTAGGGTTGCATTTGATATTCTGGGTGAGTGTTGTTTTCTTGTTTCCTCTAAATAGAATTTTGGCCCAATTTTGTGATTTTTGCTAAGCCGCGCGCCTGTCAAGTAGTGTACGGGCTAGGGTTAGGGTTAGGTTGAAAATAACACCTAGAGATTTTGGGATGCCTTGGTTGTGTTTAGGGTTGCATTTGAAATTCTGGGTGAGTGTTGTTTTCTTGTTTCCTCGAAATAGAATATTGGCCCAATTTTGTTATTTTTGCTAAGCCGCGCGCCTGTCAAGTAGTGTCCGGGCTAGGGTTAGGGTTAGGTTGAAAATAACACCTAGACATTTTGGGATGCCTTGGTGGTGTTTAGGGTTGCATTTGAAATTCTGGGTGAGTGTTGTTTTCTTGTTTCCTCTAAATAGAATTTTGGCCCAATTTTGTGATTTTTGCTAAGCCGCGCGCCTGTCAAATAGTGTCCGGGCTAGGGTTAGGTTTTGGTTGAAAATAACACCTAGACATTTTGGGATGCCTTGGTTGTGTTTAGGGTTGCATTTGAAATTCTGGGTGAGTGTTGTTTTCTTGATTCCTCGTAATAGAATTTTGGCCCAATTTTGTGATTTTTGCTAAGCCGCGCGCCTGTCAAGTAGTGTCCGGGCTAGGGTTAGGGTTAGGTTGAAAATAACACCTAGACATTTTGGGATGCCTTGGTTGTGTTTAGGGTTGCATTTGAAATTCTGGGTGAGTGTTGTTTTCTTGTTTCCTCGAAATAGAATTTTTGCCCAATTTTGTGATTTTTGCTAAGCCGTGCGCCTGTCAAATAGTGTCCGGGCTAGGGTTAGGGTTAGGTTGAAAATAACACCTGGAGATTTTGGGATGCCTTGGTTGTGTTTAGGGTTGCATTTGAAATTCTGGGTGAGTGTTGTTTTCTTGTTTCCTCGAAATAGAATATTGGCCCAATTTTGTTATTTTTGCTAAGCCGCGCGCCTGTCAAGTAGTGTCCGGGCTAGGGTTAGGGTTAGGTTGAAAATAACACCTAGAGATTTTGGGATGCCTTTTTTGTGTTTAGGGTTGCATTTGAAATTCCTGTTGAGTGTTGTTTTCTTGTTTCCTCGAAATAGAATATTGGCCCAATTTTGTTATTTTTGCTAAGCCGCGCGCCTGTCAAGTAGTGTCCGGACTAGGGTTAGGGTTAGGTTGAAAATAACACCTAGACATTTTGGGATGCCTTGGTGGTGTTTAGGGTTGCATTTGAAATTCTGGGTGAGTGTTCTTTTCTTGTTTCCTCTAAATAGAATTTTGGCCCAATTTTGTGATTTTTGCTAAGCCGCGCGCCTGTCAAGTAGTGTCCGGGCTAGGGTTAGAGTTTGGTTGAAAATAACACCTAGACATTTTGGGATGCCTTGGTTGTGTTTAGGGTTGCATTTGAAATTCTGGGTGAGTGTTGTTTTCTTGTTTCCTCGAAATAGAATTTTTGCCCAATTTTGTGATTTTTGCTAAGCCGCGCGCCTGTCAAGTAGTGTCCGGGCTTGGGTTATGGTTAGGTTGAAAATAACACCTAGACATTTTGGGATACCTTGGTTGTGTTTAGGGTTGCATTTGAAATTGTGGGTAAGTGTTGTTTTCTTGTTTCCACGAAATAGAATTTTGGCCCAATTTTGTTATTTTTGCTAAGCCGCGCGCCTGTCAAGTAGTGTCCGGGCTAGGGTTAGGGTTAGGTTGAAAATAACACCTAGACATTTTGGGATGCCTTGGTGGTGTTTAGGGTTGCATTTGAAATTCTGGGTGAGTGTTGTTTTCTTGTTTCCTCTAAATAGAATTTTGGCCCAATTTTGTGATTTTTGCTAAGCCGCGCGCCTGTCAAGTAGTGTCCGGGCTAGGGTTAGGGTTAGGTTGAAAATAACACCTAGACATTTTGGGATACCTTGGTTGTGTTTAGGGTTGCATTTGATATTCTGGGTGAGTGTTGTTTTCTTGTTTCCTCTAAATAGAATTTTGGCCCAATTTTGTGATTTTTGCTAAGCCGCGCGCCTGTCAAGTAGTGTACGGGCTAGGGTTAGGGTTAGGTTGAAAATAACACCTAGAGATTTTGGGATGCCTTGGTTGTGTTTAGGGTTGCATTTGAAATTCTGGGTGAGTGTTGTTTTCTTGTTTCCTCGAAATAGAATATTGGCCCAATTTTGTTATTTTTGCTAAGCCGCGCGCCTGTCAAGTAGTGTCCGGGCTAGGGTTAGGGTTAGGTTGAAAATAACACCTAGACATTTTGGGATGCCTTGGTGGTGTTTAGGGTTGCATTTGAAATTCTGGGTGAGTGTTGTTTTCTTGTTTCCTCTAAATAGAATTTTGGCCCAATTTTGTGATTTTTGCTAAGCCGCGCGCCTGTCAAATAGTGTCCGGGCTAGGGTTAGGTTTTGGTTGAAAATAACACCTAGACATTTTGGGATGCCTTGGTTGTGTTTAGGGTTGCATTTGAAATTCTGGGTGAGTGTTGTTTTCTTGATTCCTCGTAATAGAATTTTGGCCCAATTTTGTGATTTTTGCTAAGCCGCGCGCCTGTCAAGTAGTGTCCGGGCTAGGGTTAGGGTTAGGTTGAAAATAACACCTAGACATTTTGGGATGCCTTGGTTGTGTTTAGGGTTGCATTTGAAATTCTGGGTGAGTGTTGTTTTCTTGTTTCCTCGAAATAGAATTTTTGCCCAATTTTGTGATTTTTGCTAAGCCGTGCGCCTGTCAAATAGTGTCCGGGCTAGGGTTAGGGTTAGGTTGAAAATAACACCTGGAGATTTTGGGATGCCTTGGTTGTGTTTAGGGTTGCATTTGAAATTCTGGGTGAGTGTTGTTTTCTTGTTTCCTCGAAATAGAATATTGGCCCAATTTTGTTATTTTTGCTAAGCCGCGCGCCTGTCAAGTAGTGTCCGGGCTAGGGTTAGGGTTAGGTTGAAAATAACACCTAGAGATTTTGGGATGCCTTTTTTGTGTTTAGGGTTGCATTTGAAATTCCTGTTGAGTGTTGTTTTCTTGTTTCCTCGAAATAGAATATTGGCCCAATTTTGTTATTTTTGCTAAGCCGCGCGCCTGTCAAGTAGTGTCCGGACTAGGGTTAGGGTTAGGTTGAAAATAACACCTAGACATTTTGGGATGCCTTGGTGGTGTTTAGGGTTGCATTTGAAATTCTGGGTGAGTGTTCTTTTCTTGTTTCCTCTAAATAGAATTTTGGCCCAATTTTGTGATTTTTGCTAAGCCGCGCGCCTGTCAAGTAGTGTCCGGGCTAGGGTTAGAGTTTGGTTGAAAATAACACCTAGACATTTTGGGATGCCTTGGTTGTGTTTAGGGTTGCATTTGAAATTCTGGGTGAGTGTTGTTTTCTTGTTTCCTCGAAATAGAATTTTTGCCCAATTTTGTGATTTTTGCTAAGCCGCGCGCCTGTCAAGTAGTGTCCGGGCTAGGGTTAGGGTTAGGTTGAAAATAACACCTAGACATTTTGGGATGCCTTGGTGGTGTTTAGGGTTGCATTTGAAATTCTGGGTGAGTGTTGTTTTCTTGTTTCCTTTAAATAGAATTTTGGCCCAATTTTGTGATTTTTGCTAAGCCGCGCGCCTGTCAAGTAGTGTCCGGGCTAGGGTTAGGGTTAGGTTGAAAATAACACCTAGACATTTTGGGATGCCTTGGTTGTGTTTGGGGTTGCATTTGAAATTCTGGATGAGTGTTGTTTTCTTGTTTCCTCGAAATAAAATTTGGCCCAATTTTGTTATTCTTGCTAAGCCGCGCGCCTGTCAAGTAGTGTCCGGGCTAGGGTTAGGGTTAGGTTGAAAATAACACCTAGACATTTTGGGATGCCTTGGTTGTGTTTAGGGTTGCATTTGAAATTCTGGGTGAGTGTTGTTTTCTTGTTTTCTCGAAAAACAAATTAGGCCCAATTTTGTGATTTTTGCTAAGCCGCGCGCCTGTCAAGTAGTGTCCGGGCTAGGGTTAGGGATAGGTTGAAAATAACACCTAGACATTTTGGGATGCCTTGGTTGTGTTTAGGGTTGCATTTGAAATTCTGGTTGAGTGTTGTTTTCTTGATTCCTTGTAATAGAATATTGGCCCAATTTTGTGATTTTTGCTAAGCCGCGCGCCTGTCAAATAGTGTCCGGGCTAGGGTTAGGGTTTGGTTGAAAATAACACCTAGACATTTTGGGATGCCTTGGTTGTGTTTAGGGTTGCATTTGAAATTCTGGGTGAGTGTTGTTTTCTTGTTTCCTCGAGAAACAAATTTGGCCCAATTTTGTGATTTTTGCTAAGCCGCGCGCCTGTCAAGTAGTGTCCGGGCTAGGGTTAGGGTTAGGTTGAAAATAACACCTAGAGATTTTGGGATGCCTTGCTTGTGTTGAGGGTTGCATTTGAAATTCTGGGTGAGTGTTGTTTTCTTGATTCGTCGTAATAGAATTTTGGCCCAATTTTGTGATTTTTGCTAAGCCGCGCGCCTGTAAAATAATGTCCGGGCTAGGGTTAGGGTTTGGTTGAAAATAACACCTAGACATATTGGGATGCCTTGGTTGTGTTTAGGGTTGCATTTTATAATCTGGACGAGTGTTGTTTTCTTGTTTCCTCGAAAAACATATTTGTCCCAATTTTGTGATTTTTGCTAAGCCGCGCGCCTGTCAAGTAGTGTCCGGGCTAGGGTTAGAGTTTGGTTGAAAATAACACCTAGACATTTTGGGATGCCTTGGTTGTGTTTAGGGTTGCATTTGAAATTCTGGGTGAGTGTTGTTTTCTTGTTTCCTCGAAATAGAATTTTTGCCCAATTTTGTGATCTTTGCTAAGCCGCGCGCCTGTCAAGTAGTGTCCGGGCTAGGGTTAGGGTTAGGTTGAAAATAACACCTAGACATTTTGGGATGCCTTGGTGGTGTTTAGGGTTGCATTTGAAATTCTGGGTGAGTGTTGTTTTCTTGTTTCCTCGAAATAGAATATTGGCCCAATTTTGTTATTTTTGCTAAGCCGCGCGCCTGTCAAGTAGTGTCCGGGCTAGGGTTAGGGTTAGGTTGAAAATAACACCTAGACATTTTGGGATGCCTTGGTGGTGTTTAGGGTTGCATTTGAAATTCTGGGTGAGTGTTGTTTTCTTGTTTCCTCTAAATAGAATTTTGGCCCAATTTTGTGATTTTTGCTAAGCCGCGCGCCTGTCAAGTAGTGTCCGGGCTAGGGTTAGGGTTAGGTTGAAAATAACACCTAGACATTTTGGGATGCCTTGGTTGTGTTTAGGGTTGCATTTGAAATTCTGGGTGAGTGTTGTTTTCTTGTTTCCTCGAAATAGAATTTTGGCCCAATTTTGTGATTTTTGCTAAGCCGTGCGCCTCTCAAATAGTGTCCGGGCTAGGGTTAGGGTTTGGTTGAAAATAACACCTAGACATTTTGGGATGCCTTGGTTGTGTTTAGGGTTGCATTTGAAATTCTGGGTGAGTGTTGTTTTCTTGTTTCCTCGAAATAGAATTTTTGCCCAATTTTGTGATTTTTGCTAAGCCGTGCGCCTGTCAAATAGTGTCCGGGCTAGGGTTAGGGTTAGGTTGAAAATAACACCTAGAGATTTTGGGATGCCTTGGTTGTGTTTAGGGTTGCATTTGAAATTCTGGGTGAGTGTTGTTTTCTTGTTTCCTCGAAATAGAATATTGGCCCAATTTTGTTATTTTTGCTAAGCCGCGCGCCTATCAAGTAGTGTCCGGGCTAGGGTTAGGGTTAGGTTGAAAATAACACCTAGACATTTTGGGATACCTTGGTTGTGTTTAGGGTTGCATTTGATATTCTGGGTGAGTGTTGTTTTCTTGTTTCCTCTAAATAGAATTTTGGCCCAATTTTGTGATTTTTGCTAAGCCGCGCGCCTGTCAAGTAGTGTCCGGGCTAGGGTTAGGGTTAGGTTGAAAATAACACCTAGAGATTTTGGGATGCCTTGGTTGTGTTTAGGGTTGCATTTGAAATTCTGGGTGAGTGTTGTTTTCTTGTTTCCTCGAAATAGAATATTGGCCCAATTTTGTTATTTTTGCTAAGTCAAGTAGTGTCCGGGCTAGGGTTAGGGTTAGGTTGAAAATAACACCTAGACATTTTGGGATGCCTTGGTGGTGTTTAGGGTTGCATTTGAAATTCTGGGTGAGTGTTGTTTTCTTGTTTCCTCTAAATAGAATTTTGGCCCAATTTTGTGATTTTTGCTAAGCCGCGCGCCTGTCAAGTAGTGTCCGGGCTAGGGTTAGAGTTTGGTTGAAAATAACACCTAGACATTTTGGGATGCCTTGGTTGTGTTTAGGGTTGCATTTGAAATTCTGGGTGAGTGTTGTTTTCTTGTTTCCTCGAAATAGAATTTTTGCCCAATTTTGTGATTTTTGCTAAGCCGCGCGCCTGTCAAGTAGTGTCCGGGCTAGGGTTAGGGTTAGGTTGAAAATAACACCTAGACATTTTGGGATGCCTTGGTGGTGTTTAGGGTTGCATTTGAAATTCTGGGTGAGTGTTGTTTTCTTGTTTCCTTTAAATAGAATTTTGGCCCAATTTTGTGATTTTTGCTAAGCCGCGCGCCTGTCAAGTAGTGTCCGGGCTAGGGTTAGGGTTAGGTTGAAAATAACACCTAGACATTTTGGGATGCCTTGGTTGTGTTTGGGGTTGCATTTGAAATTCTGGATGAGTGTTGTTTTCTTGTTTCCTCGAAATAAAATTTGGCCCAATTTTGTTATTCTTGCTAAGCCGCGCGCCTGTCAAGTAGTGTCCGGGCTAGGGTTAGGGTTAGGTTGAAAATAACACCTAGACATTTTGGGATGCCTTGGTTGTGTTTAGGGTTGCATTTGAAATTCTGGGTGAGTGTTGTTTTCTTGTTTTCTCGAAAAACAAATTAGGCCCAATTTTGTGATTTTTGCTAAGCCGCGCGCCTGTCAAGTAGTGTCCGGGCTAGGGTTAGGGTTAGGTTGAAAATAACACCTGGACATTTTGGGATGCCTTGGTGGTGTTTAGGGTTGCATTTGAAATTCTGGGTGAGTGTTGTTTTCTTGTTTCCTTTAAATAGAATTTTGGCCCAATTTTGTGATTTTTGCTAAGCCGCGCGCCTGTCAAGTAGTGTCCGGGCTAGGGTTAGGGTTAGGTTGAAAATAACACCTAGACATTTTGGGATGCCTTGGTTGTGTTTGGGGTTGCATTTGAAATTCTGGATGAGTGTTGTTTTCTTGTTTCCTCGAAATAAAATTTGGCCCAATTTTGTTATTCTTGCTAAGCCGCGCGCCTGTCAAGTAGTGTCCGGGCTAGGGTTAGGGTTAGGTTGAAAATAACACCTAGACATTTTGGGATGCCTTGGTTGTGTTTAGGTTTGCTTTTGAAATTCTGGGTGAGTGTTGTTTTCTTGTTTTCTCGAAAAACAAATTAGGCCCAATTTTGTGATTTTTGCTAAGCCGCGCGCCTGTCAAGTAGTGTCCGGGCTAGGGTTAGGGATAGGTTGAAAATAACACCTAGACATTTTGGGATGCCTTGGTTGTGTTTAGGGTTGCATTTGAAATTCTGGTTGAGTGTTGTTTTCTTGATTCCTCGTAATAGAATTTTGGCCCAATTTTGTGATTTTTGCTAAGCCGCGCGCCTGTCAAATAGTGTCCGGGCTAGGGTTAGGGTTTGGTTGAAAATAACACCTAGACATTTTGGGATGCCTTGGTTGTGTTTAGGGTTGCATTTGAAATTCTGGGTGAGTGTTGTTTTCTTGTTTCCTCGAAATAAAATTTGGCCCAATTTTGTTATTCTTGCTAAGCCGCGCGCCTGTCAAGTAGTGTCCGGGCTAGGGTTAGGGTTAGGTTGAAAATAACACCTAGACATTTTGGGATGCCTTGGTTGTGTTTAGGGTTGCATTTGAAATTCTGGGTGAGTGTTGTTTTCTTGTTTTCTCGAAAAACAAATTAGGCCCAATTTTGTGATTTTTGCTAAGCCGCGCGCCTGTCAAGTAGTGTCCGGGCTAGGGTTAGGGATAGGTTGAAAATAACACCTAGACATTTTGGGATGCCTTGGTTGTGTTTAGGGTTGCATTTGAAATTCTGGTTGAGTGTTGTTTTCTTGATTCCTCGTAATAGAATTTTGGCCCAATTTTGTGATTTTTGCTAAGCCGCGCGCCTGTCAAATAGTGTCCGGGCTAGGGTTAGGGTTTGGTTGAAAATAACACCTAGACATTTTGGGATGCCTTGGTTGTGTTTAGGGTTGCATTTGAAATTCTGGGTGAGTGTTGTTTTCTTGTTTCCTCGAGAAACAAATTTGGCCCAATTTTGTGATTTTTGCTAAGCCGCGCGCCTGTCAAGTAGTGTCCGGGCTAGGGTTAGGGTTAGGTTGAAAATAACACCTAGACATTTTGGGATGCCTTGGTGGTGTTTAGGGTTGCATTTGAAATTCTGGGTGAGTGTTGTTTTCTTGTTTCCTTTAAATAGAATTTTGGCCCAATTTTGTGATTTTTGCTAAGCCGCGCGCCTGTCAAGTAGTGTCCGGGCTAGGGTTAGGGTTAGGTTGAAAATAACACCTAGACATTTTGGGATGCCTTGGTTGTGTTTGGGGTTGCATTTGAAATTCTGGATGAGTGTTGTTTTCTTGTTTCCTCGAAATAAAATTTGGCCCAATTTTGTTATTCTTGCTAAGCCGCGCGCCTGTCAAGTAGTGTCCGGGCTAGGGTTAGGGTTAGGTTGAAAATAACACCTAGACATTTTGGGATGCCTTGGTTGTGTTTAGGGTTGCATTTGAAATTCTGGGTGAGTGTTGTTTTCTTGTTTTCTCGAAAAACAAATTAGGCCCAATTTTGTGATTTTTGCTAAGCCGCGCGCCTGTCAAGTAGTGTCCGGGCTAGGGTTAGGGATAGGTTGAAAATAACACCTAGACATTTTGGGATGCCTTGGATGTGTTTAGGGTTGCATTTGAAATTCTGGTTGAGTGTTGTTTTCTTGATTCCTCGTAATAGAATTTTGGCCCAATTTTGTGATTTTTGCTAAGCCGCGCGCCTGTCAAATAGTGTCCGGGCTAGGGTTAGGGTTTGGTTGAAAATAACACCTAGACATTTTGGGATGCCTTGGTTGTGTTTAGGGTTGCATTTGAAATTCTGGGTGAGTGTTGTTTTCTTGTTTCCTCGAGAAACAAATTTGGCCCAATTTTGTGATTTTTGCTAAGCCGCGCGCCTGTCAAGTAGTGTCCGGGCTAGGGTTAGGGTTAGGTTGAAAATAACACCTAGAGATTTTGGGATGCCTTGCTTGTGTTGAGGGTTGCATTTGAAATTCTGGGTGAGTGTTGTTTTCTTGATTCGTCGTAATAGAATTTTGGCCCAATTTTGTGATTTTTGCTAAGCCGCGCGCCTGTAAAATAATGTCCGGGCTAGGGTTAGGGTTTGGTTGAAAATAACACCTAGACATATTGGGATGCCTTGGTTGTGTTTAGGGTTGCATTTTATAATCTGGACGAGTGTTGTTTTCTTGTTTCCTCGAAAAACAAATTTGTCCCAATTTTGTGATTTTTGCTAAGCCGCGCGCCTGTCAAGTAGTGTCCGGGCTAGGGTTAGAGTTTGGTTGAAAATAACACCTAGACATTTTGGGATGCCTTGGTTGTGTTTAGGGTTGCATTTGAAATTCTGGGTGAGTGTTGTTTTCTTGTTTCCTCGAAATAGAATTTTTGCCCAATTTTGTGATCTTTGCTAAGCCGCGCGCCTGTCAAGTAGTGTCCGGGCTAGGGTTAGGGTTAGGTTGAAAATAACACCTAGACATTTTGGGATGCCTTGGTGGTGTTTAGGGTTGCATTTGAAATTCTGGGTGAGTGTTGTTTTCTTGTTTCCTCGAAATAGAATATTGGCCCAATTTTGTTATTTTTGCTAAGCCGCGCGCCTGTCAAGTAGTGTCCGGGCTAGGGTTAGGGTTAGGTTGAAAATAACACCTAGACATTTTGGGATGCCTTGGTGGTGTTTAGGGTTGCATTTGAAATTCTGGGTGAGTGTTGTTTTCTTGTTTCCTCTAAATAGAATTTTGGCCCAATTTTGTGATTTTTGCTAAGCCGCGCGCCTGTCAAGTAGTGTCCGGGCTAGGGTTAGGGTTAGGTTGAAAATAACACCTAGACATTTTGGGATGCCTTGGTTGTGTTTAGGGTTGCATTTGAAATTCTGGGTGAGTGTTGTTTTCTTGTTTCCTCGAAATAGAATTTTGGCCCAATTTTGTGATTTTTGCTAAGCCGTGCGCCTCTCAAATAGTGTCCGGGCTAGGGTTAGGGTTTGGTTGAAAATAACACCTAGACATTTTGGGATGCCTTGGTTGTGTTTAGGGTTGCATTTGAAATTCTGGGTGAGTGTTGTTTTCTTGTTTCCTCGAAATAGAATTTTTGCCCAATTTTGTGATTTTTGCTAAGCCGTGCGCCTGTCAAATAGTGTCCGGGCTAGGGTTAGGGTTAGGTTGAAAATAACACCTAGAGATTTTGGGATGCCTTGGTTGTGTTTAGGGTTGCATTTGAAATTCTGGGTGAGTGTTGTTTTCTTGTTTCCTCGAAATAGAATATTGGCCCAATTTTGTTATTTTTGCTAAGCCGCGCGCCTATCAAGTAGTGTCCGGGCTAGGGTTAGGGTTAGGTTGAAAATAACACCTAGACATTTTGGGATACCTTGGTTGTGTTTAGGGTTGCATTTGATATTCTGGGTGAGTGTTGTTTTCTTGTTTCCTCTAAATAGAATTTTGGCCCAATTTTGTGATTTTTGCTAAGCCGCGCGCCTGTCAAGTAGTGTCTGGGCTAGGGTTAGGGTTAGGTTGAAAATAACACCTAGACATTTTGGGATGCCTTGGTTGTGTTTAGGGTTGCATTTGAAATTCTGGGTGAGTGTTGTTTTCTTGTTTCCTCGAAATAGAATATTGGCCCAATTTTGTTATTTTTGCTAAGCCGCGCGCCTGTCAAGTAGTGTCCGGGCTAGGGTTAGGGTTAGGTTGAAAATAACACCTAGACATTTTGGGATGCCTTGGTGGTGTTTAGGGTTGCATTTGAAATTCTGGGTGAGTGTTGTTTTCTTGTTTCCTCTAAATAGAATTTTGGCCCAATTTTGTGATTTTTGCTAAGCCGCGCGCCTGTCAAGTAGTGTCCGGGCTAGGGTTAGAGTTTGGTTGAAAATAACACCTAGACATTTTGGGATGCCTTGGTTGTGTTTAGGGTTGCATTTGAAATTCTGGGTGAGTGTTGTTTTCTTGTTTCCTCGAAATAAAATTTGGCCCAATTTTGTTATTCTTGCTAAGCCGCGCGCCTGTCAAGTAGTGTCCGGGCTAGGGTTAGGGTTAGGTTGAAAATAACACCTAGACATTTTGGGATGCCTTGGTTGTGTTTAGGGTTGCATTTGAAATTCTGGGTGAGTGTTGTTTTCTTGTTTTCTCGAAAAACAAATTAGGCCCAATTTTGTGATTTTTGCTAAGCCGCGCGCCTGTCAAGTAGTTTCCGGGCTAGGGTTAGGGATAGGTTGAAAATAACACCGAGACATTTTGGGATGCCTTGGTTGTGTTTAGGGTTGCATTTGAAATTCTGGTTGAGTGTTGTTTTCTTGTTTCCTCTAAATAGAATTTTGGCCAAATTTTGTGATTTTTTCTAAGCCGCGCGCCTGTCAAATAGTGTCCGGGCTAGGGTTAGGGTTAGGTTGAAAATAACACCTAGACATTTTGGGATGCCTTGGTTGTGTTTAGGGTTGCATTTGAAATTCTGGGTGAGTGTTGTTTTCTTGTTTCCTCGAGAAACAAATTTGGCCCAATTTTGTGATTTTTGCTAAGCCGCGCGCCTGTCAAATAATGTCCGGGCTAGGGTTAGGGTTTGGTTGAAAATAACACCTAGACATATTGGGATGCCTTGGTTGTGTTTAGGGTTGAATTTTATAATCTGGACGAGTGTTGTTTTCTTGTTTCCTCGAAAAACAAATTTGTCCCAATTTTGTGATTTTTGCTAAGCCGCGCGCCTGTCAAATAGTGTCCAAGCTAGGGTTAGAGTTAGGTTGAAAATAACACCTAGACATTTTGGGATGCGTTGGTTGTGTTTAGGGTTGCATTTGAAATTCTGGGTGAGTGTTGTTTTCTTGTTTCCTCGAAATAGAATTTTGGCCCAATTTTGTGATTTTTGCTAAGCCGCGCGCCTGTCAAATAGTGTCCGGGCTAGGGTTAGGGTTAGGTTGAAAATAACACCTAGACATTTTGGGATGCCTTGGTTGTGTTTAGGGTTGCATTTGAAATTCTGGGTGAGTGTTGTTTTCTTGTTTCCTCGAAATAGAATTTTTGCCCAATTTTGTGATTTTTGCTAAGCCGCGCGCCTGTCAAGTAGTGTCCGGGCTAGGGTTAGGGTTAGGTTGAAAATAACACCTAGACATTTTGGGATGCCTTGGTTGTGTTTAGGGTTGCATTTGAAATTCTGGGTGAGTGTTGTTTTCTTGTTTCCTCGAGAAACAAATTTGGCCCAATTTTGTGATTTTTGCTAAGCCGTGCGCCTGTCAAATAGTGTCCGGGCTAGGGTTAGGGTTTGGTTGAAAATAACACCTAGACATTTTGGGATGCCTTGGTGGTGTTTAGGGTTGCATTTGAAATTCTGGGTGAGTGTTGTTTTCTTGTTTCCTCTAAATAGAATTTTGGCCCAATTTTGTGATTTTTGCTAAGCCGCGCGCCTGTCAAGTAGTGTCCGGGCTAGGGTTAGGGTTAGGTTGAAAATAACACCTAGACATTTTGGGATGCCTTGGTTGTGTTTGGGGTTGCATTTGAAATTCTGGATGAGTGTTGTTTTCTTGTTTCCTCGAAATAAAATTTGGCCCAATTTTGTTATTATTGCTAAGCCGCGCGCCTGTCAAGTAGTGTCCGGGCTAGGGTTAGAGTTAGGTTGAAAATAACACCTAGACATTTTGGGATGCCTTGGTTGTGTTTAGGGTTGCATTTGAAATTCTGGGTGAGTGTTGTTTTCTTGTTTCCTCGAAATAGAATTTTGGCCCAATTTTGTGATTTTTGCTAAGCCGCGCGCCTGTCAAGTAGTGTCCGGGCTAGGGTTAGGGTTAGGTTGAAAATAACACCTAGACATTTTGGGATGCCTTGGTTGTGTTTAGGGTTGCATTTGAAATTCTGGGTGAGTGTTGTTTTCTTGTTTTCTCGAAAAACAAATTAGGCCCAATTTTGTGATTTTTGCTAAGCCGCGCGCCTGTCAAGTAGTGTCCGGGCTAGGGTTAGGGATAGGTTGAAAATAACACCGAGACATTTTGGGATGCCTTGGTTGTGTTTAGGGTTGCATTTGAAATTCTGGTTGAGTGTTGTTTTCTTGTTTCCTCTAAATAGAATTTTGGCCAAATTTTGTGATTTTTTCTAAGCCGCGCGCCTGTCAAATAGTGTCCGGGCTAGGGTTAGGGTTTGGTTGAAAATAACACCTAGACATTTTGGGATGCCTTGGTTGTGTTTAGGGTTGCATTTGAAATTCTGGGTGAGTGTTGTTTTCTTGTTTCCTCGAGAAACAAATTTGGCCCAATTTTGTGATTTTTGCTAAGCCTGTCAAGTAGTGTCCGGGCTAGGGTTAGGGATAGGTTGAAAATAACACCTAGACATTTTGGGATGCCTTGGTTGTGTTTAGGGTTGCATTTGAAATTCTGGGTGAGTGTTGTTTTCTTGTTTCCTCGAAATAGAATTTTTGCCCAATTTTGTGATCTTTGCTAAGCCGCGCGCCTGTCAAGTAGTGTCCGGGCTAGGGTTAGGGTTAGGTTGAAAATAACACCTAGACATTTTGGGATGCCTTGGTGGTGTTTAGGGTTGCATTTGAAATTCTGGGTGAGTGTTGTTTTCTTGTTTCCTCGAAATAGAATATTGGCCCAATTTTGTTATTTTTGCTAAGCCGCGCGCCTGTCAAGTAGTGTCCGGGCTAGGGTTAGGGTTAGGTTGAAAATAACACCTAGACATTTTGGGATGCCTTGGTGGTGTTTAGGGTTGCATTTGAAATTCTGGGTGAGTGTTGTTTTCTTGTTTCCTCTAAATAGAATTTTGGCCCAATTTTGTGATTTTTGCTAAGCCGCGCGCCTGTCAAGTAGTGTCCGGGCTAGGGTTAGGGTTAGGTTGAAAATAACACCTAGACATTTTGGGATGCCTTGGTTGTGTTTAGGGTTGCATTTGAAATTCTGGGTGAGTGTTGTTTTCTTGTTTCCTCGAAATAGAATTTTGGCCCAATTTTGTGATTTTTGCTAAGCCGTGCGCCTCTCAAATAGTGTCCGGGCTAGGGTTAGGGTTTGGTTGAAAATAACACCTAGACATTTTGGGATGCCTTGGTTGTGTTTAGGGTTGCATTTGAAATTCTGGGTGAGTGTTGTTTTCTTGTTTCCTCGAAATAGAATTTTTGCCCAATTTTGTGATTTTTGCAAAGCCGTGCGCCTGTCAAATAGTGTCCGGGCTAGGGTTAGGGTTAGGTTGAAAATAACACCTAGAGATTTTGGGATGCCTTGGTTGTGTTTAGGGTTGCATTTGAAATTCTGGGTGAGTGTTGTTTTCTTGTTTCCTCGAAATAGAATATTGGCCCAATTTTGTTATTTTTGCTAAGCCGCGCGCCTATCAAGTAGTGTCCGGGCTAGGGTTAGGGTTAGGTTGAAAATAACACCTAGACATTTTGGGATACCTTGGTTGTGTTTAGGGTTGCATTTGATATTCTGGGTGAGTGTTGTTTTCTTGTTTCCTCTAAATAGAATTTTGGCCCAATTTTGTGATTTTTGCTAAGCCGCGCGCCTGTCAAGTAGTGTCCGGGCTAGGGTTAGGGTTAGGTTGAAAATAACACCTAGACATTTTGGGATGCCTTGGTTGTGTTTAGGGTTGCATTTGAAATTCTGGGTGAGTGTTGTTTTCTTGTTTCCTCGAAATAGAATATTGGCCCAATTTTGTTATTTTTGCTAAGCCGCGCGCCTGTCAAGTAGTGTCCGGGCTAGGGTTAGGGTTAGGTTGAAAATAACACCTAGACATTTTGGGATGCCTTGGTGGTGTTTAGGGTTGCATTTGAAATTCTGGGTGAGTGTTGTTTTCTTGTTTCCTCTAAATAGAATTTTGGCCCAATTTTGTGATTTTTGCTAAGCCGCGCGCCTGTCAAGTAGTGTCCGGGCTAGGGTTAGAGTTTGGTTGAAAATAACACCTAGACATTTTGGGATGCCTTGGTTGTGTTTAGGGTTGCATTTGAAATTCTGGGTGAGTGTTGTTTTCTTGTTTCCTCGAAATAAAATTTGGCCCAATTTTGTTATTCTTGCTAAGCCGCGCGCCTGTCAAGTAGTGTCCGGGCTAGGGTTAGGGTTAGGTTGAAAATAACACCTAGACATTTTGGGATGCCTTGGTTGTGTTTAGGGTTGCATTTGAAATTCTGGGTGAGTGTTGTTTTCTTGTTTTCTCGAAAAACAAATTAGGCCCAATTTTGTGATTTTTGCTAAGCCGCGCGCCTGTCAAGTAGTTTCCGGGCTAGGGTTAGGGATAGGTTGAAAATAACACCGAGACATTTTGGGATGCCTTGGTTGTGTTTAGGGTTGCATTTGAAATTCTGGTTGAGTGTTGTTTTCTTGTTTCCTCTAAATAGAATTTTGGCCAAATTTTGTGATTTTTTCTAAGCCGCGCGCCTGTCAAATAGTGTCCGGGCTAGGGTTAGGGTTAGGTTGAAAATAACACCTAGACATTTTGGGATGCCTTGGTTGTGTTTAGGGTTGCATTTGAAATTCTGGGTGAGTGTTGTTTTCTTGTTTCCTCGAGAAACAAATTTGGCCCAATTTTGTGATTTTTGCTAAGCCGCGCGCCTGTCAAATAATGTCCGGGCTAGGGTTAGGGTTTGGTTGAAAATAACACCTAGACATATTGGGATGCCTTGGTTGTGTTTAGGGTTGAATTTTATAATCTGGACGAGTGTTGTTTTCTTGTTTCCTCGAAAAACAAATTTGTCCCAATTTTGTGATTTTTGCTAAGCCGCGCGCCTGTCAAATAGTGTCCAAGCTAGGGTTAGAGTTAGGTTGAAAATAACACCTAGACATTTTGGGATGCGTTGGTTGTGTTTAGGGTTGCATTTGAAATTCTGGGTGAGTGTTGTTTTCTTGTTTCCTCGAAATAGAATTTTGGCCCAATTTTGTGATTTTTGCTAAGCCGCGCGCCTGTCAAATAGTGTCCGGGCTAGGGTTAGGGTTAGGTTGAAAATAACACCTAGACATTTTGGGATGCCTTGGTTGTGTTTAGGGTTGCATTTGAAATTCTGGGTGAGTGTTGTTTTCTTGTTTCCTCGAAATAGAATTTTTGCCCAATTTTGTGATTTTTGCTAAGCCGCGCGCCTGTCAAGTAGTGTCCGGGCTAGGGTTAGGGTTAGGTTGAAAATAACACCTAGACATTTTGGGATGCCTTGGTTGTGTTTAGGGTTGCATTTGAAATTCTGGGTGAGTGTTGTTTTCTTGTTTCCTCGAGAAACAAATTTGGCCCAATTTTGTGATTTTTGCTAAGCCGTGCGCCTGTCAAATAGTGTCCGGGCTAGGGTTAGGGTTTGGTTGAAAATAACACCTAGACATTTTGGGATGCCTTGGTGGTGTTTAGGGTTGCATTTGAAATTCTGGGTGAGTGTTGTTTTCTTGTTTCCTCTAAATAGAATTTTGGCCCAATTTTGTGATTTTTGCTAAGCCGCGCGCCTGTCAAGTAGTGTCCGGGCTAGGGTTAGGGTTAGGTTGAAAATAACACCTAGACATTTTGGGATGCCTTGGTTGTGTTTGGGGTTGCATTTGAAATTCTGGATGAGTGTTGTTTTCTTGTTTCCTCGAAATAAAATTTGGCCCAATTTTGTTATTATTGCTAAGCCGCGCGCCTGTCAAGTAGTGTCCGGGCTAGGGTTAGAGTTAGGTTGAAAATAACACCTAGACATTTTGGGATGCCTTGGTTGTGTTTAGGGTTGCATTTGAAATTCTGGGTGAGTGTTGTTTTCTTGTTTCCTCGAAATAGAATATTGGCCCAATTTTGTTATTTTTGCTAAGCCGCGCGCCTGTCAAGTAGTGTCCGGGCTAGGGTTAGGGTTAGGTTGAAAATAACACCTAGACATTTTGGGATGCCTTGGTGGTGTTTAGGGTTGCATTTGAAATTCTGGGTGAGTGTTGTTTTCTTGTTTCCTCTAAATAGAATTTTGGCCCAATTTTGTGATTTTTGCTAAGCCGCGCGCCTGTCAAGTAGTGTCCGGGCTAGGGTTAGGGTTAGGTTGAAAATAACACCTAGACATTTTGGGATGCCTTGGTTGTGTTTAGGGTTGCATTTGAAATTCTGGGTGAGTGTTGTTTTCTTGTTTCCTCGAAATAGAATTTTGGCCCAATTTTGTGATTTTTGCTAAGCCGTGCGCCTCTCAAATAGTGTCCGGGCTAGGGTTAGGGTTTGGTTGAAAATAACACCTAGACATTTTGGGATGCCTTGGTTGTGTTTAGGGTTGCATTTGAAATTCTGGGTGAGTGTTGTTTTCTTGTTTCCTCGAAATAGAATTTTTGCCCAATTTTGTGATTTTTGCAAAGCCGTGCGCCTGTCAAATAGTGTCCGGGCTAGGGTTAGGGTTAGGTTGAAAATAACACCTAGAGATTTTGGGATGCCTTGGTTGTGTTTAGGGTTGCATTTGAAATTCTGGGTGAGTGTTGTTTTCTTGTTTCCTCGAAATAGAATATTGGCCCAATTTTGTTATTTTTGCTAAGCCGCGCGCCTATCAAGTAGTGTCCGGGCTAGGGTTAGGGTTAGGTTGAAAATAACACCTAGACATTTTGGGATACCTTGGTTGTGTTTAGGGTTGCATTTGATATTCTGGGTGAGTGTTGTTTTCTTGTTTCCTCTAAATAGAATTTTGGCCCAATTTTGTGATTTTTGCTAAGCCGCGCGCCTGTCAAGTAGTGTCCGGGCTAGGGTTAGGGTTAGGTTGAAAATAACACCTAGACATTTTGGGATGCCTTGGTTGTGTTTAGGGTTGCATTTGAAATTCTGGGTGAGTGTTGTTTTCTTGTTTCCTCGAAATAGAATATTGGCCCAATTTTGTTATTTTTGCTAAGCCGCGCGCCTGTCAAGTAGTGTCCGGGCTAGGGTTAGGGTTAGGTTGAAAATAACACCTAGACATTTTGGGATGCCTTGGTGGTGTTTAGGGTTGCATTTGAAATTCTGGGTGAGTGTTGTTTTCTTGTTTCCTCTAAATAGAATTTTGGCCCAATTTTGTGATTTTTGCTAAGCCGCGCGCCTGTCAAGTAGTGTCCGGGCTAGGGTTAGAGTTTGGTTGAAAATAACACCTAGACATTTTGGGATGCCTTGGTTGTGTTTAGGGTTGCATTTGAAATTCTGGGTGAGTGTTGTTTTCTTGTTTCCTCGAAATAAAATTTGGCCCAATTTTGTTATTCTTGCTAAGCCGCGCGCCTGTCAAGTAGTGTCCGGGCTAGGGTTAGGGTTAGGTTGAAAATAACACCTAGACATTTTGGGATGCCTTGGTTGTGTTTAGGGTTGCATTTGAAATTCTGGGTGAGTGTTGTTTTCTTGTTTTCTCGAAAAACAAATTAGGCCCAATTTTGTGATTTTTGCTAAGCCGCGCGCCTGTCAAGTAGTTTCCGGGCTAGGGTTAGGGATAGGTTGAAAATAACACCGAGACATTTTGGGATGCCTTGGTTGTGTTTAGGGTTGCATTTGAAATTCTGGTTGAGTGTTGTTTTCTTGTTTCCTCTAAATAGAATTTTGGCCAAATTTTGTGATTTTTTCTAAGCCGCGCGCCTGTCAAATAGTGTCCGGGCTAGGGTTAGGGTTAGGTTGAAAATAACACCTAGACATTTTGGGATGCCTTGGTTGTGTTTAGGGTTGCATTTGAAATTCTGGGTGAGTGTTGTTTTCTTGTTTCCTCGAGAAACAAATTTGGCCCAATTTTGTGATTTTTGCTAAGCCGCGCGCCTGTCAAATAATGTCCGGGCTAGGGTTAGGGTTTGGTTGAAAATAACACCTAGACATATTGGGATGCCTTGGTTGTGTTTAGGGTTGAATTTTATAATCTGGACGAGTGTTGTTTTCTTGTTTCCTCGAAAAACAAATTTGTCCCAATTTTGTGATTTTTGCTAAGCCGCGCGCCTGTCAAATAGTGTCCAAGCTAGGGTTAGAGTTAGGTTGAAAATAACACCTAGACATTTTGGGATGCGTTGGTTGTGTTTAGGGTTGCATTTGAAATTCTGGGTGAGTGTTGTTTTCTTGTTTCCTCGAAATAGAATTTTGGCCCAATTTTGTGATTTTTGCTAAGCCGCGCGCCTGTCAAATAGTGTCCGGGCTAGGGTTAGGGTTAGGTTGAAAATAACACCTAGACATTTTGGGATGCCTTGGTTGTGTTTAGGGTTGCATTTGAAATTCTGGGTGAGTGTTGTTTTCTTGTTTCCTCGAAATAGAATTTTTGCCCAATTTTGTGATTTTTGCTAAGCCGCGCGCCTGTCAAGTAGTGTCCGGGCTAGGGTTAGGGTTAGGTTGAAAATAACACCTAGACATTTTGGGATGCCTTGGTTGTGTTTAGGGTTGCATTTGAAATTCTGGGTGAGTGTTGTTTTCTTGTTTCCTCGAGAAACAAATTTGGCCCAATTTTGTGATTTTTGCTAAGCCGTGCGCCTGTCAAATAGTGTCCGGGCTAGGGTTAGGGTTTGGTTGAAAATAACACCTAGACATTTTGGGATGCCTTGGTGGTGTTTAGGGTTGCATTTGAAATTCTGGGTGAGTGTTGTTTTCTTGTTTCCTCTAAATAGAATTTTGGCCCAATTTTGTGATTTTTGCTAAGCCGCGCGCCTGTCAAGTAGTGTCCGGGCTAGGGTTAGGGTTAGGTTGAAAATAACACCTAGACATTTTGGGATGCCTTGGTTGTGTTTGGGGTTGCATTTGAAATTCTGGATGAGTGTTGTTTTCTTGTTTCCTCGAAATAAAATTTGGCCCAATTTTGTTATTATTGCTAAGCCGCGCGCCTGTCAAGTAGTGTCCGGGCTAGGGTTAGAGTTAGGTTGAAAATAACACCTAGACATTTTGGGATGCCTTGGTTGTGTTTAGGGTTGCATTTGAAATTCTGGGTGAGTGTTGTTTTCTTGTTTCCTCGAAATAGAATTTTGGCCCAATTTTGTGATTTTTGCTAAGCCGCGCGCCTGTCAAGTAGTGTCCGGGCTAGGGTTAGGGTTAGGTTGAAAATAACACCTAGACATTTTGGGATGCCTTGGTTGTGTTTAGGGTTGCATTTGAAATTCTGGGTGAGTGTTGTTTTCTTGTTTTCTCGAAAAACAAATTAGGCCCAATTTTGTGATTTTTGCTAAGCCGCGCGCCTGTCAAGTAGTGTCCGGGCTAGGGTTAGGGATAGGTTGAAAATAACACCGAGACATTTTGGGATGCCTTGGTTGTGTTTAGGGTTGCATTTGAAATTCTGGTTGAGTGTTGTTTTCTTGTTTCCTCTAAATAGAATTTTGGCCAAATTTTGTGATTTTTTCTAAGCCGCGCGCCTGTCAAATAGTGTCCGGGCTAGGGTTAGGGTTTGGTTGAAAATAACACCTAGACATTTTGGGATGCCTTGGTTGTGTTTAGGGTTGCATTTGAAATTCTGGGTGAGTGTTGTTTTCTTGTTTCCTCGAGAAACAAATTTGGCCCAATTTTGTGATTTTTGCTAAGCTGCGCGCCTGTCAAGTAGTGTCCGGGCTAGGGTTAGGGATAGGTTGAAAATAACACCTAGACATTTTGGGATGCCTTGGTTGTGTTTAGGGTTGCATTTGAAATTCTGGGTGAGTGTTGTTTTCTTGTTTCCTCGAGAAACAAATTTGGCCCAATTTTGTGATTTTTGCTAAGCCGCGCGCCTGTCAAGTAGTGTCCGGGCTAGGGTTAGGGATAGGTTGAAAATAACACCTAGACATTTTGGGATGCCTTGGTTGTGTTTAGGGTTGCATTTGAAATTCTGGTTGAGTGTTGTTTTCTTGTTTCCTCTAAATAGAATTTTGGCCCAATTTTGTGATTTTTGCTAAGCCGCGCGCCTGTCAAATAGTGTCCGGGCAAGGGTTAGGGTTTGGTTGAAAATAACACCTAGACATTTTGGGATGCCTTGGTTGTGTTTAGGGTTGCATTTGAAATTCTGGGTGAGTGTTGTTTTCTTGTTTCCTCCATAAACAAATTTGGCCCAATTTTGTGATTCTTGCTAAGCCGCGCGCCTGTCAAGTAGTGTCCGGGCTAGGGTTAGGGTTAGGTTGAAAATAACACCTAGAGATTTTGGGATGCCTTGCTTGTGTTTAGGGTTGCATTTGAAATTCTGGGTGAGTGTTGTTTTCTTGTTTCCTCGTAATAGAATTTTGGCCCAATTTTGTGATTTTTGCTAAGCCGCGCGCCTGTCAAGTAGTGTCCGGGCTAGGGTTAGGGTTAGGTTGAAAATAACACCTAGACATTTTGGGATGCCTTGGTGGTGTTTGGGGTTGCATTTGAAATTCTGGATGAGTGTTGTTTTCTTGTTTCCTCGAAATAAAATTTGGCCCAATTTTGTTATTTTTGCTAAGCCGCGCGTCTGTCAAGTAGTGTCCGGGCTAGGGTTAGGGTTAGGTTGAAAATAACACCTAGACATTTTGGGATGCCTTGGTTGTGTTTAGGGTTGCATTTGAAATTCTGGGTGAGTGTTGTTTTCTTGTTTCCTCGAAATAGAATTTTGGCCCAATTTTGTGATTTTTGCTAAGCCGCGCGCCTGTCAATTAGTGTCCGGGCTAGGGTTAGGGTTAGGTTGAAAATAACACCTAGACATTTTGGGATGCCTTGGTTGTGTTTAGGGTTGCATTTGAAATTCTGGGTGAGTGTTGTTTTCTTGTTTTCTCGAAAAACAAATTAGGCCCAATTTTGTGATTTTTGCTAAGCCGCGCGCCTGTCAAGTAGTGTCCGGGCTAGGGTTAGGGATAGGTTGAAAATAACACCTAGACATTTTGGGATGCCTTGGTGGTGTTTAGGGTTGCATTTGAAATTCTGGGTGAGTGTTGTTTTCTTGTTTCCTTTAAATAGAATTTTGGCCCAATTTTGTGATTTTTGCTAAGCCGCACGCCTGTCAAGTAGTGTCCGGGCTAGGGTTAGGGTTAGGTTGAAAATAACACCTAGACATTTTGGGATGCCTTGGTTGTGTTTGGGGTTGCATTTGAAATTCTGGATGAGTGTTGTTTTCTTGTTTCCTCGAAATAAAATTTGGCCCAATTTTGTTATTTTTGCTAAGCAACGCGCCTGTCAAGTAGTGTCCGGGCTAGGGTTAGGGTTAGGTTGAAAATAACACCTAGACATTTTTGGATGCCTTGGTTGTGTTTAGGGTTGCATTTGAAATTCTGGGTGAGTGTTGTTTTCTTGTTTCCACGAAATAGAATTTTGGCCCAATTTTGTGATTTTTGCTAAGCCGCGCGCCTGTCAAGTAGTGTCCGGGCTAGGGTTAGGGTTAGGTTGAAAATAACACCTAGACATTTTGGGATGCCTTGGTTGTGTTTAGGGTTGCATTTGAAATTCTGGGTGAGTGTTGTTTTCTTGTTTCCTCCAGAAACAAATTTGGCCCAATTTTGTGATTCTTGCTAAGCCGCGCGCCTGTCAAGTAGTGTCCAGGCTAGGGTTAGGGT
Organism: Lepisosteus oculatus; assembly: GCF_040954835.1. Lineage (NCBI taxonomy): Eukaryota > Metazoa > Chordata > Actinopteri > Semionotiformes > Lepisosteidae > Lepisosteus > Lepisosteus oculatus. The sequence continues at coordinate 41,468,611 of NC_090700.1, read as the reverse complement.
TAGGTTGAAAATAACACCTAGAGATTTTGGGATGCCTTGCTTGTGTTTAGGGTTGCATTTGAAATTCTGGGTGAGTGTTGTTTTCTTGTTTCCTCGTAATAGAATTTTGGCCCAATTTTGTGATTTTTGCTAAGCCGCGCGCCTGTCAAGTAGTGTCCGGGCTAGGGTTAGGGTTAGGTTGAAAATAACACCTAGACATTTTGGGATGCCTTGGTGGTGTTTAGGGTTGCATTTGAAATTCTGGGTGAGTGTTGTTTTCTTGTTTCCTCTAAATAGAATTTTGGCCCAATTTTGTGATTTTTGCTAAGCCGCGCGCCTGTCAAGTAGTGTCCAGGCTACGGTTAGGGTTAGGTTGAATTAACACCTAGACATTTTGGGATGGCTTGGTTGTGTTTGGGGTTGCATTTGAAATTCTGGATGAGTGTTGTTTTCTTGTTTCCTCGAAATAAAATTTGGCCCAATTTTGTTATTTTTGCTAAGCCGCGCGCCTGTCAAGTAGTGTCCGGGCTAGGGTTAGGGTTAGGTTGAAAATAACACCTAGACATTTTGGGATGCCTTGGTTGTGTTTAGGGTTGCATTTGAAATTCTGGGTGAGTGTTGTTTTCTTGTTTCCTCGAAATAGAATTTTGGCCCAATTTTGTGATTTTTGCTAAGCCGCGCGCCTGTCAATTAGTGTCCGGGCTAGGGTTAGGGTTAGGTTGAAAATAACACCTAGACATTTTGGGATGCCTTGGTTGTGTTTAGGGTTGCATTTGAAATTCTGGGTGAGTGTTGTTTTCTTGTTTTCTCGAAAAACAAATTAGGCCCAATTTTGTGATTTTTGCTAAGCCGCGCGCCTGTCAAGTAGTGTCCGGGCTAGGGTTAGGGATAGGTTGAAAATAACACCTAGACATTTTGGGATGCCTTGGTGGTGTTTAGGGTTGCATTTGAAATTCTGGGTGAGTGTTGTTTTCTTGTTTCCTTTAAATAGAATTTTGGCCCAATTTTGTGATTTTTGCTAAGCCGCACGCCTGTCAAGTAGTGTCCGGGCTAGGGTTAGGGTTAGGTTGAAAATAACACCTAGACATTTTGGGATGCCTTGGTTGTGTTTGGGGTTGCATTTGAAATTCTGGATGAGTGTTGTTTTCTTGTTTCCTCGAAATAAAATTTGGCCCAATTTTGTTATTTTTGCTAAGCAACGCGCCTGTCAAGTAGTGTCCGGGCTAGGGTTAGGGTTAGGTTGAAAATAACACCTAGACATTTTTGGATGCCTTGGTTGTGTTTAGGGTTGCATTTGAAATTCTGGGTGAGTGTTGTTTTCTTGTTTCTTCGAAATAGAATTTTGGCCCAATTTTGTGATTTTTGCTAAGCCGCGCGCCTGTCAAGTAGTGTCCGGGCAAGGGTTAGGGTTAGGTTGAAAATAACACCTAGACATTTTGGGATGCCTTGGTTGTGTTTAGGGTTGCATTTGAAATTCTGGGTGAGTGTTGTTTTCTTGTTTTCTCGAAAAACAAATTAGGCCCAATTTTGTGATTTTTGCTAAGCCGCGCGCCTGTCAAGTAGTGTCCGGGCTAGGGTTAGGGATAGGTTGAAAATAACACCTAGACATTTTGGGATGCCTTGGTTGTGTTTAGGGTTGCATTTGAAATTCTGGGTGAGTGTTGTTTTCTTGTTTCCTCTAAATAGAATTTTGGCCCAATTTTGTGATTTTTGCTAAGCCGCGCGCCTGTCAAATAGTGTCCGGGCTAGGGTTAGGGTTAGGTTGAAAATAACACCTAGACATTTTGGGATGCCTTGGTTGTGTTTAGGGTTGCATTTGAAATTCTGGGTGAGTGTTGTTTTCTTGTTTCCTCGAAATAGAATTTTTGCCCAATTTTGTGATTTTTGCTAAGCCGCGCGCCTGTCAAGTAGTGTCCGGGCTAGGGTTAGGGTTAGGTTGAAAATAACACCTAGACATTTTGGGATGCCTTGGTTGTGTTTAGGGTTGCATTTGAAATTCTGGGTGAGTGTTGTTTTCTTGTTTCCTCGAGAAACAAATTTGGCCCAATTTTGTGATTTTTGCTAAGCCGTGCGCCTGTCAAATAGTGTCCGGGCTAGGGTTAGGGTTTGGTTGAAAATAACACCTAGACATTTTGGGATGCCTTTGTGGTGTTTAGGGTTGCATTTGAAATTCTGGGTGAGTGTTGTTTTCTTGTTTCCTCTAAATAGAATTTTGGCCCAATTTTGTGATTTTTGCTAAGCCGCGCGCCTGTCAAGTAGTGTCCGGGCTAGGGTTAGGGTTAGGTTGAAAATAACACCTAGAGATTTTGGGATGCCTTGGTGGTGTTTAGGGTTGCATTTGAAATTCTGGGTGAGTGTTGTTTTCTTTTTTCCTTTAAATAGAATTTTGGCCCAATTTTGTGATTTTTGCTAAGCCGCGCGCCTGTCAAGTAGTGTCCGGGCTAGGGTTAGGGTTAGGTTGAAAATAACACCTAGACATTTTGGGATGCCTTGGTTGTGTTTGGGGTTGCATTTGAAATTCTGGATGAGTGTTGTTTTCTTGTTTCCTCGAAATAAAATTTGGCCCAATTTTGTTATTATTGCTAAGCCGCGCGCCTGTCAAGTAGTGTCCGGGCTAGGGTTAGGGTTAGGTTGAAAATAACACCTAGACATTTTGGGATGCCTTGGTTGTGTTTAGGGTTGCATTTGAAATTCTGGGTGAGTGTTGTTTTCTTGTTTCCTCGAAATAGAATTTTGGCCCAATTTTGTGATTTTTGCGAAGCCGCGCGCCTGTCAAGTAGTGTCCGGGCTAGGGTTAGGGTTAGGTTGAAAATAACACCTAGACATTTTGGGATGCCTTGGTTGTGTTTAGGGTTGCATTTGAAATTCTGGGTGAGTGTTGTTTTCTTGTTTTCTCGAAAAACAAATTAGGCCCAATTTTGTGATTTTTGCTAAGCCGCGCGCCTGTCAAGTAGTGTCCGGGCTAGGGTTAGGGATAGGTTGAAAATAACACCTAGACATTTTGGGATGCCTTGGTTGTGTTTAGGGTTGCATTTGAAATTCTGGTTGAGTGTTGTTTTCTTGTTTCCTCTAAATAGAATTTTGGCCCAATTTTGTGATTTTTGCTAAGCCGCGCGCCTGTCAAATAGTGTCCGGGCAAGGGTTAGGGTTTGGTTGAAAATAACACCTAGACATTTTGGGATGCCTTGGTTGTGTTTAGGGTTGCATTTGAAATTCTGGGTGAGTGTTGTTTTCTTGTTTCCTCGAGAAACAAATTTGGCCCAATTTTGTGATTTTTGCTAAGCCGCGCGCCTGTCAAGTAGTGTCCGGGCTAGGGTTAGGGTTAGGTTGAAAATAACACCTAGAGATTTTGGGATGCCTTGCTTGTGTTTAGGGTTGCATTTGAAATTCTGGGTGAGTGTTCTTTTCTTGTTTCCTCGTAATAGAATTTTGGCCCAATTTTGTGATTTTTGCTAAGCCGCGCGCCTGTCAAATAGTGTCCGGGCTAGGGTTAGGGTTTGGTTGAAAATAACACCTAGACATTTTGGGATGCCTTGGTTGTGTTTAGGGTTGCATTTGAAATTCTGGGTGAGTGTTGTTTTCTTGTTTCCTCGAGAAACAAATTTGGCCCAATTTTGTGATTTTTGCTAAGCCGCGCGCCTGTCAAGTAGTGTCCGGGCTAGGGTTAGGGTTAGGTTGAAAATAACACCTAGAGATTTTGGGATGCCTTGCTTGTGTTTAGGGTTGCATTTGAAATTCTGGGTGAGTGTTGTTTTCTTGATTCGTCGTAATAGAATTTTGGCCCATTTTGTGATTTTTGCTAAGCCGCGCGCCTGTCAAATAATGTCCGGGCTAGGGTTAGGGTTTGGTTGAAAATAACACCTAGACATATTGGGATGCCTTGGTTGTGTTTAGGGTTGCATTTTATAATCTTGGACGAGTGTTGTTTTCTTGTTTCCTCGAAAAACAAATTTGTCCCAATTTTGTGATTTTTGCTAAGCCGCGCGCCTGTCAAATAGTGTCCAAGCTAGGGTTAGGGTTAGGTTGAAAATAACACCTAGACATTTTGGGATGCCTTGGTTGTGTTTAGGGTTGCATTTGAAATTCTGGGTGAGTGTTGTTTTCTTGTTTCCTCGAAATAGAATTTTGGCCCAATTGTGTTATTTTTGCTAAGTCGCGCGCCTGTCAAGTAGTGTCCGGGCTAGGGTTAGGGTTAGGTTGAAAATAACACCTAGACATTTTGGGATGCCTTGGTTGTGTTTAGGGTTGCATTTGAAATTCTGGGTGAGTGTTGTTTTCTTGTTTCCTCCAGAAACAAATTTGGCCCAATTTTGTGATTCTTGCTAAGCCGCGCGCCTGTCAAGTAGTGTCCGGGCTAGGGTTAGGGTTAGGTTGAAAATAACACCTAGAGATTTTGGGATGCCTTGCTTGTGTTTAGGGTTGCATTTGAAATTCTGGGTGAGTGTTGTTTTCTTGTTTCCTCGTAATAGAATTTTGGCCCAATTTTGTGATTTTTGCTAAGCCGCGCGCCTGTCAAGTAGTGTCCGGGCTAGGGTTAGGGTTAGGTTGAAAATAACACCTAGACATTTTGGGATGCCTTGGTGGTGTTTAGGGTTGCATTTGAAATTCTGGGTGAGTGTTGTTTTCTTGTTTCCTCTAAATAGAATTTTGGCCCAATTTTGTGATTTTTGCTAAGCCGCGCGCCTGTCAAGTAGTGTCCAGGCTACGGTTAGGGTTAGGTTGAATTAACACCTAGACATTTTGGGATGCCTTGGTTGTGTTTGGGGTTGCATTTGAAATTCTGGATGAGTGTTGTTTTCTTGTTTCCTCGAAATAAAATTTGGCCCAATTTTGTTATTTTTGCTAAGCCGCGCGCCTGTCAAGTAGTGTCCGGGCTAGGGTTAGGGTTAGGTTGAAAATAACACCTAGACATTTTGGGATGCCTTGGTTGTGTTTAGGGTTGCATTTGAAATTCTGGGTGAGTGTTGTTTTCTTGTTTCCTCGAAATAGAATTTTGGCCCAATTTTGTGATTTTTGCTAAGCCGCGCGCCTGTCAATTAGTGTCCGGGCTAGGGTTAGGGTTAGGTTGAAAATAACACCTAGACATTTTGGGATGCCTTGGTTGTGTTTAGGGTTGCATTTGAAATTCTGGGTGAGTGTTGTTTTCTTGTTTTCTCGAAAAACAAATTAGGCCCAATTTTGTGATTTTTGCTAAGCCGCGCGCCTGTCAAGTAGTGTCCGGGCTAGGGTTAGGGATAGGTTGAAAATAACACCTAGACATTTTGGGATGCCTTGGTGGTGTTTAGGGTTGCATTTGAAATTCTGGGTGAGTGTTGTTTTCTTGTTTACTTTAAATAGAATTTTGGCCCAATTTTGTGATTTTTGCTAAGCCGCACGCCTGTCAAGTAGTGTCCGGGCTAGGGTTAGGGTTAGGTTGAAAATAACACCTAGACATTTTGGGATGCCTTGGTTGTGTTTGGGGTTGCATTTGAAATTCTGGATGAGTGTTGTTTTCTTGTTTCCTCGAAATAAAATTTGGCCCAATTTTGTTACTTTTGCTAAGCAACGCGCCTGTCAAGTAGTGTCCGGGCTAGGGTTAGGGTTAGGTTGAAAATAACACCTAGACATTTTTGGATGCCTTGGTTGTGTTTAGGGTTGCATTTGAAATTCTGGGTGAGTGTTGTTTTCTTGTTTCTTCGAAATAGAATTTTGGCCCAATTTTGTGATTTTTGCTAAGCCGCGCGCCTGTCAAGTAGTGTCCGGGCAAGGGTTAGGGTTAGGTTGAAAATAACACCTAGACATTTTGGGATGCCTTGTTTGTGTTTAGGGTTGCATTTGAAATTCTGGGTGAGTGTTGTTTTCTTGTTTTCTCGAAAAACAAATTAGGCCCAATTTTGTGATTTTTGCTAAGCCGCGCGCCTGTCAAGTAGTGTCCGGGCTAGGGTTAGGGATAGGTTGAAAATAACACCTAGACATTTTGGGATGCCTTGGTTGTGTTTAGGGTTGCATTTGAAATTCTGGGTGAGTGTTGTTTTCTTGTTTCCTCTAAATAGAATTTTGGCCCAATTTTGTGATTTTTGCTAAGCCGCGCGCCTGTCAAATAGTGTCCGGGCTAGGGTTAGGGTTAGGTTGAAAATAACACCTAGACATTTTGGGATGCCTTGGTTGTGTTTAGGGTTGCATTTGAAATTCTGGGTGAGTGTTGTTTTCTTGTTTCCTCGAAATAGAATTTTTGCCCAATTTTGTGATTTTTGCTAAGCCGCGCGCCTGTCAAGTAGTGTCCGGGCTAGGGTTAGGGTTAGGTTGAAAATAACACCTAGACATTTTGGGATGCCTTGGTTGTGTTTAGGGTTGCATTTGAAATTCTGCGTGAGTGTTGTTTTCTTGTTTCCTCGAGAAACAAATTTGGCCCAATTTTGTGATTTTTGCTAAGCCGTGCGCCTGTCAAATAGTGTCCGGGCTAGGGTTAGGGTTTGGTTGAAAATAACACCTAGACATTTTGGGATGCCTTGGTGGTGTTTAGGGTTGCATTTGAAATTCTGGGTGAGTGTTGTTTTCTTGTTTCCTCTAAATAGAATTTTGGCCCAATTTTGTGATTTTTGCTAAGCCGCGCGCCTGTCAAGTAGTGTCCGGGCTAGGGTTAGGGTTAGGTTGAAAATAACACCTAGAGATTTTGGGATGCCTTGGTGGTGTTTAGGGTTGCATTTGAAATTCTGGGTGAGTGTTGTTTTCTTGTTTCCTTTAAATAGAATTTTGGCCCAATTTTGTGATTTTTGCTAAGCCGCGCGCCTGTCAAGTAGTGTCCGGGCTAGGGTTAGGGTTAGGTTGAAAATAACACCTAGACATTTTGGGATGCCTTGGTTGTGTTTGGGGTTGCATTTGAAATTCTGGATGAGTGTTGTTTTCTTGTTTCCTCGAAATAAAATTTGGCCCAATTTTGTTATTATTGCTAAGCCGCGCGCCTGTCAAGTAGTGTCCGGGCTAGGGTTAGGGTTAGGTTGAAAATAACACCTAGACATTTTGGGATGCCTTGGTTGTGTTTAGGGTTGCATTTGAAATTCTGGGTGAGTGTTGTTTTCTTGTTTCCTCGAAATAGAATTTTGGCCCAATTTTGTGATTTTTGCTAAGCCGCACGCCTGTCAAGTAGTGTCCGGGCTAGGGTTAGGGTTAGGTTGAAAATAACACCTAGACATTTTGGGATGCCTTGGTTGTGTTTAGGGTTGCATTTGAAATTCTGGGTGAGTGTTGTTTTCTTGTTTTCTCGAAAAACAAATTAGGCCCAATTTTGTGATTTTTGCTAAGCCGCGCGCCTGTCAAGTAGTGTCCGGGCTAGGGTTAGGGATAGGTTGAAAATAACACCTAGACATTTTGGGATGCCTTGGTTGTGTTTAGGGTTGCATTTGAAATTCTGGTTGAGTGTTGTTTTCTTGTTTCCTCTAAATAGAATTTTGGCCCAATTTTGTGATTTTTGCTAAGCCGCGCGCCTGTCAAATAGTGTCCGGGCAAGGGTTAGGGTTTGGTTGAAAATAACACCTAGACATTTTGGGATGCCTTGGTTGTGTTTAGGGTTGCATTTGAAATTCTGGGTGAGTGTTGTTTTCTTGTTTCCTCGAGAAACAAATTTGGCCCAATTTTGTGATTTTTGCTAAGCCGCGCGCCTGTCAAGTAGTGTCCGGGCTAGGGTTAGGGTTAGGTTGAAAATAACACCTAGAGATTTTGGGATGCCTTGCTTGTGTTTAGGGTTGCATTTGAAATTCTGGGTGAGTGTTGTTTTCTTGTTTCCTCGTAATAGAATTTTGGCCCAATTTTGTGATTTTTGCTAAGCCGCGCGCCTGTCAAATAGTGTCCGGGCTAGGGTTAGGTATTGGTTGAAAATAACACCTAGACATTTTGGGATGCCTTGGTTGTGTTTAGGGTTGCATTTGAAATTCTGGGTGAGTGTTGTTTTCTTGTTTCCTCGAGAAACAAATTTGGCCCAATTTTGTGATTTTTGCTAAGCCGCGCGCCTGTCAAGTAGTGTCCGGGCTAGGGTTAGGGTTAGGTTGAAAATAACACCTAGAGATTTTGGGATGCCTTGCTTGTGTTTAGGGTTGCATTTGAAATTCTGGGTGAGTGTTGTTTTCTTGATTCGTCGTAATAGAATTTTGGCCCATTTTGTGATTTTTGCTAAGCCGCGCGCCTGTCAAATAATGTCCGGGCTAGGGTTAGGGTTTGGTTGAAAATAACACCTAGACATATTGGGATGCCTTGGTTGTGTTTAGGGTTGCATTTTATAATCTGGACGAGTGTTGTTTTCTTGTTTCCTCGAAAAACAAATTTGTCCCAATTTTGTGATTTTTGCTAAGCCGCGCGCCTGTCAAATAGTGTCCAAGCTAGGGTTAGGGTTAGGTTGAAAATAACACCTAGACATTTTGGGATGCCTTGGTTGTGTTTAGGGTTGCATTTGAAATTCTGGGTGAGTGTTGTTTTCTTGTTTCCTCGAAATAGAATTTTGGCCCAATTGTGTTATTTTTGCTAAGTGGCGCGCCTGTCAAGTAGTGTCCGGGCTAGGGTTAGGGTTAGGTTGAAAATAACACCTAGACATTTTGGGATGCCTTGGTTGTGTTTAGGGTTGCATTTGAAATTCTGGGTGAGTGTTGTTTTCTTGTTTCCTCGAAATAGAATTTTTGCCCAATTTTGTGATTTTTGCTAAGCCGCGCGCCTGTCAAGTAGTGTCCGGGCTAGGGTTAGGGTTAGGTTGAAAATAACACCTAGACATTTTGGGATGCCTTGGTTGTGTTTAGGGTTGCATTTGATATTCTGGGTGAGTGTTGTTTTCTTGTTTCCTCGTAATAGAATTTTGGCCCAATTTTGTGATTTTTGCTAAGCGGCGCGCCTGTCAAGTAGTGTCCGGGCTAGGGTTAGGGTTAGGTTGAAAATAACACCTAGACATTTTGGGATGCCTTGGTTGTGTTTAGGGTTGCATTTGAAATTCTGGGTGAGTGTTGTTTTCTTGTTTCCTCGAAATAGAATATTGGCCCAATTTTGTTATTTTTGCTAAGCCGCGCGCCTGTCAAGTAGTGTCCGGGCTAGGGTTAGGGTTAGGTTGAAAATAACACCTAGACATTTTGGGATGCCTTGGTGGTGTTTAGGGTTGCATTTGAAATTCTGGGTGAGTGTTGTTTTCTTGTTTCCTCTAAATAGAATTTTGGCCCAATTTTGTGATTTTTGCTAAGCCGCGCGCCTGTCAAGTAGTGTCCGGGCTAGGGTTAGGGTTAGGTTGAAAATAACACCTAGACATTTTGGGATGCCTTGGTTGTGTTTGGGGTTGCATTTGAAATTCTGGATGAGTGTTGTTTTCTTGTTTCCTCGAAATAAAATTTGGCCCAATTTTGTTATTTTTGCTAAGCCGCGCGCCTGTCAAGTAGTGTCCGGGCTAGGGTTAGGGTTAGGTTGAAAATAACACCTAGACATTTTGGGATGCCTTGGTTGTGTTTAGGGTTGCATTTGAAATTCTGGGTGAGTGTTGTTTTCTTGTTTCCTCGAAATAGAATTTTGGCCCAATTTTGTGATTTTTGCTAAGCCGCGCGCCTGTCAAGTAGTGTCCGGGCTAGGGTTAGGGTTAGGTTGAAAATAACACCTAGACATTTTGGGATGCCTTGGTTGTGTTTAGGGTTGCATTTGAAATTCTGGGTGAGTGTTGTTTTCTTGTTTTCTCGAAAAATAAATTAGGCCCAATTTTGTGATTTTTGCTAAGCCGCGCGCCTCTCAAGTAGTGTCCGGGCTAGGGTTAGGGATAGGTTGAAAATAACACCTAGACATTTTGGGATGCCTTGGTGGTGTTTAGGGTTGCATTTGAAATTCTGGGTGAGTGTTGTTTTCTTGTTTCCTTTAAATAGAATTTTGGCCCAATTTTGTGATTTTTGCTAAGCCGCGCGCCTGTCAAGTAGTGTCCGGGCTAGGGTTAGGGTTAGGTTGAAAATAACACCTAGACATTTTGGGATGCCTTGGTTGTGTTTGGGGTTGCATTTGAAATTCTGGATGAGTGTTGTTTTCTTGTTTCCTCGAAATAAAATTTGGCCCAATTTTGTTATTTTTGCTAAGCCGCGCGCCTGTCAAGTAGTGTCCGGGCTAGGGTTAGGGTTAGGTTGAAAATAACACCTAGACATTTTGGGATGCCTTGGTTGTGTTTAGGGTTGCATTTGAAATTCTGGGTGAGTGTTGTTTTCTTGTTTCCTCGAAATAGAATTTTGGCCCAATTTTGTGATTTTTGCTAAGCCGCGCGCCTGTCAAGTAGTGTCCGGGCTAGGGTTAGGGTTAGGTTGAAAATAACACCTAGACATTTTGGGATGCCTTGGTTGTGTTTAGGGTTGCATTTGAAATTCTGGGTGAGTGTTGTTTTCTTGTTTCCTCTAAATAGAATTTTGGCCCAATTTTGTGATTTTTGCTAAGCCGCGCGCCTGTCAAATAGTGTCCGGGCTAGGGTTAGGGTTTGGTTGAAAATAACACCTAGACATTTTGGGATGCCTTGGTTGTGTTTAGGGTTGCATTTGAAATTCTGGGTGAGTGTTGTTTTCTTGTTTCCTCGAAAAACAAATTTGTCCCAATTTTGTGATTTTTGCTAAGCCGCGCGCCTGTCAAATAGTGTCCAAGCTAGGGTTAGGGTTAGGTTGAAAATAACACCTAGACATTTTGGGATGCCTTGGTTGTGTTTAGGGTTGCATTTGAAATTCTGGGTGAGTGTTGTTTTCTTGTTTCCTCGAAATAGAATTTTGGCCCAATTGTGCTATTTTTGCTAAGTCGCGCGCCTGTCAAGTAGTGTCCGGGCTAGGGTTAGGGTTAGGTTTAAAATAACACCTAGACATTTTGGGATGCCTTGGTTTCGTTTAGGGTTGCATTTGAAATTCTGGGTGAGTGTTGTTTTCTTGTTTCCTCGAAATAGAATTTTGGCCCAATTTTGTGATTTTTGCTAAGCCGCGCGCCTGTCAAATAGTGTCCGGGCTAGGGTTAGGGTTTGGTTGAAAATAACACCTAGACATTTTGGGATGCCTTGGTTGTGTTTAGGGTTGCATTTGAAATTCTGGGTGAGTGTTGTTTTCTTGTTTCCTCGAAATAGAATTTTGGCCCAATTTTGTGATTTTTGCTAAGCCGCGCGCCTGTCAAGTAGTGTCCGGGCTAGGGTTAGGGTTAGGTTGAAAATAACACCTAGACATTTTGGGATGCCTTGGTTGTTTTTAGGGTTGCATTTGAAATTCTGGGTGAGTGTTGTTTTCTTGTTTCCTCTAAATAGAATTTTGGCCCAATTTTGTGATTTTTGCTAAGCCGCGCGCCTGTCAAGTAGTGTCCGGGCTAGGGTTAGGGTTAGGTTGAAAATAACACCTAGAGATTTTGGGATGCCTTAGTTGTGTTTAGGGTTGCATTTGAAATTCTGGGTGAGTGTTGTTTTCTTGTTTCCTCGAAATAGAATATTGGCCCAATTTTGTTATTTTTGCTAAGCCGCGCGCCTGTCAAGTAGTGTCCGGGCTAGGGTTAGGGTTAGGTTGAAAATAACACCTAGACATTTTGGGATGCCTTGGTGGTGTTTAGGGTTGCATTTGAAATTCTGGGTGAGTGTTGTTTTCTTGTTTCCTCTATATAGAATTTTGGCCCAATTTTGTGATTTTTGCTAAGCCGCGCGCCTGTCAAGTAGTGTCCGGGCTAGGGTTAGGGTTAGGTTGAAAATAACACCTAGACATTTTGGGATGCCTTGGTTGTGTTTGGGGTTGCATTTGAAATTCTGGATGAGTGTTGTTTTCTTGTTTCCTCGAAATAAAATTTGGCCCAATTTTGTTATTTTTGCTAAGCCGCGCGCCTGTCAAGTAGTGTCCGGGCTAGGGTTAGGGTTAGGTTGAAAATAACACCTAGACATTTTGGGATGCCTTGGTTGTGTTTAGGGTTGCATTTGAAATTCTGGGTGAGTGTTGTTTTCTTGTTTCCTCGAAATAGAATTTTGGCCCAATTTTGTGATTTTTGCTAAGCCGCGCGCCTGTCAAGTAGTGTCCGGGCTAGGGTTAGGGTTAGGTTGAAAATAACACCTAGACATTTTGGGATGCCTTGGTTGTGTTTAGGGTTGCATTTGAAATTCTGGGTGAGTGTTGTTTTCTTGTTTTCTCGAAAAACAAATTAGGCCCAATTTTGTGATTTTTGCTAAGCCGCGCGCCTGTCAAGTAGTGTCCGGGCTAGGGTTAGGGATAGGTTGAAAATAACACCTAGACATTTTGGGATGCCTTGGTTGTGTTTAGGGTTGCATTTGAAATTCTGGGTGAGTGTTGTTTTCTTGTTTCCTCTAAATAGAATTTTGGCCCAATTTTGTGATTTTTGCTAAGCCGCGCGCCTGTCAAATAGTGTCCGGGCTAGGGTTAGGGTTTGGTTGAAAATAACACCTAGACATTTTGGGATGCCTTGGTTGTGTTTAGGGTTGCATTTGAAATTCTGGGTGAGTGTTGTTTTCTTGTTTCCTCGAGAAACAAATTTGGCCCAATTTTGTGATTTTTGCTAAGCCGCGCGCCTGTCAAGTAGTGTCCGGGCTAGGGTTAGGGTTAGGTTGAAAATAACACCTAGACATTTTGGGATGCCTTGGTTGTGTTTAGGGTTGCATTTGAAATTCTGGGTGAGTGTTGTTTTCTTGTTTCCTCGAAATAGAATTTTGGCCCAATTTTGTGATTTTTGCTAAGCCGCGCGCCTGTCAAGTAGTGTCCGGGCTAGGGTTAGGGTTAGGTTGAAAATAACACCTAGACATTTTGGAATGCCTTGGTTGTGTTTAGGGTTGCATTTGAAATTCTGGGTGAGTGTTGTTTTCTTGTTTTCTCGAGAAACAAATTTGGCCCAATTTTGTGATTTTTGCTAAGCCGCGCGCCTGTCAAGTAGTGTCCGGGCTAGGGTTAGGGATAGGTTGAAAATAACACCTAGACATTTTGGGATGCCTTGGTTGTGTTTAGGGTTGCATTTGAAATTCTGGGTGAGTGTTGTTTTCTTGTTTCCTCTAAATAGAATTTTGGCCCAATTTTGTGATTTTTGCTAAGCCGCGCGCCTGTCAAGTAGTGTCCGGGCTAGGGTTAGGGTTAGGTTGAAAATAACACCTAGACATATTGGGATGCCTTGGTTGTGTTTAGGGTTGCATTTTATAATCTGGACGAGTGTTGTTTTCTTGTTTCCTCGAAAAACAAATTTGTCCAAATTTTGTGATTTTTGCTAAGCCGCGCGCCTGTCAAATAGTGTCCGGGCTAGGGTTAGGGTTAGGTTGAAAATAACACCTAGACATTTTGGGATGCCTTGGTGGTGTTTAGGGTTGCATTTCAAATTCTGGGTGAGTGTTGTTTTCTTGTTTCCTCTAAATAGAATTTTGGCCCAATTTTGTGATTTTTGCTAAGCCGCGCGCCTGTCAAGTAGTGTCCGGGCTAGGGTTAGGGATAGGTTGAAAATAACACCTAGACATTTTGGGATGCCTTGGTTGTGTTTGGGGTTGCATTTGAAATTCTGGATGAGTGTTGTTTTCTTGTTTCCTCGAAATAAAATTTGGCCCAATTTTGTTATTTTTGCTAAGCCGCGCGCCTGTCAAGTAGTGTCCGGGCTAGGGTTAGGGTTTGGTTGAAAATAACACCTAGACATTTTGGGATGCCTTGGTTGTGTTTAGGGTTGCATTTGAAATTCTGGGTGAGTGTTGTTTTCTTGTTTTCTCGAAAAACAAATTAGGCCCAATTTTGTGATTTTTGCTAAGCCGCGCGCCTGTCAAATAGTGTCCGGGCTAGGGTTAGGGTTTGGTTGAAAATAACACCTAGACATATTGGGATGCCTTGGTTGTGTTTAGGGTTGCATTTTATAATCTGGACGAGTGTTGTTTTCTTGTTTCCTCGAAAAACAAATTTGTCCAAATTTTGTGATTTTTGCTAAGCCGCGCGCCTGTCAAATAGTGTCCAAGCTAGGGTTAGGGTTAGGTTGAAAATAACACCTAGACATTTTGGGATGCCTTGGTTGTGTTTAGGGTTGCATTTGATATTCTGGGTGAGTGTTGTTTTCTTGTTTCCTCGAAATAGAATTTTGGCCCAATTGTGTTATTTTTGCTAAGTCGCGCGCCTGTCAAGTAGTGTCCGGGCTAGGGTTAGGGTTAGGTTGAAAATAACACCTAGACATTTTGGGATGCCTTGGTTGTGTTTAGGGTTGCATTTGAAATTCTGGGTGAGTGTTGTTTTCTTGTTTCCTCGAGAAACAAATTTGGCCCAATTTTGTGATTTTTGCTAAGCCGCGCGCCTGTCAAGTAGTGTCCGGGCTAGGGTTAGGGTTAGGTTGAAAATAACACCTAGACATTTTTGGATGCCTTGGTTGTGTTTAGGGTTGCATTTGAAATTCTGGGTAAGTGTTGTTTTCTTGTTTCCACGAAATAGAATTTTGGCCCAATTTTGTTATTTTTGCTAAGCCGCGCGCCTGTCAAGTAGTGTCCGGGTTAGGGTTAGGGTTAGGTTGAAAATAACACCAGACATTTTGGGATGCCTTGGTTATGTTTAGGGTTGCATTTGAAATTCTGGGTGAGTGTTGTTTTCTTGTTTCCTTGTAATAGAATTTTGGCCCAATTTTGTGATTTTTGCTAAGCCGCGCGCCTGTCAAATAGTGTCCGGGCTAGGGTTAGGGTTAGGTTGAAAATAACACCTAGACATTTTGGGATGCCTTGGTTATGTTTGGGGTTGCATTTGAAATTCTGGATGAGTGTTGTTTTCTTGTTTCCTCGAAATAAAATTTGGCCCAATTTTGTTATTTTTGCTAAGCCCCGCGCCTGTCAAGTAGTGTCCGGGCTAGGGTTAGGGTTAGGTTGAAAATAACACCTAGACATTTTGGGATGCCTTGGTTGTGTTTAGGGTTGCATTTGAAATTCTGGGTGAGTGTTGTTTTCTTGTTTTCTCGAAAAACAAATTAGGCCCAATTTTGTGATTTTTGCTAAGCCGCGCGCCTGTCAAGTAGTGTCCGGGCTAGGGTTAGGGATAGGTTGAAAATAACACCTAGACATTTTGGGATGCCTTGGTTGTGTTTAGGGTTGCATTTGAAATTCTGGGTGAGTGTTGTTTTCTTGTTTCCTCTAAATAGAATTTTGGCCCAATTTTGTGATTTTTGCTAAGCCGCGCGCCTGTCAATTAGTGTCCGGGCTAGGGTTAGGGTTTGGTTGAAAATAACACCTAGACATTTTGGGATGCCTTGGTTGTGTTTAGGGTTGCATTTGAAATTCTGGGTGAGTGTTGTTTTCTTGTTTCCTCGAGAAACAAATTTGGCCCAATTTTGTGATTTTTGCTAAGCCGCGCGCCTGTCAAGTAGTGTCCGGGCTAGGGTTAGGGTTAGGTTGAAAATAACACCTATACATTTTGGGATGCCTTGGTTTCGTTTAGGGTTGCATTTGAAATTCTGGGTGAGTGTTGTTTTCTTGTTTCCTCGAAATAGAATTTTGGCCCAATTTTGTGATTTTTGCTAAGCCGCGCGCCTGTCAAATAGTGTCCGGGCTAGGGTTAGGGTTTGGTTGAAAATAACACCTAGACATTTTGGGATGCCTTGGTTGTGTTTAGGGTTGCATTTGAAATTCTGGGTGAGTGTTGTTTTCTTGTTTCCTCTAAATAGAATTTTGGCCCAATTTTGTGATTTTTGCTAAGCCGCGCGCCTGTCAAGTAGTGTCCGGGCTAGGGTTAGGGTTAGGTTGAAAATAACATCTAGACATTTTGGGATGCCAGGGTTGTGTTTAGGGTTGCATTTGAAATTCTGGGTGAGTGTTGTTTTCTTGTTTCCTCGAAATAGAATATTGGCCCAATTTTGTTATTTTTGCTAAGCCGCGCGCCTGTCAAGTAGTGTCCGGGCTAGGGTTAGGGTTAGGTTGAAAATAACACCTAGACATTTTGGGATGCCTTGGTTGTGTTTAGGGTTGCATTTGATATTCTGGGTGAGTGTTGTTTTCTTGTTTCCTCTAAATAGAATTTTGGCCCAATTTTGTGATTTTTGCTAAGCCGCGCGCCTGTCAAGTAGTGTCCGGGCTAGGGTTAGGGTTAGGTTGAAAATAACACCTAGAGATTTTGCGATGCCTTGGTTGTGTTTAAGGTTGCATTTGAAATTCTGGGTGAGTGTTGTTTTCTTGTTTTCTCGAGAAACAAATTTGGCCCAATTTTGTGATTTTTGCTAAGCCGCGCGCCTGTCAAATAGTGTCCGGGCTAGGGTTAGGGTTAGGTTGAAAATAACACCTAGACATTTTGGGATGCCTTGGTTGTGTTTAGGGTTGCATTTGAAATTCTGGGTGAGTGTTGTTTTCTTGTTTCCTCGAAATAGAATATTGGCCCAATTTTGTTATTTTTGCTAAGCCGCGCGCCTGTCAAGTAGTGTCCGGGCTAGGGTTAGGGTTAGGTTGAAAATAACACCTAGACATTTTGGGATGCCTTGGTTGTGTTTAGGGTTGCATTTGAAATTCTGGGTGAGTGTTGTTTTCTTGTTTCCTCGAAATAGAATTTTGGCCCAATTTTGTTATTTTTGCTAAGCCGCGCGCCTGTCAAGTAGTGTCCGGGCTAGGGTTAGGGTTAGGTTGAAAATAACACCTAGACATTTTGGGATGCCTTGGTTGTGTTTAGGGTTGCATTTGAAATTCTGGGTGAGTGTTGTTTTCTTGTTTCCTCGAAATAGAATTTTGGCCCAATTTTGTGATTTTTGCTAAGCCGCGCGCCTGTCAAGTAGTGTCCGGGCTAGGGTTAGGGTTAGGTTGAAAATAACACCTAGACATTTTGGAATGCCTTGGTTGTGTTTAGGGTTGCATTTGAAATTCTGGGTGAGTGTTGTTTTCTTGTTTTCTCGAGAAACAAATTTGGCCCAATTTTGTGATTTTTGCTAAGCCGCGCGCCTGTCAAGTAGTGTCCGGGCTAGGGTTAGGGATAGGTTGAAAATAACACCTAGACATTTTGGGATGCCTTGGTTGTGTTTAGGGTTGCATTTGAAATTCTGGGTGAGTGTTGTTTTCTTGTTTCCTCTAAATAGAATTTTGGCCCAATTTTGTGATTTTTGCTAAGCCGCGCGCCTGTCAAGTAGTGTCCGGGCTAGGGTTAGGGTTAGGTTGAAAATAACACCTAGACATATTGGGATGCCTTGGTTGTGTTTAGGGTTGCATTTTATAATCTGGACGAGTGTTGTTTTCTTGTTTCCTCGAAAAACAAATTTGTCCAAATTTTGTGATTTTTGCTAAGCCGCGCGCCTGTCAAATAGTGTCCAAGCTAGGGTTAGGGTTTGGTTGAAAATAACACCTAGACATATTGGGATGCCTTGGTTGTGTTTAGGGTTGCATTTTATAATCTGGACGAGTGTTGTTTTCTTGTTTTCTCGAGAAACAAATTTGGCCCAATTTTGTGATTTTTGCTAAGCCGCGCGCCTGTCAAATAGTGTCCGGGCTAGGGTTAGGGTTAGGTTGAAAATAACACCTAGACATTTTGGGATGCCTTGCTTGTGTTTAGGGTTGCATTTGAAATTCTGGGTCAGTGTTGTTTTCTTGATTCCTCGTAATAGAATTTTGGCCCAATTTTGTGATTTTTGCTAAGCCGCGCGCCTGTCAAATAGTGTCCGGGCTAGGGTTAGGGTTTGGTTGAAAAAAACACCTAGACATATTGGGATGCCTTGGTTGTGTTTAGGGTTGCATTTTATAATCTGGACGAGTGTTGTTTTCTTGTTTCCTCGAAAAACAAATTTGTCCAAATTTTGTGATTTTTGCTAAGCCGCGCGCCTGTCAAATAGTGTCCAAGCTAGGGTTAGGGTTAGGTTGAAAATAACACCTAGACATTTTGGGATGCCTTGGTTGTGTTTAGGGTTGCATTTGAAATTCTGGGTGAGTGTTGTTTTCTTGTTTCCTCGAAATAGAATTTTGGCCCAATTGTGTTATTTTTGCTAAGTCGCGCGCCTGTCAAGTAGTGTCCGGGCTAGGGTTAGGGTTAGGTTGAAAATAACACCTAGACATTTTGGGATGCCTTGGTTTTGTTTAGGGTTGCATTTGAAATTCTGGGTGAGTGTTGTTTTCTTGTTTCCTCGAGAAACAAATTTGGTCCAATTTTGTGATTGTTGCTAAGCCACGCGCCTGTCAAGTAGTGTCCGGGCTAGGGTTAGGGTTAGGTTGAAAATAACACCTAGACATTTTGGGATGCCTTGGTTTCGTTTAGGGTTGCATTTGAAATTCTGGGTGAGTGTTGTTTTCTTGTTTCCTCGAAATAGAATTTTGGCCCAATTTTGTGATTTTTGCTAAGCCGCACGCCTGTCAAATAGTGTCCGGGCTAGGGTTAGGGTTTGGTTGAAAATAACACCTAGACATTTTGGGATGCCTTGGTTGTGTTTAGGGTTGCATTTGAAATTCTGGGTGAGTGTTGTTTTCTTGTTTCCTCTAAATAGAATTTTGGCCCAATTTTGTGATTTTTGCTAAGCCGCGCGCCTGTCAAGTAGTGTCCGGGCTAGGGTTAGGGTTAGGTTGAAAATAACATCTAGACATTTTGGGATGCCAGGGTTGTGTTTAGGGTTGCATTTGAAATTCTGGGTGAGTGTTGTTTTCTTGTTTCCTCGAAATAGAATATTGGCCCAATTTTGTTATTTTTGCTAAGCCGCGCGCCTGTCAAGTAGTGTCCGGGCTAGGGTTAGGGTTAGGTTGAAAATAACACCTAGACATTTTGGGATGCCTTGGTTGTGTTTAGGGTTGCATTTGATATTCTGGGTGAGTGTTGTTTTCTTGTTTCCTCTAAATAGAATTTTGGCCCAATTTTGTGATTTTTGCTAAGCCGCGCGCCTGTCAAGTAGTGTCCGGGCTAGGGTTAGGGTTAGGTTGAAAATAACACCTAGAGATTTTGCGATGCCTTGGTTGTGTTTAAGGTTGCATTTGAAATTCTGGGTGAGTGTTGTTTTCTTGTTTTCTCGAGAAACAAATTTGGCCCAATTTTGTGATTTTTGCTAAGCCGCGCGCCTGTCAAATAGTGTCCGGGCTAGGGTTAGGGTTAGGTTGAAAATAACACCTAGACATTTTGGGATGCCTTGGTTGTGTTTAGGGTTGCATTTGAAATTCTGGGTGAGTGTTGTTTTCTTGTTTCCTCGAAATAGAATATTGGCCCAATTTTGTTATTTTTGCTAAGCCGCGCGCCTGTCAAGTAGTGTCCGGGCTAGGGTTAGGGTTAGGTTGAAAATAACACCTAGACATTTTGGGATGCCTTGGTTGTGTTTAGGGTTGCATTTGAAATTTTGGGTGAGTGTTGTTTTCTTGTTTCCTCGAAATAGAATTTTGGCCCAATTTTGTTATTTTTGCTAAGCCGCGCGCCTGTCAAGTAGTGTCCGGGCTAGGGTTAGGGTTAGGTTGAAAATAACACCTAGACATTTTGGGATGCCTTGGTTGTGTTTAGGGTTGCATTTGAAATTCTGGGTGAGTGTTGTTTTCTTGTTTCCTCGAAATAGAATTTTGGCCCAATTTTGTGATTTTTGCTAAGCCGCGCGCCTGTCAAGTAGTGTCCGGGCTAGGGTTAGGGTTAGGTTGAAAATAACACCTAGACATTTTGGAATGCCTTGGTTGTGTTTAGGGTTGCATTTGAAATTCTGGGTGAGTGTTGTTTTCTTGTTTTCTCGAGAAACAAATTTGGCCCAATTTTGTGATTTTTGCTAAGCCGCGCGCCTGTCAAGTAGTGTCCGGGCTAGGGTTAGGGATAGGTTGAAAATAACACCTAGACATTTTGGGATGCCTTGGTTGTGTTTAGGGTTGCATTTGAAATTCTGGGTGAGTGTTGTTTTCTTGTTTCCTCTAAATAGAATTTTGGCCCAATTTTGTGATTTTTGCTAAGCCGCGCGCCTGTCAAGTAGTGTCCGGGCTAGGGTTAGGGTTAGGTTGAAAATAACACCTAGACATATTGGGATGCCTTGGTTGTGTTTAGGGTTGCATTTTATAATCTGGACGAGTGTTGTTTTCTTGTTTCCTCGAAAAACAAATTTGTCCAAATTTTGTGATTTTTGCTAAGCCGCGCGCCTGTCAAATAGTGTCCAAGCTAGGGTTAGGGTTTGGTTGAAAATAACACCTAGACATATTGGGATGCCTTGGTTGTGTTTAGGGTTGCATTTTATAATCTGGACGAGTGTTGTTTTCTTGTTTTCTCGAGAAACAAATTTGGCCCAATTTTGTGATTTTTGCTAAGCCGCGCGCCTGTCAAATAGTGTCCGGGCTAGGGTTAGGGTTAGGTTGAAAATAACACCTAGACATTTTGGGATGCCTTGCTTGTGTTTAGGGTTGCATTTGAAATTCTGGGTCAGTGTTGTTTTCTTGATTCCTCGTAATAGAATTTTGGCCCAATTTTGTGATTTTTGCTAAGCCGCGCGCCTGTCAAATAGTGTCCGGGCTAGGGTTAGGGTTTGGTTGAAAAAAACACCTAGACATATTGGGATGCCTTGGTTGTGTTTAGGGTTGCATTTTATAATCTGGACGAGTGTTGTTTTCTTGTTTCCTCGAAAAACAAATTTGTCCAAATTTTGTGATTTTTGCTAAGCCGCGCGCCTGTCAAATAGTGTCCAAGCTAGGGTTAGGGTTAGGTTGAAAATAACACCTAGACATTTTGGGATGCCTTGGTTGTGTTTAGGGTTGCATTTGAAATTCTGGGTGAGTGTTGTTTTCTTGTTTCCTCGAAATAGAATTTTGGCCCAATTGTGTTATTTTTGCTAAGTCGCGCGCCTGTCAAGTAGTGTCCGGGCTAGGGTTAGGGTTAGGTTGAAAATAACACCTAGACATTTTGGGATGCCTTGGTTTTGTTTAGGGTTGCATTTGAAATTCTGGGTGAGTGTTGTTTTCTTGTTTCCTCGAGAAACAAATTTGGTCCAATTTTGTGATTGTTGCTAAGCCACGCGCCTGTCAAGTAGTGTCCGGGCTAGGGTTAGGGTTAGGTTGAAAATAACACCTAGACATTTTGGGATGCCTTGGTTGTGTTTAGGGTTGCATTTGAAATTCTGGGTAAGTGTTGTTTTCTTGTTTCCACGAAATAGAATTTCGGCCCAATTTTGTTATTTTTGCTAAGCCGCGCGCCTGTCAAGTAGTGTCCGGGCTAGGGTTAGGGTTAGGTTGAAAATAACACCAGACATTTTGGGATGCCTTGGTTGCATTTAGGGTTGCATTTAAAATTCTGGGTGAGTGTTGTTTTCTTGATTCCTCGTAATAGAATTTTGGCCCAATTTTGTGATTTTTGCTAAGCCGCGCGCCTGTCAAATAGTGTCCGGGCTAGGGTTAGGGTTTGGTTGAAAATAACACCTAGACATATTGGGATGCCTTGGTTGTGTTTAGGGTTGCATTTTATAATCTGGACGAGTGTTGTTTTCTTGTTTCCTCGAAAAACAAATTTGTCCAAATTTTGTGATTTTTGCTAAGCCGCGCGCCTGTCAAATAGTGTCCAAGCTAGGGTTAGGGTTAGGTTGAAAATAACACCTAGACATTTTGGGATGCCTTGGTTGTGTTTAGGGTTGCATTTGAAATTCTGGGTGAGTGTTGTTTTCTTGTTTCCTCGAAATAGAATTTTGGCCCAATTGTGTTATTTTTGCTAAGTCGCGCACCTGTCAAGTAGTGTCCGGGCTAGGGTTAGGGTTAGGTTGAAAATAACACCTAGACATTTTGGGATGCCTTGGTTTTGTTTAGGGTTGCATTTGAAATTCTGGGTGAGTGTTGTTTTCTTGTTTCCTCGAAATAGAATTTTTGCCCAATTTTGTGATTTTTGCTAAGCCGCGCGCCTGTCAAGTAGTGTCCGGGCTAGGGTTAAGGTTAGGTTGAAAATAACACCTAGACATTTTGGGATGCCTTGGTTGTGTTTAGGGTTGCATTTGAAATTCTGGGTAAGTGTTGTTTTCTTGTTTCCACGAAATAGAATTTTGGCCCAATTTTGTTATTTTTGCTAAGCCGCGCGCCTGTCAAGTAGTGTCCGGGCTAGGGTTAGGGTTAGGTTGAAAATAACACCAGACATTTTGGGATGCCTTGGTTGTGTTTAGGGTTGCATTTGAAATTCTGGGTGAGTGTTGTTTTCTTGTTTCCTCGTAATAGAATTTTGGCCCAATTTTGTGATTTTTACTAAGCCGCGCGCCTGTCAAATAGTGTCCGGGCTAGGGTTAGGGTTAGGTTGAAAATAACACCTAGACATTTTGGGATGCCTTGGTTGTGTTTAGGGTTGCATTTGAAATTCAGGGTGAGTGTTGTTTTCTTGTTTCCTCGAAATAGAATATTGGCCCAATTTTGTTATTTTTGCTAAGCCGCACGCCTGTCAAGTAGTGTCCGGTCTAGGGTTAGGGTTAGGTTGAAAATAACACCTAGACATTTTGGGATGCCTTGGTGGTGTTTAGGGTTGCATTTGAAATTCTGGGTGAGTGTTGTTTTCTTGTTTCCTCTAAATAGAATTTTGGCCCAATTTTGTGATTTTTGCTAAGCCGCGCGCCTGTCAAGAAGTGTCCGGGCTAAGGTTAGGGTTAGATGTAAAATAACACCTAGACATTTTGGGATGCCTTGGTTGTGTTTAAGGTTGCATTTTAAATTCTGGGTGAGTGTTGTTTTCTTGTTTTCTCGAAAAACAAATTAGGCCCAATTTTGTGAATTTTGCTAAGCCGAGCGCCTGTCAAGTAGTGTCCGGGCTAGGGTTAGGGTTAGGGTGAAAATAACACCTAGACATTTTGGGATGCCTTGGTTGTGTTTAGGGTTGCATTTGAAATTCTGGGTGAGTGTTGTTTTCTTGTTTCCTCGAAATAGAATTTTGGCCCAATTTTGTGATTTTTGCTAAGCCGCGCGCCTGTCAAATAGTGTCCGGGCTAGGGTTAGGGTTTGGTTGAAAATAACACCTAGACATTTTGGGATGCCTTGGTTGTGTTTAGGGTTGCATTTGAAATTCTGGGTGAGTGTTGTTTTCTTGTTTCCTCGAGAAACAAATTTGGTCCAATTTTGTGATTGTTGCTAAGCCACGCGCCTGTCAAGTAGTGTCCGGGCTAGGGTTAGGGTTAGGTTGAAAATAACACCTAGACATTTTGGGATGCCTTGGTTGTGTTTAGGGTTGCATTTGATATTCTGGGTGAGTGTTGTTTTCTTGTTTCCTCTAAATAGAATTTTGGCCCAATTTTGTGATTTTTGCTAAGCCGCGCGCCTGTCAAGTAGTGTCCGGGCTAGGGTTAGGGTTAGGTTGAAAATAACATCTAGACATTTTGGGATGCCTTGGTTGTGTTTAGGGTTGCATTTGAAATTCTGGGTGAGTGTTGTTTTCTTGTTTCCTCGAAATAGAATATTGGCCCAATTTTGTTATTTTTGCTAAGCCGCGCGCCTGTCAAGTAGTGTCCGGGCTAGGGTTAGGGTTAGGTTGAAAATAACACCTAGACATTTTGGGATGACTTGGTTGTGTTTAGGGTTGCATTTGATATTCTGGGTGAGTGTTGTTTTCTTGTTTCCTCGAAATAGAATATTGGCCCAATTTTGTGATTTTTGCTAAGCCGCGCGCCTGTCAAGTAGTGTCCGGGCTAGGGTTAGGGTTAGGTTGAAAATAACACCTAGACATTTTGGGATGCCTTGGTTGTGTTTAGGGTTGCATTTGAAATTCTGGGTGAGTGTTGTTTTCTTGTTTCCTCGAAATAGAATTTTGGCCCAATTTTGTGATTTTTGCTAAGCCGCGCGCCTGTCAAATAGTGTCCGGGCTAGGGTTAGGGTTAGGTTGAAAATAACACCTAGACATTTTGGAATGCCTTGGTTGTGTTTAGGGTTGCATTTGAAATTCTGGGTGAGTGTTGTTTTCTTGTTTCCTCGAAATAGAATATTGGCCCAATATTGTTATTTTTGCTAAGCCGCGCGCCTGTCAAGAAGTGTCCGGGCTAGGGTTAGGGTTAGGTTGAAAATAACACCTATACATTTTGGGATGCCTTAGTGGTGTTTAAGGTTGCATTTGAAATTCTGGGTGAGTGTTGTTTTCTTGTTTCCTCGAAATAGAATTTTGGCCCAATTTTGTGATTTTTGCTAAGCCGCGCGTCTGTCAAATAGTGTCCGGGCTAGGGTTAGGGATTGGTTGAAAATAACACCTAGACATTTTGGGATGCCTTGGTTGTGTTTAGGGTTGCATTTGAAATTCTGGGTGAGTGTTGTTTTCTTGTTTCCTCTAAATAGAATTTTGGCCCAATTTTGTGATTTTTGCTAAGCCGCGCGCCTGTCAAGTAGTGTCCGGGCTAGGGTTAGGGTTAGGTTGAAAATAACACCTAGAGATTTTGCGATGCCTTGGTTGTGTTTAAGGTTGCATTTGAAATTCTGGGTGAGTGTTGTTTTCTTGTTTTCTCGAGAAACAAATTTGGCCGCGCGCCTGTCAAGTAGTGTCCGGGCTAGGGTTAGGGTTAGGTTGAAAATAACACCTAGAGATTTTGCGATGCCTTGGTTGTGTTTAAGGTTGCATTTGAAATTCTGGGTGAGTGTTGTTTTCTTGTTTCCTCGAAATAGAATATTGGCCCAATTTTGTTATTTTTGCTAAGCCGCGCGCCTGTCAAGTAGTGTCCGGGCTAGGGTTAGGGTTAGGTTGAAAATAACACCTAGACATTTTGGGATGCCTTGGTTGTGTTTAGGGTTGCATTTGATATTCTGGGTGAGTGTTGTTTTCTTGTTTCCTCTAAATAGAATTTTGGCCCAATTTTGTGATTTTTGCTAAGCCGCGCGCCTGTCAAGTAGTGTCCGGGCTAGGGTTAGGGTTAGGTTGAAAATAACACCTAGAGATTTTGCGATGCCTTGGTTGTGTTTAAGGTTGCATTTGAAATTCTGGGTGAGTGTTGTTTTCTTGTTTCCTCGAAATAGAATATTGGCCCAATTTTGTTATTTTTGCTAAGCCGCGCGCCTGTCAAGTAGTGTCCGGGCTAGGGTTAGGGTTAGGTTGAAAATAACACCTAGACATTTTGGGATGCCTTGGTTGTGTTTAGGGTTGCATTTGATATTCTGGGTGAGTGTTGTTTTCTTGTTTCCTCTAAATAGAATTTTGGCCCAATTTTGTGATTTTTGCTAAGCCGCGCGCCTGTCAAGTAGTGTCCGGGCTAGGGTTAGGGTTAGGTTGAAAATAACACCTAGAGATTTTGGGATGCCTTGGTTGTGTTTAGGGTTGCATTTGAAATTCTGGGTGAGTGTTGTTTTCTTGTTTCCTCGAAATAGAATTTTGCTCAATTTTGTGATTTTTGCTAAGCCGCGCGCCTGTCAAATAGTGTCCGGGCTAGGGTTAGGGTTTGGTTGAAAATAACACCTAGACATTTTGGGATGCCTTGGTTGTGTTTAGGGTTGCATTTGAAATTCTGGGTGAGTGTTGTTTTCTTGTTTCCTCGAGAAAAAAATTTGGCCCAATTTTGTGATTTTTGCTAAGCCGCGCGCCTGTCAAGTAGTGTCCGGGCTAGGGTTAGGGTTAGGTTGAAAATAACACCTAGAGATTTTGCGATGCCTTGGTTGTGTTTAAGGTTGCATTTGAAATTCTGGGTGAGTGTTGTTTTCTTGTTTCCTCGAAATAGAATATTGGCCCAATTTTGTTATTTTTGCTAAGCCGCGCGCCTGTCAAGTAGTGTCCGGGCTAGGGTTAGGGTTAGGTTGAAAATAACACCTAGACATTTTGGGATGCCTTGGTTGTGTTTAGGGTTGCATTTGATATTCTGGGTGAGTGTTGTTTTCTTGTTTCCTCTAAATAGAATTTTGGCCCAATTTTGTGATTTTTGCTAAGCCGCGCGCCTGTCAAGTAGTGTCCGGGCTAGGGTTAGGGTTAGGTTGAAAATAACACCTAGAGATTTTGCGATGCCTTTGTTGTGTTTAAGGTTGCATTTGAAATTCTGGGTGAGTGTTGTTTTCTTGTTTTCTCGAGAAACAAATTTGGCCCAATTTTGTGATTTTTGCTAAGCCGCGCGCCTGTCAAATAGTGTCCGGGCTAGGGTTAGGGTTAGGTTGAAAATAACACCTAGACATTTTGGGATGCCTTGGTTGTGTTTAGGGTTGCATTTGATATTCTGGGTGAGTGTTGTTTTCTTGTTTCCTCGAAATAGAATTTTGGCCCAATTTTGTTATTTTTGCTAAGCCGCGCGCCTGTCAAGTAGTGTCCGGGCTAGGGTTAGGGTTAGGTTGAAAATAACACCTAGACATTTTGGGATGCCTTGGTTGTGTTTAGGGTTGCATTTGAAATTCTGGGTGAGTGTTGTTTTCTTGTTTCCTCGAAATAGAATTTTGGCCCAATTTTGTGATTTTTGCTAAGCCGCGCGCCTGTCAAGTAGTGTCCGGGCTAGGGTTAGGGTTAGGTTGAAAATAACACCTAGACATTTTGGAATGCCTTGGTTGTGTTTAGGGTTGCATTTGAAATTCTGGGTGAGTGTTGTTTTCTTGTTTCCTCTAAATAGAATTTTGGCCCAATTTTGTGATTTTTGCTAAGCCGCGCGCCTGTCAAATAGTGTCCGGGCTAGGGTTAGGGTTTGGTTGAAAATAACACCTAGACATTTTGGGATGCCTTGGTTGTGTTTAGGGTTGCATTTGAAATTCTGGGTGAGTGTTGTTTTCTTGTTTCCTCGAAATAGAATATTGGCCCAATTTTGTGATTTTTGCTAAGCCGCGCGCCTGTCAAGAAGTGTCCGGGCTAGGGTTAGGATTAGATGTAAAATAACACCTAGACATTTTGGGATGCCTTGGTTGTGTTTAAGGTTGCATTTGAAATTCTGGGTGAGTGTTGTTTTCTTGTTTTCTCGAAAAACAAATTAGGCCCAATTTTGTGATTTTTGCTAAGCCGAGCGCCTGTCAAGTAGTGTCCGGCTAGGGTTAGGGTTAGGTTGAAAATAACACCTAGACATTTTGGGATGCCTTGGTTGTGTTTAGGGTTGCATTTGAAATTCTGGGTGAGTGTTGTTTTCTTGTTTTCTCGAAAAAAAATTAGGCCCAATTTTGTGATTTTTGCTAAGCCGCGCGCCTGTCAAGTAGTGTCCGGGCTAGGATTAGGGATAGGTTGAAAATAACACCTAGACATTTTGGGATGCCTTGGTTGTGTTTAGGGTTGCATTTGAAATTCTGGGTGAGTGTTGTTTTCTTGTTTCCTCTAAATAGAATATTGGCCCAATTTTGTTATTTTTGCTAAGCCGCGCGCCTGTCAAGAAGTGTCCGGGCTAGGGTTAGGGTTAGGTTGAAAATAACACCTATACATTTTGGGATGCCTTAGTGGTGTTTAAGGTTGCATTTGAAATTCTGGGTGAGTGTTGTTTTCTTGTTTCCTCGAAATAGAATTTTGGCCCAATTTTGTGATTTTTGCTAAGCCGCGCGTCTGTCAAATAGTGTCCGGGCTAGGGTTAGGGATTGGTTGAAAATAACACCTAGACATTTTGGGATGCCTTGGTTGTGTTTAGGGTTGCATTTGAAATTCTGGGTGAGTGTTGTTTTCTTGTTTCCTCTAAATAGAATTTTGGCCCAATTTTGTGATTTTTGCTAAGCCGCGCGCCTGTCAAGTAGTGTCCGGGCTAGGGTTAGGGTTAGGTTGAAAATAACACCTAGAGATTTTGCGATGCCTTGGTTGTGTTTAAGGTTGCATTTGAAATTCTGGGTGAGTGTTGTTTTCTTGTTTTCTCGAGAAACAAATTTGGCCGCGCGCCTGTCAAGTAGTGTCCGGGCTAGGGTTAGGGTTAGGTTGAAAATAACACCTAGAGATTTTGCGATGCCTTGGTTGTGTTTAAGGTTGCATTTGAAATTCTGGGTGAGTGTTGTTTTCTTGTTTCCTCGAAATAGAATATTGGCCCAATTTTGTTATTTTTGCTAAGCCGCGCGCCTGTCAAGTAGTGTCCGGGCTAGGGTTAGGGTTAGGTTGAAAATAACACCTAGACATTTTGGGATGCCTTGGTTGTGTTTAGGGTTGCATTTGATATTCTGGGTGAGTGTTGTTTTCTTGTTTCCTCTAAATAGAATTTTGGCCCAATTTTGTGATTTTTGCTAAGCCGCGCGCCTGTCAAGTAGTGTCCGGGCTAGGGTTAGGGTTAGGTTGAAAATAACACCTAGAGATTTTGCGATGCCTTGGTTGTGTTTAAGGTTGCATTTGAAATTCTGGGTGAGTGTTGTTTTCTTGTTTTCTCGAGAAACAAATTTGGCCCAATTTTGTGATTTTTGCTAAGCCGCGCGCCTGTCAAATAGTGTCCGGGCTAGGGTTAGGGTTTGGTTGAAAATAACACCTAGACATTTTGGGATGCCTTGGTTGTGTTTAGGGTTGCATTTGAAATTCTGGGTGAGTGTTGTTTTCTTGTTTCCTCAAGAAACAAATTTGGCCCAATTTTGTGATTTTTGCTAAGCCGCGCGCCTGTCAAGTAGTGTCCGGGCTAGGGTTAGGGTTAGGTTGAAAATAACACCTAGAGATTTTGGGATGCCTTGGTTGTGTTTAGGGTTGCATTTGAAATTCTGGGTGAGTGTTGTTTTCTTGTTTCCTCGAAATAGAATTTTGCTCAATTTTGTGATTTTTGCTAAGCCGCGCGCCTGTCAAATAGTGTCCGGGCTAGGGTTAGGGTTTGGTTGAAAATAACACCTAGACATTTTGGGATGCCTTGGTTGTGTTTAGGGTTGCATTTGAAATTCTGGGTGAGTGTTGTTTTCTTGTTTCCTCGAGAAAAAAATTTGGCCCAATTTTGTGATTTTTGCTAAGCCGCGCGCCTGTCAAGTAGTGTCCGGGCTAGGGTTAGGGTTAGGTTGAAAATAACACCTAGAGATTTTGCGATGCCTTGGTTGTGTTTAAGGTTGCATTTGAAATTCTGGGTGAGTGTTGTTTTCTTGTTTCCTCGAAATAGAATATTGGCCCAATTTTGTTATTTTTGCTAAGCCGCGCGCCTGTCAAGTAGTGTCCGGGCTAGGGTTAGGGTTAGGTTGAAAATAACACCTAGACATTTTGGGATGCCTTGGTTGTGTTTAGGGTTGCATTTGATATTCTGGGTGAGTGTTGTTTTCTTGTTTCCTCTAAATAGAATTTTGGCCCAATTTTGTGATTTTTGCTAAGCCGCGCGCCTGTCAAGTAGTGTCCGGGCTAGGGTTAGGGTTAGGTTGAAAATAACACCTAGAGATTTTGCGATGCCTTGGTTGTGTTTAAGGTTGCATTTGAAATTCTGGGTGAGTGTTGTTTTCTTGTTTTCTCGAGAAACAAATTTGGCCCAATTTTGTGATTTTTGCTAAGCCGCGCGCCTGTCAAATAGTGTCCGGGCTAGGGTTAGGGTTAGGTTGAAAATAACACCTAGACATTTTGGGATGCCTTGGTTGTGTTTAGGGTTGCATTTGATATTCTGGGTGAGTGTTGTTTTCTTGTTTCCTCGAAATAGAATTTTGGCCCAATTTTGTTATTTTTGCTAAGCCGCGCGCCTGTCAAGTAGTGTCCGGGCTAGGGTTAGGGTTAGGTTGAAAATAACACCTAGACATTTTGGGATGCCTTGGTTGTGTTTAGGGTTGCATTTGAAATTCTGGGTGAGTGTTGTTTTCTTGTTTCCTCGAAATAGAATTTTGGCCCAATTTTGTGATTTTTGCTAAGCCGCGCGCCTGTCAAGTAGTGTCCGGGCTAGGGTTAGGGTTAGGTTGAAAATAACACCTAGACATTTTGGAATGCCTTGGTTGTGTTTAGGGTTGCATTTGAAATTCTGGGTGAGTGTTGTTTTCTTGTTTCCTCTAAATAGAATTTTGGCCCAATTTTGTGATTTTTGCTAAGCCGCGCGCCTGTCAAATAGTGTCCGGGCTAGGGTTAGGGTTTGGTTGAAAATAACACCTAGACATTTTGGGATGCCTTGGTTGTGTTTAGGGTTGCATTTGAAATTCTGGGTGAGTGTTGTTTTCTTGTTTCCTCGAAATAGAATATTGGCCCAATTTTGTGATTTTTGCTAAGCCGCGCGCCTGTCAAGAAGTGTCCGGGCTAGGGTTAGGATTAGATGTAAAATAACACCTAGACATTTTGGGATGCCTTGGTTGTGTTTAAGGTTGCATTTGAAATTCTGGGTGAGTGTTGTTTTCTTGTTTTCTCGAAAAACAAATTAGGCCCAATTTTGTGATTTTTGCTAAGCCGAGCGCCTGTCAAGTAGTGTCCGGCTAGGGTTAGGGTTAGGTTGAAAATAACACCTAGACATTTTGGGATGCCTTGGTTGTGTTTAGGGTTGCATTTGAAATTCTGGGTGAGTGTTGTTTTCTTGTTTTCTCGAAAAAAAATTAGGCCCAATTTTGTGATTTTTGCTAAGCCGCGCGCCTGTCAAGTAGTGTCCGGGCTAGGATTAGGGATAGGTTGAAAATAACACCTAGACATTTTGGGATGCCTTGGTTGTGTTTAGGGTTGCATTTGAAATTCTGGGTGAGTGTTGTTTTCTTGTTTCCTCTAAATAGAATATTGGCCCAATTTTGTGATTTTTGCTAAGCCGCGCACCTGTCAAATAGTGTCCGGGCTAGGGTTAGGGTTTGGTTGAAAATAACACCTAGACATTTTGGGATGCCTTGGTTGTGTTTAGGGTTGCATTTGAAATTCTGGGTGAGTGTTGTTTTCTTGTTTCCTCGAGAAACAAATTTGGCCCAGTTTTGTGATTTTTGCTAAGCCGCGCGTCTGTCAAATAGTGTCCGGGCTAGGGTTAGGGTTAGGTTGAAAATAACACCTAGACATTTTGGGATGCCTTGGTTGCGTTTAGGGTTGCATTTGAAATTCTGGGTGAGTGTTGTTTTCTTGTTTCCTCGAAATAGAATATTGGCCCAATTTTGTTATTTTTGCTAAGCCGCGCGCCTGTCAAGTAGTGTCCGGGCTAGGGTTAGGGTTAGGTTGAAAATAACACCTAGACATTTTGGGATGCCTTGGTTGTGTTTAGGGTTGCATTTGAAATTCTGGGTGAGTGTTGTTTTCTTGTTTCCTCGAAATAGAATTTTGGCCCAATTTTGTGATTTTTGCTAAGCCGCGCGCCTGTCAAGTAGTGTCCGGGCTAGGGTTAGGGTTAGGTTGAAAATAACACCTAGAGATTTTGCGATGCCTTGGTTGTGTTTAAGGTTGCATTTGAAATTCTGGGTGAGTGTTGTTTTCTTGTTTTCTCGAGAAACAAATTTGGCCCAATTTTGTGATTTTTGCTAAGCCGCGCGCCTGTCAAATAGTGTCCGGGCTAGGGTTAGGGTTAGGTTGAAAATAACACCTAGACATTTTCGGATGCCTTGGTTGTGTTTAGGGTTGCATTTGAAATTCTGGGTGAGTGTTGTTTTCTTGTTTCCACGAAATAGAATTTTGGCCCAATTTTGTTATTTTTGCTAAGCCGCGCGCCTGTCAAGTAGTGTCCGGGCTAGGGTTAGGGTTAGGTTGAAAATAACACCTAGACATTTTGGGATGCCTTGGTTGTGTTTAGGGTTGCATTTGAAATTCTGGGTGAGTGTTGTTTTCTTGTTTCCTCAAGAAACAAATTTGGCCCAATTTTGTGATTTTTGCTAAGCCTGTCAAGTAGTGTCCGGGCTAGGGTTAGGGTTAGGTTGAAAATAACACCTAGACATTTTGGGATGCCTTGGTTGTGTTTAGGGTTGCATTTGAAATTCTGGGTAAGTGTTGTTTTCTTGTTTCCACGAAATAGAATTTTGGCCCAATTTTGTTATTTTTGCTAAGCCGCGCGCCTGTCAAGTAGTGTCCGGGCTAGGGTTAGGGTTAGGTTGAAAATAACACCTAGACATTTTTGGGATGCCTTGGTTGTGTTTAGGGTTGCATTTGAAATTCTGGGTGAGTGTTGTTTTCTTGTTTCCTCGAAATAGAATATTGGCCCAATTTTGTGATTTTTGCAAAGCCGCGCGCCTGTCAAGAAGTGTCCGGGCTAGGGTTAGGGTTAGATGTAAAATAACACCTAGACATTTTGGGATGCCTTGGTTGTGTTTAAGGTTGCATTTGAAATTCTGGGTGAGTGTTGTTTTCTTGTTTTCTCGAAAAACAAATTAGGCCCAATTTTGTGATTTTTGCTAAGCCGAGCGCCTGTCAAGTAGTGTCCGGGCTAGGGTTAGGGTTAGGTTGAAAATAACACCTAGACATTTTGGGATGCCTTGGTTGTGTTTAGGGTTGCATTTGAAATTCTGGGTGAGTGTTGTTTTCTTGTTTCCTCGAAATAGAATTTTGGCCCAATTTTGTGATTTTTGCTAAGCCGCGCGCCTGTCAAATAGTGTCCGGGCTAGGGTTAGGGTTTGTTTGAAAATAACACCTAGACATTTTGGGATGCCTTGGTTGTGTTTAGGGTTGCATTTGAAATTCTGGGTGAGTGTTGTTTTCTTCTTTCCTCGTAATAGAATTTTGGCCCAATTTTGTGATTTTTACTAAGCCGCGCGCCTGTCAAATAGTGTCCGGGCTAGGGTTAGGGTTAGGTTGAAAATAACACCTAGACATTTTGGGATGCCTTGGTTGTGTTTAGGGTTGCATTTGAAATTCAGGGTGAGTGTTGTTTTCTTGTTTCCTCGAAATAGAATATTGGCCCAATTTTGTTATTTTTGCTAAGCCGCACGCCTGTCAAGTAGTGTCCGGTCTAGGGTTAGGGTTAGGTTGAAAATAACACCTAGACATTTTGGGATGCCTTGGTGGTGTTTAGGGTTGCATTTGAAATTCTGGGTGAGTGTTGTTTTCTTGTTTCCTCTAAATAGAATTTTGGCCCAATTTTGTGATTTTTGCTAAGCCGCGCGCCTGTCAAGAAGTGTCCGGGCTAAGGTTAGGGTTAGATGTAAAATAACACCTAGACATTTTGGGATGCCTTGGTTGTGTTTAAGGTTGCATTTTAAATTCTGGGTGAGTGTTGTTTTCTTGTTTTCTCGAAAAACAAATTAGGCCCAATTTTGTGAATTTTGCTAAGCCGAGCGCCTGTCAAGTAGTGTCCGGGCTAGGGTTAGGGTTAGGGTGAAAATAACACCTAGACATTTTGGGATGCCTTGGTTGTGTTTAGGGTTGCATTTGAAATTCTGGGTGAGTGTTGTTTTCTTGTTTCCTCGAAATAGAATTTTGGCCCAATTTTGTGATTTTTGCTAAGCCGCGCGCCTGTCAAATAGTGTCCGGGCTAGGGTTAGGGTTTGGTTGAAAATAACACCTAGACATTTTGGGATGCCTTGGTTGTGTTTAGGGTTGCATTTGAAATTCTGGGTGAGTGTTGTTTTCTTGTTTCCTCGAGAAACAAATTTGGTCCAATTTTGTGATTGTTGCTAAGCCACGCGCCTGTCAAGTAGTGTCCGGGCTAGGGTTAGGGTTAGGTTGAAAATAACACCTAGACATTTTGGGATGCCTTGGTTGTGTTTAGGGTTGCATTTGATATTCTGGGTGAGTGTTGTTTTCTTGTTTCCTCTAAATAGAATTTTGGCCCAATTTTGTGATTTTTGCTAAGCCGCGCGCCTGTCAAGTAGTGTCCGGGCTAGGGTTAGGGTTAGGTTGAAAATAACATCTAGACATTTTGGGATGCCTTGGTTGTGTTTAGGGTTGCATTTGAAATTCTGGGTGAGTGTTGTTTTCTTGTTTCCTCGAAATAGAATATTGGCCCAATTTTGTTATTTTTGCTAAGCCGCGCGCCTGTCAAGTAGTGTCCGGGCTAGGGTTAGGGTTAGGTTGAAAATAACACCTAGACATTTTGGGATGACTTGGTTGTGTTTAGGGTTGCATTTGATATTCTGGGTGAGTGTTGTTTTCTTGTTTCCTCGAAATAGAATATTGGCCCAATTTTGTGATTTTTGCTAAGCCGCGCGCCTGTCAAGTAGTGTCCGGGCTAGGGTTAGGGTTAGGTTGAAAATAACACCTAGACATTTTGGGATGCCTTGGTTGTGTTTAGGGTTGCATTTGAAATTCTGGGTGAGTGTTGTTTTCTTGTTTCCTCGAAATAGAATTTTGGCCCAATTTTGTGATTTTTGCTAAGCCGCGCGCCTGTCAAATAGTGTCCGGGCTAGGGTTAGGGTTAGGTTGAAAATAACACCTAGACATTTTGGAATGCCTTGGTTGTGTTTAGGGTTGCATTTGAAATTCTGGGTGAGTGTTGTTTTCTTGTTTCCTCGAAATAGAATATTGGCCCAATATTGTTATTTTTGCTAAGCCGCGCGCCTGTCAAGAAGTGTCCGGGCTAGGGTTAGGGTTAGGTTGAAAATAACACCTATACATTTTGGGATGCCTTAGTGGTGTTTAAGGTTGCATTTGAAATTCTGGGTGAGTGTTGTTTTCTTGTTTCCTCGAAATAGAATTTTGGCCCAATTTTGTGATTTTTGCTAAGCCGCGCGTCTGTCAAATAGTGTCCGGGCTAGGGTTAGGGATTGGTTGAAAATAACACCTAGACATTTTGGGATGCCTTGGTTGTGTTTAGGGTTGCATTTGAAATTCTGGGTGAGTGTTGTTTTCTTGTTTCCTCTAAATAGAATTTTGGCCCAATTTTGTGATTTTTGCTAAGCCGCGCGCCTGTCAAGTAGTGTCCGGGCTAGGGTTAGGGTTAGGTTGAAAATAACACCTAGAGATTTTGCGATGCCTTGGTTGTGTTTAAGGTTGCATTTGAAATTCTGGGTGAGTGTTGTTTTCTTGTTTTCTCTAGAAACAAATTTGGCCGCGCGCCTGTCAAGTAGTGTCCGGGCTAGGGTTAGGGTTAGGTTGAAAATAACACCTAGAGATTTTGCGATGCCTTGGTTGTGTTTAAGGTTGCATTTGAAATTCTGGGTGAGTGTTGTTTTCTTGTTTCCTCGAAATAGAATATTGGCCCAATTTTGTTATTTTTGCTAAGCCGCGCGCCTGTCAAGTAGTGTCCGGGCTAGGGTTAGGGTTAGGTTGAAAATAACACCTAGACATTTTGGGATGCCTTGGTTGTGTTTAGGGTTGCATTTGATATTCTGGGTGAGTGTTGTTTTCTTGTTTCCTCTAAATAGAATTTTGGCCCAATTTTGTGATTTTTGCTAAGCCGCGCGCCTGTCAAGTAGTGTCCGGGCTAGGGTTAGGGTTAGGTTGAAAATAACACCTAGAGATTTTGCGATGCCTTGGTTGTGTTTAAGGTTGCATTTGAAATTCTGGGTGAGTGTTGTTTTCTTGTTTTCTCGAGAAACAAATTTGGCCCAATTTTGTGATTTTTGCTAAGCCGCGCGCCTGTCAAATAGTGTCCGGGCTAGGGTTAGGGTTTGGTTGAAAATAACACCTAGACATTTTGGGATGCCTTGGTTGTGTTTAGGGTTGCATTTGAAATTCTGGGTGAGTGTTGTTTTCTTGTTTCCTCAAGAAACAAATTTGGCCCAATTTTGTGATTTTTGCTAAGCCGCGCGCCTGTCAAGTAGTGTCCGGGCTAGGGTTAGGGTTAGGTTGAAAATAACACCTAGAGATTTTGGGATGCCTTGGTTGTGTTTAGGGTTGCATTTGAAATTCTGGGTGAGTGTTGTTTTCTTGTTTCCTCGAAATAGAATTTTGCTCAATTTTGTGATTTTTGCTAAGCCGCGCGCCTGTCAAATAGTGTCCGGGCTAGGGTTAGGGTTTGGTTGAAAATAACACCTAGACATTTTGGGATGCCTTGGTTGTGTTTAGGGTTGCATTTGAAATTCTGGGTGAGTGTTGTTTTCTTGTTTCCTCGAGAAAAAAATTTGGCCCAATTTTGTGATTTTTGCTAAGCCGCGCGCCTGTCAAGTAGTGTCCGGGCTAGGGTTAGGGTTAGGTTGAAAATAACACCTAGAGATTTTGCGATGCCTTGGTTGTGTTTAAGGTTGCATTTGAAATTCTGGGTGAGTGTTGTTTTCTTGTTTCCTCGAAATAGAATATTGGCCCAATTTTGTTATTTTTGCTAAGCCGCGCGCCTGTCAAGTAGTGTCCGGGCTAGGGTTAGGGTTAGGTTGAAAATAACACCTAGACATTTTGGGATGCCTTGGTTGTGTTTAGGGTTGCATTTGATATTCTGGGTGAGTGTTGTTTTCTTGTTTCCTCTAAATAGAATTTTGGCCCAATTTTGTGATTTTTGCTAAGCCGCGCGCCTGTCAAGTAGTGTCCGGGCTAGGGTTAGGGTTAGGTTGAAAATAACACCTAGAGATTTTGCGATGCCTTGGTTGTGTTTAAGGTTGCATTTGAAATTCTGGGTGAGTGTTGTTTTCTTGTTTTCTCGAGAAACAAATTTGGCCCAATTTTGTGATTTTTGCTAAGCCGCGCGCCTGTCAAATAGTGTCCGGGCTAGGGTTAGGGTTAGGTTGAAAATAACACCTAGACATTTTGGGATGCCTTGGTTGTGTTTAGGGTTGCATTTGATATTCTGGGTGAGTGTTGTTTTCTTGTTTCCTCGAAATAGAATTTTGGCCCAATTTTGTTATTTTTGCTAAGCCGCGCGCCTGTCAAGTAGTGTCCGGGCTAGGGTTAGGGTTAGGTTGAAAATAACACCTAGACATTTTGGGATGCCTTGGTTGTGTTTAGGGTTGCATTTGAAATTCTGGGTGAGTGTTGTTTTCTTGTTTCCTCGAAATAGAATTTTGGCCCAATTTTGTGATTTTTGCTAAGCCGCGCGCCTGTCAAGTAGTGTCCGGGCTAGGGTTAGGGTTAGGTTGAAAATAACACCTAGACATTTTGGAATGCCTTGGTTGTGTTTAGGGTTGCATTTGAAATTCTGGGTGAGTGTTGTTTTCTTGTTTCCTCTAAATAGAATTTTGGCCCAATTTTGTGATTTTTGCTAAGCCGCGCGCCTGTCAAATAGTGTCCGGGCTAGGGTTAGGGTTTGGTTGAAAATAACACCTAGACATTTTGGGATGCCTTGGTTGTGTTTAGGGTTGCATTTGAAATTCTGGGTGAGTGTTGTTTTCTTGTTTCCTCGAAATAGAATATTGGCCCAATTTTGTGATTTTTGCTAAGCCGCGCGCCTGTCAAGAAGTGTCCGGGCTAGGGTTAGGATTAGATGTAAAATAACACCTAGACATTTTGGGATGCCTTGGTTGTGTTTAAGGTTGCATTTGAAATTCTGGGTGAGTGTTGTTTTCTTGTTTTCTCGAAAAACAAATTAGGCCCAATTTTGTGATTTTTGCTAAGCCGAGCGCCTGTCAAGTAGTGTCCGGCTAGGGTTAGGGTTAGGTTGAAAATAACACCTAGACATTTTGGGATGCCTTGGTTGTGTTTAGGGTTGCATTTGAAATTCTGGGTGAGTGTTGTTTTCTTGTTTTCTCGAAAAAAAATTAGGCCCAATTTTGTGATTTTTGCTAAGCCGCGCGCCTGTCAAGTAGTGTCCGGGCTAGGATTAGGGATAGGTTGAAAATAACACCTAGACATTTTGGGATGCCTTGGTTGTGTTTAGGGTTGCATTTGAAATTCTGGGTGAGTGTTGTTTTCTTGTTTCCTCTAAATAGAATATTGGCCCAATTTTGTGATTTTTGCTAAGCCGCGCACCTGTCAAATAGTGTCCGGGCTAGGGTTAGGGTTTGGTTGAAAATAACACCTAGACATTTTGGGATGCCTTGGTTGTGTTTAGGGTTGCATTTGAAATTCTGGGTGAGTGTTGTTTTCTTGTTTCCTCGAGAAACAAATTTGGCCCAGTTTTGTGAT
Organism: Lepisosteus oculatus; assembly: GCF_040954835.1. Classification (NCBI taxonomy): domain Eukaryota; kingdom Metazoa; phylum Chordata; class Actinopteri; order Semionotiformes; family Lepisosteidae; genus Lepisosteus; species Lepisosteus oculatus. The sequence goes on along the minus strand of NC_090700.1, from coordinate 41,431,181 downwards.
TTTTGCTAAGCCGCGCGTCTGTCAAATAGTGTCCGGGCTAGGGTTAGGGTTAGGTTGAAAATAACACCTAGACATTTTGGGATGCCTTGGTTGCGTTTAGGGTTGCATTTGAAATTCTGGGTGAGTGTTGTTTTCTTGTTTCCTCGAAATAGAATATTGGCCCAATTTTGTTATTTTTGCTAAGCCGCGCGCCTGTCAAGTAGTGTCCGGGCTAGGGTTAGGGTTAGGTTGAAAATAACACCTAGACATTTTGGGATGCCTTGGTTGTGTTTAGGGTTGCATTTGAAATTCTGGGTGAGTGTTGTTTTCTTGTTTCCTCGAAATAGAATTTTGGCCCAATTTTGTGATTTTTGCTAAGCCGCGCGCCTGTCAAGTAGTGTCCGGGCTAGGGTTAGGGTTAGGTTGAAAATAACACCTAGAGATTTTGCGATGCCTTGGTTGTGTTTAAGGTTGCATTTGAAATTCTGGGTGAGTGTTGTTTTCTTGTTTTCTCGAGAAACAAATTTGGCCCAATTTTGTGATTTTTGCTAAGCCGCGCGCCTGTCAAATAGTGTCCGGGCTAGGGTTAGGGTTAGGTTGAAAATAACACCTAGACATTTTCGGATGCCTTGGTTGTGTTTAGGGTTGCATTTGAAATTCTGGGTGAGTGTTGTTTTCTTGTTTCCACGAAATAGAATTTTGGCCCAATTTTGTTATTTTTGCTAAGCCGCGCGCCTGTCAAGTAGTGTCCGGGCTAGGGTTAGGGTTAGGTTGAAAATAACACCTAGACATTTTGGGATGCCTTGGTTGTGTTTAGGGTTGCATTTGAAATTCTGGGTGAGTGTTGTTTTCTTGTTTCCTCAAGAAACAAATTTGGCCCAATTTTGTGATTTTTGCTAAGCCTGTCAAGTAGTGTCCGGGCTAGGGTTAGGGTTAGGTTGAAAATAACACCTAGACATTTTGGGATGCCTTGGTTGTGTTTAGGGTTGCATTTGAAATTCTGGGTAAGTGTTGTTTTCTTGTTTCCACGAAATAGAATTTTGGCCCAATTTTGTTATTTTTGCTAAGCCGCGCGCCTGTCAAGTAGTGTCCGGGCTAGGGTTAGGGTTAGGTTGAAAATAACACCTAGACATTTTTGGGATGCCTTGGTTGTGTTTAGGGTTGCATTTGAAATTCTGGGTGAGTGTTGTTTTCTTGTTTCCTCGAAATAGAATATTGGCCCAATTTTGTGATTTTTGCAAAGCCGCGCGCCTGTCAAGAAGTGTCCGGGCTAGGGTTAGGGTTAGATGTAAAATAACACCTAGACATTTTGGGATGCCTTGGTTGTGTTTAAGGTTGCATTTGAAATTCTGGGTGAGTGTTGTTTTCTTGTTTTCTCGAAAAACAAATTAGGCCCAATTTTGTGATTTTTGCTAAGCCGAGCGCCTGTCAAGTAGTGTCCGGGCTAGGGTTAGGGTTAGGTTGAAAATAACACCTAGACATTTTGGGATGCCTTGGTTGTGTTTAGGGTTGCATTTGAAATTCTGGGTGAGTGTTGTTTTCTTGTTTCCTCGAAATAGAATTTTGGCCCAATTTTGTGATTTTTGCTAAGCCGCGCGCCTGTCAAATAGTGTCCGGGCTAGGGTTAGGGTTTGTTTGAAAATAACACCTAGACATTTTGGGATGCCTTGGTTGTGTTTAGGGTTGCATTTGAAATTCTGGGTGAGTGTTGTTTTCTTCTTTCCTCGTAATAGAATTTTGGCCCAATTTTGTGATTTTTACTAAGCCGCGCGCCTGTCAAATAGTGTCCGGGCTAGGGTTAGGGTTAGGTTGAAAATAACACCTAGACATTTTGGGATGCCTTGGTTGTGTTTAGGGTTGCATTTGAAATTCAGGGTGAGTGTTGTTTTCTTGTTTCCTCGAAATAGAATATTGGCCCAATTTTGTTATTTTTGCTAAGCCGCACGCCTGTCAAGTAGTGTCCGGTCTAGGGTTAGGGTTAGGTTGAAAATAACACCTAGACATTTTGGGATGCCTTGGTGGTGTTTAGGGTTGCATTTGAAATTCTGGGTGAGTGTTGTTTTCTTGTTTCCTCTAAATAGAATTTTGGCCCAATTTTGTGATTTTTGCTAAGCCGCGCGCCTGTCAAGAAGTGTCCGGGCTAAGGTTAGGGTTAGATGTAAAATAACACCTAGACATTTTGGGATGCCTTGGTTGTGTTTAAGGTTGCATTTTAAATTCTGGGTGAGTGTTGTTTTCTTGTTTTCTCGAAAAACAAATTAGGCCCAATTTTGTGAATTTTGCTAAGCCGAGCGCCTGTCAAGTAGTGTCCGGGCTAGGGTTAGGGTTAGGGTGAAAATAACACCTAGACATTTTGGGATGCCTTGGTTGTGTTTAGGGTTGCATTTGAAATTCTGGGTGAGTGTTGTTTTCTTGTTTCCTCGAAATAGAATTTTGGCCCAATTTTGTGATTTTTGCTAAGCCGCGCGCCTGTCAAATAGTGTCCGGGCTAGGGTTAGGGTTTGGTTGAAAATAACACCTAGACATTTTGGGATGCCTTGGTTGTGTTTAGGGTTGCATTTGAAATTCTGGGTGAGTGTTGTTTTCTTGTTTCCTCGAGAAACAAATTTGGTCCAATTTTGTGATTGTTGCTAAGCCACGCGCCTGTCAAGTAGTGTCCGGGCTAGGGTTAGGGTTAGGTTGAAAATAACACCTAGACATTTTGGGATGCCTTGGTTGTGTTTAGGGTTGCATTTGATATTCTGGGTGAGTGTTGTTTTCTTGTTTCCTCTAAATAGAATTTTGGCCCAATTTTGTGATTTTTGCTAAGCCGCGCGCCTGTCAAGTAGTGTCCGGGCTAGGGTTAGGGTTAGGTTGAAAATAACATCTAGACATTTTGGGATGCCTTGGTTGTGTTTAGGGTTGCATTTGAAATTCTGGGTGAGTGTTGTTTTCTTGTTTCCTCGAAATAGAATATTGGCCCAATTTTGTTATTTTTGCTAAGCCGCGCGCCTGTCAAGTAGTGTCCGGGCTAGGGTTAGGGTTAGGTTGAAAATAACACCTAGACATTTTGGGATGACTTGGTTGTGTTTAGGGTTGCATTTGATATTCTGGGTGAGTGTTGTTTTCTTGTTTCCTCGAAATAGAATATTGGCCCAATTTTGTGATTTTTGCTAAGCCGCGCGCCTGTCAAGTAGTGTCCGGGCTAGGGTTAGGGTTAGGTTGAAAATAACACCTAGACATTTTGGGATGCCTTGGTTGTGTTTAGGGTTGCATTTGAAATTCTGGGTGAGTGTTGTTTTCTTGTTTCCTCGAAATAGAATTTTGGCCCAATTTTGTGATTTTTGCTAAGCCGCGCGCCTGTCAAATAGTGTCCGGGCTAGGGTTAGGGTTAGGTTGAAAATAACACCTAGACATTTTGGAATGCCTTGGTTGTGTTTAGGGTTGCATTTGAAATTCTGGGTGAGTGTTGTTTTCTTGTTTCCTCGAAATAGAATATTGGCCCAATATTGTTATTTTTGCTAAGCCGCGCGCCTGTCAAGAAGTGTCCGGGCTAGGGTTAGGGTTAGGTTGAAAATAACACCTATACATTTTGGGATGCCTTAGTGGTGTTTAAGGTTGCATTTGAAATTCTGGGTGAGTGTTGTTTTCTTGTTTCCTCGAAATAGAATTTTGGCCCAATTTTGTGATTTTTGCTAAGCCGCGCGTCTGTCAAATAGTGTCCGGGCTAGGGTTAGGGATTGGTTGAAAATAACACCTAGACATTTTGGGATGCCTTGGTTGTGTTTAGGGTTGCATTTGAAATTCTGGGTGAGTGTTGTTTTCTTGTTTCCTCTAAATAGAATTTTGGCCCAATTTTGTGATTTTTGCTAAGCCGCGCGCCTGTCAAGTAGTGTCCGGGCTAGGGTTAGGGTTAGGTTGAAAATAACACCTAGAGATTTTGCGATGCCTTGGTTGTGTTTAAGGTTGCATTTGAAATTCTGGGTGAGTGTTGTTTTCTTGTTTTCTCTAGAAACAAATTTGGCCGCGCGCCTGTCAAGTAGTGTCCGGGCTAGGGTTAGGGTTAGGTTGAAAATAACACCTAGAGATTTTGCGATGCCTTGGTTGTGTTTAAGGTTGCATTTGAAATTCTGGGTGAGTGTTGTTTTCTTGTTTCCTCGAAATAGAATATTGGCCCAATTTTGTTATTTTTGCTAAGCCGCGCGCCTGTCAAGTAGTGTCCGGGCTAGGGTTAGGGTTAGGTTGAAAATAACACCTAGACATTTTGGGATGCCTTGGTTGTGTTTAGGGTTGCATTTGATATTCTGGGTGAGTGTTGTTTTCTTGTTTCCTCTAAATAGAATTTTGGCCCAATTTTGTGATTTTTGCTAAGCCGCGCGCCTGTCAAGTAGTGTCCGGGCTAGGGTTAGGGTTAGGTTGAAAATAACACCTAGAGATTTTGCGATGCCTTGGTTGTGTTTAAGGTTGCATTTGAAATTCTGGGTGAGTGTTGTTTTCTTGTTTTCTCGAGAAACAAATTTGGCCCAATTTTGTGATTTTTGCTAAGCCGCGCGCCTGTCAAATAGTGTCCGGGCTAGGGTTAGGGTTTGGTTGAAAATAACACCTAGACATTTTGGGATGCCTTGGTTGTGTTTAGGGTTGCATTTGAAATTCTGGGTGAGTGTTGTTTTCTTGTTTCCTCAAGAAACAAATTTGGCCCAATTTTGTGATTTTTGCTAAGCCGCGCGCCTGTCAAGTAGTGTCCGGGCTAGGGTTAGGGTTAGGTTGAAAATAACACCTAGAGATTTTGGGATGCCTTGGTTGTGTTTAGGGTTGCATTTGAAATTCTGGGTGAGTGTTGTTTTCTTGTTTCCTCGAAATAGAATTTTGCTCAATTTTGTGATTTTTGCTAAGCCGCGCGCCTGTCAAATAGTGTCCGGGCTAGGGTTAGGGTTTGGTTGAAAATAACACCTAGACATTTTGGGATGCCTTGGTTGTGTTTAGGGTTGCATTTGAAATTCTGGGTGAGTGTTGTTTTCTTGTTTCCTCGAGAAAAAAATTTGGCCCAATTTTGTGATTTTTGCTAAGCCGCGCGCCTGTCAAGTAGTGTCCGGGCTAGGGTTAGGGTTAGGTTGAAAATAACACCTAGAGATTTTGCGATGCCTTGGTTGTGTTTAAGGTTGCATTTGAAATTCTGGGTGAGTGTTGTTTTCTTGATTCCTCGAAATAGAATATTGGCCCAATTTTGTTATTTTTGCTAAGCCGCGCGCCTGTCAAGTAGTGTCCGGGCTAGGGTTAGGGTTAGGTTGAAAATAACACCTAGACATTTTGGGATGCCTTGGTTGTGTTTAGGGTTGCATTTGATATTCTGGGTGAGTGTTGTTTTCTTGTTTCCTCTAAATAGAATTTTGGCCCAATTTTGTGATTTTTGCTAAGCCGCGCGCCTGTCAAGTAGTGTCCGGGCTAGGGTTAGGGTTAGGTTGAAAATAACACCTAGAGATTTTGCGATGCCTTGGTTGTGTTTAAGGTTGCATTTGAAATTCTGGGTGAGTGTTGTTTTCTTGTTTTCTCGAGAAACAAATTTGGCCCAATTTTGTGATTTTTGCTAAGCCGCGCGCCTGTCAAATAGTGTCCGGGCTAGGGTTAGGGTTAGGTTGAAA